>NW_027361788.1:23497500-24097500 GCF_039654945.1 Dendrobates tinctorius | reverse complement strand
AATTGCTGTGAACGAAAACAATCGCCGCATTCTGGGAGCATGCAGAGGGCTAACAGACCCTCTCCTTGTGGATTGGAGACCCTGCGGCGTGACGTGGGGTCCCGTTGGCTGCCATAGTAACCCGATGTCGTAATGACGACATCCAGGTTACCAGAGCTAAGAAACTTCCAGTCATGCGCAGTGCATGTCAGTAAGTCTCAGGTCAGTGTGCAGTAAGTGCAGCGCTGACAGCTTCTATAGCATGCAGATGCTGCTTCATCTACATGCCATAGAAGCGATCAGCCTGCAAAAAATGATTATCCCATAGTGGGACAAAGTTTAAAAGTTAGATTAAAGTAAGAAATTTTTTTTTTTTTATCAACAATTGTAAATATATTTTTTAAAAAAAAATCAATATTCTATCACTAAATATTTGAAAATAAATCTAAACAATAAAAGTACACATATTTGGTATTGCTGTGTCTGTAATGACCCGCCCTATAAACCTGTCCCACTAGTTAACCCCTTTAGTGAACACCATAAAAACAAACCAGGCAAAAAACAATGCTTTATCATACCGCCGAACAAAACGGATATAAATAAATGTTACCGCTGAAAACGTCATCTTGTCCTGCAAAAAACAAACCACCATATAGCTCCAACACCGGAAAAATAAAGTTATAGCTCTCAGAATAAAGTGGTGCAAAAATTAATTTTTATTATATAAACTAGCTTTTATTGTATAAAAGCACCAAAACACAAAAATTATATAAATGTGGTATCGAATGACCCGAAGAATAAAACTGCCTTATCAATTTTACCACACTCGGAATGGTATAACACCACACACACACACCTTGTTTTTGTTCATTCTGCCTCCCAAAAATCAGAATAAAAAGCGATCAAATAATGTCACGTGCCCAAAAATGGTTTCAATAAAAACATGAACTCGTCCCACAAAAAAGACCTCACATGATCCTGTGGGCCAAAATATGGAAAAATTATAGCTCTCAAAATGTGGTGATGCAAAAACGATTTTTTGCAATAAAAAAAACATCTTTTAGCGTGTGACAGCTGCCAAAGAGAAAAACCTGCTATAAGGCCTTTCACACGTCCTGATATTTCCGGTACCCGAGATGTCAATGTCCGTGTGTGTAATACTTTTGGCACGCGTGTGCCGCATCAGTACCACAAGGATGGGCGCCAGGAAAAAAGCATTGCAGTAAGCACTTTTCCCCAGCGCCGGGTCCTGAACACCGCTCTCATCATTCTCCTCTGCTCTGCCGGCGATCGGCACAAGCAGGGGAGAATGATGATCATCACCCGGTGCTGGGGAACAGCGCTTACTGTAACGCTTCTTCCCCAGCGCCGATGCGTATTACATCGATGACATACATGTGTTGTGCGTATGCACGTGTGCTGGATGTTTTGTGGCCCGTGCTGACATTAAAAAACGGACATGTCAGTGTGTTTTGCCCACGGACACATTGTCTGTGGAAACGCTGACGTGCACAGACCCATTCGCTTGAATATGCAAATAGCGCTCCGTTCCTCCCCAAGTCTCTCCGCATGGCTGCCCAATGGTATAAAATTTTGTGACACACCCATGGTGTCAATATGATCACTACACCCCTAGATGAATTCATTGAGGTGAAGGTCGTAAAATGGGGTCACTTATAAGGGGGTTCTACTGTTTTGGCACCTCATGGGCTCTCCCAGTGTCATGCCACATGCAAACCATAACAGTAAAATCTGGCACTCCTTACCTTCTGAGCTCTTATGTCACGTGGGGCTTAGGACAACTAAGGCAGAAATACCCGGGGCCCCTGTGGTGTCCCTTTCACTAGGGGAAACCCTGTCTGACCCTCAACCCAGGGTTTTTGCTGAAGGTGCAAATGCCTGAGCCTCCACCCTTTCCTTATCTCCTGCTCAGCCCTGCACTTAACCCTCCACCCTCCACCCAGTGAGGAGACACACCACTAAAGCTCCCACACAAATAAGACAGACAGGGAGAACTTAAACTGCACTGCGCCGCACACACAGGAATATACAGTAATGTGAACAGGGCACAACTAAACACAAATATGGGAAGGAGAAAGGATAACGACGGATCATACGACACCAGATACGAATCTCTCTCTCTGCAACACCTCCACTCCAGACCGGAACCACTTGGTATGAAAACACAAGCTATAATCGGCGACGCCCATATGCCAGTATGACTATTTAAAGACCGTGGGCGTGACTAACCTTCCAACCTGGTCTCCATCAGGATTAACCCCCGAGAGCCTGAAGATCAAGCCGGCGCCACTGAGGCTATAGTGGCTGGAGGTGGAACTACCTCTGCCTGCCGGACGCTGTGGTGTGAACAGCGTCCGACATGACAGTACCCCGTCTTCTACGAGGGACCCCAGGGCCCTCAAGACTCATAGGACCCGGCTTGTCCGGATGACGACGGTGAAAAGAACTGACCAGCCGATCCGCATGTATGTCTGAGGCTGGAACCCAAGACCTCTCCTCCGGACCATACCCCCGCCAGTGCACCAAATACTGAAGAGTACGGCGTACTACTCGAGAGTCCACTACCTTGGCGACCTCGAACTCTAAATCGCCATCCACCATGACTGGAGGTGGCATCGGCGTCGTGTCCACTAAGCCTACCACCTTTTTCAATAAAGCCCTGTCAAAAACGTTATGTATTTTGTACACCGCAGGAAGTTCCAACTGATAAGCCACTGGGTTAATGATGGCAGAAATCCTAAAAGGCCCAATAAACCTTGGACCCAGTTTTAAAGATGGAATTTTGAGTTTTATGTTCTTCGTAGCTAACCACACCCATTCACCCACACACAGGTCCGGACCTGGCACGCGTCTACTGTCAGCCACCCGTTTGTACCTGGCACTCATGCTCAACAAACGCTGTTTCACCCGCCTCCAGACTGATGACAATTGGGCTCCTAGCTGATCCTCCTCCGGGACACCCCCGGAGTCACCCTGACGTAAGGTACAAAACTGAGGATGTTGACCGTACACACAAAAGAATGGAGACTCTCCTGATGCCTCTTGGCGGTGATTATTTAACGCGAATTCGGCCAGAGGAAGGAAAGTAGACCACTCCTCCTGGTTGTCGGACACAAAACATCGTAAATACTGTTCTAGATTTTGGTTCATGCGCTCAGTTTGTCCATTAGACTGTGGATGAAACGCCGATGAATGTGACAACTTGATCCCCAACCTTGAGCAAAAAGCTTTCCAAAACCTCGCCACAAATTGCGTACCCCTATCAGATACTATGTCAGACGGTACTCCGTGGAGTCTGACCACCTCCTTCACAAATACCTGAGCCAACGTCTTAGCATTGGGCAAAGAAGACAACGCCACAAAATGCGCCACAAATTGCGCCAAAATGCGCCAAGTCAGTGATAAAATCCATGGAGATTTCTGTCCATGGCCTATTGGGTATCCCCAGAGGCTGTAGCGTGCCAGCAGGACGGGTTCGGGGTGACTTAGCCCTAGCGCACGTGATGCAAGCTGCCACGTACGAGACCACGTCCTGCCGGATTTTGGGCCACCAGAAACGACGTGATATCAGCTCTAAGGTGCCCTTCACCCCTGGATGACCAGCCAGTACCGAATCGTGGTGTTCCTTCAACACCTTAAGCCGAAGATGCAGGGGTACAAATGACTTGTTGGCGGGAAGTCCTGGTGGTACCTCCTCTTGGGCCTCGGCAATCTCCGCCTCTACCTCCGTCGTGAGAGCCGAGACCACTACCCCTTTCTGGAGGATGGGTACCGGCTCTTCCCGAGGTTCTCCCCCCGGAAAACACCTAGACAAAGCATCCGCCTTGGTGTTTTTAGCCCCGGGACAGTACGTCACAAGAAAATTGAAACGAGTAAAAAACAATGCCCAGCGAGCCTGCCTAGGAGACAGACGCTTGGCCGACTCCAGATAGAGCAGATTCTTATGGTCGGTGATAACTGTGACCTGGTGAGCCGCCCCCTCCAAGAAGTGTCGCCATTCCTCAAAAGCCAGTTTGATGGCCAACAACTCCCTGTTGCCGATATCATAATTCCGTTCGGCCGGCGACAGCTTCTTGGAGAAGTAGGCGCATGGATGCATCTCGCTCAAGGACGAGCCTTGAGACAGTACTGCCCCCACTCCCACCTCCGATGCATCAACCTCTACCACAAAAGGTTTAGACACGTCTGGTTACACCAGAATGGGGGCTGAAGCAAAACTATTCTTCAGACGCTCAAATGCACGTATAGCCGCCTCAGGCCAGTTCGCCAGATCGGCACCCTTTTTTGTCATGTCCGTGAGCGGTTTGGCGACAGTCGAAAAGTGTTTTATAAATTTCCTATAATAATTCGCAAACCCAAGGAACCGCTGGAGTGCTTTCAGACTCTCCGGCCTCTCCCATTGCAGCACCGCTTGCACATTAGCGGTGTCCATTTTAAAACCGGCTGCGGACACAATATATCCCAAAAAGGGCAACTCCTGGACAAAAAATAAACATTTTTCCAGCTTAGCATAGAGCTGGTTCTCCCGGAGCAACTGTAACACCTGCCTAACATGCTCCAAATGAGTGTCCCGATCGCTAGAATAAATGAGGATATCATCCAGGTATACAATCACAAATCTCCCCAGGACATGAGCAAATACATCATTAATAAAATGTTGGAAAACGGCAGGCGCGGTGGTCAACCCAAACGGCATAACCAGACTCTCAAAATGACCCTCAGGAGTGTTAAACGCCGTCTTCCACACATCCCCCTGACGGACCCTTATGAGGTTATACGCCCCCCCTGAGGTCCAGCTCTGAAAACCATTTCGCCCCCGCTACCTGGTTGAACAAATCCGGGATCAACGGCATTGGGTAGGGATCACGGATAGTAATCTGGTTTAACTCTCGGAAATCCAGACACGGGCGTAACCCCCCATCTTTCTTCTTAATGAAGAAAAACCCCGCGGCTACAGGCGAGGACGAAGGCCGGATGTGTCCTTTGCTCAGACTCTCCGCGATGTAGTCTTTCAGAGCTTGCCTCTCAGGACCAGAAATATTAAACATCCTGGCCTTAGGTAATTTGGCCCCGGGTTTTAACCTAATCGCACAGTCATAGGCTCTATGTGGAGGCAGTTCTGTGCAACCCTTCTCAGAGAAAACATCCGCGAAATCCTTCAAAGCCTCCGGCAGGCTGGGCGTCACGGCGGACACACATGTGGCCAAGCAATTGTCTTGGCAGAAACCACTCCATTGTACTATGTCCTGAGTTTTCCAATCAATTACTGGGTTGTGCCTGGACAGCCATGGAAAACCCAGGACCATTTGAGCTGGGAGATTACGGAGGACCCTACATGTAACCGACTCAATGTAGGACCCCAATGTGGAGTTTCACCTCTGCCACAAACTCAGTAATCTCCCCTTGAGGGAGGGGAACAGCATTAATGGTCACCACCTGTATGGGGTGAGGAAGTTTTTCGATCTTAAACCCGGCGGTGTGTGCAAACTCCTCATCTATGAGATTGGTAGCGGAACCGCTATCCACAAACACTGATATAGGTAGCTCTCTGCCGGCGATAATAACCTTGGCAGGGAGCATACATTGAGATACCATCATGGAGGATATGCATACGCTCAGTTGGGTCTCCTCCATACCCTCTGAGCTTAACAGTTTTCCGCCGATGTGACCCTCTTAGGTAGTACCGGGCAAACGTTAACATAATGACCTCTTTTACCACAGTAGAAACATGCTCCGGGCTTCCGGAATCCCGGAGCGCGAGGCTGAACCTGTGCCACGCCAGCAATCTGCATAGGTTCAGGGGACTCATCTACTTCAACCACACCTGCACCTCTGTTTTCCCACAGAGGTAGCGTCTCCTGTGCCCCCTGACGAAAACGGCGATCAATACGTATCACCAAACTCATGGCAGACTCCAATGATGCCGGAGTCTCATACATCAGGAGGGCTTGTTTCACCCTCCCTGATACCCCATGAATAAACTGGCTCCGCAGTGCTGGGTCATTCCACTGTGTGTCTACAGCCCAGCGGCGAAATTCCGAACAATAGTCCTCTGCCAAGCGCTCCCCCTGGCGGAGGGCGCGGATTTTAGATTCCGCTAGAGCCAGTCGGTCAGGGTCATCGTAAATGAGCCCGAGGGCAGAAAAAACATTATCGACCGAATGAAATGTAGCAGAGTCAGCTGGTAAGGAAAATGCCCATGCTTGGGGGTCACCACTTAGTAATGACAACACCAGCCCTACTCGCTGGGCCTCATTACCTGAGGAGATTGGCCGCATGTGGAAGTATAATTTGCAGGCCTCCCGAAATACGACAAATTTGCTGCGATCGCCTGAAAATCGTTCTGGCAGCGGAAACTTCGGCTCTCCACCGATACCTGCAGATGCCGTTTGCACCTTTGCTACTACCAGGCCCTGCTGCTGAACTGTCCCTTTCAACTCGGAGACCTGTAAGGACAGCGCCGCCAACTGGCGGGTTATGGAATCCTTGGGATCCATGGACTCCTGAAAAAATGTGGGCCGATTATAATGTCACGCGGGGCTTAGGACAACTAAGGCAGAAATACCCGGGGCCCCTGTGGTGTCCCTTTCACTAGGGGAAACCCTGTCTGACCCTCAACCCAGGGTTTTTGCTGAAGGTGCAAATGCCTGAGCCTCCACCCTTTCCTTATCTCCTGCTCAGCCCTGCACTTAACCCTCCACCCTCCACCCAGTGAGGAGACACACCACCAAAGCTCCCACACAAATAAGACAGACAGGGAGAACTTAAACTGCACTGCGCCGCACACACACAGGAATATACAGTAATGTGAACAGGGCACAACTAAACACAAATATGGGAAGGAGAAAGGATAACAACGGATCATACGACACCAGATACGAATCTCTCTCTCTGCAACACCTCCACTCCAGACCGGAACCACTTGGTATGAAAACACAAGCTATAATCGGCGACGCCCATATGCCAGTATGACTATTTAAAGACCGTGGGCGTGACTAACCTTCCAACCTGGTCTCCATCAGGATTAACCCCCGAGAGCCTGAAGATCAAGCCGGCGCCACTGAGGCTATAGTGGCTGGAGGTGGAACTACCTCTGCCTGCCGGACGCTGTGGTGTGAACAGCGTCCGACATGACATCTGCCATGTGCCCAAACAGTGGTTTTACCCCCACATATGGAATATTAGCGTACTCAGGACAAATTGCACAATAACTCTTGTGGTCCAAATTTTTTCCGTTACCCTTGGGGGAAAAAAAATTGGGGGCGAAAAGATCATTTTTGTGGCCAAAAATTATTTTTTATTTTTACGACTCTACGTTATAAACTTCTGTGAAGCACTTTGGGTTTCAAAGTGCTTACCAGACAGCCAGATAAGTTCCTTAGGGGGTCTAGTTTCCAAAATGGTGTCACTTGTGGGAGGTTTCCACTGTTGAGGTACATCATGGGCTCTCCAAATGCGACATGGCGTCTGATCTCAATTCCAGCCAATTTTGCATTAAAAAAATCAAACGACGCTCCTTCCCTTCCGAGCTCTGCCGTGTGCCCAAAGGCTATGTACACGTTGCGGATTCCGCTGCGGGTTTTTCCGTGCGGAAAGCAGGTAAAGTGACCTGCGGTTTTCCTGCGTTTTGGTCTGCGGTTTTGCCCTGCGGTCTCACACCTCTACTATGTTAAAGGTGTGAAACCGCTGCAGAAACCGCCCAAACAGTTGACATGCTGCGGTTTGTAAACCGCAGCAAAACCCGCAGCGTGAGCACAGGGTTTTTGAAAACCCATAGGCTTTCATTGTACAGTACCATGTCAGCAGAACTGCTGCGTTTCCGCAGGGCCAAAACCGCTGCGGAAACCCAGCAGAATCCGCAACGTGTGCACATAGCCTAACAGTGGTTTACGTCCACATATGGAGTATCAGTGTCCTCAGGACAAATTGTACAACAACTTTTGGTGTCCAATTTCTCCTGTTACCCTTGGTAAAATAAAAAAAAATGGATGTGAAGTAAATTTTTGGTGAAAAAAAGTTGTTTTTTTTTTTTTTTTTTTTTTTTTCTTCATTCCAAAAATTCCTGTGACGCACCTGAAGGGTTAATAAACTTCTTGAATGTGGTTTTGAGCACCTTCAGGGGTGCAGTTTTTAGAATGGTGTCACTTTTTGAGTATTTTCTATCATCTAGACCTCTCAAAGTGACTGCAAATGTAATGTGGTCCCCCAAAAAAAAAGTAGTATTGTAAAAATGAGAAATCGCTGTTTAAGTTTTAACCTTCATAACAAAAAAAAAAGTTTGGGTTCCAAAATTGTGTTGATGTAAAGTAAACATGTGGGAAATGTTGCTTATGTATTTTAGGTGACATATCTCTGTGGTTTAAGGGCATGAAAAGTCAAAGTTGGAAAATTTCCTTTTTTTTCTCAAATAAATGCAAAACCACTATCGTGAAGTACATTATGTTACGAGAAAACAATATCAGAATCACCGGGATCCATGGAAGCGTTCCAGAGTTATTGCGTCATAAAGGGACAGTGGTCAGAATTGTAAAAAATTGACCCGGTCATGAACGTGCAAACCACCCTTGGGGGTAAAGGGGTTAAGTGGTGAAGACAATCCGAAGTTTGTTTGTAATAAAAAAAAAAAAAAAAATTTGCATCATTTTCTGATACCCATAGCGTCTCCATTTTTCGTGATCTCTGGTTGGGTGATGGCTTATTTCTTATGTGTCAAGCTGACGTTTTTAAGGATGCCATTTTGTGGTAGATACGATGTTTTGATCACTCATTATTGCATTCTAATGCAATGTTGTACCGACTAAAAAAAAAAAAAACACGTAATTCTGGCGTTTTGACTTTTTTTTTTTTTTTTTTTTCTCCCACATCACGTTGTTTACCTATCGTATTAATTCTCTTTGTATATTGATTAAACAGGCGATTCTAAACGTGGCGATATGAAATATGTGCGTTTATTTTCTCCTGCAGACCCCGAGTTGTCATGCCAACCCATCAGCAACCTACAGTCTTGTGACATGTGTGGGTTTTGTGACGTGCTCCTTTTTTTTTTTTTTTTTTTTTTATTTATAAAAGCTAGTGCAAGCAACCCAGTAACTGATACATCAGTGGAATCTGGGTTTACTTTATGTTGCTCTCAGATTAGGTGGCAAAACCCCCTGGTGATGGATTCCCTGTTAAATATAGTGCCAATCTCATTCTTTTTTTTAGAAACCTAAAGTCTACACTGATTGAGAGGTGACCGCATGACGTCATGTCCAAGCGCTGGTGACATAATTATATCAGCACATTGTCCATGGCCTCTCGCAGTGGGCAGGGCTCCTCACTCTCTGCATGTGGCTCATAGCCATCCAGGAGAGTGGGTTGCTGCATTTGCACATGGCCCTAATGGGTGTCCAGCAAGGCAATCATTGGGTACATGAGTTCTACAAAAGGGGCCATACTACCTGAGCGTTGGTGCCTCCTTGTGTGGTGTTTTTTTTTTTTTTTTTTTAATTCGTTTATTAAACCATAAGCAGGGTACACAATATACATACATGTACATGGTATATAAAATGTGCAGAATATACACATTCCATTATGACCTAAAATGCAGAACATACTTATGCTTACCAATTATAGTACAGAATATAGCAATGTCAATTAAAGCACACTGGTCTTTGTTATTGCTCAAAACGTAATACCTATCTAACTTCTAAACTAAACCTATATCTACAAGAACTACTATTTCGCAGCCTAGTTCCACACGTTTAACCATCTGTTATGTGACACCTCCAATCTACAAGGTAAGGTGAGAGGAGTTCCATCTCTCCCAAATCTTCTCGAATTTACCCGGGCATCCTCTATTTTGTTTACAGCGTGCATTCAATTGGGACGATAGAGTTCACTAAATTGATCCAGAACCCAAGAGAGGGGGATAAACCTCCCATCCACCGCAGTGCCAGTACCTTTCCGTGCCATAAACGGCGTCTCCCGTAAGAAAATCCCAGTATATTGATCCCATGTCTCCTCATCCCATACTCCAAATACACACACCAGCGGCTCAAGGGGAACGGGGACTTGCACCAGGGATGTTAATAATGAAGTCACCTCCCTCCAATATTGTGTAATAATGGGACACTGCCAGATCATGTGAATGAAATCTGCTTCCAAAGAATGGCATCTCAAACATTCCGATGATTGGTATCGGCCCATCTTAGGCTATGTGCACACGCTGCGGATTCACCTGCAGGTTTTTCTGCGCGGATCCACAGGTAAAACCGCAGGTAAAGTGACCTGTGGTTTTCCTGCAGATTAGCCTGCGGTTTTGCCCTGCGGTTTCACACCTCTACTATGTTAAAGGGGGAGGGGAAGACTAGATTGCATTGTCTACACCTACTGATCTCATATGTGACTGAAAGGCTGACCTTATCTGTAAATAACGAAAGAACTGGGATCTCGGAACATTGCATTTAACCTGTAGTTGTTCAAAGGATATCAGAGATCCATGATCATGTAAATCACTTATCGTATACAGTCATATGTTAAAGTTTGGGCACCCCTATTAATGTTAACCTTTTTTCTTTATATCAATTTTGTTTTTTGCAACAGCTATTTCAGTTTCATATATCTAATAACTGATGGACTCAGTTATATTTCTGGATTCAAATGAGGTTTATTGTACTAACAGAAAATGTGCAATCTGCATTTAAACAAAATTTGACCGGTGCAAAAGTATGGGCACCCTTATCAATTTCTTGATTTGAACACTCCTAAACTACTTTTTGCTGACTTCCTGAAGCACTAAATTGGTTTTGTAACCTCATTGAGCTTTGAACTTCATAGCCAGGTGTATCAAATCATGAGAAAAGGTATTTAAGGTGGCCACTTGCAAGTAGTTCTCCTATTTGATTCTCCTATGAAGAGTGGCATCATGGGCTCCTCAAAACAACTCTCAAATGATCTGAAAACAAAGATTATTCAACATAGCTTTTCAGGGGAAGGATACAAAAAGTTCTCAGAGATTTAACCTGTCTGTTTCCACTGTGAGGAACATAGTAAGGAAATGGAAGAACACAGGTACAGTTCTTGTTAAGCCCAGAAGTGGCAGGCCAAGAAAAATATCAGAAAGGCAGAGAAGAAGAATGGTGAGAACAGTCAAGGACAATCCAGAGACCACCTCCAAAGACCTGCAGCATCTTGCTGCAGATGATGTCACTGTGCATCGGTCAACAATACAGCGCACTTTGCACAAGGAGAAGCTGTATGGGAGAGTGATGTGAAAGAAGCCGTTTCTGCAAGCACGCCACAAACAGTCGCCTGAGGTATGCAAAAGCACATTTGGACAAGCCAGTTACATTTTTGGAAGAAGGTCCTGTGGACTATTGAAACAAAGATTGAGTTGTTTGGTCATACAAAAAGGTGTTATGCATGGAGGCTAAAAAACACAGCATTCCAAGAAAAACACTTGCTTCCCACAGTAAAATTTGGTGGAGGTTCCATCATGCTTTGGGGCTGTGTGGCCAATGCCGGCACCGGGAATCTTGTTAAAGTTGAGGGTCGCATGGATTCAACTCAGTATCAGCAGATTCTTGACAATAATGTGCAAGAATCAGTGACGAAGTTGAAGTTACGCAGGGGATGGATATTTCAGCAAGGCAATGATCCAAAAACACCGCTCCAAATCTACTCAGGCATTCATGCAGAGGAACAATTACAATGTTCTGGAATGGCTATCCCAGTCCCCACACCTGAATATCATTGAACATCTGTGGGATGATTTGAAGCGGGCTGTCCATGCTCGGCGACCATCAAACTTAACTGAACTGGAATTGTTTTGTAAACAGGAATGGTCACAAATACCTTCATCCAGGATCCAGGAACTCATTAATAGCTACAGGAAGAGACTAGAGGCTGTTATTTTTGCAAAAGGAGGATCTACGAAATATTAATGTCACTTTTATGTTGAGGTGCCCATACTTTTGCACCGGTCAAATTTTGTTTAAATGCAGATTGCACATTTTCTGTTTAGTTATTTTTCTGAATTCAAATGAGGTTTATTGTACTGAGTCCATCAGTTATTAGATATAAGAAACTGAAATAGCTGTTGCAAAAACCAAAATTGTTATAAAGAAAAAAGGTTAACATTAATAGGGGTGCCCAAACTTTAACATATGACTGTAAATATTGTATTGACTCCAGAGTTCGGTAGATGGGTGTTCAAGCAATGCCGGAAAATAGCCATTATTCCACAGGGGCATCTCAGCTATAATATCTCTAATTTCAATCACCTTTTTAATCTGTTTCCATACTGTTCGTGCCAGGCGAAGTAGGGGCAGCAAACGAGGGACATTTAGGCCATGTGCACACGATGCAGAATTCCAGTGGATCCGCAGCGGATTTTACCGCGCATATCCGCATTGTGATGTACAGTAGCATGTTAATCAGTAGAAAAAAAACCTCTGTGCGGACGCTGCGGATTTTTTCGCGCGGTTTTCTTGTGGTTTAAAATATGCAGCATGTCACTTCTTTTGTGCGGTTTTCTCCAAATCCGCAGGGGAAAACCGCACGAAAAAATACAGGTCATTTCACCTGCGGATTTCTTCAATTCTGCGCGGAAAAATCAGCAGGGCAAAAAAGTACGTGTGCACTTAGCCTCATTTTCTCCAACTCCAAAAAACCCAGCGGACAATCAGCCCGTGCAGCATGAAGCAAGTGATGTTCAGAATTAGGAAGGTGACCCCCGGGCATCCATTCATTTATATCTCTGGCCTGCCCAGCCAGATAATACAGAAAAAAATCCGGGAACGCTGCCCCCCTGCTCTTAGGCCTCTGCAGAGTGGTCAGCCTGAGCATGGGTCTGGTCTTCCCCCATATAAAAGATGTAATTTGGGAATTTAGGTTTGCAAAAAAGGACCTGGGCACCACCACAGCACTATGTTGAAGAGAATAACTGAGCTTAGGGAGTAGTATCATTTTAATTAAGTTAATACGTCCGGCCACTGACAGCGGGAGTTTACTCCAAATTGTAAACTTGACTTTGACCATCTCCAGTAGTGGGTGTATGTTAAGTTGCAAATCAAGTGTACTGCCCTGAGAAATATGGACACCTAGATACTTAAAACTGGATACAATGGGCAGTGAGGAGAGAGACTCAAGTTGTGGCATGGGGCAAGGGAGAGGCATCAGAGCAGATTTCTCCCAGTTTATATACAAACCAGAATATTTACTGAATTTATTTATAGTGGTCATCACTCTTGCCAGTGTTTCTTCCGCTCTGTCCATAAGTATCACCATGTCATCAGCATATAGTCCTATGGTATCTATCCTATCTGCGATTTCTATGCCCACAATATTAGGGGAGGATCTTATGCGTATTGCCAGAGCCTCGATCGCAAGAGCAAAAAGGGCCGGGGACAGGGGACACCCCTGATGCGTTCCCCTGTGTAGTGAAAAGGGTTCAGATATGGAACTTTTTACAATGAACCAGCCTCTGGGCTTCATATATAGTATACTAATATATTTTAAAAATCTATCGCTGAAGCCATATTTCTGTAAGCAGGCGTGGAGGAAGGGCCATTCAAGAGAGTCAAAAGCCTTGGCTGCATCCAACGAAGCCAATGCCCATTTATTGTCTGGCACCAGGGAGCTATATTGGACCACCGACTGAACTCTTCTAATAATAGAAGTGCTCTTGCCTGGCATAAAGCCTGTTTGGTCAGGGTGTATAAGTTCTAATATAATTGAATTCAATCTGGTAGCCAAGATCTTTGTAAAGATCTTATAGTCCACGTTCACTAATGATATGGGCCGATAAGATCCGCAATCTAACGGGTCCTTCCCCTCCTTTCTAAGCACTATTATATTAGCTTCGTAAAAGGTGTGCGGCATATGTTTGGATTTGGTGTCAATGTGCTGGGTGTATAACTATTGGGCAGTCAACCATTCTACCCTATTACCACTAGTCTGATCAGATATGTAAGCAGCCTCCGCATCTTTCAAACGTTACTCCACCTCATCATCCTCTTTTGAGGTCACTCCCTTAATATAAGAAAATTGTAGGTGACAAACATCCCCTGAGATATGCCTTAAGGGTATCCCAAAATAAATTAATATTCCGGGGTTCAGGGTGGGATGAGATGAAGCAATGTAATTGACCGATCGTTCTTTTTGGGTGATTTCACCAGTTTCAACCAAAAAGGGTTCAATTTCCATATTATCCTGTTTAACGGTCTGTATTTAAGTATAAGAATAACCAGTCTATGATCTGAAATCCCCCTGCTGCCATGCTCAATACTATCCACCCACATTGCCAGACTGCTGGATCCAAAGATATAATCTATGCGAGACAAGGAACGCTTAGTGGATGAATGATAAGTATATTCTCTCCTCTCGGGGTGACGCATTCTCCATAGATCCAGCTACTCACTACCTTCTATAAATTGTGAGAATTGGGATGCAGCCGGCGGCAGGGCCCCACTCTGCATACCATCGCCCAGTCTTAATTTGTCCAGACGGTTATTCATGACCAAGTTAGTCACCCATGCAAATGACATCTGCATCTGGATAATTCAGGGCAAAACTCAATGCCTTTTGAAGAATTGACATATTGGCAGGAGGGGGGTTATATATACACAGAATAACATATTTCCTAGAGTTGATCAGTGCATATACAAACACAAAACGCCCCTCAGGATCTTTCTGGACCTCCCTGGCTTCCCACCTAACATCCCTATGTATTAGTAATGAAACCCCTCTTGAATAACTGGTATGAAATGTGTGAATAGACCATTGTACCCACGGCTTTTGAACACGCCAAACTGTATCTCTGGTCAGGTGCGTCTCAACCAAACCTACAATGTGTGGATGATGTTGCCTAATTTGTGAGAACACCTTAATTTTCTTCCGGGGGGGTCTTTATACCTGTCACATTCAAGGTCATACATATTAATTCAGACCCCATTCTCACCCATTTGGAACTAACGCATGTTAGTGTTCAAACACGATTTAGAGATATCACACAGATAATAAAACTGCAATCCTAACAGTATAGGAGCAGAGTCCCACACTCCCAGCAAAAACTAAACATGGGGATACCATCACTGAGCTCATTGTCCGGTATTGTTGGTAACTGGATACCTGCCAAGAAGGTTCCAATTAGATCTTAATAGAAGGATACGGGTTAACAGCAAGTACATTAGGAATCCTTTGCAGGGGATCCCTTATGGGACCGCAGCCACTCAGTCGCCTCCGCTGGATCCGTGAAAAACAGAGGAGCCCCTGTGGACAACCTGACGTCGGGCCGGATAGATCATCGAATACATGATGTTTCTCTCTCTGAGCCTCTTCTTGATTTTGATGAATTGTGCCTGCTGTTTCTGGAGTTCCATGGAGAAATCCGGAAAAATCGAGATCACAGCATTGTCGAACCTGATGGGACTTTTTAGCCGTGCGAAACGCAGGATGGTGTCTCTCTCCTACAATTAAGGATATGTGCCAGGAAGGGTCTGGGTGGGGCTCCCGGTGGAAGGGGTTTTGTAGGAACCCTGTGAGCTCTCTCGACGGCAAATACTGGAGAGAATTCATCTCCCAAAGAGGTTTTGAGCCAGCCCTCCAAAAATTGCTCAGGGTGCCGACCTTCCGAGCGTTCCGGTAGACCGATGATACGGATATTGTTCCGGCGCATTCTGTTCTCCAGATCATCCGCCTTCTGCCTCCAGGCGTTCAGACCCTGCCACCATGGTTAATTTGGCTTCCATAGGCGTAATGGTGTCTTCCACCTGGGACTTTCTTGTCTCCACTTCAGTAATGCGTCCTCTCATGGCTTGCAAATCTTGCCGAAGTCGCACCACCTCAGTGTAAACATCTATTTTTCCTGTCAGGAATGTTCTGGTCAGGAAATGGCCTGCATCAGTTGTTCAGATACCTGTTTAAGAGTCAGTTCTTCTTGCTCACTCTCTTCTTCACCCCCAGGGGAACGGTTTTTGCGCTAAGCTTGTGGAGGATTATTTCTAAGAGACCGTACACTTCCAGACTGGTCTGGTCTGACAAACTTTTAGCTCAGTGTTTCTCAACTCCAGTCCTCAAGACCCACCAACAGGTCATGTTTTCAGGATTTCCTTAGTATTGCACAGGTGATGGAATTAATGCTTGAGCAGGTGTTGAAATCACCTGTGCAATGCTAAGGATATCCTGAAAATTTGCCCTGCTGGTGGGTCTTGAGGACTGGAGTTGAGAAACACTGTTTTAGCTTTTCTGCCGCTGCTGATCCTTTAGACCGATTCATGGTCATTATCAATGTGACGCAGCAGGATTACCAGAGGTGTATATACTCCGAAGAATTTCCCCTCCAGTTATAAAGTACAGCAGGGCTGATGTTAAATAATTATGACCCAGGAGCAGCTCCCACGCAGGGGGGTGTCACACAGATTAATAGGCACAGTATCTGGTGCTGTATTGATGAAGCCTCCTGTGACCAGGGAAGGGGAGAAGCAGGCAGCCCCTGCAATGACAGCAGTGGTAAGGGAAGTAGAAGTCCCCACAGTAGTGGCGCCAACCAGCAAGTGGGTCTATTAGTGAGAAGGAACGAGGGGCCCAATTTTCCTGGGAACTCACCTCATATCCCCTAACTTTTCCGGATATAGGCCACTGCCGGGCAATGCTACAGCGGTGAAGGCTGGACGCCACAGCTCTCACTGATAGAGCGCGCGTCTAAGATGGCCGCTGCCCCATGCAGGTCCCTCCGGCCACCAGCACTCCGGAGTCACTCTGTCCTCCTGCGGGGGTCCCGGTGTCCAGGGGGGGGGGGGGTCCCAAATGTCGCCAAATATGCCACAGTAAGAAGATCTGGTGCAGGATATGCAGGAGCTCCCTCAGCGTGCGTCCTCTCTCCTCGGCTACATAGCCATGCCCCCTTGGTGCCTCCTTGTTGATGCTCAAAAGGTACAACTTCAGTTTTCAATCAGCAAATAAATATGGAGAACAGAAAAAAAAAACTCTATCGAAACTGTCAGTAAGCAGGCTAAGGCTAGTTTCACACTAGCGTTTTGAGGCATAGCGCACGCTTACCATGAAGCTCCGCCCCATGCCACGCCTCCTCCGGTCAGCTCCACCTGTGGGCGCATGACGCTGCATGCGACCTGCGTACCCTATCTTTAGCATTGGGTATGCAGGCCGTGCGCCAGTATGCTTTTGCCGGCGCATGTCCTTCTGACGGTGCGCCGACCTGCGCCAAACGCATTGTGTTGCATTTTGGTGCACCCGGCGTACAGTCAAGATGACGTCCGGGAGAAGTAGTGGAGGAACGACACAACACTTAGTTCTAGGAAAAGATGCTCTTATCATTCTGGATATTAAATAATACAGATGTGCCAGTACTGGTGACAGAGGTCTCTGAAGATGTATGGCCGTCCTGGAGGGGCATTTATTCATTCTCTTATGTTGCCGTTCTGTTACTTTTAGTGGTTGTAGTTGTAAGTCTGGTTTTGAACTTGTCAGTGGTTTAGTGTTGCGTAGTGGGGGCCATGTCTGGGGTCCCTGCTAGGGCACATACGCAGTGAAATGAGATGTTTTCCCCTCACACAGAGCACTTCTTGTTTTTTGGTAACAGATTTTGCTTTATCCGATCTGAGTACATCCAGTCACTCCCTTGGGGAATTTCTATATTTTTTCCTCCTGGCATGCGTAACACCGTTGTGTGTGTGCTGGCGCCATAACATGTTATGTTCTGTAGTTTACTAGTAATGTTCCTGTGCAGGACGGGGATGTTTTTCCCCCTACTACAACCTGGTAAATAAACAGAGGTACATGCCACTCACTCCTCGCCTGCAGGCGTCCTCTATGGGCTCCGTCCACTTTTTTTTTTTTTTTTTTTTTTTGACTTCTTCTCTGTTCTTGGCTGTGATTAGTGTTTTTCAGGAACTCCGTCCAAATCAGCGAAACAATTTTTTTTCTTTTTTTACAAAGTTGTGCGACATGTTTTCTCACTCGCACTGACGCTGAGCGTAGGGCAACACCAGTGCACGCTGGACTGAATGCCCCCTTTCCTTCGGGCGCGCCGGCGCCCCTCATCTATATGAAAAAGCAGCCACAATCCTTATTGGTGTCAGTGGGAACAGCATGCTAATTTTGAAATGGCTGCAGTATTTTTGAAAAACGCTTTGTGAAAACTGCAGCATGTAGCCATTGTGGATTAGAATCTTTTAAATAGGACTATTCTGTGTGGAGACCCATACCAGAAGTCCAACATTCGGTCTCGCATTTCTGCCATGGGTTCCACTGCAAAGTTTTGGTTTTTTTTCCTCCATCATGTGATCATCGCATTAGAATGGGACGTGCTTGCTGTCAGGATGTCCCCTCTGCAAACCCACTGCCCAACATGGAGTGTCTTCTCTCCAATGTCACCCTGGGCAGAATGGCATGCCTGCACTACTCCTTTTTTTTTGTTTGCTGATTTACACAAGTGATTTAGAGCCACCATGTATAGTATGTTGGGTATTGAGGGGTCTTAAGCTATCAGACTGTATGTGAAGAAAAGAGAAATCTATTCCAGTGATGATCCATTACATCCCGCAGCGTTGGAGATGAGAGAACGGAGGACGCCCCCGTCTTGTCGTGTATAGATATTGTATTCGGTCTGTCCTGCATTGTGGAGACCAGATTTTGCTTTACTAGTGCTGGTGCTTGCGCCTGTTTTTTAGTGGTAGGTACAATATAAATAAGAAAATAGCCAGCAGAAGGGACAATTAAGCTCTTTGTCTTGGTTACTTGCTCACCATTATATTGCAAACCCAAAAAAAAAAAAAAAAAAAAATCAGAGCGAAGTGCTCAGTCTTTTCAAGGACTAATAGCCCCGTTAAACATATCGATGTCCCAGCGATCCCACCAACGATCCGACATGGATGAGATCGCTGGGACATCATTAGGCTGATTGCTGGTGAGCTGTCACATAGACAGCCCCTCCAGCGATCAGGACCAGCGATGTGTGCTGGCCAGCGGGAGACCCACGATCAAAAAACTGCCCAGGACGATGGAGCGCAATCGGCGATAGCCCGCAGGGGGGCCGGTCGCTGATGCCTGTAACACACAGCGATCTCTCTGGCGAGATCGCTGTGTGTGACTGGACCCTTATGTAAGTTCAAGTCCTGAGGAGGTGGCAATCCTCAATTAAAGGGTTATTCTGTTATCCTCATAAATGGGTATTGTCGGATAGGGCTTATAAATATGAGCACTTTTTGCAATTTACTTATTAAAACTTTCAACCTTTCTTTTTATTTTGCTTACAGCTTTGATGCCATGGAGACCGACCACCGCTGCTAGTTCTGTAGAACATGTGCCTCCCAGCTCTTTTTCTATTGATCTTGTCAGCACTGTGTTAAAGCTGTAGAGCTCTGTTGCCTTCTAATTCTCGGCCAGCTTTAGTGAAGCACATGTAAGCTATTCATCAGCGGTGGTCGGTCTCATAGGCAACAACTTCTAAACAAGTGTTAATATCTCAAGAACAGCTGCAAATTTTAATAAGCCATGAATTGCAAAAAGTGCATGCATAAACAAACACTATGAACACGTTACCTGTGCATCATTCTCAGTCAACCCTGGACCCCCCCCATTGTCCTCCTGATGGGCTTCCTTGCTATCACAAACTGTGCTGGGCATAAGTGTTTAAACTTCTTAATGTTGGGGCTCCAGTAAGATGTCATTCTGAGCTCGCATCTTTTTTGTAAATGAAAAGATCACAGGTGCATAAGTGCAGTGCTTACTGTAATTTTGCTCCCCACAGTCTGCTGAGGCGTCTGGTCACGCTGATATCCAAACAAGCTACACTCCTTGCATCTAACGAGGCGTTCAAAAAACAAGCCGAGAGTGCAAGTGACGCTGCTAAGAAGTACATGGAGGAGAACGACAAGCTCAAGAAGGTATTACATTGTCCTGTACATGGGGTAGAGGAAAGGATGTTATAGGGGTGCAGCGTCCTGCTTACACCTAGTCCAGCGCTGCTTCACGTCCAATCTGTATCTAAGGCTGACGTTCCTAACGTTGCTTTTTCTTTATAGCACTCTGAGTGTGCCATTGATAGGACCCCCTGTGCAGTTTGCTTTAAGTAAACACAAACTTCCTCAATCACCCTCCCCAGGTCCCGTAGTGAATCTCTGCCGTTGCTCGTGGTGTCTGTTGTCTTCAGCGCTGACGTCACTTTGTTTACAGCACTGTCAATCGGCAAGATGCTTAGTTCACTGTCTGCTGTGCTGTCAAGCTGTAGAGAACAAGAGCTACCCGGAGCAGTAGCAGAGACTCTACGCTTTATTCACCTTCCACATGTTCAGCACCGTTTTGTTTTTAAAACAATTGTAGCCAGGATACGAGTGGTTTCTGAAACTTTTGTAAAACCCCTTTAAAACAGCAAGCTACATTTATATGGTAACATACTTTAGCTTCTTCATGGACGTCCTGGGCATTGGACAATTACCGATAATACATTGATCAGTTATCCTAAACTCTCCCCATACACATTAGAGTAATATTGGCCCAAATTGCAATTTCGGTAAAAACTGCAATTATCAAATATTTTTAGAGGCCTCCCAGCTCTCCCCTCTTAAGGCCATGTGCCCGGTGTGGCAAATTTCTTTATCTCTTCATTGGGGGCCACAGATTACCATGGGTGTATGCTGCTGCTAGGAGGCTGACACTATGCAAAACAAAAAACTTAGCTCCTCCCTGGCAGTATACACCCACCGACGGGCACCAAGTACCTCAGTTTGTGCTTAGTGTCTGTAGGAGGCGGACCGGGATCTCCCAGATCCGCTTTTAACTATTTCTTTTTTGGGCTTTAGTTATGTGTGTATTAATCTTTTCCGTTTATTTTTCAGATTCAGCATCGGGAAACAGGGTGTAAGTTCACCCTGCTTTCCCATGTGAGGCAGCTGAGCGAGCAATGTGGTAGTGCCCACATCGCAACTCTCAGGACCGCAGGCAGGACCTTTTCCCTGTCGCCCTTGGGTGCTATGGGCTGATGACGGTGGCCGGTCCTAGTCGATTCCCCTCCTCACCCCTCTCCCGGGACAGGGTTGAGAGGAAGACGGCGGTCACCAGCGGTGACGTTTCTCCTTCCAGCAAGAAATTGGCGCCGTCTTCTACACTATGGGGACATGGTGCGAGTACAGAGGATTTTTCTCTCCCAGCGGCATGCCCTTTATTCGTGGGTCCCTGCAGTCATCCTCTTCAGGGACATCAGGTAAGCTGTCTGAATGTCCCCTCCAGCCCCACAGTCAAATGGACCTATGCTGACCCATGCAGCGTTCCACAGGCATCTGTAGCAGTTCAGCCCCCGATTTGAATCTCCCATGGCATTTATCAGGACTGGCTCCTATAATAACCAGTTTGAATTTCCCGCCCCTTTTTTCCTTGGGCGCGCGTCTCGCCTTCCATCGCTCATCTCCGGGAGGGGGGGTTCAGCAGTGTTTTTTTTTTTTTTTTTCTGTGGGCAGCAGTTACCTTGTTCTTTCACATGTCTGCGGCCTCGCGGGTGCTGGGTGCGTCGTCCGACACTAGTCTCAGGGGGAGACGCACTTTCACTTTCATTTTGTAAGCTCCTTCCTCCCTCTCTGTGCGCGCTTTATTCGTGCCTTTTTTTTTTTTTTTAAGCCCATCACAGGGCTGGTTTCTCTTCGGCGCCGTCAGTCTCTCCCTTTAGCCGCGCCCCCCCCTCGGTCTTCATCCACTCACGCGGTGCGGCTGTTAAGCTCCGCCCACTGCTAGCGTTTTTCCTGTCATTTCTGGGAGATCACTCTCTCCCTTCACCGGATCTCTTCTTGGGGGACACAAGGTGTTTGCTCCGCATCTGAACCTCGGTAGGCTCGGCACTGCTATAGTTTGACGCTACACTTAGCTCCCCACGGCAGTTCCCTATCAGGTTAGAGCTACTGCCGCATAGACATATGCCCAACCCTGCAAGAGCCCTCTGTTCCAGACCCACCGCTATTCACTACGCCTGTGCGCGCTGTAAAAAGAAGTGGGTATCGGGTCAGTCGTCTCCTTTCTGCCCGTCCTGCAGCCCTTTCACCATGTCTGCCCCCCAGGAGCACTCCGAGTCCTGAAATGAGAGCACGCCACCCCCTGAGTGGGCCGTTGCAATGTCTCAGTCGGTCTCTGATTTGACTAAAGTTTCTCAGTCTCTGGTCCAGGTCTTAGAACGGTTACCTCAGCTATCTACGGCCACCTGTGCGCCGACCGCCCCTCGCGGTGAGTCGCCTGCACCTGACCGCGACCTTCAGACGGACAGGCCGGGTAGAGGTTCTAGGAAGCGGGCGCTGTCTGGCTCTTCTTCCAGCTCGCAAGGTCCTTCCGCTTAACCCAGGCTACGCTCCTCGTCTCCCTCATCAGCATACGACCATAGGTCAGACGACGACTCCCAGTCTGGATTTGACTGAGGCGGACAACATGGCTAGAACACGGGACATGGTGGATAGTCTCATATCGGCTATCTTCCAAACCCTCAAAATAAAGGAGGATAAGGCACCCCCTCAGGAATGCTCTGTTTCTTTTAAGTGAGTGAGGCCTCCCTCTCGTACCTTTCCTAATCACAAGCAGTTCGACACTTCATTAGCCAATCACTGGGAACACCCTGAGAAACGTTTTTTTCAGGCCGCAAGTACTTAGATGTCCTATATCCCTTTGATGCAGATCTAGTCACAAAATGGACCAAAGCGCCTGAGGTAGATCCTCCAGTTTCCCGTCTTTCCTCTAAGACGGTTCTATCCCTCCCGGACGGAGCTTCGCTTAAAGATCCGACAGACAGGCAAATAGAATCTCTGGCTAAGTCAATTTTTGAGGCATCCGGCGCCTCCCTCTGTCCTATTTTCGCTTCCGCTTGGGTGGCGAAGGTCATTTCAGCTTGGCCAAAAATTCTCCGCAAAGGCATCTTAGCGGCAGCACCTCAGGACGAGCTGGCAGATTTGGCAGACCAAATTAATCATGCGGGTAAATACCTTTTGGACGCGGCCGGGTGCGTAGCAAGAGCTAACAGCAACATAGTAGCCATACGCCGCATCCTTTGGCTGAAGTCGTGGAGTGCGGACACCACCTCTAAAAAGTCGCTCACCAACCTGGCTTTTCACGGCTCTAGGCTCTTTGGCGCCAAGCTGGATCAGATAATTTCGGATGCCACTGGCGGTAAAAGTACCTCCCTTCCTCAGTCCCGGCCTACAAGGTTTTTCAACAGAAAGGCCGCTCGGCCGTTTTAAGTCCTTTCGCCCCTTCGCTTCTACAGAAGGTTCATCCCAGCAGGACTGGCCCTCCGCTGCCAGAGACCGGAGGAAGCCATCATATAAACCCGCTCCCCACTGGAGGTCAAGAGGTCAGCCCTCCAGGCCTTCAGGCTCCCGGTCCAGCAGATTTTCCTCTAAGTGACGGGTCACCCCCACCTGGAAATTATTCCAGGGTGGGAGGCAGACTTTCCTCTTTCAAGCACGCGTGGCTGTCTGTTGACGACGCTTGGGTCAGTGAAATCATCACTTCCGGATACAAGATCGAATTTTCTCCCCCCAAACAGTCGCTTCTTTATGTCTCGACACCCCCACCCCCCAAGACAGCGGTCCCAGATTCCAGGGTTCCTTCAGGCCGTCTCCTCCCTTCTTTCCGCCGGGGTTATCGTTCCTGTTCCTTCAAACGAACGGTTTTCAGGGTTCTACTCAAATCTCTTCGTAGTCCCGAAAAAAGACAGCTCTCTTCATCCAATCTTGGACCTCAAGTTGCTCAACCGCCACGTGAGGGTCCTCCACTTCAAGATGGAGTCCCTGCGCTCGATAATGGCCTCAATGGAACCCAGAGAGTTCCTCTGCTCTGTGGACATACAGGATGCCTACCTCCACATCCCTATTTGTCTGCAACATCAGAGATATCTCCGCTTTGCGATTCAGGGAAATCCCTATCAGTTCACGGCCCTTCCCTTCGGCCTGGCCTCCTCTAACCGTGTCTTTACGAAGGTGATGGCAACAGTCATGGCCATCCTTCGATCCAGGGGGATTCTCATCATCCCTTATCTGGACGATCTCCTGATCAAGGGCTCGTCCTGCCAAGACTGTCTTCAAAGTCTTCAGATAACCCTGGATGCTCTCGGCTGCTTCGGATGGATAGTCGACAAAGAGAAGTCCATCCTGCACCCTTCCCAGTGTCTGACCTTTTTGGGCATGGAATTCGACACTGATCTAGCCCGGGTGTTTCTACCGAAAGACAAATTTTCAGCCCTTTGCAGGGGATCCGATCCCTAAAACACTCGAGGACAATTCCCCTTCGGTCCTGCATGAGGGTCCTGGGGAAGATGATAGATTCCATGGAAGCAGTGCCTTTCGCACAATTTCATACTCGCTCTCTCCAGCTATTCCTCCTTTCAGTCTGGGACAAGACTTCGTTTTCTCTGGACCGTCCCATTCTTCTTCCGCTCAGAGTAAGACAATTGCTGACTTGGTGGACACTGCCGGCGTCAGTTCTCCAGGGAAGGTCCTTTCTTCTGCCTCAGTGGCATGTCATCACCACGACTGTTGCCAGTCTCCTAGGATGGGGGGTGGTTTTCCATCGGAAAACGGCCCAAGGGCGCTGGAGTGTCCAGGAGACTCTGCTTCCCATCAACCTTCTGGAAATCGAAGCAATCTTCCTTGCTCTACTTCGTTGGCAGTCTCTCCTTGTAGGCAAACCAGTCCGCATTCAATCAGACAACGCCACGGCTGTGGCGTACATAAACCATCAGGGCGGTACTCACAGCAGGCAGGTAATGTCAGGTGGCAAAGCTACTGCGTTGGGCAGAGTATCACGTTCCGGCGATCTCCGCCGTTCACATTCCAGGGGTGGAAAATTGGGCCGCCGATTTCCTGAGTCGCCAGGGTCTAGCGTCAGGCGAATGGTCACTTCACCACACAGTCTTCAATCAGATATGCCAGCGTTGGGGCATCCCGGACGTCGATCTCATGGCATCTCGGATGAACAACAAGGTCCCTCTCTTTGTAGCCAGGTCCAGGGATCCTCTAGCCGTCAGTTGCAACGCCCTGGTAATTCCGTGGTCCCACTTCCAACTGCCTTACCTGTTTCCTCCCCTTGCCCTGATCCCAAGGGTGGTCAAGAAGATAGAAGGCATCCCAGTAATTCTGGTGGCTCCAGACTGGCCAAGATTACCTTCGTACGCGGAGTTGGTGAACATGCTCGCGGACGTCCCCTGGAGGCTCCCAGACCGCCCAGATCTTCTCTCGCAAAGCCCCCTTTACCACCAGAATTCTCAGTCTGAGTTTAACGGCATGGCCGTTGAGGCCGCGGTTCTGAGAGAATCGGGGTTTTCCAGCCGGGTCATTCAGACCATGATCAGAGCTAGGAAGCCAGCCTCCTCCCGCATTTACCATAGGTACTGGAAGGCTTTTTTTCCGTTGGTGCAATGATAACAATGTTTTTCCATTGTCGTTCTCCATTCCATCCATACTTGGCTTCTTCCAGTCCGGTTTGGATGCGGGCCTGTCCCTCAGTACCCTCAAAGGCCAGGTATCTGCTCTGGTGATCCTCTTCCAGAAGGATCTGGCATCCTTACCGCAGGTGAAGACGTTTCTCCAAGGAGTCGCCCATGTGGCTCCTCATCATTCTCCGATAGATCCGTGGGATCTCAACCTCGTTCTTGGCGCTCTCCAGGAGGCGCCGTTCGAACCTATCCAGGACATTCCTCTGTCCCTTCTCTCATGGAAGGTGGCTTTCCTAATTGCCATTACATCCATCAGGAGAGTTTCTGAGCTGGCGGCTTTATCCTGTCGTTCCCCGTACCTAATCCACCACCAGGATAAGGTCATGCTCAGGCCAGTTCCCGCCTTCCTTCCAAAAGTGGTATCCCCGTTTCACACTAACGAGGATATCGTCCTTCCCTCGTTTTGTCCTGCGCCTGCTCATCCTCTGGAATGGTCGCTCCACAAACTGGATGTAGTGAGAGCCTTGCGTGTCTACCTTGCCAGGACCGCTTTTCGCCAATCTGATTCCCTGCTTGTCATCTCTGAAGGTCGCCGGAAAGGGCTTCCGGGATCCAAATCCACTGTCGCTCGCTGGATTCGTTCTACCATTCTGGAAGCCTACCGACTTCAGGAAAAACGGCCCCCTCCGGGAGTGAGAGCCCACTCCACCCGGGCTTTAGGGGCTTCTTGGGCTGTGCGACACCAGGCTTCGGCCTTACAACTTTGCAGGGCCGCGACCTGGTCATCTTTGCACACCTTTGCGAGGTTCTACAGGGTTCATACCCAGCCCTCGTCTGATGCAACGTTTTTGGTAGGAAGGTTCTGCAGGAGGCGGTAGCACATCGACCGACCTAAGCCCTTCCTTCCTTCCTTCGTTCCTTTATTGCTGTTCCCACCCTCGGGACTGGCTTTGGAACATCCCATGGTAATCTGTGTCCCCCAATGAAGCGATAAAGAAAGAGGGATTTTGGGTTCTTACCGTAAAATCTTTCTTGGAGCCTTCATTGGGGGACACAGCACCCTCCCTGTTGTACCGTGTTGGGTTTTTGAGTTCCTTGTTGGGTTGGTACATATGTTCAGAGTTTTTTGGTTGCTTCTCCTACTGCTTTCTCACCAACTGAGGTACTTGGTGCCTGTTGGTGGGTGTATACTGCCAGGGAGGAGCTAAGTTTTTTGTTTTGCATAGTGTCAGCCTCCTAGTAGGAGCAGCAGCATACACCCATGGTAATCTGTGTCCCCCAATGAAGGCTCCAAGAAAGATTTTACGGTAAGAACCCAAAATCACTTTTTTTCATGAGACACAGTATAAAAGATAGCTCTACCATACAGTCTCACCAGGTTTTGTCCTGATGAAGAGGTCCTGCGTGACCTCGAAAAGCGTTTGACTTTTAAACCTGTCTAAATAAATGTTTTAATTTTACCGATATTTGGATATCAGCAGCGCATGAGTGATATCTCCGTCTTCTCTCAATTTTCATCTGAGCACTTGGGGCCAGTTCTCTGGTGTTCCCAATAATATTTTCACCTCTGAATCTTTCTCCAGCAACTGAAAGCCTCTGGGGTTGAGGTGGCCGATGTCCCCGAAAGTAACGCCGAGGAGGAGAACAAGAAGCTGAAGACTGAAGTGAAGAAATTCAAAGAGGAGCTGGAGTCAACCAAGAAGTGTAAGTAGTGTCCCAGCCCTGCTGAGCAGCAATGTATCATCTATTAATTCCTAGTTAGTGATGATCCAATAGTGAACTACCGTATTTTTCCGACCATAAGACGCCCTTTTTCCCAAAAAATTTTTTGGGGAAAGTTGGGGGTGCGTCTTATGGTCATAATATACTAACCTCCCTGGTGCGGGTGATGCGGTGCTGTGGTGGCTGTGCTCCTGTGCAGGGGTAGCGGCTCTCTGTGCTCCGTGGTGGGCTCCGCTGGCATTTCCTCGAAGCCCGGAGGCCCCTGCACATCCATTGCTGGCTGCCGCCTTGTTGTGGTGGCCTCCGGGAACATGGCCGCCGGTCCAGGGACGGCGCATGCGCAAGTTCAGATATTGTCCCGAGATCTCGTTGCCGAGATTTGAATCTCGTCTCCTGAGATCTGAACCTGCGCATGCGCCGTCCCTGAACTGGCGTCCATGTTCCCGGAGGCCACCGCAACATGGCGGCAGCCAGCAACGGATGTGCGGGGGCCTCCGGGCTTTGAGGAAATGCCGGCGGAGCCGCCACCCTCACCCCACAGAGCCCAGCTGCCCCGGCCTGGCTGCCCCGAATGACCCCTGTGACCACTCCTGCGTCTGAATTGCCCCCAAAAAACGCATGCGCACGCAATGCATTTTTTTTTTTTTTTTTTTTTTTTTTTTTTTTTTTTTTTACAGCAAAACACCCATTAAAGTCTATGGGTGCGCATTGTAATGTGCACGTATGCGCAAAAAACGCATGCGTTTTTTTGTTTTTTAAAACAAAAACCTGCAAAAAAAAGCACACAAACGCATGATGCGTTTTTTTTCATGCGTTTGTGTGCGCAAAAAACGCACAGCAAAAAAAACGCAAGTGTGAAAGTAGCCTAATGTCCTTGTATTCGTAACGAATCCAAAGCAAGTCAATGGGAAAGTAGAATATTTTTCTGCTGAACCCAACAAACAGGTCTGGGGACATGGGGGGAAAAAAGCGGAAATGGATGGGAAAGTGCTGAAACTAAACAGTAACAGCATAGAGAAATGCCTGCATGTCTTTCTGGCTCTCATATGGAATCTAGGTATAATGTTGTGAGACTATTGCGCCGGTTTTACGGATTTTTAAAGACCTACCAAATCATTTGCATTTTTCATTTAAAAAAAAAAAAAGAAAAGAAACATTTTTCCTTCTTAATTACATGTATATAACACAAAATAAAAAAACAAAACTGTGCTTCTCCTTTAGCGCCCTTTTTTTTTTTTTTTTTTTTTTTTTTTTCTTTTTAGCAGGGAGCGTTTTTGCTTTATTTTCTCCTTTAACATTTGTAAGGGCTCTCAGTCCTACATTTTGGAGGTCCCTCCCTCATACCAAATGGTTAGCAAGATAGTGGAATACATATTCCCCATCGCTTTACAGTGCCATTTCAAACATGCCAATTTAAATTTAGGGCTTTGACCGCCACCACCATCACCTTGTCCTCCGCCATGTCATTATGTGGCCCTTGCTGACACTTTGCAGAGTGCCAGCAGGTGCCGTGAAACCGGAGTTTCGTAATGGCCCTCCGGTGGTCCTGTATTATACACTTGGGAGAGCTCTCACTCCTACATCTGGGAGGTCCCTGCCCATTTGAATTTTGGGCTTTGCCCGCCGCCACCACCATGTCCACCGCCATGTCATTATGCAACCCTCGCTTCACAATTTCAGAGGGCCAGCATGTGCCGTGAAACCTGAGTTTTGTGAGCGCCATAGTTCCTTTTTGCCACCCGATCCCAATGGAGCCACTGTCATAGCGAGTGAAGCTGCTGTAAAGTGAATATAATACAGGACAGAGACTGGCCAATACCCCACCACCAATTATTATTATTTTTTTTTTTTGTAAGGACCCAAGTTTAAAAAATCCAAGGGAAGCTTGTTTAATAAAGAGACAAGTCTTATTTAGGAGCCTGGAAAAGTCAGCAATGGTCTTTGTCCTGCATCGGACAATGTAAATTGCTAACGAATGTATTCCCGATATAGCAAACAATTCGTGAACAGACATATGCTGACAAGGGACAACTGAACGCTGAACTGGGACAACGAACTGGACATGGTTGCTGACTGTTGTCTGTGCAACAGCAGGTTGTGGGCAGGAGGCCTCAGAGCCTCCTTTGTCGACAGCAGAGTGGGAATGACGTAACACAGGGGAAGGGCGAGTGGTTTCAACGACTGACACAGATTTTGTACCCAGGTGTTCTGCCCACCTACTGGGGTGCTGCGTATATGAGCAATAAATGATGTATGCTAACAGAGGTTTTAAGTCAAAATTCTCTTTATAAAGGGTTGTGTGGGTAAGATTTTTGAACTAGCAACATGTATATAGAGCCTGTTTGATTACTCATTATTATTTTTTGTAAGGCTGAAACCTGAAGAATTGTGTGGAACATGTTATTGCATTCATGTACCAAAATGTCTAAGTGCAGACCCAAAAATCAACATCAGTTTTCTAGATACACGCTTAAAGAGACGGTGAGAAGGGCCAAACAATACAAACAAAAATGAGTAGAAATTTGACCTTTGCACGATCTCTATATATTCTCAATGTACAAAGGTTTCCAAAAATTAACCCAAGAGGGTCTGTATCATACATGCTGAAAGATACTGTGATGGGGTCATCACAATGCACTTTGCAGTAATTACAAGAGGTATATAAAGTCATAATTTTCTATTGGGTTAATAGCGTATCTTTATCAGTTGCGCGACTGGCGCAGAGCCTGCGGAGATACGCAAACGTGACTATTTACCTCTAAATTTTCGTGAGTATGATGTTGCGATGTATAAGAAAAAATATTAAAAAAAGGCTGTGCTGCAAATAAGGTAACTGGATCTTGTTCTAGCTTCCTGTCAACATGTGGTCAGCATGGTACACTACCGACAAAGCCAGACAAGTTGGAGGATGTTGTGGGTTGGATGACAAGCAGCACCATGAAATCGTCCACATGGCCCAGTCTCAGTACTCAAGAGGCTGGGACTCTGAATCCTCAACCTGGTCCTCCATCCTCCGACCATCAAGAGTACCAGGAGACATATAACCCCAACGCTGGCCACTCTGAGGAACTGTTTACGTTCCATTGTAATTTGTCAGGCCTCTCAATTTGCACCATTAAAGAGGGTCATGACGAGGTGGAGTGCAGTGATGCCCAAACATTTGAGCACCCATTGCCAGGAGAAAGCTACGTTGGGAAAAGTCAAGTCATTAGAGTTGAGCGACTTTTGGTTTTTTAGGGTCGAGTTTCGTTTCGTGAAACCCAACTTTTCCAAAAGTCGGGTAGAGCAAGATCGGCCGATTACACTGGTCAACAGCATTTTTGGTGCCAAAGATATTTCATCGAATTTAGGGTATTTTTGGGGTGCTGATTCTGAATATGTCATCAGTTTTGCCAGATTGGCTCAAGTTTTTGAGATTTTTGGTATCTTATTTATAGCACTTGTTGGTAAATGCGACGCATCATCTCATTAATTTCTTTGGATTAGTACTTGAACTGAGCAGTTCTCAATATAGTTTTGTGTTAATTAGTGTTCTAAAAGTTTGTTCATAGCTTGATTTTTGCACTAACTTTATGTTGTTGTCTGTTTTCCAGTGAAAAGCATGAACTCATCATGAAGAAGTTGTCTTAACGATCCAGACTCATTCTGTTACATTTGTGGTGAATATACACTGCCAAAACATAGAAGAAACATAACACACTTCGTAAAAAAAGTGTATTTTGCCTATTTTGGGGTTATGCTTGGGGACCAAGACAAGTTTTGGGCACCACACATAGTGTGCAAAGCATGTATCGAATTATTACGAAAATGGAGCAAAGGACAAAGAAAAAGCTTCAAATTTGGTGTTCCAATGGTGTGGAGAGAGCCAAAAAATCATCATGATGACTGTTATTTCTGTGCAGTGCAAGTGCAAGGATTCAATAAGCATAAGAAACGAAAATGGGAGTAACATGGAATCTGCAAGAAGGCCTGTCCCTCATTGTGAAGATGTGCCTGTACCTGTGTTTACCATAAATAACAGTCATCATGATGATTTTTTGGCTCTCTCCACACCATTGGAACACCAAATTTGAAGCTTTTTCTTTGTCCTTTGCTCCATTTTCGTAATAATTCGATACATGCTTTGCACACTATGTGTGGTGCCCAAAACTTGTCTTGGTCCCCAAGCATAACCCCAAAATAGGCAAAATACACTTTTTTTACGAAGTGTGTTATGTTTCTTCTATGTTTTGGCAGTGTATATTCACCACAAATGTAACAGAATGAGTCTGGATCGTTAAGACAACTTCTTCATGATGAGTTCATGCTTTTCACTGGAAAACAGACAACAACATAAAGTTAGTGCAAAAATCAAGCTATGAACAAACTTTTAGAACACTAATTAACACAAAACTATATTGAGAACTGCTCAGTTCAAGTACTAATCCAAAGAAATTAATGAGATGATGCGTCGCATTTACCAACAAGTGCTATAAATAAGATACCAAAAATCTCAAAAACTTGAGCCAATCTGGCAAAACTGATGACATATTCAGAATCAGCACCCCAAAAATACCCCAAATTCATTAAAATATTTTGGACACCAGAAAAAAAATTTTTTTTCGTTGACCTGTGTTATAGGGAAAAGTCGTGGTCGTCACGAAACCCAATGTAAGTCAATGGGGAATAAAAGTCGGCAGTGAGAGGAGGACAGGAAACACACCTACAGTGCCCATTTGAATGCCAAAAGCATCAATTCTTCTTACTTAAGCTTGTCAACCTTAATTAACTTCATAATACAAGTTACGCACTGAAAAATGGGGGTTATTTGGCTACAAACTGTGGGGGGGTAGGGCTGGCTTCAGGTTTTCATGTGCTCTGGGCGAAAGAGCGCCCCTTTTAACACATACCACAACTCATCATGCTCCGAGACGGCAGAGAAATAGCGGTATAGTACAATGAAAAATACATCACTTTTTACATCTATTTCTCCATTCTTCCTCTTTGTCACCGTGTAAGATGGAACTGTATATGGGAAGGGTAACCTGCGTTTCATCAGGGTCAGATTCAGGCCGTGTAGCGTGCGAGGGGAATGTAGTGGTCTGGGTCAATGTACCAGCAGATTCATCGAGCAGTGGCTGGGCATCAGTGCACTTGTGTCGCCCCCAGGAGTACGGTCGCCACAGTGGCATTACCTTCCTCCTAGGGAGTGTGATGTCATACTTGGGAGCAACGAAGGATCTCTAGCAGGTTAACTGATTGGGCGGCGTTATTCCCACGAGTCATGACCCTCCAAACAGCGTTCATGAAGGCAAAGTGTTTGTTTTACGTGGGCAGTATGGTTGCAAAGCTGAACCTTAAAGGAATGTCCAGAAGGGCACCACCAGGAGTGGAGCCTACGGTTAAATTCGACTCCACCTGGGAAACCTCAACCATGCCAGCTACAGAACAGATGCACACATTGCAAGCTTAATTCCGTTAACGAACGAGACTCCGTCATGCCCCGCAGTCCGAGTCCGGCTTACTAGAGGGACACGTGAGGCTCTGGCACATGAGATTGGCCAATAACTGGTGTGTCATGCCCTTACATGTCCGTGGCTGCATGTGTGCTACACTGAAAAGGCCAGCGTTTGTTGCTTACAGGTGCAGATAACCCGCTGAACAACATTAGTGATGGGGATCACTGATTACAATTATTACCCGCGAACGATGATTTCCCAGTAAGTGCAGGTCAACCGCAGTTCTGGAATTAGGCCTAACCGTCATTCCTGAAAAAATGAAAAACTTACGTGTGCAAACCACAGGTGCTGTAGCTTGCTTAACAGCTCGCCAGCCGTTCTCACGCCCAGTATGGATTACACGTGATTGCACAAAGGTGAGAAAGGGTACCGTATCCCCGGATAACATGTATGGATAGCGTACACATTCAAAATATATGTCTATACATCAGGAGGCAAGCTCAGACGGTGTTAGGCCCAGTATGGCTTGCACGTGATTGCACAAAGGTGAGAAAGGGTACCGTATCCCCGGATAACATGTATGGATAGCGTACACATTCAAAATGTGTCTATACATCAGGAGGCAGGCTCAGACGGTGTCAGGCACAGTATGGATTTGACGGCCCAGACTACACAGCGGAGGAGCAGGGAGAGGTAAAGATTGCAAATGCTGGGGCCCCGCCCAAGCAAGGGGGGCCCACTCGTGGGCGTCGGTGCTGGCACTGGGCCCCTCATAGTACGGCGGTGTGCCTGACGGCGGGTGTGCACCACCACCGTCAGGGACACTTGATTGCACTATGAGGGACCCTGTGCCAGTGCCCGCACCCAAGAGTCGGCCTACCCACCTGTCCAGGGCAATGGCACTCGCACGGTGTCGTGCGCTAGATGGTGACCCCGGCCATGGGGGGGGGGGGGGGGGGCAGCACAGTTAGGGAGTTTTAGAAAGTGGCATATGTTGATGTTGGACATTCAGCTGATGCAAAAGGCGAAATAGGTCAAGTCCCAGGAAGAGGTGGACCAAAGCAAGCCATTTTTCTGTCACCCTATGTGTCATCAGGGGAAGGTGGGATAAAATCCTTGGAAACCCATGCATGGTTCATTTTAATGAAGGTTAGATCATCCACATTTTGGGTTGACGGACGGGTCCTTTTTTCTGTCAGGATTGATCCAGCTGCACTGAAGACTCTTTCCGATAGCACACTTGCAGCTGGGCAAGCGAGCTCCTGTAAGGCATATTGTGCCAATTCAGGCCAGGTGTCCAGTTTAGCGGCCCAATAGTCAAAGGGGAATGACCTGTGTGGGAGAACATCGATATGGGAGGAAAAGTAGTTTGTAACCATAGTTGACAACTGCTGTCTCTTGTCACTTTCCATCGATGCAGTATTACCAGTTGCGTGAGCGGTACTTGAAAAAATCAGTCCACAACATTGTCATGAAACCCCTGTCTCCAACGCCACTTCTGCTGTGTACACCATGAACACCTCTGCCAAGCTGCCCCCGGCCCGTACGGCTCGTGTGAGAACCATCACCGCTGCTGTGTGCTGGGAATGCCTCAAGCAACCGATTTACCAGAGTTGCTTGTTTATTAGCCAATATTAGGTCAAGGTTCTCCTGTGGCATGATGTTTTGTAATTTGCCTTTATAGCGTGGATCCAGGATGCTGGCCAACCAGTAGTCATCGTTCATCATTTTGGCAATGCGGGGGTCCCTTTTTAGGATCTGCAAGGCATAATCTGACATGTGGGCCAATGTTCCCGGTGTCAATGATGCACTGCGAGTGCTGGTTGGAGGAGCACTTTCTGGCAAATCCACATCCCTCCAGTCACGCACAAACCCTGTACCAGACCTTGCCACGCCAACATTTTCACTTGCCCCACGAGATGCATCATCCCCATCATCCTCCTCCTCCTCCTCCTCTTCTTCCTCCACCTCGTCCAGGAGAGGTCCCTGAGCAGACAATGGCTGAATGTCATCAAGGATTCCCTCCTCCTCTTCCTCCTCATCAACATTGGCTGCAGACGCCTGCTCCTTAAGGTGCGTCAAAGTTTGCATGAGCAGACGCATAAGTGGGATGCTCATGCTTAGGATGGCGTCGTCTGCGCTTACCAGCCGTGTGCATTCCTCAAAACACTGAAGGACTTTACAGAGGTCTTTCAGCTTCGACCACTGCACACCTGTCAACTCCATGTCTGCTCTCAAAGTGCCTGGCCGTGTATTCTCCCACAAATGCATTATGGCCTGCCTCTGCTCGCACAGCCGCTCCATCATGTGCAGGGTGGAGTTCCACCTTGTTGCAATGTCGATAATGAGGCGGTGGTTGGGAAGGTGGAGCAATCGCTGCAGCTTCTGCCTACGAACGGAGTGTACAGGCGACCGGCGGATGTGCGCGCACAGTCTTCGCACCTTCTGGAGCAGGGCTGTTAACTCCGGATAATTTTTGAGGAAGCACTGCACCACCACGTTCAAGGTGTGAGCCAAGCAAGGTATGTGGCTGAGTTTTGAAAGGGCTATGGCTGCCACAAAATTACGGCCGTTATCACTAACTACCTTGCCTGCCTCAAGATGTACACTGCCCAGCCATGACTCAGTTTGTCACTTCAAGTACTCGGCCAGCACCTCGGCGGTGTGTCTGTCGCCCAAACACATCATCTGCAACACAGCCTGCTGACTCTTTCCACTAGCTGCTCGATAGGGGGACACCTCGTGTGCAACAGCGGCAGCTGCAGATGGAGTGCTCGTACGACTGCGCTCTGTGGACGAGCTTTCGCTTCTGGAGGAGGAGGGTCGAACGCCTACAGCCAACTGTTTCCTATACCGTGGGCTAGGCAGCACTGTCCCACCACCGCTGTCCCCTGTGGACCCTGCATCCACCACATTAACCCAGTGCGCAGTGATGGACGCGTAACGGCCCTGGCCATGCCGACTGGACCATGCATCAGTTGTGAGGTGCACCTTTCCACTCACTGACTGCTTGAGTGCATGGACAATGCGGTCTTTTACATGATGGTGGAGGGCTGGGATGGCTTTGCGAGAGAAGTGGCGACTGGGTAGGTCATAGCAGGGTACTGCATAGGCCATGAGTTCGCGGAAAGCTGCGCTTTCCACCAACCGATAGGGCATCATCTCAAACGAGATTAGTTTGGCAATGTGGGCGTTCAAACCCAGTGTACACGGATGAGAGACTGAGTACTTTCTTGACCTACTCATAGTGTCTGGGAGGGTGAGCTGGACTTGAGCTGCATATGGTGGAAGTAGCGGTGGACAGGGCGGACTGAGAGAGGGTTGATGATGGTGATGGAGTTGGTGTTCTTTCTGATGGCCTATATTCAGTATTTCGTTGATATAACAGTGGGATTCCCTGACTGCTGTGGCCTTGCAACGACACCTCAACATTTGCTGCTGTGCTAACCGGTGGGCTTACAGTGGGGGAAACAATGTAGCGTTGCTGACTACCTTCTTTGTGATCAGTTGCACATGTGGCATTTGAGGTTTGGTGTTGTGTCCACGCTTGCAAGTGCATGGTGGTTAAATGTCTAAGCATGCAACTGGTATTCAAATTTTTCAGATTTTTCTCTCGGCTAAAGGTCTTTGCGCACTTCTTACAGATAACCTTGGCCTGATCATGAGGATTTTGTTCAAAAAAGTGCCACACTGCACTCTTCCTACTTTGGCAGACATTTTGCGGCCTAGCACGCTGTGATCTTTTGACCCTCTGGACAAGCTGTCCAGCAACTCTTTTGATTTTTGGAACCTGTCTTTGGAGTGCTCCGGGCCTGCCAGATAATAGCTGTTGCGATGTCGATGTCTGCTGTGGATGCTCCTCATCTGAGCTATTGGAAGCAGAACCCTCTTCCCCCAATGGATGCCAATCTGGGTCAACAATTGGGTCATCCATCACCTCCTCTTCAATGTCATGTGCACCTTCCTCTGTGTCACCGTGTATGGTGGTATAGTGTGCGGGAAGGGGCACCGGAGTCTCATCAGGGTCAGAATCTGCCTCTGTACACTGCGAGGACAATGTAGTTCTCTGAGTGAATGTACCAGCAGAATCATCTATCAGCGGCTGTGCATCAGTGCACTCCATGTCAGATTCATCTTGGCCTGGGTAATTCACCATTTCACTTGATAATCCAGGCATGGTATGTGAAAACGGCTCCATGGAGTAATCAGTAGTATGGCCTGCGTCATCCTTCAATCTTGGTTGGGGTGAAGGACACAAGGAAAGGTGTGGTTCATGAACATGAGCCTCCAATGACGACTCAGTGCTTTTACTTTTTACAACTGAAGAAGAGGAGGCGATAGAGCTGGAGGCTGAGTCAGCAATGTAAGACAAAACTTTTTCCTGATGCTCTGGCTTTAAAAGCTGTTTGCCAACTCCTATAAAACTAAGCCTTCGAAGCCTTATGGAGCCAGACGATGACGCAGGCTCAACACCTGCATTCGGTCCTATTTTGCTCTTGCCACTACCATCAGATCCACCACCAACACCATCATTACCAGCTGCCAACCCCCGCCCAATTCCACGGCCTCTTCCACCAGCCTTCCTCATTTTTTGTAGAAATGTAGACAAAATCCAACAAACTATATAGTAATGTAAAACAAGGTACAAGGTGTCTATAGGACAGGGGAGATTTTGAATTTCTGCACACACTTGTGGACACTGGACACTTATGCATTGTGTGAGGCCCACTGAATATCAGAGCGCTATGTCACAGGCAGAAATTGGCTAGTGTATCACAAACTACAAGGTGTATGTAGAATTGGGCAGAATAGGAATCTCCCTAGAGTGTAGGTCTGTAAGAACGGAACAAGTCCTCCACTTATCCTTCCACAGTGACACACAGCTTCACTGTGGCCGTGATAACAGCCGTTACACGGTACTGAGAGGAGCGTGCACGTACACGGCTGTCCGGTGTACGTGAAATTGTCAAGCTCCGTGTTTTTTAAGTATACGGACTGACACGCTGTCTCTCTATAGTTTTGAATGTGAGCAAACAGCAAATATATTTAACTGTTTGAAAGCTAGACAAAACTAGTAGGTGCAGGTCTGTAAGAACGGAACATGTCCTCGACTTATTCTCAGAGTGACACACAGATGGCTTCACTGTGGCTGTGATAACAGCCGTTACACGGTACTGTGTGAGGAGCGTACACCGCTGTATGGTGTGAAAAAATGCACGCTCAGTACCTCAGCAGGACAAAAAAAAAAAATTGGGATTGCTTTTAAAAAAGCAATTTGCAGAGCAGTGGGTAAACAGCAATGCAGCTGTCAGGAAGCCTTAGAAGGCAGCCTAACAACCAACACCACTGATCCACCACAATATAGCCTCCCCTTGCACAAATCGCAACTCAGCAGGAGGATCAAATTGATGAATTGGAAGACGGCATGGTTGATGATGAGGCCACTGATCCAACGTGGCATGCCTAGCGAGCACAGCAGTGCAGAGAGGGATAGATCCGTAGCAAGAAAATAGTCAAGAAGAAATAATGGTTGGACCAAAGAGAACTGTCAACTGTCCCACAAAGCCCACCGCTCAACTAGATAACAGGCCAAGGGGTACGTTGTTCCGATGTATGGCAGTTTTTTCTTTAAGTCCTTCAGACAAAACTGTAATTTTCAGCATCTTCCAAACCAAGCTAAGAGGCAAGAACACTGCCAACCTGAGCACCACCAGCATGCAAAAGCACATGGCAGCCAAACACTTCAGTAGGTGGGTGGAACACCTGGGTAGGAATTCTTTATCTGATGGTGAAACCACTGCCACTTCCCCTGTGTTACGACCTTCCCAATCTGCTGTCTATGAAGCAGGCGCTGATGCCTCCTGCCCACAACCTGCAGTTGCACAGACACAACAGTCAGCAACCACGTCCAGTTCGTTGTCCCAGCGCAACGTTCACTTGTCCCTGGCCCAGAGGTTTAACAGAAAGCAGGTATATCCACCCACAGGCCCAAATGCTAAACGCCCACATTGCCAGATTGGTAGCCCTGGAAATGTTGCCGTTTCGACTTGTGGGAACTGTCTTTCCGTGACACCTTGGCTGTGGCAGCCCCACGGTACTCGATTCCCATCCGACCCCTTTTTTTTTTTTTTTTTTTTTTTTTTTTTTTTTTTTTTTTTTTTCCTGGTGTGCCGTCAAAGAGTTACATAAACATGTGTTGCACAATATCAGATGTGCTCTGACCAACGCAGTCACAGGGAAGGTCTACTTTACCACAGACTTGTGGAAAGGAACGCTACACTTCCTTTATGACACACTGGCTGAACCTGGTGTAGTCTGGGACATCATACATCTTACCCACACCAAGAATAGCGGTCCCAACTTCCATCAGGGTTTGTCTCCTCGTATTGCAACAAACGGGGCCATCTTCATGAGACACATCAGCAAGGGCAATCTGTGAGAAGTTGACCAAGATGAAGGACAACTTAAGTGACCATACCAGCATCCTTCCTGATTCTTCAGTGCCCTTTAACTGTTGCTTGCCTAAGGCCTGTTTCACATTTCCGTTTGTTTCCATCAGTCAAAATCCGCCGTTTTGCAAAAAAAAAAAAACGGATCCACCATTTTTCTTGGTGGATCTGTTTTTTTGTTTTTTTTTTAAGGGAAGTTGTCTTAACATCCATCCTTAACTATCCAAACCCATTTGTGGTCATGAAATCACCTCCTGCTTCTGCAACAAGTACTTAGTGGTCATGTTGGTATAGCCCACGTGGCTAATGTTTTGTACTTTGTGCAAACTTGGCACATTGTGCCGTGGTGAAACTTGTTCTCTATTTATTGCCTTGCTGACACACTCCAACATTGGAGTAATGAATTATTACCCCTTCTAAATTGTCACGTTAGATTATCTCTACCCGGAATTGCGCCAGTCGCACAACTGCTAAAGATATGTTATTTATTAAACCAATAGACGGGATTGTTTTTGAGGCTATGTGCCCACGTAGCGTTTTAAAACGCTCACTAAAAACCGGACTCCTTTCCAGAAATCGCGCGGTTTTTTCACCGCATTTTCGCGTGCGATATTCAAGCACTTTCCAAGCGATTTGAAGCATCGCTTGGAAAGTGATTGACAGGTTGGTCACACTCGTCAAACATAGTGTTTGACAAGTGTGACCAGGTTTTTACTATTGAGGCCGCCTATGCGGCCTCAATAGTAAAAGATAAAATGTTAAAATGCAAAAAAAAATAAAAAAAATCTGGGTATATTTACCTTCCGGCGTCCCGCGCTGCCATCCCGGGCATCAGCGTTCCCAGTAATACCTGTGATGACGTAGTCTCGTGTTGCTATAGCGATCTCGCGAGACCACGTCATTACAGGGCCTTGCCGCAAGGCATTACTGGGAACACTTAGGCTGGGAATGCAGCGCGGGACGCCGGAAGGTAAATATACCCCGATTTTTATTCTTTTTACAGGGGTATGGTACCCAGGGCCTGGAGGACAGTCTCCTCTCCTCCACACCGTGGGTACCAACCGCACATGAGACGCTTAACTTCCCGCATGGTGGGCATAGCCACATGCGGGAAGTAAGCGATTCTCATGAATTCCTATGGGTGCGGAATCGCTGCAATTCTTTGCGATTCCGCACAAAAGAATGAGCAGGCTGCGATTTTCTTTTTTTTTTCCCGCAATGCGATTCCGCCGCGGAAAAAAGCGCAGCATTAGCACAGCATGTGCGGAATGCCATAGAAATGCATGGGGGGGCGTTCTGTACACGATTTTTAAACGTTTTCGCGCCGAAAATCGCGGCAAAAACGCTTAAAAATCGTTACGTGGACACACAGCCTTAGACTGCCTTGCTGACCCACTCCAAATGCGGAGTAATGAAGATTATTGCCCCTGCTAAATTGTCTCATACGATTATCTGTACCTGGATTGCGCCAGTCACACAACTGCTAGACAAATATTTGGTGTGTTAAGCAATACGCGAGTAATGTTATTTAGCAGTTAGATTTTAAAATGCATGTTACTATAGGCTGGTACTAAGGAGTACTATTTTGCGGTAAAAAAGAAAATTTAATGGGCTGCTACACAGGAATATTGTGTAGCTCCCAAAAAAATGGTTTTGTATATACTGTTACTACCTAATATTTCCCTTTACAAGTGGCTGATTTTTATATTTTGGTAGTGGATGAAGCCCTCCCTCTTTCTCTCTAATCCCACAGTCTGTTCCTAATAACTACTGTACAACACAGTAGGAAATGGCAGAGATCTGCAGCATGTACTAATAACACCCAGGTGCCTGCCTTTCACTCTTCCTCCTATTAAATCTCTCCCTACTAAATCCCCACCTAACAAACAAGTAATCTTGACAAACTTCAGCTCTTAAAAGAGCTTATTGGAATAAATAACACTCACTGAAGCTTCCTATCACTCTCACTACGCTCCTTTCACTCTCCCTATGCTGAACCTACATTCTCCCTATGCTGTTTCCGGCTGCAATGTGCACAAGATGGTGCCTGCAGAATTTAAATAGTCCCTATGATGCTGGAAGGCCAGCCAATCGCAGTAATGCCACACCAATGATGGCGCCAGCATTATTGTGATTGGCAAGCCAGCCCAGCATGTTCATTGGCTGCAAATAAAGTGCCTAGCATGCTGGGCAGGTCACTCGAATATACCAAGGCGAATACCTAATTACTCGCCGAGTAACGAACAGCCTGAATACCGTATTATTCATGTGAGTAACGAATAGTGCCAAATGTATTTGCTTTTCACTACTCATAATGATCCCTGTCCACGTCCTTCCAATCAAAGGTGAGTGTGCGATGAACAATTGCAGCAATTCAGGAACTTCTGCACCAGCTGAGGATGGCCTCTGTCCTCACCGGTTGTAATTTCAAGAAATGCTGAAGTAGGAGCCAAGTGGTTCCTGTTTTGGAAAATTTGTTACGATCGCAGAACTGTTAAACTGTAAACTGAATATTTAACCGTGACTGCCATAGGATTGTTCAGAACATGCCTATGTAAAGGAGAGATTAACCGCTGGTAATAATGTTAGCGGAAGCCCCTGTGCTTAAATGGGGTTGCTGTTGCCTCGAACACCCCCCCCAACCACAGGTTAAAGCAACAGAGCCGTCTGAACCAAAGCTTAGGGATGCTTCGCTTCCCCTGCTTTTTGTGTGTGTGTGTGTGTATCTCTCTAATAAAATATAGATCTCTCTAATAAAATATAGATCTCTCTAATAAAATATAGATCTCTCTAATAAAAAATATATATCTCTAATAAAATATATATATCTCTAATATATATAAAGCTCAAAGTGTGTGTTTGTGTCCGGGATTGGCACCCGCACCCGTCGCAGCTACAGCCACAAAATTTGGCACAGTCACACGTCTGGACCCCGACAGCGTCCTAAGCTATGTTGTGAGGCGAAATTTTAACCCCGCGCGTTCCAATTCACCAAACAATTTTGCTCCAATCTACATACTGGGGAAATAGTGTGCGTATCAAGCCCCGCCCCTCATTATGATGTCACAATGGTTGCCATGGTGACAGATGTCATAGGTTGCAAGCCCCGCCGCTCATTGATGTCATAATGGTTGACTATGAGATGGAGGATGTGTGATGGGTATATGGGCACTGGACTATGGGATGGAGGATGTGTATGATGGGTATATGGGCACTGGACTATGGGATGGAGGATATGTATGATGGGTATATGGGCACGGGACTATGGGATGGAGGATGTGTGATGGGTATATGGGCATTGGACTAAGGGATGGAGGATGTGTGATGGGTATATGGGCACTCGACTATGGGATGGAGGATATGTATGATATGTATGATGGGTATATGGGCATGGGACTATGGGATGGAGAATATGTATGATTGGTATATGGGCATGGGACTATGGTATGGAGGATGTGTGATGGGTATATGGGCACTCGAATATGGGATGGAGGATATGTATGATGGGTATATGGGCACAGGCCTATGGGATCGTGGATATGTATGATGGGTATATGGGCACGGGATTAAGGGATGGAGGATGTGTGATGGGTATATGGGCACTCGACTATGGGATGGAGGATATGTATGATGGGTATATGGGCACTGGACTATGGGATGGAGGATATGTATGATGGGTATATGGGCACTGGACTATGGGATGGAGGATATGTATGATGGGTATATGGGCATGGGACTATGGGATGGAGGATGTGTGATGGGTATATGGGCATTGGACTATGAGATGAAGGATATGTATGATGGGTATATAGGCATGGGACTATGGGATGGAGAATATATGATTGGTATATGGGCATGGGACTATGGGATGGAGGATGTGTGATGGGTATATGGGCACTCGACTATGGGATGGAGGATATGTATGATGGGTATATGGGCACTGGACTATGGGATGGAGGATATGTATGATGGGTATATGGGCATGGGACTATGGGATGGAGGATGTGTGATGGGTATATGGGCATTGGACTATGAGATGAAGGATGTGTGATGGGTATATGGGCATTGGACTATGAGATGAAGGATGTGTGATGGGTATATGGGCACTCGACTATGGGATGGCGAATATGTATGATGGGTATATAGGCATGGGACTATGGGATGGAGAATATATGATTGGTATATGGGCACGGGACTATGGGATGGAGGATGTGTGATGGGTATATGGGCACTCGACTATGGGATGGAGGCTATGTATGATGGGTATATGGGCACGGGCCTATGGGATCGTGGATATGTATGATGGGTATATGGGCACGGGACTATGGGATGGAGGATAATTATAATTTGTTATAACTAAACACACACACACACACACACACACATATTTTGGTAGTGTTTCACTCTGCAGCTTTACTCCCATAAGTGTTGTCAGAGCGGGTTTACAGGATGCCCATTTAGATAACCTATCCTTGGATCCTCCATACTTTTCAGGGTTCCACTCTTCCACTCCGATCAGCCAGGACAACGTGGCATTCATTCCAGAGAGTGTTAGCTCTTCCAATAGTAGCAGACGCCATGCAGGTATCTGGAGCAGTGATGAGGCTGCAGTTCTTGTATGATCGCTGGGACCCCATTATGGAACTGCCTGTTAGGGTGGATCACAATAGTGATGATAGTGTGCTCAGATAAGGTGTTACCCGAGCATGCTCAGGTGTGAAGAGTGTCTTCGGTGTGCTCGAAAAATGTTTCGAGTCCCCACTGCTGTTCAACAGCCACAACATATGAATGGATTGCCTATCAGCCGTGAGACATGCAGCCATGGGGACTCAAACACATTTTTCACGCACTCCGAAGACACTGTTAGTGCACGAGCATGCTCGGATAACTCCTTAACTGACCCGGCTCGCTCATCACTAATATGCAGTCCCTTTATTCACTGTTCCTAATTTCAGGAGCCCTGCATAACCTCCTGACACCAGACGTCTTGGCTCCCAGGTTTGAGGTCAGAAATCTGGGATGTAATGTGTTGGTCTAGCAGTTCTTTTCAATGCTAAATCCATGTGACCTTCCAAACGTTACAACATGGCAGATCTCCCACTTCACCTTCAGCTTGTCCCTTCTACATCTCTGCCCGCATCAACTTCCAAAAATGGATAATGTTCTTGAGCACAAATAGACGCCTTGACCTGTCTGTAATTTCATGTGACAGCTGAATTATGAGTTCTGCTCCATTCCTGGAAAGTTTATTACCTGCATGGCTGGCACATCAAATTGATATATGCTGTGCTTCCCAGGACGTCGTCTGTAGGCGCTCATACTGATAGCAACATGTTATTGATTTTGTTTTTGTGTTCTTCCATTAAGAGCCTTGGGGAAACCTATAAGGAACACGCTATTTTGTGTAGAATAAAAGGGTCTGGTGTTAAAGAAACGTGTATGGAATAGATAGGAAATAAAGCAATAACTTCCTCTCAGTCATCCCATTAAAGTAAAAGTAAACTTTTATAGGTTGTTGTGTGTGTTGTGTTTTTTTTGTTTTTTTTTGTTTTTTTTTTAATATAGAGCCTCTTAAACCACCAGTAGATTGGTGGCCTTCGGGTTTTGAGACCTCCAATTGCTCGGTTCCTGCATGATTGCACACTGCGTTGTATAGACCTTCATATTTAACACGTGCAGCAGCTGAACTTGGGGGGTCTCTCTTGGGACCCACACACAACAGGGTGTTTAAGGGGCTGCATCACAATATGTAGAGGGGAGTAAGCAGATGCCTCCGGCAGCAACTCTTCTTCCTCAAGAACGCGAGGATCAAGTGTTGAATTTCAACAAGGCCACTCTGTCCTGAGATTTGAGACTCCTCTTATATTTTGTTTTCTACTTATAGCCCTGCAGAAATCTGAGAACGAGGTGATCGCCATCAAAAAGCAGAGCGAGGGCTTGACGAAGGAGTACGACCGACTGCTGAGCGAACATGCCAAGCTGCAGGTGAGACTGTGGACCTTACTAGGATATCCTCGCACACCATGGTGGAAGCAGAACTCTGACTCCACATGCGGATCTCGCACATCCTATACATATGCCCCTCATATACAGAATTCATCTTGCTATTTCACCACTTGTGTAAATGTTATCGTACAAGAATTGCACGACTTCTCCCTAGTTTCTCAGAGGTGGCAGATGGCAGCTTTTCTATTTGTACATGCCTTAGATAACATACCCGGTATTTGTTACATTCACTGTCCACTCGGCCTTCTGTGTAAAACAAATGAATGTATTAATCTTGTTTTGTTCACCGGAACGGATTACTAAGTCAGAGCCTTACAGCGGTAGAGCAAATATGACTGCACAGAGGTTTATGCAGTAGGTTTGAAATGAACGCCAGAAGTCATAGCTGGTGTCCTCACTCTGGACTGATAGCCAGAATCCTGAAGAACTAGTCTGACGTAACCAGTGATGTCCATGGTGCCTCCTATATATCCTAAGTGAGGAATACAGTGGCAATGCCAGTGTAAATGAATAGGGTGTATTACCGCCACTCACAAATGAAGGTGTCATTGTTCAGGAGCGCACCGATTCCCTTCCTTCAGCAGTCCGGTCAGCTTTAGCGCCGCTTCAATGCTGCGTTTGCTAGTTGCATTGGACAGCGCACAATTCAGGCAGCGGCTCAGGCACGCACCTGATCCGTAGTGTCCATCAGGAGTGTATTATCCCTCGGTAAGCAAGAAGGCAAGGGAGCAGCGTGCTTCTGATGGTAAACCCTTGGTCTGAACTGAGCGTTCTTCATTTCTGCTCCATCTTTGCCTCCGCAGCATCGCAGGGGTACAGATCCAGATCAGCTTCAGAGCAGCACTTGCAAGCTGTAAAGAGAGAGCTTGTAAGAGCTGCTCTCCTTACCTAGGAGATCAGACCTTTTGATAAACTGCAGAGGTGGCCGATAATCTAATTTTCACAAGAAAATTAAAATTTTACCTATTTACGATGATGAGAAAACCCAGAGGTAAGCAATGCATGTCATTTGGCATATTCATATTATGCTCTACGCCTTTACTATAATGGCAGATCATGAGAATGTGCTGACATGGTGGCCCTGATGTCGTACAAATGCAGCGTGCACTGAGCAGGGTTTCATTCTGGGTACCATTCTCATGGACAGCAGCACCCACTATCATGGTTTTTTACCCCCAACCTTTTATTGGTTGCCAAATGGTTTCAGATATGATCAAAGGGAATATAAATAGGGAAGGAAGTCCTATTAGTTATGACCAGGTGATACGTTTTCCCCTAGTGTTAACTGCCAGTCATACGGTCTCGTCCCCAGCCTCAAGTTTCTGTGAATCCATGACTTCCCTGGGTGCCCTTCATCCGTCAGTTAGCTGCCAGCAGCAAGGGGACCTCAGAGGCAGGTGATGCCCCCCATCTGCTGGAAGGTGAAGATCTTTCATAATAACTAGATGCCTGGGTTGGAGCTTCTCAAAACCGTCTGGTTGCATTCATTCTTCATGGTATGTAGCTTGGTGCTTTCCAAAAGCAGCCCAAGAATGACAGTGTGAATTGGCCACAGAGTCTTTGGCATCCAAGACTCATTGATGCATGTAGGTAGGGAGTGAAGGCTGTACATGTGGCCTACACAGACGTAGACCAGTCTGATGGCCCGTTGTGACACTGGTCCACTGTGGAAATTGCTCAACGTGGGAATGTGTGCACCAGAACTGGACCATGGAGCAATGAAGGGGGTCCTAGTCTGTCTCGTTGGAGGCTGGGTGCGTGAGCGCCACCTTCCTGCAGAAGAGACTGCAGCACGATGCACTGTGTTTTCCTGGGTCTGCTATCATGTGGATGTGATATGTGCCACCTACGCAACCTCTGTACAGGAGGTGTTTGAGGAATATGACAGAGACCAAAATTCCCGGATGTTTGTGGATGTGTTGGGGGGGACAAGTCTGAGCCACTGAGGTCGCACCTAACAACTTGCAGGATCTGCCGCTGGCATCCTGGTGCTACATACCATAGGACACCTTCAGGGGCCTTGTAAGAAATATCACAGTGAATGTAGACTTTTAGGACAGAGCCGAGGATGAAGATATGGACTTTCCTGCAATGTTGGTGGAAGATCTGGCCTCTCCGCCTAACCAGTGGTGCATAAGGAGTTAAATAGCACCACTCTTAAATAGGGCCTCTGCTCTATATCACATTTCAATCCTAAGGGAATAGAGCTCAGCTGCAATACCAGGCACAGCCTGTGGTTAGAAGTGGCGCTATTTCAGAAAATATAAGTCCATTGTTAAAACTCCTGAAATAAATAAAATATTAATTTACATTTATTTTTTCTAAACCTCTGATTGGAGGGTGCTAGCCACACACAGGCATTCACCTGCAGCGTATGTGCTGCCCTGCCTGTCATGTAGGCATTTTTTTCTGAAGTTGCAAGATAAAGCCATGGCTTAATCATGTCTAAAGTCAAGCTAGGTGCTAGTAATAAAGATAAGTCACAAACTGACTGAAGGAGGGGACACTCCTGTTACACCCAGCCTGATAGGGAGCAGCTATTTACAACCCGCCAGTCTCCGCCAGCGTGGAGGGAGAGGAATGTGTGACTCCTGTGGAGGACAGAAGAGGATCCCACCTACACTCAAATATGCCCTCACAAAAGTCCTCAAGTCCTTGACTCGTCCTCTTCTGGTGACTTTTTTTTTTTTTTTTTCCTGGAAATGATTTCTCCAGTGTATGCTGTATTGGTTGTATCTGAACTCTTCCAAAATTCCACCAGTCCTTTTGTCCTTTGACTACTAGCTTTTGCTTTTTCCCCCCTCCAGAAACAGCTTGACTCATCTATAGGCTTGGGCACTGACCATATTTTTCTTTTAGCCCTTAAAAAAATGTTTTATTTAATCATTTTTGCTGCCTTGCAGAGGCCCAAGCATTCCTCTGTTATGAAGTTGGACTGATCTGACTCTGGTAGGGGCTTATTTCTTTAAGAACAAAAGGATTGGGCATACTGTATTTGGACTGCTTAATCCTTCCCTTTTCCACCATCTGCCAGCACTGCCGAAAAGCGTCTGACTGTGCCATCATTAATCGTACGGCGTGGCTTTACTGCTTGCTTTACGCCTCTTATGGTGTACTAGCGACCCAGATCAAAAGACTGATCTATAGCTCTGAACCTTCCTGTGCCTTTGCAAAGGATTATGGGAAATATATCAAGTCCGTATATAATTATTTCTCCAAGCTGCAGAGATGTAGCAACATTTCTTCTATACTTTCAGTCTGGTAACCAACGGAAGGTTATTCATTATAGAGTATGAAGCATCACCTAATGTTTTTTTTTTTATTGGCGTTTCCATTCAAGTGTGGATGGCCCCGCCACATAAATATAAATTGCAATTTTACATGCGATTATATATGCAATTTTACATGCGATTATAAAAAAAAAAAGATACTGGGAAGAGTTTTGACACTTATTTGCATAGTATGGTGCCACCTAGTGTTTAAAGTGTCTAGTATTGCACACGTCCATATAATAGGCTAAGTGCTGGTGAACACATGCTCAGGCGCTCTATAAACTGAGCCATCTATTGGCTAATCAGGGCACTAGCTATTTCTATTGGCTGGTGCCGAGCTCATTAGATGGATCTACACATTGCTATACACAGTTTGAACTCCAGGTGTCACTAAATTGTAAGAAAATGTCATAACTCCTCCTGGAATCATGGAAGATATGTGTAACCAGAGGGGGAAGCGGCCCCTTTAACTGTTAACTAGTTAGGATTATCCAAAGAGTTTGTCTTTGAGGGGAAACAGATTTGAAAAACAAATAACTACTTGATTTTATAACTACTTGTTACAAAATTTCTGAATCCTTGTTGAGCTCTAAGAACTGCTGTATGAGACTTTCCCCAGCTGGACAATATGAGGGGATAGATTGAGTGTGCCACATGTAAACACAGGAGAGATCTGTGCTGCTTAATTTATGCTGGACGCAATGTAAGATGGGTTGCTATATATTAATGAGCAGCAGGAAATAGAGGGTAGAAGCAGCAGCTGTAGTAAAATCTACAGCTTTCTCTGCGCTGTCTGACTGCTGCTGGCTCTGTACAGCATGTAGTAAGACTCTCGGGTTCACCCTTTACTAGCCACCATGTGCCCTTCTCGCCATTAGCCCCCCCTTTTCCAATACAAAAAAAATATCCATTTGGTATTGCTGCATCTGTAAAATTACTCAACCTGGGGTGGGGTGAGTGATAAATATTCAATAGCCAAAAATTGATTTTTAGAATTGCACCAACCTCCAAAAATGCATTGTATGCACCCCAAAATCATACCAAAATCGTATCTGCTCTCTGCAAAAAATCAAGCACTGATACAGCACCACTGGCTGAAAATTAAATAAATCAGTCAGTAGGTTGTGGTTTTTTTTTTTTTTTTGTCTGAGTGCAGCATGATAGTGGCTGAAATCCTGATTCCAGCGATGTCACTTACTTGGCTGCTTGTTGTAGTTTCAATAAAATCATTGTTTTATTGGCAGGAGATTATCACTACAGGACTAGTTGTCTCATGTCATCCTGCTCTGTGTAACTCCGCCCCCACCACTAGCATCTTTCTGCCTGTGCACAGTATCACGCAAACCTGCAAGTCAGATGAGTGGGCTGGGTTATACAGAGCTAGATACCTATATGAAAAAGAAATACCAATATTGATCCAAAGTTTCACTCAGGACTATGAATATCCAAATAAGACTACAAACCCAAAAGAAGATATTCAAACAACATCGACTATTTTTTATACACCACCAAAAGTATTCTATAAAATTTTTTTTTAATGATGACAAAGACGATGCATGAAAAAATGTTCTATTTTCACAAATGCAATAAAATTAGATATTAAAAAACATAACTATAAATGTGTGCAGGGGGGTACACAAAGAAACCAATCGGTCAGGAGGAAGACCCCGGCTAAAACAAAAATATTGAAAAATTGATAGTGTGTGTGAAATCATATAAAAAAAAAAAAAATTCCTCAATACATAATATAGTGCATTTTAATAAAATAATGCTTATATATGAAATGAATTTATAATTCCCATATAAATTAGTGCAAGTAAACATATATAAAGTGCTCAGTGCAATATTAGGTCCACTAATCCTTCCAATTAATATAAGGCTGTCATATCAAATGAAATGCTCACTATGAGCCTGTACAAAATACATAAAGTGCTTAGTACCTTCAAAATCTGGCATGTTATAAGTGACTCATAATCATTCTGTGAAAGCAGCAATCAAATTAGGATCATACTAACCCTGGTTCCTTATGGTCCCCCTGCACACATCCCTCCAACGCACGTTTCGCTATTGCTTCATCATCCCTGTTTTTTAATGTCTAATTTTATTGCATTTGTGAAAATAGAAAATAAAAAATAAATTTATTTTTCACACATCTTTGTCAACATTAAAAAAAAATTTAATTTATAGAATATTTTTGGTGTATAAAAAATAGTCGATATTGTTTGAATATCTTCTTTTGGGTTTGTTGGGTTAAGCCCCCGTTACACACTGCAATATCGCTAGCAATATGGCTGTAAAGTCACCGATTTTGTGACGTTGCAGCGATATTGCTAGCGATATCGCTGCATGTGATACTTGCCTCCGACCGGCTCCCCCGCTGGTTATCGCTGATCGCGCGAGAAGCTCCTGGACCATTTCTTGTCGGCCACTTTCTGCTGCGCTTCCTGCTGTGACGACGAGCAGCTCGTGGAGCCGGGCGACAGGACACAGAATCGCCGCGTCTGACAGGTAAGTAGCGATCCCCGTCCCCAGCGATGTCGCTGGTGAGATCTGCCTGTGTGGCAGCTCACTAGCGACCACTTAGCGATGCACCAGCAATCCTGACCGCGTCATATCGCTGGTCGGGATCGCTGGTGCATCGCTAGGTGTAATGGTACCCTTATACAGAGCTCAGCAGTCAGAACTAATAGACCTGCAGCAGAGAAAACGATACATTGCTGGAATCGCGGGTCTCTGCCTAAATCATGCTGGGGTAGCAAAAACCTAGTGACAGATTCCCTTTTAAGGCATGTTACCTTGCAAAAAAAAAAAAACCCAACATGTCTGTTGGAAGAAGAAAAAAAAAAAGTCATGGTTCTTGGTGAAAACAATACTTACTGTACACTGTCAGAAATTACATTATTTACTGGAGTGGAGACCAGTTTAGGGACTCCCTTTTGAGCCGCCACATTGATTTTTTTTTTTTTTTTTTTTTATTATTCGCTTTAGATCACTCCTCATCGGGAGTTACAGATCAGAGAGACACCATGTTATTCCAGTAGAGATTAATACATTTTTATTAACGATTTGGATGTGGGTTCGAATTTCCGATATATGTCTGCTCTACACCTCCTTCTAAAATAGTGCACAGATACAGAATTCCTCCTGGATCACATGTATTGCATTACCAGCTGATATAAATAGTTTGTCATGGTGTCTCTGTAATCTCCCAAGCCCCCATATGTGGTAGCGGTAGCCGCCTCAGAGAGGGGCCATTAACCCATTAAGTACTGAGGTGGCTTGTAATACATTACTACCAGCTCTGGGCATCGTAGCAGGGCTGTGGAGTCGGTAAGCCAAACCTGCGACTCCGACTCCTCAATTTCCCTTACACCGACTCCAACTCCGATTCCACGACTCCGACTCCCACACATATTGCTTATATTTAAGTGAAAAATTTATTGTAGTACAATGTGAACCTCAGACATTTAATCATTTTTATGATCCCATAATCAAGATGTTTAGATAGAACAGAATATATATTGGTGTACTACCCGGTTTTCATTCTTTTTGTTACAGATACGATATGGATAGACAGATATGGATAAATGGATAGATAGAGCAGATTTCTAATCTGCTTTTGCTATTGAAAACATTATCTATGAGCTCAAAAACCTTTCAGGTGATGCAGTTTTTTAAAAAGATGATCAGCTTTTGCAGCTGAAAAACGTATCCTCAAAAAACACAGGAAAAACGTTGTGTGTGAATGTAGCCTTAGATCAGGAATATAACAGCCATTTATAGGACATTTCATAACTTTCCCAAACTCCTATGAAAAAATATTCAGCACATCCTGCATTGAATTACTGTACCCAATTTATTATATATTTTAGGAGTCTGAGTCGGTCCATTTTATACCGACTCCAACTCCGACTCCGCGACTCCACCAAAATGAGCTCCGACTCCGACTCCACAGCCCTGCATTGTAGGACACAAAATTAGAGGTTTGCAAAGTGTAAACCTTCCTATCATGGCAGCCCAAGCTTTTGGCATGTATCAATCTCGGAAGAACTTTTCTGGCTGGATTTTGCCTCTTCTTCTTTTTTTGGAACCATTTTTATTGCTCAAAAACATTTAACAATAAGCAAATTAAGCAACCGACCTTGATTACAAATGAACTCCGGTCCAGAAGTGTGTGCATAATTAGATTTTCATCTTTATCCACTAATCACATCTTTATGGCTTTGCTCCACATTCATTGTACTGGTGTACAAAGTGTAGTCTTCCAGCTTTGGTTCAAAGGGTTTTATAGAAGTATTAGATGTCAGGTATAGATGCCGACTGCTCCGGTCACTTTATTACCGCTCGCTGGGGGCTGATCAGGCCCGCTAGTAGTGCAGAGACCTACTGAAGCAATCCAGCACAGGATCTGTTTCATCTTGTGTCCAGACTAAAGAAAACACAGGTCTTCCGGTCCGTTGCAAACAGGACAAAGTTTGTAATTTGCCTCTATTAGAAATTCCTTGTAATTCCTTTCCTGTGAAATGCCCATTGTACAGTGCTCTGCTATCTCCATCAGTTTTATCAACGATGTAAGTCTCAGCGGTCCCTAGCAATTGGCAAATTATCACGTAAGCCGTGGATCAGTGAGCTGCTTTGGGGTATGTATTGGTCAATGTCTATCTGTTCTGTTGGTTTTGCAGGATGTGACAAATCAGAGTTGATTAGCTATATAGATGTATCCACTTTAGGCTATGTGCACACGTAGTTTTTTGATGCGGATCTGCAGCGTTTTTGGACACGTGGAATTGCATCAAATTTGCAGTGTAGTGCACAGCCAATGTTGGTCAATGTGAAATTCAGAATTGCTGCCGAAAAACGCGCTGATTTGCAGCATTTTATTTTCCACAGCATGTCAATTCTTTTTGCGGATCTGTAGTGTTTCTGCACCCATTGAGTCAGTCAAATCCACAGCAAAACCACAGGGTGTAAAAATATCTGCGGTTTTGCTGCAGAGTTGCTTGCGAATAACGCTGCAGATCGGGAGGAGTATGTGTGTGAGCTGAGACTGTGTGTGGTGAGTGTGTGCGGGTCGGTCTGCGGTTGTGTATGTACAGTGCCTACAAGTAGTATTCAACCCCCTGCAGATTTATCAGGTTTACACATTCGGAATTAACTTGGCATTGTGACATTTGGACTGTAGATCAGCCTGGAAGTGTGAAATGCACTGCAGCAAAAAAGAATGTTATTTCTTTGTTTAATTTTTTTTTAAATTGTGAAAAGTTTATTCAGAGGGTCATTTATTATTCAACCCCTCAAACCACCAGAATTCTGTTTGGTTCCCCTAAAGTATTAAGAAGTATTTCAGGCACAAAGAACAATGAGCTTCACATGTTTGGATTAATTATCTCTTTTTCCAGCCTTTTCTGACTATTTAAGACCCTCCCCAAACTTGTGAACAGCACTCATACATGGTCAACATGGGAAAGACAAAGGAGCATTCCAATTTCCAAGGCCATCAGAGACAAGATCGTGGAGGGTCACAAGGCTGGCAAGGGGTACAAAACCCTTTCCAAGGATTTGGGCCTACCTGTCTCCACTGTTGGGAGCATCATCCGGAAGTGGAAGACTGTTAGCCTTCCACGGCCTGAACAGCCTTTGAAAGTTTCCTCCCGTGCCGAGGCCAGGCTTGTCCGAAGAGTCAAGGCTAACCCAAGGACAACAAGGAAGGAGCTCCGGGAAGATCTCATGGCAGTGGGGACATTGGTTTCAGTCAATACCATAAGTAACGTACTCCACCGTAATGGTCTCCGTTCCAGACGAGCCAGTAAGGTACCTTTACTTTCAAAGCGTCATGTCAAGGCTCGTCTACAGTTTGCTCATGATCACTTGGAGGACTCTGAGACAGACTGGTTCAAGGTTCTCAGGTTCTCTGGTCTGATGAGACCAAGATCGAGATCTTTGGTGCCAACCACACACGTGACGTTTGGAGACTGGATGGCACTGCATACGACCCCAAGAATACCATCCCTACAGTCAAGCATGGTGGTGGCAGCATCATGCTGTGGGGCTGTTTCTCAGCCAAGGGGCCTGGCCATCTGGTCCGCATCCATGGGAAGATGGATAGCACGGCCTAGCTGGAGATTTTGGCCAAGAACCTCTGCTCCTCCATCAAGGATCTTAAGATGGGTCGTCATTTCATCTTTCAACAAGACAACGACCCAAAGCACACAGCCAAGAAAACCAAGGCCTGGTTCAAGAGGCAAAAAATCAAGGTGTTGGAGTGGCCTAGTCAGTCTCCTGACCTTAACCCAATTGAAAACTTGTGGAAGGAGCTCAAGATTAAAGTCCACATGAGACACCCAAAGAACCTAGATAACTTGGAGAAGATCTGCATGGAGGAGTGGGCCAAGATAACTCCAGAGACCTGTGCCAGCCTGATCAGGTCTTATAAAAGACGATTATTAGCTGTAATTGCAAACAAGGGTTATTCCACAAAATATTAAACCTAGGGGTTGAATAATAATTGACCCACACTTGTATGTTTAAAATTTATTAAAATTTAACTGAGCAACATAACTTTTTGGTTTGTAAGATTTATGCATCTGTTAATAAACCCTGCTCTTGTGTGAAGTTTGAAGGCTCTAACTTATTTGCATCTTATCAAACCTGCTAAATCTGCAGGGGGTTGAATACTACTTGTAGGCACTGTATGTGTGTGCAGTTCTGTGTGTAGGTAGGCATCGTCCAATGCGACTACTAGTCCCATCCGGCTATGTCTGCTACAGTGACAGCATTAGCTGATGATGGCACAGTAGTAGTCCCAACATCCAGCTACTGTTTTTTGAATAGTGGAGAAAAAACACACACACACACACACACACACACACACACACACACACACACACACACACACACACACACACGCGTACACAGTACACATACTCACCATACAGCTAATCTCCGATACCCTCGATCAGCTGCAAAAAAAAAAAAACCCTAATAAACCAACACACATACTCCCAACGTAATCCATTTAAGAACGATTGTCCCACGACAATCTCCTATGTAGAGCTGTCACATCAGGAGATGTGACTGGAGATGATCCTCCCACAGTGGATCACTCCGCCTCCTAGAGGTCACTGGAGTTTCGCATGAAAAAATGCATCAAAAACGTGTGGATATTTAACTGCGTTTTCTGCCAAGAGGGGAAGAAAATGCATAAAATTCCACAGGCAAATCCGCAACGTGTGCATATATCCATCCTGGTACTTCTATCCACCATCACATCAGTAAACGGCAAATACCTAATTCGATTGGCAGGCATACATGCCCAAGGCGTAGCGCTGTCTCCACCATGGGTAACATTTTGATAGATGTACCCTTTTTCTGCTTTTCAGTCTTTTTTTTTTTTTTTTTTTTTTTCTCCTCTTCCCCCCCCCCCCTGATGTGCATGTTTTTTAGCCTTCCTCTTGATATGTGCATTTCTTTCTTTTATATGACCCTTGATATGCACCCTTCTACTTTTTGATATGGGCTCTTCTTAATTTGTCCTCTTCCTATCCTTCTTAATATATATGGGCTCTCCTTCTTGGTATGCGCTTTTCCTCCTAGATATGCACCCTTTTTATCCTTCTTTATTTGGCCACTTTGTATCCTTTTTAATATGGGCCCCCCTTGATTTACTTATTCATATTTATTTTACTCCCTTATATAGCGCCACTAATTCCACAGCGCTTTACAGACATTATTGGCACCATCCCCGATGGGGTTCAAAATCTAGATTCCCTATCAGTATGTCTTTGGAATGTGTGAGGAAACGAGAGAACCCAGAGGAAACCCACACAAAGACGGGGAGGACATACAAACTCCATGCAGTGGTTGTCCTTGGTGGGATTTAAACCCAGGGGACCCCAGCGCAGCAAGGCTGCAGTGCTATCCACTGTGCCGCCTTATGTGCTTTTCTCCTTTATAATAATAATATAATAATAATCTTTATATAGCGCCAACATATTCCGCAGCGCTTTACAGTTTAACAGTTCCAAACGTAAGTCTTAAGAAACAACGTTAACAATACAATAATTAAAGCAAAATCTGACTAGCTTCTCTGTTTCCTTTTTGATACGCGTCCTTCTCCTCGATTTATGCACACACCTCTTATGTGCCCTTCAGGATGTGCACTTTATCTTCTTGATATGCACCCCCCTCCTCATTCTTTCTTGATATGCACCATTCTTCTCCTATCTTATTGATTTGCACCGTTTTTTTTTTTGTTTTTTTTTTTTCTTGATATGCACCTCTATGCTTCTTGACGTGCTCTCTTTCTTCTCATCCTTGACTTGTACCCTTCTCCTCCTTGATATGTACCTTTCTTATGCGTACTCCTTTTCATGCACAAGGCTTTTTTTCTTTCATGTTCTCGCCCCCAACCTTCTGGTACAAGTTAATCTTGGTTTAATCTCTCTTGTTCTTGTCTGTTTTTAGATGTTCTCTGTAGTCTAATCCTTCCTTTCTGATTGTTGCTGGCTGTTTACATCTACAGATAAATTCTTTGCATTTCCATTCATAAAAATGTCTCTTGTAGACTTTAAGAACTATCAGCCTGCTTCTTCAAGACATTCTAAAATTGTGACATATTTAAGTGTCCAGAGAAGCAGACCACCTCTATAAAGAGTGAAAAGATGAATATAACCCCACGTTGGCTTGCATTTTCTTTAGGTAGACCAGATGACTATGCAGGATCCTCATCCTGGAAACTCTTGGGTATAGAGTATTGAAGAGCCTTGGTGAAACCATTGTAGTTTCCAGACTGTGATCTTCCAAAATTGAAAACCACACGTGATCAAAAGTCCGTCCCACCATTCACTTGACATGTAGTACAGTCCTATCCTCTAAGATGAACGCCACAATCTCCTGTATTAACCTCAAACTAGGCAAACTCCTAAGCTATGCTGCCGTTGCAGCATTGTGACACTTTGCCATAAGCAGTGTAGTTTTGCCACTTTAAGCTGAACTTACAGAATGGTGCGCTCTCCCCATAGACCCATGAGTCAAATCATTTCATACGCCTCAGATCTCCTTAATTAAAATTTCATGGAGTATTTAATTCTGCACTCCTCAAAATTGTCAGCATCCTCCTCTCTTGTGTCCCAGTTAACCAAGTGTGCAGATATTATACATATCATACGATGGCCTCGGCGATTTTCCTGTTATGGAGAAGCAGCCGTCCATGGAAAAGTCCACCGATGTTCTTATTCATCTGTGTCAGATATAAAAACTCGGCGTCATTACATCTTTATAAAAGTAACCTGGTAATGGTGGAGGGCAGAACACGTGGCAAGTGCTTTAGTCATTGCTAGATATAAATGATCAACCTCCATCTGGTTCTCTGGGTAATGGTTAGCAGAGATGACCATATTCTACTAGTGCATACTGTTACTATGGGACCACTGTATATCAATGCATAGGACCCGATCCAGCCACTAAGTCAGTAACCTGTGGTCGACGGATGGAGCCATGAAAACCACCGCTGACCTTGAAGGCCTCCTCTTGTGATAAGTCGACCTGGCGACACATCATCGCTATTGCTTGACGTCGCATGAGGTCGGTTTATGAAAAGAGCCGACTGTAAACTACGTCCAATGGGTCTGATTTGAGAAGAGGTAAGTTGTCTATGAACATGAGAAATGAGTAAGCGTGGGGCTGGTCTAATTTCTTGCCCTCTAATGTTGGATAAACCCAACTTGATCCTTACGGGAAGAATGCAGAAAATCTTTGCCAATATTGTAGTGTCGAACTTGACGTCCATGTTAATTTGAAGAGGGGTGAGCTGAATACTTCTTGTTTGTGCATGTTAATTTGAGGTACGGGTACAGGGCACAAGTTTGGACGTAAAGTGACATCTTTATCTGGGGCTTTGGGTAAATCATGATTGTGCAGATGGCTTCTTGGTAGAGATGGCATTGTATACCGTAATCACAAAGTAAAGAAGCTGTGGGACAAAAGTCTTATAAAATTTGGCAGTGAATCTCCTTGGTGATGACCATGTAGCTGGGGCTTTTGAGACTCCTTGGTCGGTGTTGCAAGAAAGGGTCAATCGGGATAGAAATTGGTGGCAAATCCAGTGCATTATTGGTGATGTTTCCAAGGAAAGCTTTTCCAGAGGTCCTTCAGCCGACAACCTTTTACTCACGATCGTGCTGCCCAATAATCAAGGCTGTATCTTTCTTTTCCTCTGGACCAAGTTGCAACATTAAATTTTTTTTTTTTTTTTTTTTTTTTTTTTTTTTTATCAGATTATTTCTTATTAAACAGTTTTAACTTACAAAATTGAGACAAGGTACACACCGTTTTAACATTCAGATTTGAGACATACCTCTTATACACAACCCAACCCCCCATTATCAAATTATAACTAATATAACCATGGGTCCCTTAGAATGTGACCTATAAATGTATAGTAGAAAAAAGGGAGAAACACACAAAAAAACTATTTTTAAGGGGGACAATATGAAACAAGATAAGACTTGTACAGCATAGAACTATGAACAGTCAGGCACATACTACAAAATGAGCAATAGACATATTCATGAAACCTATTCATAAAGCAAGAGATCATATGGAACCAAGAGGGAATAAGGGTTACCATAATTAACGAAGCATAGGGAACCGATTCTCCAGCAGCAAAATATGGGATGGCAAACCTGGGGTGTTAAGCCAGGGGCTCCAGATTTTATCAAATTTTCCAATAGCTTTTCTGTTAATATGCACTCCTTTTTCCAGCCTTATAGAACTATTGACTCTATTAATAAACTCCTCCACTGTTGAGGTGCAACATCAACTTTTACCCCACATTATCTTCTTGATCACATCCATGACCTCCTATTTTGGGAAGGCCTTATGCAAGCTTGAAAAGTCAGAGGAAGATTTTCAGAAATGGAAGAAGCCACTGTTTTTGGCAATCTCGTTGTCATGTCTATCGGACCTCTAAGGTGTAAAGAGATTGAGTGTTGAGGTACTGTTGAGATGTTGGTGGGGTAGTCTCTGCTTACACCAGGGACTGATTTTATTCTCAAGAACCCAAGCAGAGCTTGCCCAGATCAGCTCTTAGTTTACATCTAAAAACTGAGGGTGCTGAGGCCTTTTATGTGCAACTTCGAGGTCTTGAATTTGCATTAATGGTTTATTCATCTTAAAACCACAGTTATAGGTGTCCTGTTAAGAGAAAGACACGAGAATTGTTGGAACCTCATGGGTTAGAGGTAAAAACTTGGAGGGCCTCCCTGAATGCAGCCTGACACAAAATTGAAACAGGATCTATTTACTGATTTGTAGATTGGTTTACATGGTAGACGCAGTGTCATTTTTGGGGGAGTTTGTCGGCGATACCGAGATTCAGAAACCGAAATGGTCTATTTCCATCAATAACAGAGGTTGATAACTGCTTGCAAATTTCCACACTAACCCCATTAGATTTTACTTTAGGATTTGTGAATAATATAATTGTCTCATGGCGGGTGTAGGTACTGTAGGTTTTGTAATTAGCTGTTTGTTTTTTTTTGTTTGTGGTTTTGAGCCTTTTTACCAAATCTTCAGTCGTATTGACACTCTCATGGAGTTGACGGGGCTATTGGTACCATATGCCTTCTTCTGGCCACTACTGAATGATTAGGAAGATGGTTAAAAATTTAATAGACTCCCAGCCCCCCCACCACTACCACCACCCCAAAACCTCAAATGCTGTAACTCTGTGAGGATGAGTCTTGCTGTATCTCTACTATTAATCAGGAGATATGACTAGCAGATTCCTTTATCTGGAGGTCATTTCGGAAGCTTAAGTGATCAAAAAGTAGACAAGGCATTGTGCTAAGAAATGTAGCCCCACTTGACTAAAATAGCCCAAAGGGAAATGGATAGCATTCTTTTTGGACCCTGAGGAGGGTCAGCTGTTAAAACTATTGATAAATGCATAATCTTTGGCCATTTTAGGGCCTATATGCTAACAGACCGTCATATCATCCCTGGTGTCCTTTGACCCAGGTTCATCCATTTTCTGCCTCCATGGGCAATGAAGAGATGTGGAGGTAGTCATCAAATCACTCCCTTCACCAAAGAAAAGGACCCTCAATACAACATGGGTAATATATGATTTCACCCTAGCAATAGGAAATCTAAAAGTTTGTAACCTCCCGATAGTTTCCAAGACAGCTTAACTCTAATTTGAGGTACAGGGCAGGAGTTGGCATGCAAAGTGACATCTTTATCTGGGACTTTGGGTAAATTGTGATTGTGCAGATGGGTTCTCAGAGATGGCATTGTATACTGTTGTCACAAAGTAAAGGAGAGGTGGGACAAGTCTTATAAAACTTGGCAGTGAATTTCCTTGGTGATGACAAGGCAGCTGGGGCCTTTTAAGACGCCTTGGTTGGTGCTGCAAGAAAGGTCAGTCGGGATAGAAATTGGTGGCAAATCCAGTGCATGAAGGCTTTTCCGGAGGTCCTCCAGCCATCCTTTTACTCACGATTGCACTGCCCAAAAATCAATGCTGTACCTTTTTCCATTGGTCCAAGTTACAACCTCTAAGTCGCACTCTGAATCAAAATACCCTCTCTGAATTACTCAAGGGGCTCTGCTGAAGGCAGCCCAGAGAATGAATGACTTCTGGGGGCCTTATAGACTTGATCTGTGGTGCTGCTGCAGAGAGGCTAAAGACTTGCTGACAAATCCACCTCCCAAATTTCAGCTGAAGTATCTTATGGGGAAAAAAAGGAGGTTATACAATTTGTTCCTTCTCATTGCAATCGTGTCATAAAGCCTTGTCCCTCTCCCAAATATTCACTTTGTTGAACCTTACCTCATGTCATGGTGGGGAGACTAAATATCAGTGCATATACCTGTCCCCAAATCATAGATCCTCCTTGCTTACTTTTTTTTTGCTTCTTGTCTTCCCAGGCACTTCGAGATGGACCTAAAGACAAAAAGGAGGAGTGAAGATTGTCACAAGCTCTCAACAAGCTGTCCCTCTATTTCCATGTGTTGGCTGAGCGGAAATAATACCCATCATCACTACTTGCCGACACCTTGCTTGTGTTGTCCTTTTTCAAAGGGTTTTCCCCCTAAAAAAAAAAAAAAAAAAAATTGCTGCTGGCACATGGCAGCTATCACTTTCCAGGGAAAACCCCTATAAAAGAATACCCCAGGCAAAACTAACAATGCATTATACAAATAATGTTGGAACTGAGGGGGTGGAGCATGACATAGGGAGGGATTTGCTGCCATGCTCCTGAGGGGGTGGAGCATGCCAAAGGGAGGGATTCGCTTTCACGCTGCTGCTCCTGAGGAGGTGGATCATTACAAAGGGAGGGATTTGTTGCCATGCTCCTCCTCCTGAGGGGGTGGAACATGACAAAGGGAGGTATTTGCTGCCATACTTCTCCTCCTGAGGAGATGGAGCATGACAAGGGAGGGATTTGCTGTGTCTTGCTCCTCCCACCTAATCCCTGCACCAGTGTACAAGTTTTGTCTGGAGTGTGCCTTTTTTTAAATTCTGGGCGTTTGTGTATTTTCTACAAATGCTTCCTAATGTTTGTAGCTCTTGCAGCTTTAGGGTTTGGCAGCCCACACGTGGCACTGTTGCCTGGCGTATCATTTACAGTCCTGTATGTATTAGCCAGTCCATCTAGGCCTCAGCTGGTGTTCCCATATTAACATACCAGTCGTGTCCTGGACAACCCAAAGCAATGGCTACGCCACGGTGTCCAGTGTGTTGTCCTGTCCTTGCAGATTGCGTGCTACAGGAGCAGAAAGAGTTAATCGGTGGCTGACTTTTTTTTTTTTTTTTCTTTCTAGCCTCCTTAATGCCTCACTCTCTGCTTCATATGTTTACATTGGAATCTATAGGTTTATTATACGCCTGTTTGGTTTTTTTCTTTCTTGGACTCTTTATGGCCCCTGCTTTTCTTTTATGATTTGCGTTATCACAGTACCTTTCTTGAACGGTTATAATATGTAATAAAGTGATTTAATTTCATCTCCGAGTTATACCTATGTTACAAGGTTATGCATGCCGCTTATCACTTCTTCACACACATCTGTACAGGTTGCTTCCATAACCTGTAATTTTCCACTCCATTCTATTCTCATTGGAAGGCGTCCTGGTATTTTGTTGTGGGTTTTCTCGCTGTTTTTTGTAACTTTCTGGAAAGTGTGCCAACTTGCATCCAAAGCCATCTTAGTGCTATGGTGGTGATTTGAAGGGGCTAATTTAATTGATGAGGGGGTCTTACTGCTGGAATCCATGCAGTCCTGGGCATTTTTAAGAAGCAGTAATGCACTTCTTCGATCGCCGATCTATTCCTTCATGTGGCTGCCAAGCGATGCACTTCACTTTTTTTTGGCAACCCCTTAGAAGATGAATGAAGCTGTGGACAGGCTGACCTGCCTCTCCATTTTGTAATTGGGATTTATCCCCCCCCCCCCTCGATTTTTGCCTATCAGCGTGGGAAATAACTTATGAACTCGTGAAAAAAAAGTTTAACATTTTATGGTATTGATCCTTTATCACATTTACCAAAAGGACAGATATCGTACTTTGCTGCACAGAGGCTGAATTATAAGTGCTCTGTCGCTCTATTAAATCATACGTAAAGGTCTGTTATCTGGCCAGCCATGCTTGAGGTTGTACAGGCTTGCTCATGTACAGGAGGGGTCTGACCGTTTAATATGGCAGCTAGTAAGGAACTTACAAGTTGCTTTTAGGCAGATACTCTCCAACGACATCACAAGTGTGCTTTATTCAGATGTGCTACCGTTACTTTTAACCAAGTCTCGATACAAAGCTTCAAGTTTCTACAATGGAAGAGATCATTTACCCACCCTACTCCAAATCGAACTGTTTATTGAGAAATGTGTTTTTTTTTGTTTTTTTTTTTTTCTGCTCAACCAAATCTCCAGATATTGTCATACAGTGCCAAAACAGTTTTATGCCTACGATGGACATAGTGCAGCCAAACCTTTTATTCCATATACTCGACCCTGCGTTCAGCCTCACTATGGGCTTCTTCCAGGGGTTACTGTTACATTACAAGTGGTGATGCTGTAATAAAACAGTGGGTTTTAGGCAGGTGAATTCTTGTAACATCACAACTGGTTTCTAGCTACGTTTTAACAGACTTTGCCTTAATAACATTAACAAATGTGTACTGTTAGAAGCAACTTTCTCATATTATATTTCCACCTATGAGCTGCTGCTTTAAGTTAGCCTCGGTTCATATTGCGTTCGGGGGCTGCATTTAACGCATCTGTCACATAGCGTTAATGCCGCTATGTAACGGATGTGTTAAAACACCCACAGACTGCTATAGACAAGCGCATCGCTAACGCATGTCATAATCGGCATGCGTTAGCGATGTGCCGTCAATCTGTGATGGACCCTCGGATGCGGTCTGCAGGGTCCGTCACTGCTAGCGGGATCGCATAATGCGATCTGAAAACAGAGGAGCGTTAGCGCAGTTCGTTTAAAGCATGCGTTGAACGGACTGCTCTAACGCAATATGAACCTGGCCTTAACCATCTTGCAGAACTCGCCATCAGTTCACTGAGGCATCAGATTACAGCGGCTTAAAGATGGCTATGAAAATTGGAGAGGAATCAAACAGCACAGTGCTAGAAAGAGGCACAGGTGCACACAAACCTGTGCTGCTGCTTTTATAATGTTGTATTGTAAGTGACAGCTGGATCTACAGCTACTCTGCTCAGAACTGTGGTGTAATATCCAACATGCTTCTGCTCTTGTCTGTGTAGCAGCTCATATCCACCCACTAGGTCAGTGAGAACAGGACCTTGTTCCCTGGCACATGACCGGCTATTCACAATGAGCTTTAGGAAGTTAAACTCATGGGAGAACATACTGTGTCTAATAGTATATGAAAAGTTAGAAATCAACTTGGCCCATGTACAGTTCTGGTGCAAGATTCCTTTCTTCTAGGTGTTTTTCACAACCAGTTTTTTGACCTTGAAGTTAATGAATTTGATATCTTTACAGCATATATTAAAACGTTCTTAATGATGAAACTTTGAAATTAAGCCTTTAGATAAAGTTTAATAAGGATTCCCATTTGCCTATGAGGAACCTGCAGGTGTGAAATTGTGGCCATTACTGGGAAGGTTGGAGATCTCTCTAAGGCCGTGGTCACACTTTCGAGAAACTCGCACGAGTCTCGCGTCTCAATACCCGACATTGCCGCCGGCACTCTGGACCGGGGTGTGCGGCTGCATGAATTTCTGTGCAGCCACACACTCCGGTCCGACTGCCGGATGCAAGGCCGGGTATTGAGACGTGACACTCGTGCGAGTTTCCCCGGCCTAAGATTGAGTGTTTTATCTAGGGAAGCTACTTTTTTTTTTTTTTTTTTGGCAGGTGTCTTTAGCTTTATCTTGTACCGTAAGCCACATGTCTAGTAAACCACTAGTCCAGGCTAGTTTTAGTACTGGATAGATACTAGGGAGAGGACTATTGAGTCAAGGTCGTCCTACTGTTATGCATATGGCTCATTTGGTCATAGTCCAGCTTGTTATCATAGAGCCACTCCCGAAGCTGAATGTCTATTACAGGAATGTACGGAGCTGCTTCAGACTAGTTTGGCTTCGTTAACTGTAGACCTGAAGTTGTAGAAGCCTCCATCTGATGTAAGATTACCACTAGAGGCTGCAAAGTTCTTTGTTGTTGCCCCTTCTACTTGATCTTAGGCAAGCCGTGACCTTGACCAATTCAGCTTGGGACTCAGTATGGGCAAATCAGGACAGTCATGTTGCTCTACATTGTTATTGCCGTTTGAGTCAGAATCTACCATTTCCTAGATCACATTACATATTTGTACAGGGAAACAAATGTATCTGGTTTGTATGTGTGTTCACAGAGGTGTCCTCCCATGCCCTGAAAACATACTTCAAGAGGTTGTCTGATGTCAACACCCCTTTTTTTCTTTTTATGGCCCAAGTATGATTGTTCATGGATTGAGAAGACATCACCCCTATTATTCAAAATATTGGGTCCGAATTCTCCTTTTCCCCTCGGCTATGGTCTTGCCCTCGAGTATAACCAGTTCTCAATGGTGATGAATAGGAGCATCTCGTTTTCCAATTTCCATAAAGAAGCCACATTGATGAGTTGTCTTCTGCCCTGTTATTACAGCCATAGAGACTCAGCCTTGAAGCTCTCCTGTTACTGACCGCGTTCATTTTAATTAAGGGAGCAGGGTGATTAAATGACTTCACCACAGGCTGTTGACATTGTCTGAGCGAGCTATTCATCACCTTGTCCCATGATGCAAACCTCACATGTAAAAACTGCAAAACATGGATCAGACCTCATTGGAGTGAAGCAGATGGAGTCATTTCTATGGAGCGCTGCCACTTGACCCGTGAGAAAACAGGAGTAAGACCGAGAATAGTAACTGCGATAGCTGCCAAGGAGAAAGTTGTGTATTCAGGACGCAACTGGAACTAACTAGATCCAGGGTTATAACCTTGTAGATAAACATTGTAATATTGTTTCTCTACTTAAAGGGGATGTCCATTTTCAAAAAAACGTTTAACCTACAGCTGTTTGCTATAGGAAGTTGCATAGGCTTCAACTCAGCATTTCTGCCAATGTAGATGGTATAAGCCACTGAGCTCCGCAACTGGCAGCAGCACCGTCAATGTGACGTCACTGCTGCAAACCAACAATGGAAACCTGGGCAGCACCCGAGACAAAGTGGTGGATGCTGGGAAGTTAGGGCTCAGTTTACATTATGCGTTTGGCGGCATTAAGCGAGCAGTACTTATTTTCCAATTGTTGGACACACAGGTGCTTCTCACTAAATTAGAATATCATCAAAAAGTTAATTTCTTTCCGTTCTTTAATACAAAAAGCAAAACTCATATTTAGAGTCATTATAAACAGAGTGATGTCTTTCAAGTGTCTATTTCTGTTAATGTTGATGATTATGGCTTACAGCCAATGAAAACCCAAAAGTCATTCTCAGTAAATTAGAATACTTTATAACACCAGCTTGAAAAATGATTTTAAAATCTGAAATGTTTGCCTACTGAAATGTATGTTCAGTAAATGCACTCAATACTTGGTCAGGGCTCCTTTTGCATCAATTACTGCATCAGTGCAGCATGGCATGGAGGTGATCAGCCTGTTGCACTGCTGAGGTGTTATTGAAGCCTAGGTTGCTTTGATAGCAGCTTTCAGCTTGTCTGTATTGTTGGGTCTGGTGTCTCGCATCTTCCTCTTCACATTACCCCATAGATTCTCTATGGGGTAAAGGTCAGGCAAGTTTGCTGGCCAATCAAGCGCAGTGATACTGTTGTTTTTAGACAAGGTATTGGTACTGTTGGCAGTGTGGACAGGTGCCAAGTCCTGCTGGAGAATGAAATTTCCATCTCCAAAAAGCTTGTCGGCAGAGGGAAACATTAAGTGCTCTAAAATTTCCTGGTAGACGGCTGCTCTGCCTTTTGTCTTGATAAAACACAGTGGACCTACACCAGCAGCAGATGACATGGCTCCCGAAACCATCACTGATTGTGGAAACTTCACACTAGACCTCAAGCAGCTCGGATTGTGGCCTCTCCACTCTTCCTCCAGACTCTGGGACCTTGATTTCCAAATGAAATGCAAAATTTACTTTCATCTGAAAACAGTACAGTTCTTTATCTCCTTGGCCCAGATAAGACACTTCTGGTGTTATCTATTGGTCATGAGTGGATGACACAAGGAATGTGACACTTGTAGTCCATGTCCTGGATACGTCTGTGTGTGGTGGCGCTTGAAGCTAGGACTCCAGCAGCAGTCCACTATTTGTGAATTTCCCCCAAATTTTTGAATGGCATTTTCTTAACAATCCTTTCAAGCCTGCGGTTATCACGGTTGCCTGTGCCCTTTTTTCTACCACACTTTTTCCTTCCACTCAACTTTCCATTAATATGCATGGATACAGCACTCTGTGAGCAGCCAGCTTCTTTAGCAATGACATTTTGCGTCTTACCCTCCTTGTGGAGTGTGTTAATGACTGCTTTCTGGACATCTGTCAAGTCAGCAGTCTTCCCCATGATTGTGGAGCCTACTGAAACAGACTAAAGGCCCCTTTACATTTAGCGATGCACCAGCGATCCAACACGGTCAGGATCGCTGGTGCATCGCTAAATGATCGCTAGTGAGCTGTCACACAGGCAGACCTCAGTGATGCAGCAGCGACACAGCGCACGATACTCACCTTTCACACACAGCGATCCTGACGTCCTCCCGCCTGCCTCCACGCGTCGCTCGGCGCCAGCAGGAAGCGTTCGACGAGAAATGGAGCCGGACATTCTCGCGCGATCAGCGATGGACAGCGGGGGAGCCGGTCGGAGGTAAGTATCAGACATAGCGATATCGCTATAATGTCACAAAATCGGTGACGTTATAGCGATATCGCTATGTGTAAAACCCCCTTAAGGGACCTTTTTAAACTCTTAGGAAGCCTTTGTAGGTTTTTTTTTAATTCTAATTTACTGAGATAATGACTTTTGGGTTTTCATTGGCTGCTGTAAGCTATAATCATCAACATTAACAAAAATAAACACTTGAAGTTGATCACTCTGAAAAGACTATATATGAGCTTCACTTTTTGTATTGAAGAATTGAAATTAACTTTTTGATATTCTAGTTTTGTGAGAAGCACCTGTACATGAACTTCTTACACAAAACATACCTTGTCAAACTTCAGCGGGCATCCTCTATTATGATACATTGCTTTCCCATATGTAATCGTTGTGTTTACAGACTCAATCCATGACCTTAGTGTTTGTGGAGCATTCCCCCATCCATCTAGCTATCAATTTCATGGCAAAAAAAATAACGTTTCCCTAAGAAAAAGTCTAATCTGGTGGTTCCACGCTTCTTCCTCGAGTAACCCAATAAACATATAATCAGATCTAGGGGAATCGGAATAAATATCAAAGAAGGTAGGAATGTGACTATGCTTGGCCTAAAGGAGTTAATAATTGGACATGACCATATCACGTGCCAAATATCCGCATTGAAAGCATGACATCTTAATCATTCTGCAGAGGGCAATCTCCCCATATGGTTCAGTCTTCATGGAGTTAAGACAGCTTGGTAAATAATGTATGATTGGGTAATTTTATTGTTCATGGAGGGGGAAACATAAAGGTGGGATTCCAAGATCTCCTCCCAGTCTTGCTTACTCATGGTAGGAATGAGAAGTTCCCACTTGTCTTGCACTTTTAAGGAAGCATATGTCATGTCCAGTGAAAGCCAGTAAGTGTACAGGACCAATTTGAGACCGTGCGGTCCTTGTGATTTAAGGATTCCTATCAGCAGAAAGACAGTGCATCTTGTTTATGCAGTTATGCTTGGAGAGCAGATCTTAATTGAAGATTCCTTAAAAATTGAGATCTTGGCCCCCATATCTATTACACAACTGATGAAATGATAAAAATATATTTTGATCATACATATTACCAAGTAAAAGGATTTTATAGGAGATCCAAAATTGAGAGGATGGATGAGATACTAGAGGTGGAATATAGTGATACTTCCACAGAGGCATGTCTGCCAGAACACGGGTGAAAATTGATGTTCGTCTTGCCTCTCTCCGTATCGGACAAGCTGGCCTAAGCATAGGCAACATCTTCAGGGTATCCGGTTTATCCATCTCTAAGAATCCTAGCAGACAGCCAGTGTTTTGCCGCCACCGCCAGGTGACTCCGAATATTCAGATGTTCTTAAAGCTACAACCAAAGTCTTCATTGCTCGAGGAGATGACCTTCAGACCTCAAGAACCAAGATAGTAATTAGAACACTAGAATAACATGCAGATGCTGATCTAGAATCCTCTCGCCACCTCTCCGTGAGTGTAATGTTATACATCGGTACTTGAAATCATAGACAACAAATCTACCCAAAATTCTGTCACCCATATAGTACCTACTAAGAGTTCTTGTCTTCTGGCATGGATCTAGCTGTTCACCAGGCGGTGCTGAGATGCAGTATCAGACCTTGGCCAAGAACGATGCTGTCCCTGGGGATGGGGGAAAGGGCACCCCTTTTGAGACTTTTTGGCCAGATCTACAACAGTGGTCTTTCCACTTCTAATTTTCTCGCGTTTTTGTAGATTTTTGATAGTTGACCTCCTAGGTCACCTCTTTTTTTTTTCTTGTGTACATTTTACATAAAATTGTCCCAGATTGATAAATGTGGGTGAGCTGAAACCAAATTTGGAGTTTGGCACAGTCACTGAAGTCGCTTTCTCTACCAGCCTGCCTGAATCTCCAAAACTCCTAGACAAAAATGCATTATATGGAAAAGAAAGAAAAATAAAAGGAATGATTTTCTATAGTCCATCATGGTGTTTTCTATTGTCGAGCCGTGCACAGTTTTACTTGGTAATACATGGTGGGGCTATACTAATAGAGTCCATGCATCAGATGTGTCACTTTATGTAGTAACTAGCTGAAGAGCCCGGCGCTGCCCGGGCATAGTAACTAACTGGTTAGTTATAGCAAATTATAATTATCCTCCATCCCATAGTCCCGTGCCCATATACCCATCATACATATCCACGATCCCATAGGCCTGTGCCCATATACCCATCATACATATCCTCCATCCCTTAGTCGAGTTCCCATATACCCATCACACATCCTCCATCCCATAGTCCCATGCCCATATACCCATCACACATCCTCCATCCCATAGTCCCATGCCCATATACCCATCATACGTATTCATCCCATAGTCGAGTGCCCATATACCCATCACACATCCTCCATCCCATAGTCCCATGCCCGTATACCCATCACACATCCTCCATCCCATAGTCCCATGCCCATATACCCATCACACATCCTTCATCTCATAGTCCCATGCCCATATACCCATCATGCATATCCTCCATCCCATAGTCCAGTGCCCATATACCCATCACACATCCTCCATCACATAGTTCCGTGCCCATATACCCGTCATACATATCCTCCATCCCATAGTCCAGTGCCCATATACCCATCACACATCCTCCATCCCATAGTCAACCATTATGACATCATAATGAGCGGCGGGGCTTGCAACCTATGATGACATCAGCGTCGCCATGGCAACCATTATGACATCATAATGGGGGCGGGGCTTGACACACACACACTTTTTCCCCATTATGTAGATAGGGGCAAAATTGTTTGGTGATTTGGAATGCGCAGTGTTAAAATTTCGCCTCACAACATAGCTTAGGACGCTCTCGGGGTCCAGACGTGTGACTGTGCCAAATTTTGTGGCTGTAGCTGCGACGGTGCGGATGCCAATCCCGGACATACATACATACACACATACATACATACATACATACATACATACACACACTTGAGCTTTATATATTAGATAACTTTGGAACACTTCAACATGTCTCATTGATTTGGATACTGTTTTTTCCTGACACGTCATACTTTGATAATGGTAAATTTAGGTCTATCTGTTTTGCTTTTATTTATAAAAATATAAGAATTTGACAACCATTTTAAAAAAAAATTGCAATTTTCAGACTTTGATTATCTCCAGATAGTCATACCACAGAAGACATTAATAAATAACATTTCCCTCATGTCAGCATTACATCAACACCATTTGTAAATTGTTGTTTTATTTTAATATTTTAGGTTTAAAAAATGGAGCAGTAACTTTTTTTTTTTTTTAATTACAGTTACAAAACTTTATTTTTTTTTTAGGGACCTGTTCAGTTTTGAAGCGACTTTGGGGGGGAATTCTACATATTGGAAACCCCCAAAAGTGACACCGTTTTAAAAACAGCGCCCATCAACGTATTCAAAATTGTTTTTCAGTAGTTCATTAACTCTTCAGGTGCTTTTCAGGAATTAATGCAAAGTGGCATAACAGGAATGAAAAAGTTTATTTTTACCACCAAAATTTTGATAACTTTTGAACAGGACACTATAGCCGACAGACTCTGTATTTGGCCGTAAACTGCCATGGCAAACATCAGGACCACATGATCAAGAGCTCAGGGTGCCAATGGGGTTAAGGAGAAAGCCCACACACTCTGTTAACCATCTAGATGCCGTAGTCACTACTGCCAGCATCCATTAATGGGTTAACTCCTTACTTACCGATGACGTACTATTGCCTCATTGGTAAGTATCCCCACCAAGGACAACATCTGCAAGGAGTTTGTATGTTCTCCCCGTGTTTGCGTGGGTTTCCTCCGGGCACTCCGGTTTCCTCCCACACTCCAAAGACATACTGATAGGGAATATAGATTGTGAGCCCCATCGGGGACAGTGATGAAAATGTGTGCAAACTGTAAAGCGCTGCGGAATATGTTAGCGCTATATAAAAATAAAGATTATTATTTATTATCCCCTGCTTTGAGGTGGGCTCCGGCGGTGAGCCCACCTCAAAGTCACGACATGTCAGCTGTTATAAACAGCTGACATGTGCCCGCAATAGGCGCGAGTGAAATCGTGATCCGCCCGCGCCTATTAACTAGTTAATTTAACTAGTAGTTCCAGCGCCCGGCCGGAAATGAGCGCATCGCCGATCCCGTCACGTGATCGGGGGTCAGTGATGGGTTGCCTTGACAACCAGAGGTCTCATAGAGATCTCTATGGTTGTTGCCGGCACATTGCTATGAGCGCTACCCGGTGGTCGGCTCTCATAGCGATGCAGTAAATCTGCTACATAGGCTATTGCAGCATGCCAAAAGTAAAAAAAAAAAAAAAAAAACCTAAAAGTTTAAATCACCCCCTTTTGCCCCAATCAAAAAAAAAAATCACACATACAAATATTTGGTATCGCCGCTTTCAGAATCGCCCGATCTATCAAAAAAAAAATTAACCCGATCGCTAAACGGCGTAGAGAGAAAAAAAAAATAAAAACGCCAGAATTACGTTTTCTTGGTCGCCGCGACATTGCAATAAAATGCAATAACGGGCGATCTAAACATATTTGCACAAAAATGGAATAATTAAAAACGTAAGACCGGCACGCAAAAAATAAGCCTTCAAACAACCCCAGATCACGAAAAATGGAGACGCTATGGGTCTTGGAAAATTGCACTTTTTTTTTTTTTTAAAGTAAACATTGGAATTTTTTTTCACCACTTAGATAAAAGAGAACATAGACATGTTTGGTGTCTATGAACTCGTAATGACCTGGAGAATCATAATGGCAGGTCAGTTTTAGCATTTAGTGAACCTAGCAAAAAAGCAAAACAAAAAACAAGTGTGGGATTGCACTTTTTTTCCCGTTTTCAAGTACACGACATGGTAGAACCAATGGTGTCGTTCAAAAGTACAACTCGTCCCGCAAAAAATAAGCCCATAAAAAAGTTATGGCTTTGGAAAGAAGGGGAGCGAAAAATCGAAAACATCTCCAGGAGTTAAGGGGTTAAATGACCATGATCCGTGCCAACACTTATCGTGGCTGATGCAAAACGTTGTCCTCTATAATGTACAGCTGCTAGCTACAGGATTGTCACCCTTTGAAAATCCGCGGGTGAATCCGCACCGTGTGCACATAGCCTAATTCAGGTTTTTAATCCAGTCCCATTGCCCCAATGTATAACATTCGGCACCTTTGCACCTGGTGTATAACATCTGACTCCTCAACCCCTGGGCATGTTGTCTGCCGAAGACTAACGTGATAGAATGGCTGGTGGTAATCTTTGGCCATTATCACTCATGAAAAACATGGCCAACATGGTTTAGAAACATAAACCAAAAGTGGAAAATTATTATTATATTATTGAGAAGTCGAAGGAACTGCAGCAACTCAGCCACGAAGTGGAGACCCCATAAAGTTGCAGAGCGGTGGGCCAAGTGCTGAGCAGCAGAGGGCAGGAAAGTCATCAGCGCTCTGCTGACTCCATAAACCAGAAGTGGAATATTATTATTAGATCACAATGAATGTGAGTTCTCTAAAACAAATATTATCTGGAAACTAGAAGTGGACGTGCCAAACTTCTCGCTAAGTCAATTCCTGAAAATAGGTGGAAGCTCCACCAAAAACTCCCAGTGGAATCAACAATGTGGAGCTGAACCAGATAAGCGTCCACTTTAGCGACATAACATATGGTGAGGGCGTTTGTTGGAATGGGAGCTGGGGATTTAAACAGTGATTACTCACAAATTTTGGCAACCATAAACCATTTCAGGGCTGTATGGATTTCGGACAATGGCTTCAGCTGTTTCTGAGAAATCTTGGTCTCCCGCACAGTTAACAGATGTAGGCAAAACCACTAATGGTCACATTACCCCCTTTCCCCGACCCCTGGATTATCAGCCACTGTTGTCCTGCTTGCATCAGTTTTTAGTGTAGTCCTACAGCAGGAAGAAGTAAAATACTCAAAGTTGTGTATCCTAAAGAGCTTGCTGATACTAGCGTGGTTCTGTAAAATTGAAGTCACCGGGATAACAAGTCTGTTCATAACATTTTTTTCTCCTAAATCTATCCCCATGTGAGTGATATTATTGAGAAATGGAATAAACCACAGCAACTCGGCCACGAAGTGGAGACCCGTAATGTTACAGAGTGGGGGTTGAGTGCTGAGGAGCAGAGGACAGATAAGTCACCAATGCTCTGCTGACTCCATAACTGCAGAGTCCAGATCTCCTCTGGTATTAACATGAGCACAAGCACAGCTCCCCCCGCTGGGAGCTTCATGGCCGAGCAGCTGCATGCAGTCATACATCACCAAACACAATACCGAGGGTCGGATGCAGTGACGATCGCACTTCTCTGGTGTCAGAAGGACGAGCCTGGGTTTGGTGAATGCCAGGAGAACATTACCCCCTAACTTCTCTGTGCCAACTGTACAGTTTGGTGGAGGAGGATAACACTATGTAATTGTTTGTCAGGTCTCAGCCCCAGCTCCTTAGATCTAGGGAAATCTTAGGCTATGTGCACACGGTGCGGATTCTGCTCGTTTCAGGCTCTGCAGGTCCGCAGCAGATTTAGGTGCGTTGTACAGTACCATTGTTTTCAATGGTAAACTGAAAAACGCTGTGCACATGCTGCAGATTTTTCTGCGTGGATTTGCTGCGGGTTCAAATCGGCAGCATGTCAATTCTTTGTGCAGATTCCGCTGTGGTTTCACACCTTCTCCATTGTAGAGGTGTGAAACCGCAGATAAACCGCTGGCTAATCCACGGGTCTTTTGACTTGAGATTTTACCTGCGGATTTTTACAAATCCGCAGGACCAAAATGTACGTGTACACGTAGCCTTACTGTTTCAGCACCAGACATTGTGAATAATTGCAGCTTCTAACCATGTGGGAACAGCTTGGGGAAGACCCTTTTCTGTTTTCCATGACTGTGCCCAGTGCACAAGGTCCATACAGACATGGAGGGGAGTTTGGGGGGAAGATCATGACAGGTGGCGCAGAGCCAGGACCTCAGCTCCATACAACACTTAGATTGTGAGCCTGGCCTCTCCCCATCGTCCGTCTCTGACCTCACCAATGCTCTTCTGGATGAAGGGGGGAAAAATTCCCACAGACGCCTCCAAAATGTTGTAGAAATCCTTCCCAGAAGAGCAGGAGCCGTTATATCTGCAGAGGGGTCAACTCCATATTAATGTCTGTGGATGTAAGATGGGAGGTCAGAAAAGCTCCTGGAGGTGTAATGTGCATAATATACCAGCCTGTATAGTATATGTTGCTTTTTGATCTATGCACAGAAGGCAGAGGTCCTCCTATGGCCGAATTGAAGTCTTTGGATTACCCTGGACCAAAAACATGGTCCACTTTCTTTTGAAAGGAAGTAAATGGATACTAAGGAATCGTTCAGACATCTGTGTTTTTTCTGTACATGCATGATCCGTGTTTTTCACAGATAACACTCGTACCTTTAGTAGTGGCCATTCACATGTCTATGATTTTTTTGCAGAGCGAACGTTCCATCAAAAATCAGAGACCTGTCCGATATTGATCTGAGTGCTGGATCAAAATCAGCAATGCAAGTCTATAAGTCTGTGAAAACTATCCGACAGCACTCTGATGACGCCTGTTTTTCATGGCCAGCTAGATAGGAGAGGGTAAAGAAACTTTACTTTTTTTTTTGTTTCTCATCCGAGAAAAACTGATGAAACTCGGACCGAACTCATCGTATTCATAAAAAAGCACTGTGGAAACTCTAAGCGATTTTCTCGTACGAGTCCTTATGCTGCCATTGTTCTTAATAGCAATGCCTGGAAACGTGACAAATCTGAAATAATAGAGGACAGGAAGATCATAGCCCCATAGATTGTAATTCCAGATATTTTAGCGACTACATCTATCAATAGAGCACCTTCTAGGAAATGTATGCACCGAAAATACTAGTGTGGTGTTACTGTCTGCAATCATACATACAGGGGACCATTGGTCTCACACTTAGTGGCAATACTCATGGGAATAATGGGGTGTCTGAGGGGTCAGGGGCAGGACAAGAAGTGTTGGTACCAAAGATAGGAGATTTCCGATGCACCCCTTCCCCACTCTCAGACTTTGAAGTTGAGCAAGATAGCTGTTGGGTACACACTAATCTATAGAATATCCCAAATTTCCCTGTACCTGTGTAGTTTGCATCGCAGGCCAGCTTCTTTACTAAAGATCTATCTCTTGATCCCAAATCCTCACTTGTCTGGCCCCTCCAGTTTTTACAGAATAGTTGTCATGTCCGTTATGCCTGTCATGCCCGCCATGTCTGTTGTGCCGCATGACCCCTGGAGCAGTGTGCACGTGCACTGAATTCTCATGCCCGTTATGTCTCATGCTGCAAGATCCCTGGAAGCAGTGTGCACACGCACCTTGTGAGTGTTGTGCTGCAAGATGCCTGGAGCAGTGTGCACGCGCGCCTTACCTTATGGCTGCACGCCGTTGCTAGGTAACCATCTGTCTCTGCTCTGATTCTGCAATCCTCTCTGTATTCCTGGAGCCCCTGATCATGTGACCTTTCCTATGTTCCAGCACTGCCTGACCCACCTAAGGCCTGTTTCACACATCAGTTTTTCACCATCAGTCAAAATCCGCCAACATTTGAAAATGGCGGATCCGCTTTTCTTGTGGCGGATCCGCCATTTTTTCCCATTGAGATACATTAATGGCGGATTTTGGCGGATGGTCGTCCGTTACGTCCGCTATTCGGCGAATCCGCCAGATTTCTGGCGGATTTTGTCTGAGGTGAACGGACTTTGCCGTCGTCCGCCATGTGGTAGAATGGGCGCCTATGGGCGGCGGATCCGCCGGGATCCGCTATTTTTCGGAATCCTCCGGCGGAATCCGCTAAATCGCACTGAGCATGCTCAGAAAAAAAGATACTTTTCCAGACAGTCCAAAAACTATATAAGGTGGGCTAATTAATCATTGGGCCCAGACATCTGGCAACAGCCAGACTAAAGACACAGAGCGAGCAAGCCAGCACCTGCCCAGCAGAAAGACCCCCAGCTGAGAAGAAAGAGAGAGACAGAGCCTGCCATAACCTGCCCAGCAGCAAGACCCCCAGCTGCAAGACCCCTGGAGCAAGAGGCCTGCCAGCACCTGCCCAGCTGCCCAGCACCAAGCCAGGATGGAGAGGCCTGCTACCAAAGCTACCAAAGCCTGCAATTGTGTGAGTATTAAAACTATTTGTGTGGGGCATGTCTGCCTGTGTGTGTGTGTGAGAGGTCTGCCTTTCTGCTTGTATGTTCGTGGCCTCCCAGTGTTGCATGTCTGTGTGTGTGTGTATTTTTATTATGCTTTTTTTTCATACTTTAATTGTTTTTCTGTTGCATGTGTACTGAATTTTATTTTCATAGTACTGTCATTTTATTTGCAAGTTTACTGTGATTGTGTGATGTGTATTGTATATGGTGTAACTGTGGTATTGTATGTGGTGTGACTGTAGTATGTTTTCTGGATTTTTTTTATTTTTCATTTATTGTGGTATTTAAAATAAAGAGCAGAGTAGCTCCTACTTGTGAAAAAAAAATTAATAAAAACTGTTTATAAAAACTGTCCGTAGTATTATTTTAAAACCAGGTAAAATTAAGTATGGGTATACGTGCAAAAAAGGTACATTAAGTGTTGGTTTTTGGTATACAACTGTGGTTATACTCTCAAGTGAGAGATTGGAATTTACACATGCAAGCACTTGGGTATACTCTCAGTGAGAGTTACAGGGAATTACACACATCCAATCACAGTGTGGTTACTCTCAGTGAGAGATTTTCAGGGACTTTACGCACATGCAAACACTTGGGTATACTCTCAGCGAGAGTTTCAGGGAATTACACACATTAATACCAATGAAGATTTTTTTTATATTATTAAAATTCTCTTTATACTTGCAGATCCGTTCAGGAAGAACGCAGCAGAGCCACATAGGAAAACCTTCAGTTTTCCCATTAAGTATAAAGGCCTGAAAGCTTTTGTTATCCTTTGTATAGTAGCTTAACAAGTGTCTTTATACTTGCAGATCCATTCAAGAAGGACCCGCCAGGCCGCACCAGAGCTACATAGGAAAACCTTCAGTTTTCCCATTAAGTATAAAGGCCTGAAAGCTTTTGTTATCCTTTGTATAGTAGCTTAACAAGTGTCTTTATACTTGCAGATCCGTTCAGGAAGAACGCAGCAGAGCCACCAGAGCTACATAGGAAAACCTTCAGTTTTCCCATTAAGTATAAAGGCCTGAAAGCTTTTGTTATCCTTTGTATAGTAGCTTAACAAGTGTCTTTATACTTGCAGATCCGTTCAGGAAGGACCCGCCAGCCACACCGCAGCAATGTCTTCTTCTGAGAGCTCCCCCTCACATCATCAGCGAACTGAGGTAAAATTTTTTTTTTTTTTTACTCTTATTTTACTTTTTTTTTTTAACCCTATATGCATGTATTATGTTTTCACAGGAAACTGAATCTGAGTAGCTTCCAGGAGGAGACATGCAGGGTGGAGAAATGCAAGGAGGGGGTGCGCAGAGTGTAAGTTTAGCATATACAAAAACATACATACATACATAATGCTGCACACACAATAACTACACATCAATCTAACCCCAAATTTTTTTTTATTTTTTTTTTTACAGTCTTCAGAATCCGGTGCCCGCACTAGAGCGACTCCCAGGACATCCCAGCGTCGTCGAGGTGATGCCTCTGGTGGTCGGCGAACGGCAAGGAACCCTTTATTTGGGTGATTGATTAATGAACCTCATGTGTTTGAATGTAATTTTTTTTTGTTTATTTTTTTTCTTCACAGGTTTCACAGCGTGCTCCCCACAAACGTGGAAGAGGGTATCATCATAGATGTGGACACCCTCATTGAGGTTGTCCAACCAAGGGAGCTGCTGTGGAACATGGCAAACCGCTTACATGCCGACCAACCAACCACCCGACGGCTATGGGATGAGGTGTGTTCGGAGGTTGTTGAGAACTGGGAGGAGCTCGATGCGAGGGCCAGGGATTTTGTGCGTAAGTATTCCAATTTCAGTAACTTATATTACAGCATGTGAAGTGTTGAATACTAACAATTTTTTTTTTTTCCTTCACAGGTGACAGGGTTATCATACGGTGGCGGTCGCTCAGGGATAGCTTCAAGAGGGACTTCAACAAGGAGATGCAGGCCCCGAGTGGATCGAGAGGACGCAGGAGCACCCAGTATAAACATTACCGAGCCCTGTCGTTCCTCCGGTCGACGATGGTGAGCAGAAGGTAAATATTCCACACACCATTTCTGTAGTACAAATGTTTACATGTTTAACCTATTTTTTTTCAGCAATGTTAAATGAAATATCAATATATTACTATATATTTTTTTTCTCTTTTTTTAGCACCGTCTGCAGCACGCTGCAGCCTGCTTTTGAGTTGCCTCCCTCTGGAGGGATCCCTTCGGAGACCGCCACCGGTGACCACATCGAGGTATCCGACCCCTCTCTACCTTCCCTCTTGTCTCGTCCCTCTATCCCCTCCACCAGCACTGCAGCAGCAGGGCAGACATCATCACATGAAGCTGCTGGTGACAATTTACAGTACCCTTTGCCCCACCCCTCTGACACTGCTGCAACATCTCGACCAACTTTTGGTTCTGGACGGCAGCGTCTGAGAGGTCAGGAAAGGATGACCTTGTCTGACTGTTTTAGTCTGAACTCAACCGTCCAGAATGCTTTCCACGTTTATGGTCATCAGCAGTTAGCTTCTGGGTTGAACATGATAAATCAAAGTATCATGGAACTCAGAAGCTACATGGAACGGATGAATGCAGAGTCAAACCAGACGCCGAGACACATTTTTTTTCATTCAGTTGTCCGGCAAATGGAAGGTTTAAATACTCACCAGCAGATGCATGTGATGCAAGCCTGTCACAATGCTCTAGTTGCTGCAGTGTCCGAAGCATCCCATGCACCTATTCCATCACCTCATACCTCATTCCACCATCCATCCTCCCTCTGTCCATCCTACCCCCGTCCATCCTTCCACCACCATCCATCCTCCGACTCCTTCTCCTTTCTCTAGTTCCCCATTCCATTCTTCCCAGTACCTTCCTTCCCCATTACATTATACCCCAATGCCCTCCATACCCACCCCCACACACACCTTCAATGTTCCCACAAACCTCCTCTGTCCATCAACTCCCGTCCCAACCTCATGTTTTCAACCCCCCTTCCACTTCTGATCCTCACCAACTCCGTTCCCAGTCCTCCACCCCCCCCCCCCTCGATGTGGTCAACCCTGTTAACCCCTCCGATGATATCTCCACCCAACAATACCGGCAACTTTAGCTTTGTTAAAAAAATTAAACATTTTTCTAAAAAATTTAAATAAGTTTTTTTATAAAAAATTAAAATAACAGTATTTTAAAAAATGCAAAAATAAACACGTTTTTGTTTCAAAACAATTTTATTGTGTAGTGTCCTTTTTTTTTCTTTAGTTCTTGGTAAAAGGTTGAAAGTACACCGGTGGTGTACAGATACAAATACACAACACGTGGTAACATTTCAAAGTACAACAGTGGTGTAAAGGTACAGAAAACACAACACTTGGTAAAGTACACTGGTGGTGTAAAGGTAAAAAAACACAACACTTCTTACCCACAATTGGTGTAAAGGTATCAAAACTAAAAAAGGAAAAATTACTACAGTTTTTCAAAGGAACCTTGGGAAAAAAAAAAATATATACCTTGTCATCTTGCCAGTCGACTCCTCCTTCTGGTGACAGAAAATAATCCACAAATGTGTCCCTCATTCTTGACACTGACACAGTACTCCGAACACTTGTCTGCTGATAATCCCACAAGGTGGTTTCACAAACATTTTCTTCAATGGAAACAGGTTCCTTTGAAATTACAAAATAGTGCAGGATCACACATGCCTTCACCACCTCATCCACAGTCTCAGTTTTCATTTTTATGGCCGTTAACAGCACTCTCCATTTTGCAGTTAAAATCCCAAAAGCGCGCTCCACCACTCTTCGCGCTCTTGTCAATCGACAGTTAAATATTTTTTTGCTGTGTGTCAATCCATGACTACCATATGGCTTGAGAAGATGTTTGGAGAGTTGAAAAGCGTCATCACCAACACACACAAATGGCATTGGTGGGCCTGTTGTTCCAGGGAGTGGTCTTGGATGTGGGAAATCAAAATTGTCTCCATACAAATGACGGCCCATTGCGGACATCTTGAACACCTGAGAATCATTTGATCGACCATACGCACCAATGTCCACGGCAATAAATTTGCATTTGGAGTCTGCAATGGCCATCAGTAAAATGGAGAAGAATTTCTTGTAGTTGAAAAATTCTGATCCAGATCCAATGGGTTTCACAATCCGTATATGCTTCCCATCAACTGCACCAACACAATTTGGAAACTGGCAGATTTCTTGAAAGCTGTCCGCAATCTCCAGCCACCTCTCCTGTGTTGGCTGTGGGATGTACTCCTCGTGTAGACAATCCCACAATGCCCGGCAGGTCTGTTGGACAATTCCAGATATTGTTGAAATCCCGAGCCGGAACTGGTAATGGAGGGAGGTGAAGGATTCTCCAGTTGCCAGAAAACTTGTAAAAAAAGTGAAAAAAGTAAAATTAATACAAACTACAAGCCATAACATAACAATAAAAGTCTGCAGAATCTGAAAACTTTTAAAAAATAGATAACTTACCGAAGGGTCACCATCAAACGCTCCGCCGGTGAAATAGAAAACCACATGTAGGTGTCACTTCTCCGGATTTGTGCTCCAACACGCTCCACCAATATCTCAAACAGGTCATGCCTCATCCGCACATAATTGAAGAACTTGTCCGGATTATCCCTCAATTCCAGATACAGTGTAGAAAACACGCCAAGGGTAAATCTCTGCATTTATCGGATGAATCCACGTCTCTTCCTTCTCCAACGCAGGAGTCGCAGTCTTCTTTTCTCCCTCTGGAGAGCAATAATTGCCAAACGATTGCAGTGCAAATCAAATTCCACACAGAAGCTGTTAATATTCGCTATTACTCCTTCCATCTCTGCCACTAGCTCAAAAACCTTTCAAAGATATTGTTTTACAACACCAAAGATATAGTTTCCCCTAGTTTCCAGGAGCCAATCACATTTGGGAGCATTTTCCAAGAGCCAATCATATTTGGGAGCATCCCATTTTGGAGGTGTGGAAAAACGGATCCGTCAGAAAACGGATGCCAGTGGATGAAACGGATCCGTACCATCCGCTTGCATCAGTTTTTACATATTTTTAGCGGATCCGCCATTTTTACTTTTTGGCGGATTTTGACTGATCTGGAAAAACTGATGTGTGAAACAGGCCTAACCTCTCAGTGTTTGTGGAGCCCCTGATCATGTGACCTTCTCTTTGGTCCAGCCCAGTCTGATCTAGCAACGCTCTCTATGATCCTTGAGGATCTGAACCGGAAGTTCTCCCCTGGTCCTGACCCGGAAGTGCAGGTGCTAATGCCCTATATCAGACCGCCCCTTCCTATGGTCGGCGCCTGTGTATCGTGTTGCTTCCCTGCATGACTGCTTGGTCTGCTCGGTTGCGCTCTGTATTCTGTGCCCCTGCACTCTGCCCTGTAGTGCTTCTCTGCACACACTCTGTGCTTGTATTCTGCCTCTTGTCTCATGCCATGTCTTGTGTTGTCTTTTGTGCCATGTTGTGTCCTTGCTATGCTTTGCCTTCTAGTACTTCCTATGTTCTCTGCCTTTGCCTGTTTTCGTCATGTTGTGTCCTTGCCATACTTTGCCTTTTAGTCCTTCCTATGTTCTCTGCCTTGCCTAGTTTTCCTTACTCTGTCTTCTGGTGCTTGCTAGCACATTCCATGTCTAGTCTCAAGGTTCTGCCTTGACCCGGCTCTGGGCTTCAGCCTATGCTCCGCTGCTAGACTCTGTCCTATCGTGCTCTGTAGTACATTTCATGGCTAGTCTCAAGGTTCTCCCTTGACCCGGCTCTGGGCTTCGACCTACGCTCCTCTGCTAGTCCTATACTCTCTCTGACCCCGCTCTGTGCTTCTGCCTACGTTCTGCTCCTTGTTCCGTACCTTGTCTAGCTTTGCCTTGCCTTGTTTCTTCGTGTGCCCTTTGCATGCGTCTGGCCTTCCTAGCCTCCTGTCTGTGCCTCAGCGGTGCCCGCCCTAGCCGTGCCCGCCTGCTTGTGCCTCAGCCGTGCTCGTCGGCCAGTGACAGCTGTGTCACCTGTTATACCTCAGTCGGACTCGCCTCAGTCTTGCCCATCTGTCTGTGCCTCAGCCCGACCAGCTAGCCAGTGCCCCAGCCGTGCTCTCTGTGCTTCCTTGCACCCACGCTGTCTCTGCACTGTGCTTTGCGTGCTTCTCTAATAGCACGCGCAGGCCCTAGCCTGCTCCTTGGCATACCTCCCCGTGCTTCTGTAAAAGTACACGCAGGTCTTGCCATTTACCCTGTCGTGCCCTCTTGCATGCACAGGTCCTAGCCTATACCCTGTCATGCCCTCTTACACGCACAGGCCCTAGCTTATACCCTGTTGTGCCCTCTTGCACACACAGGCCCTAGCCAATACCCTATCGTGCCCTCTTGCACACACAGGCCCTAGCTTGTACCTTGTTGTCGTGCCCTCTTGCACGCACAGGCCCTAACCTGAACCCTGGCGTGTCTCTTAGCATGCACCCTGACTTGAACCTGACCCTGGTGTGTCCCTCGGCACGCGCAGGACCTTGCCTTGAACCCTGACCCTGGCAAGTCCCTTGGCACGCGCAGGACCTTGCCTTGTACCCTGACCCTGGCGTGTCCCTTGGCACGCGCAGGACCTTGCCTTGTACCCTGACCCTGGCGTGTCCCTCGGCACGCGCAGGACCTTGCCTTGGACCTTGAAACCTGGCGTGTCCCTATACACGCACCGTGTTTTGTACTTTGAACCTGGCGTGTCCCCTACACACGCACCTTGCCTTGCACTTTGCCCTGGACCCTGGTGTGCCCCTAGCACGCACCCTGCCTGGAATCTTGCCTTGGACCTCGGCGTGTTCCCTAACACGCACCATGTCTGGAGATGTGTCGTGCCTCCTTGCCTGTACCCTGGTTTGCCTGCTGGATTCCCGGAACCTGCCATCACTGCCAGAGATCGTAAGCATGAAGACTGCGGCCTGATGTCCGGAGCTGGTGTCCGCAGCCTGATGCCCTGATCCTTGCCAGCTGTCCGGAGTCCGATGCCATCGTGTCCTTGCCGGTAACCGGGCTTACCTTCTGGCACGTACCATGCCAGGGACCTTAGCGTGCCACGCACTCACCTTGCTGTGTTTGCCTGTTATCACGTTTTGCACTTAATGTTATCCTGAGTTTGTCTTAATGAAGATACCTTGAATTCATGTATTGTCTTGTCTTGTTTCCTGCACGTCCTTTGTTCTCAGACACTCATACCTAATGTCTACCTGAGCCGGACATCTGGTTCCAGCAGTCGTGGTGGCTCACCCCCTTGGTCTTGCCCCTGACACTCCCTGTATAGGGGGTTGTTCCTCACAAGGTCAGCTCGCCCTAGGTGGGTGGGTGCAAAATGCTGACTCGTCACAATAGTTTTGCAAAATGGGTTCCAACTGGGCGATATTTCTGCAAATTTGTTGCCAAGATGTACAGTGAGAGGGAGTTAAAGGGAATCTGTCAGCAGCTTTTTGATATTGAATCTGAGAGGAGCATAATGTAGAGGCAGAGCAATGTGACACTTCCTTAGTTGCTTGCTGTATTTTCAGGATAATTAGTGTTTTATCAGCAGGAGATTATCACTGCTGGACTAGATGTGGCATGCCAGACAGTCCAGCTAATCTGTGTAACCCTGCCCTCACTACTGATTGTTTGCTTGCTGACAGCGTACACAGGACGCTGCCAATCGGTGGTGTGGGCGGGGTTATATGTAAGGGTGGTAGTCGTGGCAACAGGCTGTAATGGTCCCACACCCTGGCGCCCCACAGAAGAAATGCAAAGTCCTTTCTGTTGTGTGTGCGATGTGTGCAGCAGAGTACACACTTCAGTGGCTGGAGTCCCCTTAGTCTCTGTCACTCCAGCTTTGTGTTCCAGGTTCCATAAAACAATTTCAGAGTCACAGTCCTTTTCAAACAGATCAACTTTACTGATAACATGGGCACTCATCACTTTTGGCAGCACAATTCACACAGAGCTGCATATCCTGCACTTTCCCTGCCTTCCGGGCAGATTCCTTTCTGTATCCTCTCTTTCTGTTTTTCTGGCAATCCCTGTCATCTCTGTGGACAATCCGTGTCCCATCCTTACTTCCTGCGTCACCAGCTCCCTGTCAGCCTCTCATCCGGTTCCATTAGGAAAAGGTGCCGGGACTGTCATCCAAAGACTCCTGCCCCGGTCTTAGTCCCCTGATCCTTCCTGAGGATGGTCCTACTGGGCTGGTGCCCGTCTAGACTAGTCTTCAACCTGGGACCCCTTACTGCTGTCCACAGCTTTATCCCCATGGCCTGTAACTGTTTCTGCACTGCATCAAATCTGCCCTTGGGCAGGCTGCCTGGGTCTGTCACCAGTCAGGAAGTATCCTGACTATACTTCCCTGCTCTGTGCTGTTCCTCCCATTTAGTGTTCCCCTGTGCTGCCCATCTCCTACTCTGTTGTATGCTGTTCTCTATCTCTAAGGGTGTGTTTCCACGTAGCGTAATTCATCCGGATTTGCTGTGGATTGAACGCTGCGTTACTGCATAGTGGAGGGGATTCTATGAAATCCCGTATATACTATGCGTGCAAGAACGTGGGTGACACACCCAAAATTGCGGACATGCAGCACATCTTTTTAGACCACAACATGTCTATTTATCTTGCATAGATGCTCCGTCTACGCAAGATAAATTACACAGTCTATGGATACGATGCGGTGATACAGCATGTGTTCAATGAACACATGAGGTATCACCGCGCATACAACAAGGGGCGGCACTTTGGGCGGAGCGGGGTTTCCGGCAATACGCTACGTGGAGACTCACCCTAACGCATTAAAATCCACATAAAAAATGAGCTGATTTTTACCTGCGTTTTCTGCCAAGAGGTGCAGAATTTGCGCAGAAAATTCCACTCACTGTGTAGTGGCCACTGGCCCCTACTGGGTACTGCAGCTCAGCTTCTATTGAAGTGAATAGGAGCTGAACTGCAGGTTTCAGAAACTAAACTAGACCGTGTAGTGGTTCCAGTTCCGTACATTATTTACAACTGGCGGAGCTGATGACAGCTGAGCGGTGGGAGTGCCAGGTGTCGGATCCCCACTAACCTGATATTGATTTCCTATTTAAAGACAGGTAATCAACAGTGAAGTAGTGGACCAACCCTTTAAAGGGGTTGGCCAGTCCAAACCGATAAGTCTGCACTAACTCTGTGTGACTGCAGACTTATGAATCCTCCCAGCGCACACACTATGCGTGCGGGGATTCGCCAGTTTCAGACCCAGGACCGGAAGGTATGTATGTTATACATACTCCCAGGCAGTGGGCACGGCCTTGCTCCATACACTTGCATTAAGTGAGACCACGTCCTATCAAGTATATGCATTGAGTGAGGCCGTGCCCACTAGTCGGGAGTATGTATAACTCATACATACCCTCTGGTGGTCCCGTCCTGAAACCGGCGGATTCTCGCAGCGCACAGTACATGTGCTAAGGGAATTTATAAGTCTACAGTCACACAGAGTGACTGCAGACTTATCAGTTTGGACCGGACAACCCCTTTAAGAGACAAGTGGTGCCCCTACCGCACACCTTACAATAGTGGGTTGGTTTTTTTTTTATAATACCTGTCAATGGAAAAATTCCATTGATGTGTATAATATTATTATTATTATATTTTTCATATTTATTCACAAATTATATTTATTAATAGATGGAGGCCCGATGCTATCGCATCGGGAGGGCGGTAATGTCACAATGGGGGCAGGCTTTGCAGCGTTGAGAATCTCTCCCCCCCATGTGCTCACCCACCTATCCACTCTCTCTTTCCCCATGTGCTGACTTCTCCCGTCTGTGCTCTCTTCTTTGACCTGTCTACCCCATGAGCTATCTCCCTTGTCTGCTGTCTCTCTCCTTCCTGTGCTGTGTTCTCCCCTCATGTGCTGTCCCTTTTGAACTGTCTCCCCCCTGTGCGCTTCCTGTCTCCCCCATCTTCTGTCTTCTCCTCTCATGTCATCTCTTGTTTGACCTGTGTACTCCATCACTAAACAGTCAGTGCACAGCATGTCAGGAGGAATTTCTATTCAAAGGGGTTTTCCCACGAATGAAAGTTCATGTTAAAAATTGTCTGTGTCTGACCGTGTACAGAACATACCACAGCTCCTGGGCAGGGGAGGAAGCAAGCAAAAGACAATACTGACATTACAGCAGGAGATCACAGAGGATACATTTTGTGAGGTAAAATATTGTTTAAAAACAGTCAGTGAAATATTTTACCTCACAAAATGAATCCTCTGTGATGCCCTGCTGTAATGTCAGTATTGTCTTTTGCTTCCTTCCCTGCCCAGGAGATGTGATATGCTCCATACACGGTCAGATACAGACAATTTTTAAAATGAACTTTCATTCATGGGAAAACCCCTTTAATGTGACCGGCTTCCTCTGCCTGTAGACACGTCGCGCATCTGCCTCCGGGATCAGCCAAATATTAACTGCGCCTGCCTGGAATTCGTGCAGGCACAGTGCGATGGTGTTGCGCAAGAGGCTGCGTGAGTCTTAGGTGCGTACTGTGGCTAGAGTGTGTGTGTGATGCGACGGTGTTCCGCTGGTGGTACCGTGCAATAGGTTGGTACCAGCAGCAATTTCCATATTGAGACACCCATCACTTGGGTGTCCCGATATGGCGGTTGGTGAACTACCTCCGCTTGGAATTCTGGGATACTGTGACATCTGGACAGAACAGGAAATGAAAACATTACAAAACAGGAAATGAAAACATTACAAGGCAATTATATAAATAGATTATTATTATGTATTTTTATAATTTTGTATGTACTTTCCATTTAACCCATGCAATGTGATAGTGAAGCGGACCCCATCACGTATTGTGCAGCGAATACACTGAGATTTACTGCACGCTGCTTGCCTGTAAAAATAATCTTGCAGCTTGCATTACACACTATGCTGGGATCCCCGGTGGAGGACATTTCTGGAGAGGATGGACTGTATGACATGACCACAACAGCTGACTTGATTCTTGCATAATGCATTCCTGTAACTTGTGACTTTGAGCGGGAGCTACACTCTCGAAATCTAACTACCTGGTCCATATCACGTACACGTCCTGCTTACATTCAAGCACAAACTTTATAAAGCTGCTGAAAATAATAGTAAATATAAAAAAGATTTATAGAATCGTAGAGTTGGAAGGGATCTCCTGGGCCTTCTGGTCCAACCCCCTGCTCAAAGCAGGATTCGCTAAATCATCCCAGACAGATGTTTGTCCAGCCTCTGTTTGAAGACTTCTATTGAAGGAGAACTCACCACCTCTCGTGGCAGCCTATTCCAGTCATTGATCACTCTAACTTTCAAAAAGTTTTTTCTAATATCTAATCTGTGTCTCCTCCCATTCAGTTTCATCCCATTGCTCCTAGTCTTTCCTTGTGCAAATGAGAATAAAGATGATCCTTCTACAATGTGACAGCCCTTGAGATATTTGTAGACAGCTATTAAGTCTCCTCTCAGTCTTCTCTTTTGCAAACTAAACATTCCCAAATCCTGCAACATTTCCTCATAAGACAGGGTTTGCAGACCGGTCACGATTCTGGTCGCTCTTTTGTGAACTTGCTCCAGTTTGTTGATGTCTTTTTTAAAATGTGGCACACAAAACTAGACACAGTATTCCAGATGAGGTCTGACCAAAGAGGAGTAGAGGGCAATAATGACTTCACGTGATCTAGACTGTATGCTTCTGTTAATACATCCTAGAATTGCATTTGCCTTTTTTGCTGCTGCATCACACTGTTGACTCATATTCAGTCTGTGATCTATTAGTATACCCAAGTCTTTTTTACATGTGCTGTTGCTTAGCCCTATTCCTCCCATTCTGTATATGCTTTTTTCATTTTTATTGCCCAGATGTAGTGCTTTGCATTTTTCTGTTAAAAACTATTCTGTTAGTTGCTGCCCACTGCTCCAGTTTATTTATATCTTTTTGAATCCTCTCTCTTCTCTAGTATTAGCTATCACTCCAAGCTTTGTCTCATCAGCAAATTTAATCAGTTTACCCTCAATTCCTTCATCTAAATCGTTAATAAAGATGTTGAACAATACAGGGCCCAGGACAGAGCCCTGTGGTACCCCACTTGAGACATTCATCCAACTGGATGTGCAGCTATTTACGACCACTCTTTGGGTCCAATCACTAAGCCAGTTATGAATCCACCTAACAGTTGCCTTGTTCATTCCATACTTAGCCATTTTTTCAATAAGAATTGAGTGAGATACTTTGTCAAATGCTTTGCTGAAGTCAAGATATACTATATCTACAGCATTTCCCTGATCCACCCAATCAGTGATTCTGTCATAGAAGGAAATTAAGTTAGTCTGACATGACTTATTAGTTACAAACCCATGCTGACTCTGTTTAATCACTTCATTCTTATCCAGGTACTTACCTATATGTTGTTTAATAATTTGTTCAAAGATCTTTCCTGGTATAGAAGTCAGACTCACCAGCCTATAGTTGCCTGGGTCCATCTTCCTCTTTTTGAAGATAGGAACAACATTTGCTCTTCTCCAGTCTTCTGGGACTTTTCCTGTTCTCCAAGAATTTTCAAAGATTATGGAGAGAGGTTCAAAAATTTCTTCTGCTATCTCCTTCAGTACTCTGGGGTGTAATTCATCTGGACCTGGAGACTTGAATTCATTTAGGTTAGCTAAGTGTTTCCTCACTATATTTCTATTTATAGATATCCTGGATTCTTCTATTCCCTTAATAGGACAGTGAAGAACAGTTGATGTTACATTTCCTTTCTGAGAGAAAACAGGTGCAAAATAGGAATTTAAAAGTTCGGCCTTCTCAACATCCTGTCTTACCATTTCATCAATTTCATCCTGTAAAAATCCTATAGCATCTTTGACTTTTCTTTTACTTTTGACATATCCCCAAAATCCTTTATTATTGCTTTTGACATCTCTTGCAAGCCTCAATTCATTGTCAGCTTTAAATAATTTGATCTGTGCTCTGCAAGTTCTGCAGACAGCAATATGTTCCTCTTTAGATATGCCTCCCTCTTTCCATTTCATGAACATTTCTTTCTTCCTTTTTAGCATGTGCTTAAGTTCTGTGTTCATCCATCCTGGTTTCCTTAAATACTTCCTATTCTTCCCTCTTTTCGGAATTGTTAACAATTGTGCTTTGAGAATTTCATTTTTCAAAATTTCCCATCCTTCCTGGACATTTTTGTCCTTAAGGATATCCAGCCATTGGATCCCTCCAATTCTCTTTCTCAATTCCTCAAAATCTGCCTTTCTGAAATGTTACCTTGACATCTGAGTCTTCTCAGGTCTTCCTCCTCTAGTTATCCAAAATTCTAAAATAGCATGGTCACTACTTCCTAGGGTCTCAGCCACTTTTACCTCCTCAACCATTTCCTCCCTGTTTATAAGGATTAGATCCAAGGTAGCAGTTCCCCTTGTTTTCTCCCCTACCTTTTGGAAGATAAAGTTGTCAGCAAGAGAGGATAAGAATTTCCTTGACCTGTTAGTTTTGCCTGAGAGAGATTCCCAACAAATGTCAGGATAGTTGAAATCTCCAATGACACCTATGTCATATTTTTTGGAGAACTTGGCCATTTGATACATAAAGAGTTCATCCATATCTTCAGCTTGTACAGGCGGCCTGTAGTAAATGCCTACAGTGGTGTCCTTTCCATTGTTCTGTACATGTATTCTTACCCAAACAATTTCCAGATAACTCCCAGTCTCTGAAGCTTCAATTTCTGTACAGACATACGCGTTTCTAACATATAATGCGACACCTCCTCCTCGTTTATCAAGTCTATTTCTAGCAAATAAGTTGTATCCTTCTAGCCTTGTATTCCAATCATGTGTATTGTCCCACCAAGTTTCAGTGATTCCAATGACATCATATTTCTTTTCCTGTGTTAGTAGTTCCAGTTCTCCTTGTTTGTTGCCCATGCTTTGTGCATTAGTATAGAAACATTTTAGGTTGTGATTGGTTTCTCTTTCTCCAATATTTTTATTATTTAGATTCTTTGGTCTTTGTTCTTCCTTTCCACTTCTAATAGCAGAGTTCTCAATAGCATTTGTCAGGTGTATGGCTTTTTCTGACCTTTTGCTTCCCTTCCCACATTGTTCTAGTTTAAAACTCTCCTGATGAGTGTAGCAAGGCGACTTCCAAATACATATCTTCCAGTCTTCGTAAGGTGCACTCCATCTCTAGCAAGTAGTCCTTCGTATAGATAATTCACTTCGTGATCCAGAAATCCAAATCCTTGCTGACGGCACCATCGACGTAGCCAGTTGTTCACCTGCAGAATCTTATTCCACCTCCTTGTTCCATGGCCATCCACTGGGAGGATGGAAGAGAAGACCACCTGCGCTCCCAGTTCTTTCACTTTCTTACCTAAGTTTTCAAAGTCTCTGCAGATGGTTTCCAGGTCGTTTCTTGCTGTGTCATTTGTCTCCACATGTATGAGCAGGAATGGGTAGTCATCTGTAGGTCTGAAGAGTCCTGATATCCTGTCAGACACATCTTTAATTTTTGCACCTGGAAGACAGTACATTTCTCTTGAGGTTATATCTGGTCTGCAGATAGCGGCCTCTGTTCCTCTCAACAGTGAATCCCCCATGACCACCACTCTCTGTTTCTTCTTCACAACATTTTTCTTTCTCCATCCAGGAGGATTCTGAAGGCGTACAAGGTTGCTGTTTGTGGGCAAAGTCTTATCCTGATGTATTTCTTCATCATTCTCCTGCGTAAGAGCCTGGTACTGGTTCCTGAGCAGTATGGGCGCTGACTGCCTCCTGATCCTCCTGCTTCTCTGGGTCACATGTTTCCATTCCTCTGTTTCTTCAGGAGCACTTAGAATTTCTTCTCTTTCTGTAACATGAAGAGATAATTCAGCTCTGTCGAAGAACTCTTCACCTTCCTTAATGATCTTCAATGTAGCTGACCTCTCTTCAAGATTTTGCAACTTTTCCTCCAACAGGGACACAAGCTTGTATTTGTGGCATGTGAAGTTTGGCTTTTGCACTGGTAAGTCTGTGAACATGTAGCAAGAAATGCAGCTCACCAAATGGCTCCTGGCCTCTTCCATATTGTTATTGAAATAGGAATTAAAATGTTAAATGATGGTTGTTGACCACCTCTTCACCTTGCCCACTCAGCCTGTCTTCTACAGTGACCTAGAACGGTAGATCTCTGTGATGATAGCTTCATAGTTCTCACTCTAGCTACCAATACTTCTCCTGTGCTGCATCTGTATACTAGAATGCATTTTCTTGGACAACTAAAGGCCCCGTCTCACATAGCGAGATCGGTAGCGAGATCGCTGAAGCGTCACCAATTTTGTGACGCAACAGCGACCTCGCCAGCGATCTCGTTACGTGTGATACTTAGCAGCGACCGGGCCCCCACTGCGATGTCACTGATCGTGCTCAAATGTCTGGTGTCCTGCTGGCCAGCGCGCATCGCTGTGTCTGACACCGACAAGCGACCTCCTTAGCGACTCAGAAATCATGGACACAGGCGGGAGTCGTCAGAATTGCTGCTGTGTGACAAGGTTCTAACGACCGCCGAGGTCGTTATACGGATCGCTGAATCGTTGCTGCGTCGTTGGGTAAATCTGACAGCTTACTAGCGACCATTTAGCGACACACCAGCGATCCTTACCAAGTCGGATCAGTGTTGGGATCGCTGGTGCGTCGCTAAGTGTAATGGTACCCTTACCTAAAGTCAGCGTAAAACGGCAAATATTGGTCCTCAAATATTATACCAGGAATGCAGAAGACAGAATATCTATCTATCTAGTTGTGCTCAAAGGTTTACATACACCAGAATTTTGCTTTCTTAGCCTTTTGTCAGAGAATATGAATGGCAACACCAAAACTTTTTCTCCACTCATGGCTAGTGGTTGGATAAAGCCATTTCTTGTCAAACTACTGTGTTTTCTCTTTTTAAATCCTAATGACAACCCAAAACATGCAAATCGCCCTGATCAAAAGTTCACATACCCTGGTGATTTTGGCCTGATATCATGCACAGAAGTTGACACAAATGGGTTTGAATGGCTACTGAAGGTAACATCCTCACCTGTGACCTGTTTGCTTGTAATCAGTGTGTGTGTATAAAAGCTAAGTGAGTTTCTGGGATCCAGACAGACTCCTGCATCTTTCATCCAGCCACCGACATTTCTGGATTGTGAGTCATGGGGAAAGCAAGTTGAACTGTATAAAACAGGAAAGGGATACAAAAAGATATCCAAGGAATTGATAATGCCAGTCAGCAGCGTTCAAACTCTGATTAACAAGTGGAAAATCAGGGTCTCTCTAAAAACAAAACCATGATCAGGTAGACCAACAAAAATTTTGTCCATAATTGCCAGAGAAATTTTTCGGGATGCAAAGAAAAACCCACAAGTAACATCAGCTGAAATACTGGACTCTCTGAAAAGTAGCGGTGTGGCTGTTTTAAAATGCGCAATAAGGAGGCACTTGAAGAAAAATGGGCTGAATGACTGAGTCGCCAGAAGAAAGCCATTACTGGGCAAATGCCACAAAGTATCTCACCTACAATAAGCAAAACAGCACGGAGACAAGCCTTAAAACTTCTGGAACATGGTAATTTGGAGTGATGAGACCAAAATTGAACTTTTTGGCCACAACCATAAACGTTACATTTAGAGAGAGGTCAACAAGGCCTATGATGAAAGGAACACTGTTCCTACTGTAAAGCACGGAGGTGGATTGCTGATGATATGGTGATGTGTGAGCTACAAAGGCACAGGAAACTTGTTCAAAGTTGAAGGAAAGATTAATGCAGCACATTATAGGCAAATACTGGAGGCAAATTTGCACTCATCAGCCCGGAAGCTGCGCATGGGACGTACTTGGACGTTCCAACATGACAACGATCCAAAACACAAGGCCAAGTCGACCTGTCATTGGCTACAGCAGAATAAAGTGAAGGTTCTAGAGTGACCATCTCAGTTTCCTGACCTAAATATCATTGAGCCACTCTGGGGAGATCTCAAGCGTGCAGTTCATGCTAGACAGCCCAGGAACTTACAGGAACTGGAGGCTTTTTGTCAAGAAGAGTGGGCAGCTTTACCATCTGAGAAAATAAAGAACCTCATCCACAACTACCACCAAAGACTTCAAGCTGTCATTGATGTTAGAGGGGACAATACTCGGTATTAAGAAATGGGGTATGTGAACTTTTGATCAGGGTCATTTGGATGTTTTGGGTTGTCATTATGATTTAAAAAGAGAAAAAACAGTAGTTTGACAATAAATGGCTTCACCCAACCACTAACCATGAGTGGAGAAAAAGTTTTGATGTTATCATTCATACGCTCTGAAAAAAGGCCAAGAAAGCAAAAATTCTGCCAGGTTATATAGACTTTTGAGCACAACTGTGTGTATATGTATATATATTCCAAAAAAGGATGTACTTTCAAATTGTTTGCTGCATTCTTCTCTCTCTCATTATTGTTATTTTATCATCACTAATATTACTGTATTAGGAGGTCCACGCTGTAAGTATGTAGGCCAGAAGTCAGCATGACAGATCTAAAAATACTGATCTATTATTGATACCTGTGAAAGAAGCTTTGTCTCCTCATTGGGAGCCTCATAGGCCAAATATAGAATATGGTGTGCGAAGACGGAGTTCCTTGGTCCTTGTGATGAGATATCACCACGTGCACAATGTAACGTGCACCCAAGCCATAAACACCCATAAATACAAGCCCTTTCCAATGAGACAAAAGTATTGGGACACCTTCACATTTCCCACACATGAGGTTTTTTGATCTCCCATTCTATAATAATATAATCCATATAGTAATCTTTAGACACTGACATGATGAAGTTGTTTCCCCTTTACAGATCTAACAACCTCCACACTTCTGGGAAGGGTTTTTCAAGATTTTGGAGGTTTCTGTGGAAATCTTTCTCCATTCATTAAGAAGAGCATTTATTAGCTCAGACACTGATGTTGGGGAAAGGCCGGGCTCACAATCTTCTAGTTTAACCCAAAGGTGTTCTATGGGGTTGGGGTCCGGGCTCTGTGTGGCCGCTCATGTTCTTCCTACCAAACTCCCCCTCCATGTCTGTATGGAGCTTGTGCACTGGGGACAGTCATGGGGAACATAAAGGACCTTCCTCAAACTGTTCGCTCAAAGCTGGAAGCTACAATTGTCCACAATGTCTTGCGTTGAAGCATTAAGATTTCCCTTCACTGAAACTAAGAGGCTTAGGCCAACCCCTGATAACAAGCCTATAGCATTACCCCTTCTCCATCAAACTATATAGTGGGCACAGTGCAGTCAAGGGGGTAACGTGCGCCTGGCATTCACCAAACACAGACTCCTCCATCAGACTCCAGATAGAGAAGTGTAATCTGACACTGCACAAACCATGTCTCCTCCAGAGTCCAGTGGTGGCGCCTTTACACCACTCCATCCGACACTCAGCATCGTGCTTGGTGAAGTACAGCTGCATGCAGCTACTCAGCCATGAAGCTGCCGGCTGGGGGGGGGCACAATGTTTGTGCTGATGTTATATGAGAGAAGGTCAGGTCCCTGCAGTTATGGAGTCAGCAGAGCGTTGGTGACTTTTCTGCTCTTAGCTCCTCAGCACTCGGCCCCCCCCCCCGGTCTGTAACATTACGGGGTCTCCACTTTGTGGCTGAGTTGCTCTGATTCCTTCCACTTCTCAATAATATTACTCACGGGTGATGGGGGAAGACTTAGGCAGAAGAAATGTCATGAATGGACTTGTTACCCCGGTGGCTCCTGTTACAGGACCGCGCTGGTATCAGCGAGCTCTTAGGGCACACAACTTTGAGTATTTTATTTTTTATGTAACCTTTTAGCAACTTTTTTGGTTTCTTTCCATCTCCTATAATTCATGCTGATCTTCCTGCTTCATGAATAGTAGCACGATAACAATGGGGAAAGGGGGGTAATGTAACCGTTAATGGTTTTGTCCACATCTGTTACCTGTGCGGGAGACCAAGATTTCTTAGATACAGCTGAAGCCATTGTCTGAAATCCATCCAGCCCTGAAATAATCTATGGTTGTCAATATCTGTGAATAATTACTGTTTAAATTTCCAACTCCTACCCCAACAATTTCCCTCACCATATGTTATGTAGGTAAAGTGGCCACTTAGTTTTCAGGGGAGCTTTCACCTATCAGGAATTGACTGAGCTAGGAGGTCGGCACTTCCACTTCTAGTTTCCAGATAATATTTGTTTCAGAGAACTCACGTGATTTGATAATAATTTTCCACTTCTGGTTTATGTTTCTAAACCATGTCGGCCATGCTTTTCATGTGTAATAATGGCCAGAGCCTGGCTGTCCCCATCATGAACAATAGTCATGGGACTTTTGACGATTACTCATTGAGGAATGGACAGGTCACAGGGCTTTGGTCCTCAAAAGACAAATAGCACATCACACTGCTTAAAGAGAACCTGTCAGCAGGCTTTTAAACCTTAAACTAATGTCATCTATGTTAAAAATCTGAAATATATTGATGACATCCATATCTTTATATTAAAAGCCCGTGCCTCTGTTTTCTAGGAATCTATTGGCAAACCTTTATGTAAATGAGATCACAAGTGCAAGGGGCTTAGCTTGTACTTACACCTCACTGTCCTTTCCTCTTGCCGCCACCCTCACTTGTCTCTGTGACCTGTTTCCCCAGACCAAGATCTCACGCATGCACCATCATTCTTGGGGGTAGCGCATGAGCAGATTGTTAGTCATCAGTACCTTACTGCACATGTGCAATCCCTGTGAATGACAGCCTGTGCAATGTCTCAGGTGGTGCAGTGGGTCACAGGAACACTCCGATCAAAGCTGATAAACCATGTTATTCTTTAGTGCAGGGCTTGAAGCGTGACACAAGGATTCTCTGTTGTTCTTTTAGAAGGTGCAGATTCTCCTTGTAGAGATCCATCTGATATAGAATATCACAGGCAATGTCACCTGGGAGAAATATGCAAACTAACTCTCCTCCAAAAGGAATAAACCTCTCACTGGTGCTAGTTGTTAGTAACTATCCTGCAATTTAATGTCTGACCTATTAAAGAGCCCTGAAACATGAGTAAGGACACCAGAAAAATACAGGGTAAGGTACGGGTTGGCTGGGTGAGTAACCAACAATAGACGGCACTAGAGATAGAGTTTTTCTTTCTTATTTGCATCCTTTTTCACTGGGAACATTGCATGCGAGACTCCTGCACCAGATGGAGAACCAGTAACTTCACCCAGCCAACCATTGCTCTACTCTGTACTGACGAGGATCAGGAGCTCTGCAATCTGTCTACAGATGGTGTCTCTGGTTTTTGGCTGATATTCCAATTACTTTAAAGCTATTTGATGGCTCAGACTAAAGCGCAAGTTTTAAAAACAAAAATGAGAGCAGTGACATAGACCGCACAGGATGGAAACCAACAGTGCCCAGTGGTGCACCACTGACTATAAAAGGTCTACCTGGTTCCCATCATTGTGCCATCATATTAGCAAACACTATCTTATTTTATTATTGGTGGAATTTGTGGTGGCAGCAATTGTACAGCTCACTGGTTCAGACTTAATACAACCCTTTTTATAGGTCATCAAACAGACCTCACATGATGCCCGTAACTGCGGAATCAATATGTAGATTTCACATTGACAATTGGACTCATTGACAATTAGGCTACGTTCCCACATTGAGTTTTTCATGCTGCATAGTTCTGAAAAACTGCAAGTAACATAATTTTCTTAATAGGTGCAGAAATGCTACAGAAAATCTGCAACATCAAGAACTCACCAAAAACTCAAATCTTAGAACTGGACTAATTTTCCTTCTAATTCTGTAGGACCTGAAACATCACCTTCCAGCATTGTTTCGTTTCCCTGCCTGCAGACTCTCTGTACCCTCTGCTCATCACTGACATTGCTTCCCCATGGTGTCAGTATGTGCCAACACTCTGCATGTTCTTCTTCTTAAGGAAGTAATTGGATTAGGAAGTTATCTTTTGCCGTTCTGTGCCCCTCGAATATGGAGTCTTGGTCCGGTTTGGTAACTATACCTGATACACATATACAGTTCCCTGGCAGTAAAGGTTTCTTGGAAACGCAAAACCAATTTTAACACCTATGATCCCTCCTGAGCTCTGGTTACTGTTTGGTATCTTTTACGAAGAGAGTCCAACCACATGCACACGGCACGCTCCGCATCTGACTCACTGCACTATTTCTGTCCTGTGCTCTTTGGAAAGTCCTAGTCTTGTGACCAGATGGATATTTCTATGCTGGTGCAGAGGGGTCATCCCAAGTTATTCCTGCAGAAAACTGCATATGTTAGGGGCAAAAATAAAGACTTTGGATTATTTCCAGAGCTGGGACAGCATGCAACATACACAAAGGCTTGTCAATCACCATCCTGAGAAGTGGGATCGAAGGTGCCTTGTTCATACTGGTGGCGCAAACCATGGGGGCACATTTAGTATTACATTTCAGCCATTTTCTGGTGCAATTGTTTCAGTGGTGTGCCATCAGCTCCCTGCCCTATCAGTCTCCATTCTGTAGACGGGTCATTGTCCTGGCATTGGCAGCACAAAGATGTCACTGCATTGTGCCGCCTGCTCCAGTCTGCTATGTATAAGGGTATGTTTCCACGGGCCGGAATCCTTCAAGATTTGCTGCGGATTGGACGCTGCGTACAGCCGCAGCGTCCAAATGTTACAGCATAGTGGAGGGGATTTTATGAAATCCCGTCTCCACTATGTGTGCACGGCCGCATCTGGTGGCCCTGCGTAACCGGACATGCGGTGCATCTTTCCAGACCGCAGCATGTCTATTTTATCTTGCGGAGACATTCAATTAACACATCAGGAATCACCGCACGTACAACAGGGAGCGGCGATTTTGGCGGAGCGGGTTATCTGCTGCGTCCAAAGCTCAGGGATTCCGGCCCATGGAAACATACACTAAGGAATAGAAGATTCACTTGCTCTGATGGTCGGGGATTTTGAATAGGTGAATTTAATTTTTAAGGGGATCAAAAGGGTGGCTTTATTATTTTTAGAGGGGGCATTACTATATTTTAAAGAGGGCACTCTGGGGGCATGACTACTTTTTCAGGGGGCATTATTACTTTTTACTGAATGCTCAGGGGGATTATTACTTAATGTGGATACTTGAGGGAGTCCATAAGGGTCATTAATACAGTTTAGAGGCAAAAAAGGTGATACTAATACTTTCCAGAATGAACACATGGAACATTCATGGGACTTTCTAGTTAGCACAGAGGGGACACTATTGCTTTCTATGGGGCATACAGTGGTCTGTGACTGTCTAGAGGGCACACAAGGGGCACTATTATTGTTGGAGGGAGCGGAGGAGACCCTGTTAGGACACTATTACCACCTGTTTGGCACCATTTACTTTTAGGGGCACTGTTTGGCACTATGGTTTTCAGGGTTGCTGTCTTTCTAGCACGTTAGGAAGTGATTATGTTAATGTAAAAAAAATATTGAGGTAAATGTGCAACACAGCAGGTGCAGTGATGGATGGGGAAAATGGGAAAAAAAAGATGCATATTTGGGGGGAGCATCAGGATGGGGAAATTGTGTAGATTAGGAAAAAGCTAAGGAAGGTCCTGGAAATGTGAGAAGTTAAAAGTACTGATACAGGTCATGGCTGGAAGAAGTTGTTATAGTGGTCTGGGCCAGAAATGAAAAACGGAAAATGTTAAAGAACGTCAAAGTAAATGGATTTTACTGTAAACACCTCTAAAATTGGAATCGTATGCATATACTTTCATAGTGTGTTTTATTTTATTATTATTGAGTAATAGTTTGGTGGTGAAATGAAGTCACTGAGTTCTGTAGGTGTATAGTGGTTATATCAGAAATATTAGTCTTTGTACAGTGTGTTTTGTATGGTAGAAGATTGGTAATATTCATTCACTATGTAGTGGTATTAGTTTTGGACATGGTTTAACTGTATTATTTCAGCCTCGTAATGTGTTATCATTGGTAATATTGGTCTTAATTTTAATAGATGTAGATTAGGTGGCACATGTATTTTTGCCATATTTATGAATTCCAATTTTTAAAAAAGTTGCAAATTTTTTTGCACAAAATCACTCTCCTCGATGAAAAATGCTTTCAAAGGCTGGGCCAAATGTAACACGCTATATCTTCCTAAGTGAAATTCAAATATAATATCACATCAGTCTGTTGCCTCCGGTTACAACCATCTTAAAAGAGTTGTACAAAATTAGTAAGACCACTGCTGCTCTCTACCAAAATCAGCACCACACCTGTTCATGCGTGGTATTGCAGTTTAATCACTATTCACTTCAATGGAGTGCTGCAATAACCAGACTTGACACATGGTTTGATGTGGCGCTGTTTCTGGCGGGAAACAGCCATGTTTAAAGATAAAAAAATTTAGACAACCATAAAAAAAGACACAAAACAACACATTTCTTTCCCCGAAAAAAAATCACATCTTTTAATATTATTATTGCCATTTTCAGTGAATATACTTAGCAGACAATCACAGTGAAAAAGCATGGAGCTCCTTGCGATACAATATATTACAGAGGTATGTTACAAAGCTCCTACAGGAAGACTGAGATAACATTCATTGGGACCTCCAATGAAATATTTCAGTATCTGGCTCAGTGAAGGGGTGCAAGGCTTGACCTGTCCGTCTATGAAAGCAAGTACCAGGGTAGCCTATTATACAATTGGAGTCATGTCTACTAAGTACTAAGGCACCTTACAACCCACATGTATGTATTCATGGGCTACAGTTGACTGTATGGCTTAGCAGAGCTAACTAAAGCTAGGGCTCAACTGAGAGAAACAAGATTAGTGCGCTATTTCCTATTACAGCAGAAGCTGGGTGACAACTATGAAGCCCCCCATCCATGATAGACTAACGTTGACGAATAAGGATGGGTTTGGCTGACAGTCTAATGTGCATTGGAACCCCGGACAATTGGGAGTTAAGAATGCGGCATGTCCAATTTCAGACTGCCGATCCTTATCCTAAGCCACTACCAGAAATGTCTGGCAGCTGCTCTTTCATAGAGAGCATAGGAGCACTCAGACGAGCGACTTCTCCTGTGTACCGTATAGACGGTCGAGATATCTGCCAGCCGAACCATTGTTCTGCCAACAGTTGTTATCTAATGGGGCGCTTTATTATAAAAGCTTAAAATCTAGATGGGAGACTGACCATGTTGAAAAATCACATAGTACAAGTAATAGATCAAGGACATCTTAGGCTGCAACCTATCTTTGTAGGCTTGGTTCTACAGTTCAAGTGCCACCACACAAAAATGAGTTAAGATAAAGGGGTTACAGATAACATTCACAAATATATGTGCCAAGTTAAAATTGGGGTGGGGGGGGAGATATTCCAGTACCGTAGTACTTTTTAATGAGCATAGCCTATTACAGAACATTGATCAATGGTTTACAGAACAGGTCCACAACTGGCGGTCACTTCATAAGACATTATCTTCTACCAATACTAATAGTAAACCAGTTGGCAGTAGCCTAATACCATATTACAGTGGCCCTTTGATTGACTTTTTCCTATACTACTTCATGTGTCTCAGTATCAGTACAGTTATGGTTGAGGTTGGCCCTCGATCTTAATGTGGACCCCTGGTTGACAGTGACCAAAATGCAAGTGAAAATACGATGAAACTTTTGAAAAAATGTTTGTGAACTTTAATCAATAAAGCCTTGAATGAAGTAGCTTGCAGTTTAGTTGACCCAGGGAGGGATGTCACATATTAAAAACTCAAATATGTGTTAATGTGTAACAACCAATGAATGAACAACCTTGAATAGCCTTGTTTAATAGGCATGTCTGGATTTGGAAAAGACCATGCCTGTCAATAATGTGTGATTGAAAGCAGGGCTGTGGAGTCGGAGTCGTGGAGTCGGAGTCGGTGCTCATTTTGGTGGAGTCGGAGTCGGAGTTGGAGTCGGTATAAAATGGACCGACTCCGACTCCTAAAATATATAATAAATTGGGTACAGTAATTCAATGCAGGATGTGCTGAATATTTTTTCATAGGAGTTTGGGAAAGTTATGAAATGTCCTATAAATGGCTGTTCTATTCCTGATCTAAGGCTACATTCACACACAGCGTTTTTCCTGTGTTTTTTGAGGATACGTTTTTCAGCTGCAAAAGCTGATCATCTTTTTAAAAAACCGCATCAGCTGAAAGGTTTTTGAGCTCATAGATAATGTTTTCAATAGCAAAAGCAGATTAGAAATCTGCTCTATCTATCCATTTATCCATATCTGTCTATCCATATCGTATCTGTACCAAAAAGAATGAAAACCGGGTAGTACACCAATATATATTCTGTTCTATCTAAATATCTTGATTATTGGATCATAAAAATGATTAAATGTCTGAGGTTCACATTGTACTACAATAAATTTTTCATTTAAATATAAGCAATATGTGTGGGAGTCGGAGTCGTGGAGTCGGAGTCGGAGTTGGAGTCGGAGTCGGTGTAAGGGAAATTGAGGAGTCGGAGTCGGAGTCGCAGGTTTGGCTTACCGACTCCACAGCCCTGATGAAAGGGTTGTGTGAAGGGTTGCAATACCAAAAAAAGCCCATGGACAGATAATGTTGGGAAAAGCTAGATTTTTTTCCCTTACTACCTCTTTAATTTTCAGTCCCAATAATTTGTTATTTAATTGCGTGAATATGGCTGAGAAGAAGACAATGCCAATAGATGATCCATTAGATGTCTGTTAACAATGGACTACACAATTATAAGTTTTACTCAATGTGTCCGCAGAACAAAAGTAACCCATAAAAAAAAAAGGCAGTAGAAGATCAATCACTATATCTTCCTTGTTGTCTATTCCAAACTTGCACTGTGGATATTCTTCAGACTTATGTCTAGATCTAGATGTTTTCTGAATTTACCCCGATTCTTGAATAGGTAAAATCTCAATTTTTCAATCATAATTGTTAAAGAAATTTAGTAACTTTTTGAACCCTTCTGAAGTTATCAACAGTCCATTTTGCCCCAACATAATGTACAACAAATCTAATGGATAGAATGGTGCCATAGCTAACAATCAGACAAAGACATCCTATCGGTAGGGTGCAGTTGAAGAAAATGATAACTTATTTGTATATATATATATATCTAGGTATCTAGATGCATTAATCTTCCCACCCAGAGCCACCAAGCTGTTTTGAACCCATCATGTTTCTGTATTACACAGTATACGAGGAGGCATTGAATGCCTAGTAGTCATTCCTAAAAGTCCTCAAAACCCAAAAATTCACAATACTGATGTGGACACAATAAAACATCTTTCTATTGATATTGCATGAGTGTTTCGAAGACTCCAAGAATGTACAATGGCTTCATTTCTGAAATTCAGTCTTTTTTTGGCTTGTTCTATGTGATGCTGGTGACTAAAACAATGTACAAAGATGTTTAAAGTGTCCGATGCTTGGGCTTAAGATAGGTAGAGGGCGAACTCAAGAAAATAAAAAAATACAGAAAAAATGTATTTCAAATAAGCAAATTTAACACAAGAAAGATTAACAATAAAATTAGACAAGGTGCATAAAGAATTAAGAACATTGTGGCACCATAAAAATATAGCTCCTTTGATGTAGGATCATTTTTTCTGGAGAAAATGGGTACAAGGAATTTATCAACGTTCCTCTAAAACCTCAGCTCTGTCACCCTATCACTGGTAAGCAGATAGTGGCCTGCTATGCACCATATTGGTTTTAGTCTACTATCTACCAACCTAAGACAGCATTCAGACGTCTCTGAAACATGGTCCGTGTACGGACTTGTGATGAACAGACTGAATACGGGTTTCCAATCCAGAACTCAACAGAATCATATATGCCTATGAGGCTGTTGAGTTTGGGTTGGAAGACTCGGGAACAGTCTGTGCATCATGGTTTATACTCGGACCATTTCATGAATATCTGAATTTGGCCTAAGATTGAGATTCCCAAATATGTGACAGCTGCTCCAGCTTATGGCCAGAACGGCAATGAGTGAAAGACGTTCAAATGTCTCCTTGAAGAGGTTGTCCCATCAGGACAATTTTTGCCCTTTTAGAGCATATAGATTTACAGAAAGTGATTCCTACTTAGGACCCACCTCTACATGCCAGAAAGGAAGTCCAATTAATACATAGACGGCAAAGGAAAATGTATGGCTGGATTTGACTTCCATCCAACCGTGATAGCTGTATCCACTCATCGTCATGCTGCCTTCTGTTCTTAATTTAAAAAAATGACAGTTTTGGAAGTGAGTAGAGAATTCTTTAAAGGGGTTAAACAAGAAGAAAAAAATATCTGCTTTCTTGAAAGGTAGTCTTATATTTGAGCCTATACCTATTCCCTTGACCTCGTTTCAGGAAGAAAGCAGCCACGTTTCTCTAATATTATACAACCAATTTAATGACTTTCATAGAAGCCTTGTGTATAAATTACCTTAGAAGTTGCATGACCAAAAATTTCACAGCCAACATCCACCCCCCTCCCCCCATTGAGAGGTAGTCGCCATAAAATGTTAAAGCTGAAGTATTTCAGAATTTACAAAATAATACAGAATGGATTTGTTGAGAGTTACTCATATACTAGAATACAATGGACTTCAGGTAATAAAACAATTAACCCGACAAGCAAAATGTTCACAGAACAGATCAATAAAAAGATTAACTAAACTGTAAGTCAACAGTACCCATAGTAATCATTACCCAAGGAATATGGGCAAGGACTCTTTCCAGACTCACTTAGCCTGCACATTCCTTCTAAATACTCATTGTTTCCATCAGAAGTGCCTCTCCAATTCGTTCTTAGGATGCTCTGAAATGTCTTGGCCCAGTCAGCCCAAATACTATGAGCTGGAAATATTTTATTGGATAAGTGTTTACGAAGAAAATGGCCGGTTATTCAGATTAATGGTGCCAAGCGTTTCACCTATAGGTTATGTGAGAGGTGAAACCGTTTCTGATCTAAATCACTCTTAGCCATAGTGAATTCGGCAAAACATTTTCAGTAGGATTTCTTTTATCTGGACCTCAAGTCCTCAGAAGTAATAAGATTATATAGGGGACTATAGGGAGAGATGTGACTAGTCCGGTGCTTCTCCTGGCCCTGCTCCAGTTGATTGACAGGCTATGTACACATATGGGAGAGAGCTGTCAATCACTTGGAACAGAAAGAAGAAAGTCCTGGGCAGCACCGGACTAGTCTCGTCTTTTAGCATAGTCCAGCCTCGGACTATAGTAAAATACCAGTTATTTTGTTCGGAGGGCAGTGAGGTATTTTGGTCAACTATACAGATTTTTTTTAAGAAGTAGAGGCTGGCCAAATACAGACCATTTTTTGTCCAACTGATTTAAAGAGGATCTGTCAGGCATCTATCTGGGACAGCATACTACAGAAGAAGAGATGCTGAACCAGGGAATATATAGTTTTCTATCATTTAGTACAGTATTTCCAAAATATAAAGTGATAAAACTCATAGAGAAAGCCTGTGAGTCCTGTGAATCACTGTGTGTGGGCGGGGGAAGCAGGACTCACAGGTTCTCTCAGTAAAGGCTCCATACACATTAGAACTGACCGACCATAGAATGTGATTGAGGGCCTCCACACTTCCCCCAACTGATGATGTCAAGGGAGAGAACGATTAGGAATGTTGAATTTCAACACTCAATCCAGACATGTTCCCCACTGAAAAGACATGCACACTTGGCCAATTTGAGCATGCATGTGGTTTGAGGCGTATAAAGAGATAGCTATCAGCTGGTCGAGCATTCAGCCTACAGGTATCTATGGTGTATGGCCACCTGAACAGTGTCCGATCCAGGCCAGTAATCGAGCAGCTATATACAAGTTAATCAGCAATCGTTAACTGACCTGTTAAACAGCGACAATCGCTTTCTGCCCATATTGTTAACAGGGGGTGATGTGCTGCAGAAAACAAGCATTTTCTAATTTTTTTTGCTAGTTTGTACGGTGATAGCCAACTTTTTTAGATAGGTAATAATCAGGAAAATGATAATACTGTACCAAATAATAGAAATATATACATTTATACATTTATTTTTTATGTATATTTTTTGAAACCTCAGCGTTTCCTCCTCCTTTTTTTCCCACAATAATGAAGTAGACTACCCCTTTAAGTACTTCATCTATTCGTTCAGTAACAATGGCTGCTAGCCTGCTGCTACTGAGAGGTAGTGACACATGTATGAGTGGAATAAAATTATATTGATTCACATTTTCAATTCTTGATTATATTTTTATCTGATGACTTTTTTTTTACATAAGACTTTCTGTAATATAAATATTTCCTTCTTTATACAAACTTTATTAGACTCTCGCCAACTTTCTTCAAGACACTTTCTGAGGTAAGATATCAGTGTTGCACTTGGCAACCAATCAGATGCTTGTTTTCATTGGCAAAATAAGAGGTGGTTTCTGATTGGTTGCACTGATCACCATTATCTATAACAACCAGTGCAGACAGAAAGAGAAGCAGTTGCTCATTTCAGCCAATACTGTAATTTGCATTTGTTGCCACGGAAACATAGCCTCCATTAAAAAAAAATGTAGTTCATGACCATATAATAAAAACATATAGACCTCATTTCTCAGATAACGAACCTTGTTGCTCATAGCAACCAATCACAGCTCAGCTTTCATTTCTCCAAAGCAGCTTTGGAAATGTAAACTGAACTTTGATTTGTCGCTGTAGGAAACCATTAAGGCCTAGTGCATCGTGTATAAAAATGAGGCCTATTTGTGATAGGGACTGCTTCATGTACACCGAATACTGAATCTCCTTTTACATACTCATGACTGAGAAGTATATCAGAATCACAATTACTGCGAAGAGCCCACAAAAAGTTACCCTAATTCTTCTTCCCTTTTTCACAAAGTCACAAAATATAGCATTTTTCATATTTCCTTCATAAAACATTATCTCTATACATGTTATATCATCAAAAAAAATAAAAATTACATTTTACCACACAAAAATATTTATAATAAAATTAGAAATTTGCATTTTTTTTTTTTTTTTATTTTTTTTTAAAAAGCTATTGAGCATACTAAATCTGCTGTTAAGGATGCTGGGCTGGGAAGCGCATATCATTCCAGTCTGTCACTCAGTGATATTAGGGAGTAGTTTTGCGTTTGATCAGATTCAATTGTGTAATTCAAGTATTTTTTTGTGAATATTGTTGATTTTGGAAATTTCCCTTGATGCATCGTACCGTACGGTAATGGTAACCTGCTGCATATTTATTTACCTACCGTTATGAGTTTAAGGGATAATTTACCGGAAAGTCCTGCATAATTTTATCCCAAATGCCACAGAATGACCACTTTTGTTGGCAAGGATGGTGCTGGCATGCATCATATTTTTTTTCTTTTGCATATGTCAGGTATAAAGTATATTTTTTTTACAATGGGGCATACAGAGAAGAGATGTATTTGTGTGTTAATGGGATGTATCAAGTGTTCAGTCTATGTTCCCGTGCAGACCGGTCTGGTCTTTGATGCAGCTTTGGCCCACCCCCTAACTCGTAACATATATATGCACACACACGCATCTTTAATAGATGTGTGTGTCTATAATATGTATATATATAGATTGCTATTATATATATATATCCAATACAGACACGTATATATTTATTCCAAAGCTTTGCATTGGTTGATGCATAGGTTTCACTATTTCTAGAGGCACAAAATGGACGCCGGTCACAGCAGTGCCTATAGCAGCAGAGACCTCCCTTTTCAGCAGAGGACAGATACTAATACGAGCAGCGATTTAGTGTTTGTTTGCTTTTTTGTACAAGTCATTTACTACCGGTGGCGTCCTCGGGGTCACCTGTACACACATAATGCATGCACAAATATTTTTGATTTAAAAATAATTAAAAAAGAGAAAAAAGTGCAAATTCAGCAGTTGCTGTTGTCTGCGGTGATGTCAGTGAAATGACCTGGTCACCTCATCCCACTTTCCTTCAGAGGGTACATGCATGGGATATAATGCTGATGTTTTAAGGGGTTAAAAATATCAGCTTGCCATCTAATTTTGTCTTGATTGTTGGCACCAAGCGGGCATAGCAATCCTTCTAAGCACACCAGTATTATTTATGTTGGCAAGCAACCCGCCATAGTAGTGCACAATGGGTGTCTGTCCTGCTATTTGTTTTCATGGATATTTCGGGATGAGTTTTCCTGGTAGTAAAGGAAGACAGGGATTTATTTTGATATACCAAAATCATTTGGCAACCCCCCTTCCCCCCTAAAAAGTGTAAATCTGGAATTACTCTGCTCTATGTAGTCTACTTTTTGGCATAAATATTCCTTTTAGATTTTGCAAATATGTCCTGAAACAAATCAGTCCAGGTTGGTGAGATTCTCCATCAACAAATACTCTGGGTACTAGGATTTACCATTAAAAGATGCCTAACTGGAGATCCAACAGAATAGTAGTCTCCTGGTCCTAAATCGTTAATCTCGTGGATGATGTCCTACCAGCTTGTTCACTGAAGGCACACAACCATTAACAATGTTGGTTAAGGAGATCTCAACAACCTGTCCACCTTTTTGGCCACCTAATGCTTCCTACCTAGAAACATGAGAAAACCGATTCGTAGCCAAAACTTTTGCTGGTAATCCATGACAGAAATTAGTACTATTGCAGTAACAGAAGTTCATTATGTAAATTTCCAGATTTGTTTTCTCAAAACGAACCATATTTTAGAGGTAGAAGACCCAATCTTGTGGGAAATTCTTCACATTTACTTCACCATTACCATCAATGGTGTGGCACAATCATTTCACATCTTGGTGATTTAACATTGGGTGGAGGAGATGTTTGCATTGTAAGTTGGAATTTACTGTCCATTTTTGTTATTGATTGAAGATGGAGATTAGGACCGAGGTAAAACCCTCAGAGGATCGCAGGTTGTAGACTCTCACTTCACATAACACTCTCGAAGATGATGACCTTGTTATCCGACATAGGGCTCAAGCTGGTCAAGCTCTTGACATCTGGATCAGGTGCCATGTATTCTAAATGATGAGCTCCCCAGATGGGTTCAGTCAGATGATGCCAACGCTGTCAATAAAGATCAACAAGGTCATTAGATACATGGGGGTGAGCAATCTTCTATTTAAGGATTATCACTACTTTAATAGCTGAAAAGAAGAAGACAGTTTTCAGGACAAGGCAATGATCTATGTTAAATTTAATTCAAAGAGATATGAAAGGTTTAGCATGAGTATTTTTGGGGTGAAAACTGGCATTTCCAGCTTTGCTACCCTAAGCCTTGCTCACGTGACAGTTCAACCAATGATGGAAACCAAGAAAGTATGACTCAATCAATGATAACTGAATGCAAAAAAACACCAAAGAAAGTGAAAACAACTGGAGTAATAGTTAACTATGAAATACTGGATATATTTTGGTTCTGGTGAATTTAGAAATCCATCCACAAGTTGATATTAACCAAAAAAAGGAATAGGCCACAACTTATTGATTGGTGGGTGTCTGACCATTGGGACTCGCATCGATCAGCAGATTAGGGCACTTTTATCCCCTTTAGAATGGAGCAGAAATGTGTATGCTCTACCTCTGCGCATTCATTCTCTATAGCCTTAATTTTTTTTCCATCAAAGTGAATAGAGCGGTGGTTAGATATCTGACCTAACGCTCTATATAGAGGGGATAAAAGTTCCGTATTGGGAATAAAAAATCCCCAATTTCCCAATCGGTGCAGGTCCCAGCAGAAAGTTATCATCTGCCCACATTAATGTGATTTCACCGGATGACCCCTTTAATATTATTAATAAATAAGTACAGTACAAGACTGTTTTGTCTTAGATTTGAAAATATGTTTGTAAGTGATTAAAATTATAATCAACTCCAACTGCATCTACTTTAGAGTCTAAAAAGTTTATCCACTTAGGACCAACCCTACTTATTAAAAGGCTCCTTTGACAATAAGTTACTCCTAGTGTTTCTTGCACAACAATCAGCTGTGGTCTGTAGAGGAAACCTGACTGTAAGTGTTCATTTTCCCTGCATAGCCACCACAAGGCAAATTAAGAATTACACAATGCTTATTCAAATTAATGGGTTGTAGGACAGGTTACTTTTTTAGAGCAAAAGATGCTTTTTGCAATCACTTTCTACTTTGGCCAAGATATAAACGCCCTAGACCATGGACCTCTCTTCCAATTCTCTACTAGGATTATGTGGAAACAATTTTTTCAAACTAGGCAAGCCCTTTAAGTAAAACTAATTATATCCAAGGCTGGACCCATCTGAACTTCCTCCATTCTCTTGGTGGATCACTGCTTCCCTGAATGGAATGTGATGAAACAGTTACATCTCAATTTACATAGAAGTGAGGGCACTTACCTCTTTCAGTGTCCCCTTGGCACGTGTGATTTTGTAAAGGAAGGTCACCGGGACACACAGCATTGATGACATAGCAAAGCACCAGCCAATTGCTTCACCCCACCATGGGTACGTGTATGTCTTATTGTACGTCAGAGGCTTGTAGTTCACCAAGTTGAAGATAAATATGGCCTGTGTAGTAGAAAGTACGTCAGTTACTACAAGTTTTGAACATAAGTCCTTCGAGAAAACCTAGACTGAGTTGCAGAATTAGGAATCAGTTCACAACTTTTACAGATTTTTTATTATTCTAGGAGCCACCCCTATATCTAGTTCTTGGAATAAGAGGTCAAGTCACATGCGTTTATGTTTTATGAAAACATTCACAGAAGTCATTAGGCTTGTTCAGGCAGCTGGAGGTCACGATAAGCTTCTTTGTTCAGGATCTGAGCAAGTGGTACAAGGCAGCTGTGTTTGGCGGCATCATAGATCCGTTTTCTCTCAATTGTGGCTTTCCAGCAGTTTTGAAATTATAACTCCCACCCTGAAGCAGGCACTTAATTTTTAGAGTTGAAATGTCACAATAGCTGGAAAGCAACAGGTTGGAGACCAAAGGGAACCGGTCAGCAGGTTTTTATATATGAATGTAGAGAAATGGATGCGTAGGCGCTTGTCCCCGTTTTTGTACAGATCCAATGTACCCATTATGAGAAAAATAGGGTAGAAACCATATGTAAATCAGGCTGGAAGTACACTTGAGGGTCTGTCAATGCAATTGGACAGCATCTTCCATATGCAAAGGTCCAAACCACATTTTTAAGGACGTGATCTTACCATGCAGACGAAGGGAGTGATCAGAGACCAGCACCATTTCATCCAAGGGAAAGGACGATATCCAATCATACGGGCAATGTCATCCATGAATCTATCAGCTCCTGATGACATGAAATGAATTAAAAGATGAACATTGGCAGATCATATTTTTACTATTATTCTATGTGTAACTATTTTTATCAGCACTCATCAGGTTGTGAGATGATGGAGGTCCTGATGAGGGATGGTTCTGATGGTAACTGTGATGATAGTGGCTAGGATGGTGGGTGTGATGGTGGTAGTTGTGATGGTTGTGATGTTGTTGGTGTGGGCAGTGATTTTGGTTGTGATGGGGGTGTGATGATGGTGATGGTCCCACTGGTGGGTATTATGGTGGTTTTGATGGTGGTGGGTGTTATGGAGGTGGTTGTGATATTTCTCATCAGGATGGTGTTTTGGATGGTGGGTATTGTAGTAGCTGTGATGGTGGTTGTGACGGTGGTGGGTGTTACGGAGGTGGTTGTGATATTTGTTGTCAGGATGGTGGTTTGGATGGTGGTGGTATTGATGGTAGTGCTTGTGATGTTGGGTGTGATGTTGCTGGTTTTGATGGTGGGTGTGAAGGTCATGGTTGTGATGTTGGTTGTCATTGTGGTGGTTGTGATGTTGTTCATCATGGTGGTTTGATGGTTGATCTGATGGTAATGGTTGTGTTATTGGTTGTGATAACGATGGTTATGATGATGGGTATGATCTTTGTTGTCATGGAGGTGGTTATTAGGCTGTGTGCACACGCTGCGGATTTTGCTGCGGTTCTGCAGCGGTTTTGGCCGCTGCGGACCCGCAGCAGTTTTTGCTGCGGTGTACAGTAGCATGATTCCCTATGGAAATCAAAAACCGCAATGCAGATGGTGCGGAATTTTCCGCTTGGATTATCTGCGGTTTTCAATCCGCAGAAAGAATTGACATGTCAATTCTTTCTGCGGATTCTGCTGCGGTTTGCCATCTCCTCCATTGAGGAGAAGAAAAACCGCAGGTCAAAACCGCAGAGCAATCCGCAGGTAAAACCGCAGGTATTTTGACCTGTGGTTTCACCTGCGGATTTTACAAAATCTGCGCGGATGAATCCGCACCTAATCCGCAGCGTGTGCACACAGCCTTATGATGTTGGTTGTGATTGTGATGGGTTTGGTGGTGGGGATTATGGTGGCAGTGGTGATGACAGCTTATATTTCAGTACATGTATTTTGCCATTTGACTTGGTATACCACCCCCATCAACTACATATACCATGTAGACTATCCCACACCTCCAGAATTGTGACAAGATGAACTCTCTGTAACCAAATTTCAATAATCAGTATACTGGGAACCTTAAGGATATCAGCCTTTTTTTCTATATTTCCAGAGACTCCTTTGTATGTATTCTTGTAATGACTACAAATAAGATGTACATGCCAGTCAGCAAATAGAGCAATCCTTCCTCTGTACAGAAGATATGCTGTAGCAAATGTGACCAATCTGACATTTTGAAAGCACTCTAGGAGATGCTCTGCGGCATCTCTGTAGCTCAGCAGATCCCAAGGACAGAGCTATATTAAGACAGAGTTTTGGTGTAGAGGCGCATGCTCTGGATGACAGCCAACAGCTGTTCACGCTCCAGCTCCTGCATCTGAAGTGATTGGACAACTCTGGGTAGGACTCACTGAAAACAGAATTGGACTTTTAATCTATCTGAAATATAGATCATACATCACAGAGAGATGGGGGTTTAAAATCTTTAACATGTCCTTTGAGCCCTTGAAACTACTGTAGAAACTTCTGGGTCCCAATGCAAAATCTCTAACATGGGCCCCATATGCTATTTTATAATGCTGGTGTTTCTAAGGGGACAGGTTGCCTGCGGACCACCTTATGTGTGGGGGGGGCATTGTAACTAAGGTAGCTGTCATTCGGTCAGCCGACAGCTATCTCTGCTGAATCACTTATACACATTCATGTCAGGACACAACGAACTGTGATTATATGGAAATATTATCCCAAGCATATTCCATGGCAGAAGTGGCATAAAATCACCATCATAAGAAACAATTTCAGATTTATACCCTGGTACTCAGTTTTTACCACCTATGTGGTCTCTCAAGATAGTTTAACTATAAAGTGGTGTGACCTAAGTCCTAGTGCCACATGACTACATGGATCGACCAGGAGATTTAATTTTTGTCTTTTCCCAATAACAATGACAGATTGTCATCATCACTCAAGCCCTGGTCCTTCACAACCACATAGATCAAACTGCCCAATAACTCAAGCCCATATGCTGCTCCATAATTACGTACAAGGTCCATGAACTTCAAGCTCTGTCTGTGCCCACTATCTATGACAGAATGTAATATCATCTTATTTCTGGTGCCCCATAACCACATAGATGGACAAGGAGCTTCCAGCTAAGTCTCTTGTCTAATGACCATGATACAGTAGGTTTTAGCATCACACGAGCCTTGGAACCCTACAGCCAAATAAATGGACCAAGATATTACAGCTAATTCTCTGCCCAATAGCCATGATTGGTTGTAGTATCACACAAGCCCTGGTGCCCCGCAACCAGATAGATGGACCAGGATATTCCAGCGATGTCTCTGCCCAATAACCATGATAGGCTCTTACTACAGTATCACACAAGCTCTGGCACCCCAAAACCACATAGATAGACCAGAATATTCTATCTTAAGTCTCTGCTCAATGACTATGATTAATTGTAGTATCACATGAACCCTGGCACCCTACAACCACATAGAAGCATCATGAGCTTCCACCTATGTCTCTGCCCAATGACCATGAGACTATGATTAACTGTAGTATCACACAAGTCCTGGCACTCCACAACCACATAAATGGACCAGAATATTCCAGCTAAGTCTCTGCCCAATGACTATATGTTGTAGTATCACAAAAACCCTGAGTCAAAAATCACATAGAAGCACCAGGAGCTTCCACCAACTCTCTGCCAAATGACCATAATCTTTAAACAGCTGCAGGAAAACGTAATATATAAAGCATATCCATTTTTTCAGGTTTCCACTGACTTACCATACACCCAGGCAATGACTACACACTGCCAAAAAGTCTGCCATAGAAGGGTCATTCCACTCGCAGAATAATAGTCAAACAGTTGAAAAACATACATGCCACCCTGTGAAGACAAACACATATGTAGGATGTTAGGTCAGATATAACCATGATGTTCTACATCTATATACGGTAGTTGTATAAGACCAAATTGGCAACCTATCAGGGAAGAGTTGTGATGCCTTCATATCCCCCATAGCCATAAGGTGATTATTTGGTCTAATCAAAAACGTTGGGATCAGCCCACTTTTCTCTAATGTGTATGGTCACCTTAAGGCTCATGTGTCTCTTGTTGATATTTTCAGCTGTCCGTAGTAATAATAAGGGCATAAAAGTAATGCAAATAACACAACATGCAGAAGCCAACGTCAGATCATAGCAACCAAAGGGGTTATTGTTCCTAATCCTACATTGACTAAGAAACCTGCTCTCATTCCTGGCAGTAAGCAGGTTATTTTTTATATACTTTGCATAAAAAAACCCTAAAAAATACAAGAAAAGTACAGTAGATGTGTACTGCAACAAAAAAGTATAAAACAGTATATAATAAACTACAGAAATAGGAGATAAAATAATGCTGGGGTAATTGCATATCTTACCTCGGTCAGCATAGAGAGGTCAATAAGGAACATGACCACACAGAAAATGGCCACAGCTATCTCTCGTTGGAAGCGGAAATAATAGCGTGATGGAAGCAGGTCCAAGATGGCGGTAATGAATCCTTCCACACCTACAAACTGTAATGATAGATAACGATTTCTAAGTGACAGTACTATATACAGTGCGTTCTATTTCTTTGATCACCCATAACTGATAGTCATAATATATCTGTATAATATGCAAACCATTTCCAAATACCCAATTAGAGGGGGTTCAGAGCTAATTAATTAATTAGCCTGAATGGATATCGATTATAGACGATGTCTCTCACTTTGGAGGACCTGACCATATAGACAGCCCACTGATTTAAATAATAATGGAGTAATACTTCATTTCTCCTGCGGTGGTGATGCAGGGAAGTTGAATCCTCATTATAAGCTTCCACCAGCTGATCATGTGAGGTCCCTGTAGTGGGGCACCTTGTGATCAGCTCATCATCGGGAACCTTTCTAACAAAAGAAAAAGTACTGTTTAAAGAGGACCTGTCACTTGCTCAAAAAAGTTAAGCTTAATAATACCTTGTAAAATTCGCTGAGCTGCCCCGATTCTGCAGCTTTGTTCCATTTTGCACCGCGTCGTTCCATTGCAGAGATATTCACATATGTTTCTTTTGGAGCACAATATGTGAAATCTCTGCTTTTGGTTCAATGGGGTATTTCTTCTAAGTCTTCTATGGGGGCATGCGTTTTCACCATTACCTCACATATTCTGCCAATCACAGCATGGTCACTGATCTACCAGTCTCAGGTGCTGCTGACCTGTGAAGGGCAGTATCTGAGAAGGAGGGGAGAAAGCGCACGCCTCCAGAGAAACTGACAAGAAATGGTCAGTTGCACAGCAAGTAGAGTTTTCATATACTGCTCTCCAAAAGTAATGTGTGAATATCTCTGCAATACAGCAACGCAGCACAAAATGGAAAAGAGCGCAAAAGCCAGGGAAGTTCACAAATTTTTGCAAGGTATTTAATTCAGGGGTAATTTTTAGCAAGTGAAGTTACTCTTTAAAGGGTTTTATTGATTTAGGGACTGCAAAATCTTTGTTGTACAGTTGTGGCCAAAAGTATTGACACCCCTGCAATTCTGTCAGATAATACTCAGTTTCTTCCTGAAAATGATTGAAAACACAAATTCTTTGGTATTATTATCTTCTTTTAATTTGTCTTAAATGAAAAAACACAAAAAGAATTGTCCTAAAGCCAAATTGGATATAATTCCACACCAAACATAAAAAAGAGGGTGGACAAAAGTATTGGCACTGTTCGAAAAATCATGTGATGCTTCTCTAATTTGTGTAATTAACAGCACCTGTAACTTACCTGTGGCACCTAACAGGTGTTGGCAATAACTAAATCACACTTGCAGCCAGTTGACATGGATTAATGTTGACTCAACCTCTGTCCTGTGTCCTTGTGTGTACCACATTGAGCATGGAGAAAAGAAAGAAGACCAAAGAACTGTCTGAGGACTTGAGAAACCAAATTGTGAGGAAGCATGAGCAATCTCAAGGCTACAAGTCCATCTCCAAAGACCTGAATGTTCCTGTGTCTACCGTGCGCAGTGTCATCAAGAAGTTTAAAGCCCATGGCACTGTGGCTAACATCCCTAGATGTGGACGGAAAAGAAAAATTGACAAGAGATTTCAACGCAAGATTGTGCGGATGTTGGATAAAGAACCTCAACTAACATCCAATCAGGTTCAAGCTGCCCTGCAGTCCGAGGGTTCAACAGTATCAACCCGTACTATCCGTCGGTGTCTGAATGAAAAGGGACTGTATGGTAGGAGACCCAGGAAGATCCCACTTCTTACCCCGAGGCATAAAAAAGCCAGGCTGGAGTTTGCCAAAACTTACCTGAAAAAGCCTAAAACGTTTTGGAAGAATGTTCTCTGGTCAGATGAGACAAAAGTAGAGCTTTTTGGGCAAAGGCATCAGCATAGAGTTTACCGGAGAAAAAAAGAGGCATTCAAAGAAAAGAACACGGTCCCTACAGTTAAACATGGCGGAGGTTCCCTGATGTTTTGGGGTTGCTTTGCTGCCTCTGGCACTGGACTGCTTGACCGTGTGCATGGCATTATGAAGTCTGAAGACTACCAACAAATTTTGCAGCATAATGTAGGGCCCAGTGTGAGAAAGCTGGGTCTCCCTCAGAGGTCATGGGTCTTCCAGCAGGACAATGACCCAAAACACACTTCAAAAAGCACTAGAAAATGGTTTGAGAGAAAGCACTGGAGACTTCTAAGGTGGCCAGCAATGAGTCCAGACCTGAATCCCATAGAATACCTGTGGAGAGATCTAAAAATGGCAGTTTGGAGAAGGCACCCATCAAATATTAGGGACCTGGAGCAGTTTGCCAAAGAAAATTCCAGCTGAGCATTGTAAGAAACTCATTGATGGTTACCGGAAGCGGTTGGTCGCAGTTATTTTGGCTAAAGGTTGTGCAACCAAGTATTAGGCTGAGGGTGCCAATACTTTTGTCTGGCCCATTTTTGGAGTTTTGTGTGAAATGATCCATGTTTTGCTTTTTGCTTCATTCTCTTTTGTGTTTTTTCATTTAAAACAAATTAAATGAAGATAATAATACCAAAGAATTTGTGTTTGCAATCATTTTCAGGAAGAAATTGAGTATTATCTGACAAAATTGCAGGGTTGTCAATACTTTTGGCCACAACTGTATGTGTAACGCTATGGCCAATGCCCCTGCAAGATTCCTCTTCCTCCTCCATGCAGGGACACTGACATACTCAACGCCCCAGCCACGTGGTGTGGTCTCTAGTGTGCTCCCTGCTTACTTCCTCAATCGACTCCCGGCAATGTGTGCGTGTCCCCTATTCTTAAAGGGGCAGCGTGTGCATATATTAAAATGCACTCAGCCTACTGCTGAGGGGCATTTAGTAACAGAGCTTACCTGCAAGATGGCTCCCATCCAATAGCTGGGATGCATCTTGTTTAAAAGGCACTCTCCCCATTATTGGGGTGTGAAGCAACACATTCAGTCATTAGGTAGTGTAGTGTTCTATCGGTGAAGTTGTGAGGTCCCCTAGTCCCGGTGTGACCAGTGTCCTGAATCCGAATCCTTGGTCCCGGTGTGGCCAGTGTCCTGAACCCAAAGCCCTGGTGCTGGTGTGGCCAGTGTCCTGAATCTGAATCCTTGATCCCGGTGTGGCCAGCGTCCTGAACCCGAATCCTTACTCCCTGTGTGGCATATGCCTGAACCCGAGTCCCTGGTCCCAGTGAGGCCCGACCTAAACCCGAAATCCCTGGTACTAGTGCAGCCAGTCCTGAACCTGAAGTCCCTGGTCCTTGTGCTGCCAGTGCCTGTACGTGTATTCCATGTCTCCAAACTGCTATAAACAGTCTCTGAACACTGAATCTGCATCGGCAGCACCTGTATTCTGAAGCCGCTCTGGCGGTACCTGAATCAGTCCAGTCTCTCCTTGACGGTAACCGTTGCACCTGAGGATCCAGAGCCTATTAGTCTGAACGGAGTCCGAGTCCATATCCGTGTCTGCGCACCTTACCCCTGGGGTCAACAGCCGCAGTATTGGGGACTGCATAGGAGTTGTGCCTAGCGGCTACCTGCGGCCAAGCCTGACTCCACCATCAGAAGCTCAAGTGAACACCTGCTAGCTGCTTAGCTGGCCCCTTGGCACAGTGGGTCCACGAACCACTTGTGCCACCTGTGGGCACAGCAGCTTGCTTGGACATGGCCCCCACTTTTTCCCTGTCCTCTGTGCGTTCATAGCTGTGTCGGAAGCTAAGCTACCAGCAAGAAAGCAAGAAAAAAAATGTTGTTCCACCTGCCGACATTAAATGTCCAATTGGAAGCCCTGACATTAGTTGCGCCAGCCCAAGTTGCCGCTTAGGTACGCCCCACCTAGGTAAATCTGGCCCCGTGGCACAATGGGTCCATGAACCACATGCACCACCTGTGGGCACAACAGTATGCAATTCTGTTCTGATAAAAATTCTGAATAATCTATACTCTGATATCAAGGCTATCCTCCTCATGGACGCACAACCCAACCCCCTTACACCAACTTAACTGCATTGAGTTTAGGTTTCAATGTAGGACATTACAAATTTACGTGCAAGTACATTTGGCCAAGACATTTTTTGACTGGCAAATCTGCACCATTAATATTATATGAATAAAAAGATAGTTACCTGGCTGTCCAAGCCAAGGAGAAGCAGCATAAAAAAGAAGAGAGCAGACCAGAGAGGGGCCACCGGCATCAGACTCACCGCCCGGGGATAAGCAATAAATGCCAATCCAGGCCCTGAGTATAGAAAACACATTCGATATAAGGTCTGTGAACTGGAATTAGCATTACTATGAAAGGTGTGATAAATCCAGACAGGACTAATTCTTCCATCAATGTAGACAAGTAAAGCAGAGGAGCAAAGTAGATGTTTCTCATGGTAGACATGTACGGAGGAGGCACCTACCTGATTCAGCAACTTTGGAAATGTCCACTCCCTGCTCATTTGCCATAAAGCCAAGAATGGAGAAGACCACAAAGCCAGCGAAGAAACTGGTCCCACTGTTAATAAGCGCGAGGATAAAGGCATCTCTGAGGAGAAAGATGGAGCTGGTCAGAACACACACCACCGCTACAGATGTTTATCTAACTTATGGGATTTGTGAAAGGCCCCAACTACCACCTGCTTTATAAACTTAACCCATGAAAATTCAATTTAAGGGTTTTTCCAGGCTTACTATATTGATGACTGATTCTCAGGTTAGGTAATCAATATCAGTCTGGTGGGTGTCCGGTCAGATGTAAGTGGACCGTATACTATCCAGTGGTCGTTCCCTGGTGCTTAGAAGGTCCTCAGCCAATTAAAAAAGGCATCAATATTATAAATGTACAGAGGACAACACGTTATAAGTGTCACCGCTACGGGATAACCTCTTTTATGTTAGTCTTTGACTGTACTCCATGGAGGAGGACTTAAAACGTAGAATTAAGAGATCGGTGAATTCTCAAAATGGCTATTTCCATATAATCCAAGAACATCTTTTAAAAGTCTGTTGCATTCGTTAGCTGCTTTTTGTCAGCGGATAAGAAGGTACAGTTGTGGCCAAAAGTATTGACATCCCTGCAATTTTGTCAGATAATACTCAGTTTCTTCCTGAAAATGATTGCAATCACAAATTCTTTGGTATTATTATCTTCATTTAATTTGTCTTAAATGAAAAAACACAAAGGAGAATGAAGCAAAAAGCAAAACTTTGATCATTTCACACAAATCTCCAAAAATGGGCCAGACAAATGTATTGGCACCCTCAGCCTAGTACTTGGTTGCACAACCTTTAGCCAAAATAACTGCGACCAACTGCTTCCGGTAACCATCAATGAGTTTCTTACAATGCTCTGCTGGAATTTTAGACCATTCTTCTTTGGCAAACTGCACCAGGTCCCTGATATTAGAAGGGTGCAGCAAAGCAACCCCAAAACATCAGGGAACCTCCCCCATGTTTGACTGTAGGGACCGTGTTTTTTTCTTTGAATGCCTCTTTTTTTCTCCTGTAAACTCTATGTTGATGCCTTTGCCCAAAAAGCTCTACTTTTGTCTCATCTGACCAGAGAACATTCTTCCAAAACGTTTTAGGCTTTTTCAGGTAAGTTTTGCCAAACTCCAGCCTGGCTTTTTTATGTCTCGGGGTAAGAAGTGGGGTCTTCCTGAGTCTCCTACCATACAGTCCCTTTTCATTCAGACGCCGACGGATAGTACGGGTTGACACTGTTGTACCCTCGGACTGCAGGGCAGCTTGAACTTGTTTGGATGTTAGTCGAGGTTCTTTATCCAACGTCCGAACAATCTTGCATTGAAATCTCTTGTCAATTTTTCTTTTCCGTCCACATCTAGGGAGGTTAGCCACAGTGCCATGGGCTTTAAACTTCTTGATGACACTGCGCACGGCAGACACAGGAACATTCAGGTCTTTGGAGATGGACTTGTAGCCTTGAAAATTGCTAATGCTTCCTCACAATTTGGTTTCTCAAGTCCTCAGACAGTTCTTTGGTCTTCTTTCTTTTCTCCATGCTCAATGTGGTACACACAAGGACACAGGACAGAGGTTGAGTCAACTTTAATCCATGTCAACTGGCTGCAAGTGTGATTTAGTTATTGCCAACACCTGTTAGGTGCCACAGGTAAGTTACAGGTGCTGTTAATTACACAAATTAGAGAAGCATCACATGATTTTTCGAACAGTGCCAATACTTTTGTCCACCCTCTTTTTTATGTTTGGTGTGGAATTATATCCAATTTGGCTTTAGGACAATTCTTTTTGTGTTTTTTCATTTAAGACAAATTAAATGAAGATAATAATAACAAAGTTGTGTTTGCAATAATTTTCAGGAAGAAACTGAGTATTATCTGACAAAATTGCAGGGGTGTCAATACATTTGGCCACAACTGTATAGGGGGTCTTCTTTCAGACTGACATCATCCCTTGAAATAGATCTGAGATCAGTTGCTGCGCTAAAAATGTCTTCTATCAATAAAGGGGAGGACTACAGGGACCATGCTCACCCCACGTGGTCGGTGGCAGCCGTGAGGGCCCATCCACCCATATTACACACTGCAGCTGTCATGCCATTCTGCCCCCAACTCCTGGGGTTTCTCCTTTCAGCAGCTGTTTTTGTACAGCCATCAATCTCATTATATAACCTTATGGTCAGACGCCTGCTCCTGTTTCCTTAAAGTGACCCATCATCCTGCAGCAAAAGTTCCTGATATTGCTTTAACTAAGAGCGTGCCCTTCTGTCAAGTGTTGGGGCACTTGTTTTGTATTCGATCTTGGAATGATGGAGGAACTCCGTAGAGAAACAGATTCTCCATTAATGGGGTCGTACAATTGAGAAATACCATGTTAAAAAGCCATTGTGAAAAATGGCTACTAAGAGTTCCTTACACTTTGGAGGATATGCCATATTATTTGAATCATGGTGATTATAAAAATGTCCACCTTTTGAAGACTTTTTTTTTTTTCCTAAATGCCCTTTTGGTGTAACAATCATTTTTGCATTTGGATTTCATAAAAAATTTGCCACTGTTTGACTTTTACAGGCTTTTTGTTTCCCAACACATTCAACTTTTTTTTAATCAAAAGCATTTTCATTGTGATAATCACGATTTCCCAACAATTAATATTACATTCTTGTTTTACATATCACTGTAAATCCATACGTTTTCATGACAACTTTATAAGCATACATGTATCATGGAATAATCTTATAATTTTATTGTAAACCAATTATCAAAACCTTCCCTCCCCCCCAATTAAACTCTTCCCCCAAAATACCCCCCCTTGTCTGATATGTCTTCTTCTCCTATGTGTTTGTTTCTTCAATATTCACTAATGCATTCATTCTTCAGATTATATAATTCCTATGCCCTTCTATATCCTACTCTAACATAAATGTTTTAAATATCACATCTCCAGCGAAAGCCTCTGAAACAACCCAGGTACATTTGATCCATTTTCCCCATTGTTCCCCAAATTTCTTAACAGCACCTCTCTTAATATATATCTTTTTCTCCATTAGAATGGTGTTATTCAAGTCTCTAATTATCTGTTCAATCCCAGGCGGACTGCACGAGAGCCCTTACCTGGCAATACACTTTCTTGTATGATACAATATTTTGCCTAATCCCAATTGAATGGATGCCTTAATACCATTATCCCCCAGATATCCCAGGATACGCGTTTTTGGTTTCATGTCCAAATGTACATTAAACACCTCTTCAACCAATTTATCCACATCCACACATTCAACTTTGATGTGGTCTCTGGTCATAAATCAGCTGAGAGGAGCTCAGACAAAAGAGTAACAAACTCTCCCAAAAGACCATCAGAACGAGCTCACTGATAGATTCTCAGTTGATTGATTCTGTAGCCAGTAATAGACAGTGCAACACAGATGTGCAGTTTATGGAAAGGCTGATGGCTAATTCTCCGGATGCCTGGAAGAGTAGGTGAGTGTTTGTGACAAATGCCTTTCACTTGGCTGAGGACAGGATGAACCCTTTGCCCCTGTGAGTTCCTTTCATTCAGTACTCCATGTGCTGATCCTCTACCCACACACAGTATACAGAAAGTGAATGCTGCCCGCTAAATGCATGAATTACGGAGGGGGAAAAATATATTCCAGGCCATAAACACAACCCGAGCTCTTTACGGAAAGCAAAACAGGGGCTGGACATGTTTGCATGCACGCTGTACTTTCTTACTTGTAGCAGTCATTGTTGAAGCGATTATAGCTGCCCAGTGCAGTAAGAGCTCCCAGTCCTATGGCATAAGAGAAGAAGATCTGCGTACCGGCATCAATCCAAACCTGTGCATAATGAGAAAAATGGCACGTTACTTGTATGTCCCAGAAATTGAATACATTAGCAGTAACTTGTTCACAGCACATACTTAGTGTCACTAACCTTTGGACCATTTAGGCTATGTACCCACGTATGCAGAAAATTTCTGCTTCAAAACCAGACTCCTTCCCAGAAAACGAGCGTTTTAGTACCACATGTTTTTTGCGAGTTTTTCGCACGTATTCTGACTCATAGGAAATAACTAAAAACGCGGACTTTTCCGCAAAATTAATGAGCATGCTGCGTTTTTTACCGCTAAGCGTTTTTGGTGCGGAAAAAACACATCAATGTGCACAAAAAGTGCGGAATTCATTTCAAAAGAATGGGATGCTTCTTCTATGCGTTTTTGAAGTGTTTTGACCGGGACAAACACTTCAAAAATGCGAAAAAAACGCTTACGTGGACACACAGCCTAACAATCCATCAGTCCATTCCACTGTCATGTGGACCCGTCCTGTGTGACGCGACCAGCAGGCCGGTAACTGAAACAACAAGACACGGCACGTGAAACTGTTCTGTGTGACACGGCCCACAGGCCGGTAACTAAAATAACCAGACACGGGGTAAGGGGAAACAGTTACAACGGTGGGCCCTGCGATAGGGAACGGGGACGTGGAGACCCCCTGCACTCCCCTGAGTCAGTGTCCCTCACACTCCTAACGTTCCCTAGGCCGGTTCCGCACTGGGCGCCGATCAGGATACCTGTCACCCTAGCACACCCTACACCTATCCCTTGCTAGGGAGCTGGGTGGTGCAGGCACTGGCCCCACCGCTGTACTAATACACACCAGGGAAAAATACAAACAGGGAAACACCACATAGCTTTGCTCTGTTGCTCTTGCTCCCAGCAACATAGTCCACCACCAGAATGCAGCTTTCCTCCTGAATAGCTGCCACCAAGGTCTCTCAGAGCTGCAAGGAAATCCCCTCTGACACCTTCCACACCAGGGCTCTGAGCTGCCAGGACCTCTCTCTAGATCCTTCCTCCACCAAGGATGGTTGAAATGAACACTATCACCAACAGTGATTGCAACACCTGACCCTCTTTTATAGCAGAGCCAGAGCAATCACACCTGCTTTATAATCATGTGCAATAACGCTCACCACCACCGGGGGTAAACTAGAACAAAACACACCACTGTGTAATAATCCCAATGGCCACCGGGGGCAAAACCAAACCCAAGCATACAGCTTAAGGAAAAAAAAAGGTTACAAGTGCATTTCATCTGTCATGATCCAGCATGGATCATAGCATCCACCAGTCCAGTAGTGAATCCCTTATCCCACAAGCATGTGTAAGGTATATTTTAAGAAATTATATATCTTTTTACATTTCATTTTTAATACTTTTTTAAATACAACTATTGTATTACCCTAAACCTAGCACCTATGTTATTCCTATCCCTTGCTCTAACCTTAGCACCAACTCTAGCTGAAACCCTAGCTCTTAACTTAGCCCTAGCAGCAATCCTAGCCCTAACCCTATCTCTAACATTAGCCCTAACACCAACTCTAGCCCTAACCCTAGCTCTAACCTTAGATCTAGCTCTAACCTTAGCTCTAGCCCAAACACTAGCTCTAACCTTAGCTCTACCCCTAACTATTGTTATCCCTAACACAAACCCTAGCCCTAACTCTAACCCTAGCTCTATAGCCCTAACACCAACTCTAGCCCTAATCCTAGCTCTAACCCTAACGCTAGCTCTATTGTTAGCCCTAGCACAAACCCTAGGCCTAATCATAGCTCTAACCTTAGCTCTAGCCCAAATACTGGCTCTAACCTTAGCTCTAACCCTAGCTCTATTGTTAGCCCTAGCACAAACCCTAGGCCTAACCCTAGCTCTAACCTTAGCGCTAGCCCTAACCCTAGCTCTAGTGTTAGCCCTAGCACAAACCTAGGCCATAACCTAAGCTCTAATCTTAGCTCTAGCCCTAACCCTAGCTCTCGTCTTATCCCTAGCACAAACCACAGCCCTAACCCTAGATCTAACCTTAGTCCTAGCACAAACTCTATCCCTAACCTTAGCCCTATCCGAAGCCTTTGTTCTAGCACCAACCCGAGCCCTAAGCTTAGCAATAACTTTTGCCCTAGAACCAAACCTAGCCCTCATCCCAACCTTTGCTCAAGAACCAAACCTTGCCATCATCCTAATCTTTGCTCAAGAACCAACCCTAACCCTCATCCTAACCTTTGCTAAAGAACCAACCCTAGCACGTACCCTAACATTTGCCCCAGAAGCAACCCTAGCCCTTACCTTAACCTTTGCCAAAAAACTAACCCTGGCCCTTACCCTAACATTTGCCCTAGAAGCAACCCTAGCGATAACCCTAGTTTGTAGAAACATAAAAGTTATGATGTTAGTGTTTTTATCTTTTACAGGCAAAACTTAGAAAAAGAAAATTAGGACGTTCTCACAGCAGATCTCTGTCTCTTTATTGATTAAATTACAAGTGAGAGGAGACGGGGAGATCTGTAAGAGAGCACATGCAACATATGTGCGGAAAAAGAAGCAGCGCTTGCCGCTGGATCGTTTGATATGAAATTTTGCACCACCATAGAATTTGGTGCCCAGAACCACAACTCCTTTACTCAACACCACCCCATGCTATGCCAGTGCACTCAATTCAGCTCTCAGGGCATGATGGGAGTTGTTTTGGAGGCAAAACATTGGGGAATCCTGATTTCAACTATGGTATATTTTTAAACTTGCTGTAGAAGATGTGCTTTACGCTGCAGATCTTGTAATGATTGATCTTCTTCATGTATAGACCCACATATGTTCCTGTTCAATGAGCTGGCTAATTGGCCACAGGGTGAAAAATTAAACCTTGGACATTTCATTTTCACCACAGGAATGATTGAGAAGAATCTGTAGGTGATGAGATTCTGCTTGGAAATAAACTTCACTGCAGAATTTACAACCTACAATCTTCTCCGATATGCCAAGATGAAGACTCCTCCTGTGAGACCGGATAAAAGCTTTTTGTTATTCTCGTCAGCTGATTGATGTCGGTTTTATGGATGACTGTAATAGGAAATGCATAATTTGATGAGCACAATTCTATATTTTTTACCTGGGCATGCCCAAGCTTAGACCAGTCGGGTTTAAGGTAGTATATGATGCCTTCAGAAGCACCAGGCAACATGGCACCGCGAACAAGGAGGATGAGCAAGACGACATAGGGGAACGTGGCCGTGAAGTAGACGATCTGTAGGAAGAGAGAAAACATGGTGAAGATATCACATCTCACAACGATCCTCAAAGCAATTACATGTCTGATCTATATCATACTTGACAACACTCTGAGCTATATTAAAGGGGTTGTACCTGTTTGCGGATGGGATGTGGCCGACCATAATGGGTATGTGGTTATGTAAACAGAAATTAGGAGCTTCAAGAGGCACAGTCTCTCAGCAAAGGAAGAGTTGGAAGGTATGATTTATATACAGTGGGGCAAAAAAGTATTTAGTCAGTCAGCAATAGTGCAAGTTCCACCACTTAAAAAGATGAGAGGCGTCTGTAATTTACATCATAGGTAGACCTCAACTATGGGAGACAAACTGAGAAAAAAAAATCCAGAAAATCACATTGTCTGTTTTTTTTTCATTTTATTTGCATATTATGGTGGAAAATAAGTATTTGGTCAGAAACAAGCAATCAAGATTTCTGGCTCTCACAGACCTGTAACTTCTTCTTTAAGAGTCTCCTCTTTCCTCCACTCATTACCTGTAGTAATGGCACCTGTTTAAACTTGTTATCAGTATAAAAAGACACCTGTGCACACCCTCAAACAGTCTGACTCCAAACTCCACTATGGTGAAGACCAAAGAGCTGTCAAAGGACACCAGAAACAAAATTGTAGCCCTGCACCAGGCTGGGAAGACTGAATCTGCAATAGCCAACCAGGTGCACAGGTGTCTTTTTATACTGATAACAAGTTTAAACAGGTGCCATTACTACAGGTAATGAGTGGAGGAAAGAGGAGACTCTTAAAGAAGAAGTTACAGGTCTGTGAGAGCCAGAAATCTTGATTGCTTGTTTCTGACCAAATACTTATTTTCCACCATAATATGCAAATAAAATGAAAAAAAAAACAGACAATGTGATTTTCTGGATTTTTTTTCTCAGTTTGTCTCCCATAGTTGAGGTCTACCTATGATGTAAATTACAGACGCCTCTCATCTTTTTAAGTGGTGGAACTTGCACTATTGCTGACTGACTAAATACTTTTTTGCCCCACTGTACATTGGCTATTATATGGCCAAATACTGTACTTGATCTTTAGAATACTGTAAATGATACATAATAACTAGTGATGAGTGGGTATACTCATTACTCGAGATTTCCAAACATGCTCGGGTGTTCTCCGAGTAGTTTGGGCGTGCTCGGTGATTTAGTTTGTGTTTGTGTTGTGCTTGATTTGCGGCTGCTAGACAGCCTGAATACATGTGGCGGAATTACCTGTTTGTTAGACAATCCCCACATGTATTCAGGCTGTCTAGCAGCCGCAAATCATGCAGCTGCGGTGACACAAACTAAATCTCCGAGCACGCCCAAACTACTCGGTGAACACCCAAGCATGCTCGGAAATCTCGAGTAACGAGCATACTTGCTTATCACTAATAATAACCCATAAGAACCTGGATAGATCCAGTCCACCCCAACTGTTTACGTATATTTATGTAATAAAGGCCTGCCTCTTGGCATCATGCACCTATATGGTCATTTCTAAAGAGGACAACACCCTGATGGCCTGGGCTCTTAGAAAATTGACCTCCAATTCCAACCCTGATGCCCAGATCTTGGAGAAGATTTACATACAGACGTATTACACACCTGTCCCAGCTTTGGCGCTGGCCTCTGCTCCCTTTTCTGTGGTCCACACCAGGATTCACAAATTGCGCAGTGTACTCCAGTGACATCTTTACCCCAGGCCTTTTAAGGCAGACTTGGACATCCATATGTGTCTATTAGGTAGGCTTTGTGCTCAGTTACCTTGTGCCTAGTTCACTCAGCTGGAATCATCTCCTCATCAAACTCCTGTTCTACAATTTGCATTTATCTTCTTGCTCAGGCCTGATTAAACCTTTGTTTCATGTCAGCATAACAAACTCTTCTCTGGTGCTGCTCACACATCTAACGCTGCTGCGTCAGACTTTCTAAACAAGTAATCCTGCTGAATTATTAATTGGGGTTGCGCAGAATTAAAAAAATATGGCTGCTATCTTCCCCAAAAAGTGTTGTACCTTTATTTCATGTAAGCATAACAAATTCTTCTCTGGAGTTGTTCATGCATCTAACGCTGCTGCATCAGGCTTTATAAACAGGTAAGCTGGGTTATTAATAGGGGTTGCGCAGACTAAAAATTATGGCTGCTATCTTCCCCAAACAGTACCATACCTTAATTTCATGTAAGCATAACAAACTCTTCTCTGGAGCTGTTCACACATCTAATGCTGCTGCATCAGACTGTATAAACAAGTAATCATGCTGGTTTATTAATTTTCGTTGCGCAGAATGTTTTAAAAAATATGGCGGCTATCTTCCCCAAACATTGCCATACCTCTCCATGGATTGCATCGGGTATTTCAGATGAACTCCATGCAAGTGAGTAGGTATGAGCTGCAATACTACACACAACCTGTGGACAATTACGGCACTCTTTTGGGAAAGAAAATCTCCATTTTTATAACTCTGAACAACCCCTTTAAGGCTGTAGGTCCTGTTGACCGATAGATACAATTTCCCATTTTCTGACTTTGATCTTCTCTGCTACCAACTTCTGCTTCAAAAAGGCCTACAGATTATTTACAAGTACACAGTAAGTCGTAGATAGATTATAAGGTTTCTAGCCCTTTAAGGCTCTTGTAATACTCAAATCAATGTTATTTTGCGGCCCCCGGCTGTGAGTCAGTGATTCCCCATAGTGTTTGGTCAGACAAGACCGTGATCACATGACGTAACAGCTGCCCTTTACTCAGTGCCCACAACCCACACCGGGCCTTGTCCATTCAGCCTCCGTGGCAGAAGGGAAAGTATAGGAGAATTTAACAGCTCGGAAATGTCTGTTTTCATAACACATGAAACTTAATAAATATATGGACTAGATATGATCGATAGTTAAAATCTCCAAAAAATTGAGTAACTTTGCAACTATGCATTATGTTGCTTGTATTAATCCTTGTTAACACCCATTATACCTCAGGGCTGCGCTCAAAATGCAGCAGGTTACTAATGGAACCAGTGGGCAAAAAATAAGTCCCTGACAGTTTAGCTGAGAGCATATAACTCAATACTCTGCATTCCAGGAGGGTCAGATTACATATTACTGTACAGTATCTGGTGTAAAGACTATGCTTCTCAAAATAAAGCAGCAGGGTATGCCGGGAAATGTGAACTTGGCAGTCACACACTTGTAAACACAGTTCTGGATGAGAAAGGATTTGAAGGGGTTTCATGAGGTTAGAAAAAAAAGGGGCCAAATATTTTTTTTCCCCCCAGAAAGAGCACCACTCTTGTCAATGGACGGTTTTGGGTAATGCAGAATTTAAGTAAATGGGGCTCAGTTGTAATATTAGATTCTACCAATGGAAAATAGTGGCGCTATTTCTGGAAGAAAAAATAGCCACAGACCCTTTTTTGTAATTACAGATAATTCATAGAACTACATGCTGTAAGTCAAGGAAAGAAAAATAACTTACATTCCTGTTACATTCTGTCAGAGACACCGCACTGAACTTGCTCACTGAGCCAGTGCGCGTGTCCTGAGTAAAGCGAACAGTGCTCAAAGCTACCTGTGGAGCGGGCAGCAACCAAGTAGATGTGTACTTCACACCCGCAGGACCTGAAGCACGTGACTGCTAGAGGCGTGGCCTAAACTCCACAGAGCTTGGAGCTGCAAGACAATTCCTAGCAGAGTAACTGCGAGACAAAGTTACCAAGGGGCATAGACAGTGAGAATAGTCAGGCCGTAGCCAATGAGTCACACACAGAGATAGCTGCAAGGTACCAGAGGGGCGAGCAGAGAGTAGTCAGGTCACAGGCAATGAGTCATACACAGATAGTTGCAAGGTACAAGAGGGGCGAGCAGAGAGTAGTCAAGTCACAGGCAATGAGTCATACACAGATAATAACACAGTACAAAATCAACAGGCAAACTCACAACGGGAAACAGAATCGGGTCAGAACCATATAAACAAGCTATAGCAACAAACAGGCACACGGGGGTCAGTACACTCGGCCAAAGGCAAAAGTATAACTGGCAGGGATTGAAGCTACCCAGGGGTTTATGAAGCTCTCCCAGAACCAGAAAGAGGCCACAATCATTAACCCCAAGTGTGCAGGTCAAAACCTGCACAGCGCTCCAGACATTAACCCCCGGTGTGCAGCTCAAAAACCTGCACTGGGATCATGACAGTACCCCCCTCTCAACGGGGGGCCTCTGGACCCCCAGGCTTCCCCGGGTACTTGGCATGGAACGCCTGAACCAGGCGATCTGCATGTACCGAGCGAGCAGGGACCCATGAGCGCTCTTCTGGTCCATATCCCTTCCAGTGGACCAGGTACTGCAAAGAGCGGCGCACCCGCCGAGAGTCCACAATATGTCCGACCTCATACTCCAATTGACCCTCCACCAGCACTGGAGGAACAACAGTCTCAGAGTTCTCTTTGACAGATCCTGCTGGTTTCAACAGAGACTTATGGAACACATTAGATATTTTTAAGGAGGCGGGGAGACGCAACCTATATGCCACAGGGTTGACTATCTCCATAATCTCGTACGGACCAATGAACTTTGATCCCAACTTAACTGATGGTACCTTTAAGTTGATGTTACGCGTGGAGAGCCAAACCTTCTCTCCCACCTGAAACATGTCTCCCGAGGCTCTCTTTTTGTCCGCAAAATATTTGTATCTCCCCTGGGCTCGAGAGACATTGCGCCGGACTTCAGCCCAGAGGTTTTTTAACCGTTGAACGGACCCCTCTGCTCCTGGACAACCGGAATCCACCCGTGAAAACTCCCCAAAATGCGGATTAAAGCCATAGTTAATCAGGAATGGGGACATGTTGGTGGACTGACTCACCCGGTTGTTAAAAGCGAATTCAGCCAACGGTAACGCATCACACCAATCCTCCTGTCTGGCGGAGGTCAGACACCTCAGAATTTGTTCCAGGGATTGATTGGTGCGTTCTGTCTGACCATTACTCTCCGGGTGATATGCCGACGAGAAGGAGAGTGAGATGCCCAATTTCATACAGAACGCCCTCCAAAATTTGGCCACAAACTGCACACCTCTGTCAGACACAACATTCAGGGGTACCCCATGCAATCGGACCACATGCTGCACAAACAATCTTGACAACGTTTCTGCTGAAGGTAATGCTGCCAAGGGAATGAAATGGGCCTGTTTAGAAAACCTATCCACCACCACCCAGATCACGGTATTGCCCCTGGAAGGTGGAAGGCCGGTAATAAAATCCATGGAAAGATGAGTCCATGGCCTATCAGGAACCGGTAAAGGTATGAGTTCCCCAGCCGGTCGGTTATGCGAGCTTTTGGAACGGGCACATATGTCACAAGCAGAAACAAATTCCTTGACATCGGACCTTAATGAAGGCCACCAAAAACCCCTGGCTACTGCCTCTCTAGTGGCCATGATACCTGGATGAGCACTCAGCCTAGAATCATGAAACTCCTGCAGAAGTCTAGGCCGCAATGAATCTGGAACAAACAGTTTATCGCTTGGCCTGGTTGCCGGAGCTAGGGCTTGAGCCCTTAGGATTTCTTGTTCCAACTCAGTTGAGACCCCCGCCACTACCACCCCTGGGGGAAGAATAGAGGACGGCGGCTCAGGGGGAGACACTGGATCAAAACTTCTGGACAGGGCATCCGCTTTAACATTTTTGGACCCCGGTCGAAAAGTAATTGAGAACTGAAATCGTGAAAAAAAAGTGACCAACGGGCCTGTCTAGGAGTAAGCCTCTTAGCAGATTCAAGGTATGCCAAATTTTTGTGATCCGTGACAACCGTGATAGGGTGAGCCGCCCCTTCCAAAAAGTGCCTCCATTCCTCAAACGCCAGCTTGACCGCAAGAAGTTCTCTATTGCCTACATCATAGTTTTTCTCAGATTGAAGAGAACTTCTTGGAGAAGAAGGCACAGGGTTTGAGATTGGTAAGGGTGGCCGGACCCTGGGACAGCACAGCCCCCACCCCCACTTCAGAAGCATCCACCTCCACAATGAATGGTTTGGACGGGTCAGGTTGCACCAACACCGGGGCAGACATAAAACATTTCTTAATAGCTGAGAAGGATTCCTTAGCGAGTACAGACCAATTTTTTACATCAACTCCCTTCTGGGTAAGATCCGTGTGTGGTTTCACCACTTGTGAGAAACCTTTAATGAATCTCCGGTAATAGTTCGCAAATCCTAAGAAGCGCTGGAGCCCCTTGAGATCTCGAGGCTGAACCCAGTCAGCGATCGCCAGCACCTTCTTAGGATCCATACAAAACCCCTCACAGGACACAATCAACCCCAAAAAAGACAGCTCCTGTACAAAAAACGAACATTTTTCCAATTTGGCGAACAATTGGTTCTCCCTGAGTCTCTGGAGAACTGTCTTTAGATGTTGCAAGTGAGATTGACTGTCCGGGGAATACACCAAAATATCATCCAAATAAATAATAACAAAACGGCCTATCAGATCAGAAAACACAACATTGATGAAATTTTGGAAAATAGCGGGTGCATTAGTTAACCCAAATGGCATTACCAGGTTCTCAAAGAGTCCTTCTGATGTGAGGAATGCCGTTTTCCACTCGTCCCCTTCCCGAACCCTTATCAGATTGTAGGCCCCCCACAGATCTAACTTGGAGAACCATTGGGCCCCAGCTAACTGATTACATAAGTCTGGGATGAGGGGAAGCGGGTAAGAGTTCCTAACCGTTATCTTGTTCAGTTCCCGAAAGTCGAGGCACGGCCGCAAACCACCATCTTTTTTCTTCACAAAGAAGAACCCTGCTGCCACAGGTGACACAGAAGGCCTGATTTGCCCTTTGCGGAGACTCTCAGCTATGTACTCCTTCATGGCTTGGCGCTCAGGCCCAGACAAATTGAACAATCGAGCCTTAGGTAACTTGGCTCCGGGTACTAAATCAATGGCACAATCATAGGGTCTATGTGGTGGCAGCGCCTCAGCCTCACTTTCGGAAAAAATGTCTTCGAAATCTTTCAGGTACTCCGGAATACCTTCCAGATCGACAGACGACACAGACACGGATTTAACAGCGTTAACAAGATGTCCCCGGTTACCACATTTATTATTGCATCCCCATTGAGTGATTTCCCCTGTAACCCAATCAATGGTAGGATTATGGCGTTGAAGCCAAGGCATCCCCAGTACCAGTCCTGCAGGCAAGTTATCTAGCACCAGACAACTTAGTTTCTCCACATGAGTGGAACCCACTTTTAGAGAAAAAAGTTCAGACCTGCAACAGATACCATCTTGGGTAAGAGGAGATGAGTCAATTGCCACAAGTTTAACAGGATCATGAAGCCTGACTGTCCCTATCTTATTAAGAGTCATAACCTTGGTATCAATCAGGTTCACAGCCGAACCGCAGTCAATAAAAGCAGTAGTCTGAACAGGACCATAACCAAGTTCCAGTTCCACCTGCAGCACCATCTTTGCACATGAGGAAAATTGTACCTGAAGGTCTGGGTAGCCTCCTCGATTACTACCCAGACCTAGTCGTTTCCCGCCATCTTGGAGGATGACGGACAGGAGGGGCAGTCCTTCTTCCAATGTCCAGATTTCCCACAATAGAAGCACAACTGCTTTTCCCGGCGGCGTCTTCTTTCCTTTCCCTCACAGGTGACAGCGCTCACCTCCATAGCCATAGGAGGAGTCTGGGTCTCATCTCCACTGAAGAATAAGGGCGATTCCCGTTGCATAATGCCTCTAGCCCGCAGCCTGCAATCCATGCGAACCGCTTGGACCATGGCATCCTCCAGGGAGTCAGGCGGAGGATGGAGTGCCAAAGCATCCTTCAGACGTTCACACAGGCCTCTATGGAACAGCCCCCGAAGGGCGGCATCACTCCAGGAAATCTCCGCTGCCCAACGTCTGAATTCAGTACAGAACCATTCGGCCGAGTGCTCCCCCTGACAGACACTCATCACCTTGTCCTCAGCCAACCGCACTCTATCAGGCTCATCATAAATAAGCCCTAAGGCTTCAAAAAATGCATCCACAGACATTCTCTCAGGGGCAGAAGAGGAAAGCGAGAATGCCCAGGCTTGTGGGGACCCCCTAAGCAGGGACATCACCACCCCCACCCTCTGTTTCTCATCCCCAGAGGAGCGGGGTCTCAAAGAAAAAAAAAGCTTACAGCCCTCCTTAAATGCCCTGAAATCATCCTTGTTACCAGAAAATATATCTGGCAATTTAACCGGGGATTCAGGTGTGACTAAAATGACATCTCTATTCCCCACCTGCTGGAAGCCTGCGGAAAGTACCCCCTGAACTGAGTCCTCAACCCGCCTTTGGGACTGGGCCAGAGCTTGGTGTTCCAAACTAAGCTTCTGCAGTGACTGAGTCAAGCATTTCACCTGCTCAGAAAAAGCATATATTGGGTCCATGCTGCAGAAGTGAGGAGAGGAAAAAAAAAAAAAATAAAAAAATTGTAGGCCAGTTATAATGTCAGAGACACCGCACTGAACTTGCTCACTGAGCCAGTGCGCTTGTCCTGAGTAAAGCGAACAGTGCTCAAAGCTACCTGTGGAGCGGGCAGCAACCAAGTAGATGTGTACTTCACACCCGCAGGACCTGAAGCACGTGACTGCTAGGGGCGTGGCCTAAACTCCACAGAGCTTGGAGCTGCAAGACAATTCCTAGCAGAGTAACTGCGAGACAAAGTTACCAAGGGGCATAGACAGGGAGAATAGTCAGGACGTAGCCGATGAGTCATACACAGAGATAGCTGCAGGGTACAAGAGGGGCGAGCAGAGAGTAGTCAGGTCACAGGCAATGAGTCGTACACAGATAGTTGCAAGGTACAAGAGGGGCGAGCAGAGAGTAATCAGGTCACAGGCAATGGGTCATACACAGATAATAACGCAGTACAAAATCAACAGGCAAACTCACAACGGGAAACAGAATCGGGTCAGAACTATATAAACAAACTATAGCAACAAACAGGCACACGGGGGTCAGTACATTCGGCCAAAGGCAAAAGTATAACTGGCAGGGATTGAAGCTACCCAGGGGTTTATGAAGCTCTCCCAGAACCAGAAAGAGGCCACAATCATTAACCCCAAGTGTGCAGGTCAAAACCTGCACAGAGCTCCAGACATTAACCCCCGGTGTGCAGCTCAAAAACCTGCACTGGGATCATGACACATTCTATGTACATAAAAATTAGAAGATGGATTTATAGGAGAGAAGATGGATTTTAAGGAAAATGTGTTCAAGTAAGACACTTTTAAGAGGGAGTTTGTAAGAGAGACACTTTTAAAGAGCTCTTATTAAAGAAGGACATATACATGGAAGGCTCGATTAAAGTCTTATTTAAGGTGGACTCATTAAAGGAGGACACTATTAAAGATAACACCTCCATATATAGTAGAGGTTCAACATTCACAATAGGTGACATCACAGTTCACCTCCTCCTGCTACTGTAGATTGACTGATTTCACCTCTTTATACAGTAGATAACATAGGATCCACCATTCACAATAGGTGATGTCACAGCTCACCTCCTCTCCCTCCTGTGCAATGACTGATAACACTTCTATATACAGTAGATAACACAGGATCCACCATTCACAACTGGTGATGTGACAGCTCACCTCCTCCTCCTGTACAACGTCTGATAACATCTCCATATACGCTAGATAACACAGGATCCACCATTCACAATTGGTGATGTAACAGGTCACCTCCCTCCTCAGGTGTAATGACTGATAACACCTCCGTATACCAAAGAAGCTGGCGGCGAAATGCGCGTCAGGGTGAGGGGACGCCGAGCGGACCCATGTCACCTCTTGTTACTGGTAAAATTACCTTTATTTTTACTCTTGGGAGGATTATTATTGTTGGGCATTACAAAGAACCTTTCTACAGCTATTATAGCATTACCATTGTATTTGACTCTGCATGATGTGAGTTTTGATACTGACACGGTCTTATGGCCTTTGTATTTCACCGGTATACAATTTAAGAGGGAACTCTATGGGGATATAGTTCATATGCAGCTTCATATTGATCATTAAAAGTTATTGATAGAGAGCATAGTCTCGTATACTGGAATATATATATTTTGTATTTGGGCATTATGTCATATTAATTGCATAATTTTGATTATTTACAGTAGGGAAAAAAAGTATTTAGTCAGTCAGCAATAGTGCAAGTTCCACCACTTAAAAAGATGAGAGGCGTCTGTAATTTACATCATAGGTAGACCTCAACTATGGGAGACAAACTGAGAAAAAAAAATCCAGAAAATCACATTGTCTGTTTTTTTTTCATTTTATTTGCATATTATGGTGGAAAATAAGTATTTGGTCAGAAACAAAATTTCATCTCAATACTTTGTGATATATCCTTTGTTGGCAATGACAGAGGTCAAACGTTTTCTGTAAGTCTTCACAAGGTTGCCACACACTGTTGTTGGTATGTTGGCCCATTCCTCCATGCAGATCTCCTCTAGAGCAGTGATGTTTTTGGCTTTTCGCTTGGCAACACGGACTTTCAACTCCCTCCAAAGGTTTTCTATAGGGTTGAGATCTGGAGACTGGCTAGGCCACTCCAGGACCTTGAAATGCTTCTTACGAAGCCACTCCTTCGTTGCCCTGGCGGTGTGCTTTGGATCATTGTCATGTTGAAAGACCCAGCCACGTTTCATCTTCAATGTCCTTGCTGATGGAAGGAGGTTTGCACTCAAAATCTCACGATACATGGCCCCGTTCATTCTTTCATGTACCCGGATCAGTCGTCCTGGCCCCTTTGCAGAGAAACATCCCTAAAGCATGATGTTTCCACCACCATGCTTTACAGTAGGTATGATGTTTGATGGATGCAACTCAGTATTCTTTTTCCTCGAAACACGACAAGTTGTGTTTCTACCAAACAGTTCCAGTTTGGTTTCATCAGACCATAGGACATTCTCCCAAAACTCCTCTGGATCATCCAAATGCTCTCTAGCAAACTTCAGACGGGCCCGGACATGTACAGGCTTAAGCAGTGGGACACGTCTGGCACTGCAGGATCTGAGTCCATGGTGGCGTAGTGTGTTACTTATGGTAGGCCTTGTTACATTGGTCCCAGCTCTCTGCAGTTCATTCACTAGGTCCCCCCGCGTGGTTCTGGGATTTTTGCTCACCGTTCTTGTGATCATTCTGACCCCACGGGGTGGGATTTTGCGTGGAGCACCAGATCGAGGGAGATTATCAGTGGTCTTGTATGTCTTCCATTTTCTAATTATTGCTCCCACAGTTGATTTCTTCACTCCAAGCTGGTTGGCTATTGCAGATTCAGTCTTCCCAGCCTGGTGCAGGGCTACAATTTTGTTTCTGGTGTCCTTTGACAGCTCTTTGGTCTTCACCATAGTGGAGTTTGGAGTCAGACTGTTTGAGGGTGTGCACAGGTGTCTTTTTATACTGATAACAAGTTTAAACAGGTGCCATTACTACAGGTAATGAGTGGAGGAAAGAGGAGACTCTTAAAGAAGACGTTACAGGTCTGTGAGAGCCAGAAATCTTGATTGCTTGTTTCTGACCAAATACTTATTTTCCACCATAATATGCAAATAAAATGAAAAAAAACAGACAATGTGATTTTCTGGATTTTTTTTTCTCAGTTTGTCTCCCATAGTTGAGGTCTACCTATGATGTAAATTACAGACGCCTCTCATCTTTTTAAGTGGTGGAACTTGCACTATTGCTGACTGACTAAATACTTTTTTTCCCCACTGTATATCCATTTTTTGAAGTAATACTTCCCCCTTTTTTCTGTTTGATGTCCCCAGATGGTATTTTGCTTTTTAGATTGTATTTTAATTGGAACTCAATAAAGTTTATCTTTTATATTTATTTTGTATTGGATCTTTTCATAATCCCATGATTACGGTACTAGACATATATGGGAGTTTTTGGTTGTTTAAAATGTACGTGAGTAAGCCAAAATATCTGGGAAAGTGTCTTGTGGACAGATGAGATCAAGATAGAGCTTTTTGGTAAAGCACATCATTCTACTGTTTACAGAAAACAAAATAGGTCTACAAAGAAAAGAACACAGTACCTACAGTCAAATATGGTAGAGGTTCACACATGTTTTGAGGTTGTTTTGCTGCTTGTGGCACTGAGTGACTTGACTGTCTGCAAAGCATCATGAAATCTGAAGATTACCAAAGGATTTTGGGTCACAATCTAGTGCCTAGTGTCGGAAAGCCAGGATTGCGTCCTAGGTCATGGGTCTTCCAGCCGGACAATGACCCCTAACATACTTCAAGAAGCCCCCAGTAATAGATGGAAACAAAGCGCTGGAGAGTTCTGAAGTGACCAACAATGAGTCCGGCTCTAAATCTCATTGATCCCCTGTGGAAAGATCTTAAAATTGCAAATTGCTATTGGGAGAAGGCGCCTTCACATATGAGAGACCGGGAGCAGTTTGCAAAAGAGGAGTGCTCCAAAATTCCAGTTGAAAGGTGTAAAAAGATTGTTGATGGTTATACGAAATGATTGATTGAAGTTATTTATTCCAAAGCGTGTGCATCCAAATATTAAGTTGTTTGCTAGTGCTGCTTTCAAATTTCTTTAAAAATTATATGTATATATTTGTTTTTATTTAAACAATAGGTATTTAAAAAAAAAGGAATTCCTTTTAAAAAGATCATATTTAAAGAAGACTCATTTAGGGTGGGTTTTGTTTAAAAACTCGGTTAATGAGGCCATTTAAAGAAGGAGATATTTAATATTTAAGGCATGCCATGTAACTGTAGGGAGTCCAGGCCTTAGGTGATAATCTTCTGTCACAATGAATCAGAGAAGAGCAGACTCTTTAGAGGAAGGTCATTCCTCAGATCTGAATGAAGGCTGTTTAGTAAATGGTCAGTCTGTCAAGATAAGGCATTAGGTAGTCAATCCCGTTCAGCTGGTTACAAAGTAAGAATACCGTGGATGACATGGGGAGGCAGCCTCTGAGAGGGATCGAATGCTACTCGGCATGAGACAGAAATCTTAGTTACAGATATGCAAATTGCCTCTTCAGAGAGGAAGAGGACTTGAAGTCTATAGCATCACGTGTTGGAAGCTTAATTTCCCAGAAGAGCATTGCACGGCGAATAAGTTTCCTTACCTTGGAATGCCAGAGCTGGTATGTCACTCTCCACAAGGAGAAATGTTACCCCTTAGATCTTAATTACAGAAAGTGACCCATTACTAATCCTGGTGACTTATTCGCAGATAATGATGTTTAAGCATAAGCTAGTTATAGGCACTGACATACGGGTAATTCAGCTGAAACAGTCAGTAGTATGCAATGGTATCAAGAATCAACTATAGTGCCAAAGTCTATGTGAGTTAAGGGATATAAGTCAGGCAATGCACCAGACACGTTTAATAATTTTTACACTTTAGGTTAAGGTTGGTGTTGATGGCGCATGAGGGCCTTCTGACCATCCCGTGATGTTGAAACTTAATACCACATCCTTTTTTATTTGTGGAGATAATCTGTCACACCACCAGAGATATCTACCAGGGCTTTACTCTCTAAGGCAGGGGTGGGAAATGTTTTTTCTGCCAAGGGACATTTGGAAATTTATACCATACTTCGGGGGCCGTACAAACTCCGCCCACAAAGTACATCCTGACTCTGGCACTGGTGTCAGGACGTAATATTTCACTACATGCCCTTCAGTGTTCAGTAGTGAACACTGCATGTCTGCTTACAAAGCAAGAAGAAATTAATGATCTGGTGGCAATCAAAATACAGCTCCCTGTCAAAGCATTGCGGTCCCTGAGAATCTGCCCAGGGGCCGGATAAAAGATCATCGAGGGCCATAAATGGCCCTGGGGCCTGAGGTTCCCCACCCCTGCTCTAAGGTACACCATTACATCCCTTATATCTCGTTCGGAGCAAAAGTAGGCTTGTCTGAGTAGAGCATGCATGTATATGGGGTTGGTTGGGAGGATTATCAGTCAGTGGCAGCTATCTAAAGCAACATATTTGCCTTAATTGGGTCTTTTCACTGGATTTTTTTGTTTAAGCTAAGCATCTCCTCAAGTTGCCACTGTTCTCCTGAGTCTGGATTAGTTTTTCTTCTTTTTCTGTGCCTCTCCATTCCAAGGATGATAAAGATGCATTTTTTCCCTTCAACCAACTGGACGTGGGCCATAGAATTGCTTTGTGGGCGTTTACTTTTTCTCCTCTATGATGCTGGCCAATCAAACCACAGCCACGCCCACAGAGAATTTTTGTGATGTATTCCTAGGTGGTTAAAAGGAAAATCTGCATCCTTATTAATGAAAGGCATAACTTTGGAATGGAGGCGCACAGAAAAAAAATAAAAACTGTTTCAGAAGCAGTGGAACAGCTGCAATTGGAGGAGATATTCATTATCCATTAAATAATCCAGTAAAGGGTCCCCTTTAGGATATTTTCTACATAAAATTCACTAACTGATCAGACAATCCTCGTTTCTAATGACATATCAATGAAAGGACAGTTAATCTAATGGTATAGAATTTGTCAAGATGACAGTTTACTTCTCCATAAGCAGCATAGGAAAAAAGCTCAAATAACTACAAATATATTTAAGTAGGAAAATGTGAGTTGAGTTGAATATACATTGTACTGTAACCAGTCTGACTTATAAGAATTTAATTGAAAATGAGACATTCATTAGCAATTGAAATGTCCTTAAGAGACCATGAGTGAATTGCCGAAGAATAATTCATTACAGGATCTTCTCTCACATCAGAAGATACTCCTTGAGTGTTGGAATCAAAGAGTCTTAAGAACAGTCACATTTCATCCAGACTTTACCTATTTGTAACTGTCTACCATAATTAGAAACCTTCAGAGGAGATGCCATGATGCCTACAGAAGATAAAGTCATTGTTCTTCATGTCTTCTGCCTAATCTGGAATTATGCCATCTTTGGGAGCCAATGAAAGACACATTATCCATTGGAAGGGTATCATTTGGTTGTTGGTAAATTACCTTAGTTAGGAGATATCAATCAGTTGTCTGTTTTTGTGGTTACCTTCTAAGTTCACTACAAGGAACAATTGTGACCACATTGCACGATCCTACCTGTGACTCTACCAGTGAAACACAAAGAAAGGAAAAGGCCCAATACCAAAGTTCAAAATATGCCTCCCATCACGGTACTATGCCTTGCCAACTAGGACAGAAAAGCCTGGTTGTTCCTTGCGCCTCCATATCTTCTCAAACCTTTTTGGCCAATTACTCACCACTTAGAGTCTCAATCATATGACTGGTTATACTGGAAGGTCACCAGCTGGCATAGTAGGCACTGAATAAGCATTGCTGTATGGTCCCCAAAAGAGTCTTTGAAAACTATGCTAAAGAATGGTGAAAGGATGACGACATTTAGTTCATTTGATCAGTCATTCCTGCCTAGTCATTGAGTTCATTCATAAATTCAACATTTCCGTGTCATAAGCCAAAACCAAATTCACTCAGCTGATCCCACACAACTCAAAAATGTGAAGGATTCCTGGTGGGACAAGTACCATACATAGAAGATAAAGGTCATGAGTTGTCTTGAAATTGTTAAGATAATTCATTTGTTCTTCCTGAACAAATGTTACTATTAAGAATAAAATGACATGCAACAAAAGGGTTGAAGAAAACCCATTCTCATAAACCCAACTCATTGCTTGGTTTCCCCAAAGATTACAGATGATCACTAAAGGTCCAAGCTGATGGACACTTTGCACCCATTTTATTATTAAGGGACCCATCTAACTAGTATGAGTTGTCCAAGGTGGGCAACCCTTTTAAGAGTTTGAAGTATCTATGAATTATTGGTAAGGTCAAGATTCTTGTTGGACTGGTGGGTCAAAATGTTGAGATAAGAGTGGCAAACTATACAAAATAATTAACCAAAACTCCTGAAGCTGTTACAATAGCATAGAACTCAAGGATTTCTTTGGTGAACACTAGCTCTTCCAGCCTTGGTTGATGTAAACCTTAGCATAGGCTAGGGTACTGTGAAAATAAAAATGGTACTGCTCTAAAGATGACCCACCTCAGAAGGCGGGCCTTTGTTCTGAGTCATTAGTGAGCTATGCATACTATAATTTCAAGCAAAAGACACCTCCATCTTAATCTGGCTCTTACTTGACACAAGGGCCTGTCAATTTTTGGGGCAATGTAGAGGGACATGTTATAAGTTGGGGACCCTAAGAATTATTTTCCCTGGTGGCTCTTTGTAAAAGCGTCCCACTGCACTGCTGATCATGTTCAGGTGCCAAAGCCTAGCTAAGATTGCTACCTTGTCACCCTCTAAAGTTAAACCTCTAGCTTGTGTGCAGGAGCCCCACTAGACATAAACTAGTGCAACCAACCTAATCTATATTCTCAAGCTATTTGTTATACTTTGTCTGTGCCATTGTGTAGATTTAGTGCCCCTTTCTCGATGGAAGGAATTTTCCACTACAGATCTGTGTACACATTTGCTTCGTCTACTACTGCAGAAATCTCGGTCAGTCTCAACTATTCTTTAGCTCAATTGCAGGATCTTTGGATTAAGCGAAAGACTTATGCTGGAATCTCTCTTCTGGCCACCTGCTGTGCATGTACTTGGTCCCAGGACATGCTCTGTGCCACCACCAAAGTCTCCCCAGGAGAAAAGGGACGGATGACTGGATCAGGAGAGGCCGACAATGATAATTCAAGGGCAAGCGCATTCTTCTTCTTTACGGTCTCATTCATTCCTCCTCATTGTTCGACGGTTGCCGAGCAATTCAGGACGGTCTACCACCTTCACTCCCTTAAAGGGAAATTGACATCAGGGAGATTCTGGGAAGCGATCTCTACCACACTCTATAAATACAGACCCAAATTAGACCCCTTTAATAAATACAGAGCCCAAATCTTCTAAAAGAATATCGACTCCAGATCAGACTCTGCGGATATCTCTCTTAATTTCTACACAGTGAAGTCTTCTTCACTTCTGAGTGCTTTTGTAGACAATGTCTTGACACTGATTTAAGTCCATGGATGTTGTCCATGACCCTGCCAATGGGTGAATAGGACTACAGGAGAGAAAGATATGTGAGTTTTGAGAGTGTATATAGTGGACCACTGAATCATTGTAAAATATATTAACCATGAAGATCTACAAGTTCTGGTCACTGACCATACTGCACAATTGCTGTCTCCAACCAGTGACTCTCCAAGTGGTCTCCCATATGTATGGCTGGCTGGTCATATACATTAGAGTAGCTCTCCACCTTGTGATTATTCAGCTCTTTGGAAACGGCAACTCTCAGCCTGCTGGGAGTTGTAGTAATTCAAGAGCTGAAGAACTATTGGTTGGAGAGTATTCTGCTAGAACTTAGACAAGTATCCAGAGAGTGATAAGTGTTAAGCATGAGAATATCTTCTTGCCTTGGATTTTCTTGACACAGCCATACAAGTAAGATATTGTAGACCAATGGAAATGATTTTATTGACTTTCATTAGAAAATCCTACTTTTTGCTCGTAGAGAATATAAATATTTAGTCAAATGTTTATGGAGCATAAAAAGAATGGCTCATGGTGACAGATGCCTCCACATCTTATGGAAAGTGGTTGGTTATCTATTAGACTGTTCTAATTGTTGGTTAATATCATCGTCACATGGTTAATTTTCCACGTAAGCTGATTGTCTGAGGGGAAAAAAATTTGAAATATACTACTTTGTTTTATTTTATGGATCGGAATAATGAATTCAATGTAAAGGCAGCTCCGGCACCCATCAGCAATGCGGATGAGCACAAGGAGCCAATCAGGTCCACAATCTGTGGTCATGACTGGCCCCATTTTCAATATGGTAATCTCAACCCAGCCTTAGTCAAGACTGAAATCAGCATTAAGGTATCACATTTGTAATGAACACCTGTATGCACCATGCACAAAGACATACTAAAGGCTCCCATAAATCTTTAGATAAAAGTTAGATGAACCCATTGATTTTGTCAGTACTGGTTGACCATCTGATGTATAGAGTGGCCTTGCTACTCTCCCCGACAGACAATGTTAGAGGAGGACTGCACTGTTGGAACTTTAATGGCTGAACCTTTTGTTTTTAGGGAACTTAATCCACCAGCATAGTGGTCTGGAGGAGAAGGAGGACATATGGGTCTAGAAGAAGAGGAGGACGTAAGGGTCTGGAGGAGGAAGAAGATGCAGTGGTTTGGAGGACAAAAAAGTAGAGGTCTGTAGGAGGAGGAAGTAGGGGTCTAGAAAATGAGGAGGAAAAAAATGTAGGGATCTGGAGGAGGAGGAGGACAAAGGGGCCTAGACAAGGACAACAGAGGAGTCTGCAGTTGAAGGATAACAGAGGGGTTGAAGGAAGAGGATGGAGGTGTCTGGAATTGGGGGAGAAGGATGGAGAAGTCTTGAGGGTAAGGAGGAGTCTGGAGGAGAAGGACCATAGAAGTCTGGAAGTTGCTTTTTCCTTTCTTGCTGTTGATTGTCCTGCAAATTTCGACAAGATTCAATCACCACTTTAAACGTGTCATTATTTTACTCATGGGCGTCATTTTAGAGGGGTCTGGATACCAGTCACCCGGGCCACTGAGCTTCGGAAAACCAAATGGTCCCTTTGCCACATAAGAAGATATCAGCATTATAAACGTCTCATGGTTGTGGCTGGACCTTTATCCCCCAGGCCCCCGGGGTATCAATTTTCAAGCCGATGTCTCACATCTATATAATACAGATGATGATGGCACTGTATAGGCAGTAAATTAGGGAGTGGAAATTTCCATTCGCTGTCTTTTTCACATTCATCGTGGTCCATGAACTGACAGACACTTCATTGAAAACTCTTTACCTGCTGGAAAGACCTCTATCATGCGTCGCCTTCCAGCATTTACAATGCCGTCAATTATGGAAAACAATTTAAGGCAAAACGCCTAAGAAAAAGGCCTTTATATAGCTGGTTTATCACTCTCGGCCAGTTTTACCAGCGGGCGGAGGGGAGTTTTCTGATATCAGTCATGGGTTAATTCCTCAGCACCGCACAGTATATGTTTGTGTGAACAGCCTGGCATACGCAAGTGCCAGCTTGGTACTGTGCCAACAGTATTGACTGGAACTGGAATCGCAACCGGCAAGTCGCCCTGTTGTAAAACTTGCTATCCAATTCTGCAATTGAGCGTTGTGCCGTACTAAACAGAACTAAAATAGCACCGACAGTGCGAGAAATCACATGAATCAGAGCTGTGTGCGGTTTGTGTGCACACTTTGGCGACGTGAAATAAGTTTTTGTATTTCTTTTTCTATCTTTAGCAAGATCTGGATGAGCAGCAGCAGCAGCAGCAGATCCACAGACTTGTCTCTACCAATACCATGCCTCAATCACTGTCTTGTTCGAGACTTCTGCATGCTCACCTAGCCCACCCCTGCTTGTTTGTGGCATGTGGAAAGTTACAGACTGAGAATCATTGCAGCTAAGAGAATTTATCGTTCTAAAGGTTGCTATGGCATATAATCCTTTCTGGCAGCTATAAACTGGGCATTGACACGTATAACTGGGCACAGGTACATGGAGAAATAGTTACTGCCAATACTTAGTGCTTTCAAAATGTTGGTTCTGCTTGAAAAGTCACAGCATTAAATGAGTTTGTACAGCTAAAGAAGACCTGTCACTTTCCATAAATATAGATTTTTTTAATCTGGTATAAACGTTGCTGTTCTCCTGAATCCGGCGATGTTTTTCTTTTATTCCTGCGCCTCTCCGTTCCTGAGATACAGCCATCTCTTCCCTGCATATAAATCTATTTTTGTTAGCCAAGTGGGCATGGTCCTCAAGAATACGCACACACCCACTTGGCTAAAAAAGTACTAGATTGATATACCAGTAATAGATGGCTGTATCTCAGGAATGGAGAGGTGCAGGAATAAAAGAAAAAGATCTCCACGTTCAGGAGAACATTAGCTTTTACGCCAAGTAAAAAAAAGATCCACAATTATATAACGTGCCAGGTCTCTTTAAAGAAAATGATGCTTAAATGTGCATAAAGTTGCCCAACTTGCCAATGTGCTTCTATTATAACAGGTGCCTCGATATTCAACTATCCTTTCACTTCACATAAGTTTTCTGTGTCAGCACTTCTTCAGAAGGGAGCTGGCTGACTGCTCATTTCAATAGTTAAGCCCCCACCTCTTTGTCTGTCAATTTACAGACAAAGGGGCTGGTTTTTCTATGTAAATCAGCAATCAGCCAGCCCCCTTCATACTCAGTACTGGCCACCTGCAAGAACAGGAAACACTCTACTGTGTCTAGCCCAAGTGAAGTGGCCAAAGCCAGGACTGGAGGAGATATCTGAATATCGGGACCCCTATGATATGATAAGTGTGTCACTAGGTTGTTATAACTTACTATTTTAGGCATATGTAATTATAATTTTTTAAACTGTACAATTCCTTTAAAAACAAACTTGGGTGACCACCCGGTGGTTAGTATTTGGGGATCTTTCACATTGGAAAGCAGCATAGCAATGGTCAAAAAAAGACATCATTATGGTGTTGATTTTGTAGCTAAACCCCCAGGGCAATTTCCTGCTTTGGTTCTAGAAAGGGGGTCCTTCTTCAAACCGGCTGCATAATCTGCCACCATGGTATGTAAGCCCTTGTTTTTTTATTTTAGTACTATCCATAAAAAAAAAGTCCTTGAGCTGACAACTATGATAAATGTGATAAATGTCACCATAGAGGAGTTGTCAGCCTTTAATCTTGGCTGTTGACAACACTTTCTTTTCTTTTTGGTGTTCTGACAACTCAACTCATAGCAGCCAATCAGATCTCTTTTACTTGTGCTAGGGAAATGAAATCGGGCATCTGATTGGCAACTCAGGGGCGGGCTTAAGAAAAAAAGTCTGATCTCTTGGTTTAAGGATCGGAGCCCTCTATAACTCCTCAATAACTCTTACCTTTCCAGTAGACTTTACTCCCTTCCAGACGCAGAAGTAGACGAGAGTCCAACAGGCGATCAGACACAGGAGTAGCTCCCAGTTTATCGAACCCACATCATCCAGACCACTGGATAGTCTCAGTACTTTGTTCCTGGAAGAATGATTGCAGTGAGCGTCCATTTTTTCTTTTTTCTTTTTTTTAAAGATTGGGGGCAGTAGCTACACATTTATATGTTAGTCCTTAATGGACTGTTGGTGATGGCTCAAGTAGGACGTGTGAGGTGGAATAGAAGGAGACGGGACAGACAGGAAATAGGGTCAAACAGTAAGGCTAGAAAATGTGGCCCTAAGGGGCATTTTAAAGGGGTGTCCAGTTCTGGGTGTTAAATGGGGCTGCTACCCCTAAGGGGCAAGTAGTCTTATTTAAAGGTGAAGTCTAGTTGAAGTGATCAAATGATCTGTAGGCGATGGATTTCCCAAACCAAAGGGAACTCTAGCCCCTTAGGCACTGCTCAGAGATTTCTGTTCCTAAAAGTCATTGATTAGGCGCTCTATAATGTATTGTGGTCCCTTCCTTTACCAAAGTTATCACGGAGGACATATTTAATAGACACTATAGTGTCCTATAAATTCTTACTCTATGAATATGGTAAAAATATTGTGTCTATCGCTATAAACATGTTCTAAATATAGGTGCAAAGTTTCAGTACGTTTTTTTATTTTCCAAAAATGTCTGTGAGTTGCATCTAAAATTGCAGGTTCAAATAAATGGGGCTTCGTTGCAGTACCAGACACAGCCTACAATAAGGAGTGGCGCTGTTTCTGGAAACAAAAAAAAGGCCTAACCAATATATTTGTAATGTTCATTAATTAAATTATCCGTATCGGAAATTGGCATGAAGATTTGTAAATAACAGTAGATGCCAACTTGTCTTGGGCCCATGAAAATATAATGATGAATGGACAGATGGCAAAAGTCTTTCACGCGCCAAGACATTGTGTGCCTTGGTGACTTATTGTGTACGCACCAGTCATCCTACTGATGCCATCTCTGCAGCAGAAGCCATTTTGTTATAAGCCTGACTCCATTCATAACCCACATTTCACATTTAGGTATGGCTGCAGTTAATGGGTTAGTTCTTTTGTAAATGGAGCTGAGTGTCAATGCCGGACACCGCCTATGCTCAGGAGTGGCGCTGTTTCACCAAGAAATTTTTTTTTTCTAATACTATAAAATCCCTTTAATCTATCTACTAGTCTTCCTACCATCACTAAAATAACTGAAGCTCAGAAACTAGTATTATCATCATTTTTGGTGGGATACGATCCATTAGAGTGGTAGTCAGTGACATTTCTACTTCAGCATATACACTGATATACAATGGCTCTGTGAATTATCCATTTATTTAGTGTCAAAGACATGGGGATCCTGGGGAATCAAGGGGATCAACGTTCCAAAATAAAGTACTATATCAAAAATTAAACATTTCCAGAATTAGAAAAAAAGTTCCTTATGTTGGCCTTTAACACTAATCAAAGGGTTAAATCTTTTGCCCCTGTTATTACCAGAGGAGGAAGGCAAAATAATTTGCAGTAAAATGTCTTAATTTCTATGTTAAAATAGTGCAATATTTTATATTCCTTTTTTAGGACTTGATGTTGATTTTGTGCTTTATTTAAATTTATTTCTTTTGTTGTTTAAATTTTTTTTAATCTTTTCTTGGGACTCTTTAGACAATTAGTTGACTTTGGTGTATATTTTATACACTAATTGGAATTCACGCACATTTTAATTATGTATTATGGGGTATTATAATAATTTTGCAAAAATTTCATTTTATTTTTCATTTCATATGATGCTATAACCTTGTTGCATTTGTTAATTGGTCATCGGAGGAGTTGAGGATCCTCTTTATTTTTATTAATATTTATTTTTTGCTATATTTTACGCTGGAGTTAATTTTTATGGAATCTGTCGGGTCTCAGAAAATTGCCATAGAAGAACATCACCAAGAAACCGCATGTCAAGAAAAGGGGGAGGAGGAACACAGAGTAAATAATAATAATAATAATAATCAAAAATGGGATAGGCTGTTTTCAAGCTCACATGTTTCAGACTCATGCTAACAAGACCATCCCACCCTGCAGCTGCCAGCGAGAGGCCATTTGATCCGCTCCTGTCCTGGGTTTGCTGGGGCGCAGTGCATGGGCACACTTCCCCTATCACCACTCGCTCGCAGCACTGCAAAAAAACATCATAGCAAGAAAACGTACAAAAGTACAGGAAGTGAAGTACTACATGACATTGGGAAACTACAATTATACTGACGATGTTCCCAAAAACACTAACAATTCAAAAATAGTAAAAAAGAAAAAAAAATTAGAAAATTGGACATTGACATTTATTGACATTAATTCTACATTTTACATCAGGCTTAGGCAATCGGACACTTTCCAGTTGTTCCGGTACTAATAGTACAAGCATATCCTACCAGCCCAGAAGACTCCTAGTTTCGCCACAACAGAAGTCCTACTGATTTATAGATTTAGCATGAGGGTATGGAACCAACAGTCAAGACCTTACATGATCTTGGAGCATTTGCATAAAATGATACCATGCTGCCCAACAGGAGCCACAAAACCTTTATATATCACACTGTAGGCGGCATTATTTAGGACCAAACACAAATTCATCCTTATTCGAGAGAACTTTGGGGACTGGCAGTACCAGACGTCTTCTTAGCAAGACCTAATATAGGGTAATACAAAAAATAGCTTGAAAAATAGGGTATTCTATATTTGCATCTGTGAACCAGTGGTCTGTCTTCAGAGGAGGAAAACATATTATCAGTTCTACATGTACGAAGAGACCTTGGAAGAACCTCAAGTCCTCCTCAAATTTGTGGCTAGTTTTATTATAGCGTTCTGTGTGCATAAATAGGCACCATGTAAAATTCATAATCATGATAGTTCCCCATCTACAATATGCCTGGCTCTCAAAACTTTGAAGCCCCACAACTACAATGTGCTGGGCTTTCAAAATCTTGAAGCCCACAGCTACAATGTGCCAAAGCCATCAAAATCTTAAAGGTCCACCATCTATAATGTGTCAGGGCTAAAGTCCCCCAACAATATCCCAGGCTTTCAAAATCTTGAAGGCACACCCATCTACAATGAACAGGGCCCTCAAAATCTTGAGCCCCCCATCTATATTGTACTATTTACTGGTATCTTCTCAAACAAAAGAGTGGACTTTGGGCCCGGGTGTGTCTTCTACCTTTGCCTGCCTAAAAGTTACGCCTGGCTTATACATTTTTTTACTTTACTACTATAGTAGATTGGACCTTATTGAGTTGTGTAGCAAGATATATTGGGACTTCATAACATGAAAGGTTTCTTCTGGCTGGAAATGTTTACTGGTACATATAGCACCATGACAAAAGGAAAACCAGAGTTGCTTAAGCCTGACCTGGGGAGCTGATGGAAAAACATGCTATCTTCATGGCATTACAATTCCCACAGTTATAATACACTGCTCAAAAAAATATAAAGAGAACACTTAAATAACAGAATATAACTCCAAGTAAATCAAACTTCTGTGAAATCAAGCTGTCCATTTAGGAAGCAACACTGTTTGACAATCAATTTCACATGCTGTTGTGCAAATGGAATAGACAACAGATGGAAATTATTGGCAATTATCAAGACACCCTCAATAAAGGAGTGGTTCTGCAGGTGGGGACCACATACCACATCTCAGTACCAATGCTTTCTGGCTGATGTTTTGGTCACTTGAATGTTGGTTGTGCTTTCACACTCGTGGCAGTATGAGATGGATTCTACAACCCACACAAGTGGGTCAGGTAGTGCAGCTCATCCAGGATGGCACATCAGTGCGAGCTGTGGCAAGAAGGTTTGCTGTGTCTGTCAGTGTAGTGTCCAGAGGTGCTACCAGGAGACAGGCCAGTACACCAGGAGACATGGTGGGGTTGTAGGACGGCAACAACCCAGCAGCAGGACCTCCAGCAGGCCACAGATGTGCATGTGTCTGCACAAACGGTTAGAAACCGACTCCATTAGGATGGTCTGAGTGCCAGACGTCCACAGATGGGGTTGTGCTCACAGCCCAACACTGTGCGGCCCTCCAAAGAAATGTCACCCCACACCATTACTGAGCCACTGTCAAACTGGTCATTCTGAAGGATGTTGCAGGCAGCAGATCGCTCTCCACGGCGTCTCCGGACTCTGTCACGTCTGTCACATGTGCTCAGTGTGAACCTGCTTTAATCTGTGAAGAGCACAGGGCGCCAGTGGCGAATTTGCCAATCCCGATGTTCTGTGGCAAATGCCAAGCATCCTGCATGGTGTTGGGCTGTGAGCACAACCCCCATCTGTGGACGTTGGGCACTCAGACCATCCTCATGGAGTCGGTTTCTAACTGTTTATGCAGACACATGCACATTTGTGGCCTGCTGGAGGTCATTATTTTGCAGGGCTCTGGCAGTGCTCCTCCTGTTCCTCCTTGCACAAAGGCTGAGGTAGCGGTCCTGCTGCTGGGTTGTTGCCCTCCTACGGCCCCATCCACGTTTCCTGGTGTACTGACCTGTCTCCTGGTAGCGCCTCCAGCCTCTGGACACTACGCTGACAGACACAGCAAACCTTCTTGCCACAGCTCGCATTGATGTGCCATCCTGGATGAGCTGCACTACCTGAGCCACTTGTGTGGGTGGTAGAGTCTGTCTCATGCTACCACGAGTGTGAAAGCACAACCAACATTCAAAAGTGACCAAAACATCAGCCAGAAAGCATTGGTACTGAGATGTGGTCTGTGGTCCCCAACTGCAGAACCACTCCTTTATTGATGGTGTCTTGATAATTGCCAATAATTTCCATCTGTTGTCTATTCCATTTGCACAACAGCATGTGAAATTGATTGTCAATCAGTGTTGCTTCCTAAGTGGACAGTTTGATTTCACAGAAGTTTCATTTACTTGGAGTTATATTCTGTTGTTTAAGTGTTCCCTTTATTTTTTTGAGCAGTGTATATAGTCATGGGTGCCTAGAATAAATATCATGGCACTTGTCATATGTCTCAAAACATGCTGCAAACTCCTCCCACTGTGCCCCCGCATTCCCTGGCACCTCTCCATTTTCCCGCGAACCACCAATCTACTCGCATATTAACCTCTTTGCTGTTGAGATTCTCAAGACCCTCATTGCAGCAGAGTGATTAAGTAACACTTGCAGGGTGGATGGTGCTTGGCCAGTGGCTTGATCTCATTACACCACGGAGGGCTCGATATTCATTAGCTATCAACAGTAGACCAGATGTCCCCTTTTCATTGTGGCCCATCATTCTACCATCTATTGTCCATGTGAGAGATTCAATGACCTGATAGCAGGTTAACCAAAAGTGGACCACTATGAAATTAATTCCTTCTCCCATTATGGGTGGCCTTTAGAAACATTTTGAATAGGTCAAGTAAGTAAAAGCTGAAATGATTCATTTCCAAAATCCAATACTAAGTGGCTGGACCAGATGATGGGGACATATTGTTTACTTAAAGGATTCTCAGTATTGTCTTAGATAATAAACTGGATTTGGGTAACATAATGCTTCCACCTTCTCTCAAACAATGCCTTAATTAAAGGAACACTCCTTTCAAAAATGGACTCTGATGCAAAACCATAATTGTGGAGGTGCATGACTTCCATCTTTGGTGTTCTTTAGGTCTCTCAAGTCATGCTACACCTACTTAATTCCTGCACTATGCTTCCCCCAGTTTTTGACTGGAATGTTCCTTTAATTAATTTACTTCCAAAATTATTCACACACAGGAGGCAACCATTTTGTGAGCTGAAAGATGCAATATAACATCCATAAATAAATAATAGTGCCTAATAGTGCCTACATAATACTGCCATACATTTCTAATATAAAAGTACTCCAAATAAACCCTTCATAATGGGTAGTTTTAATTTTTACCATACTCTCAAAATAGCTGTTCTCCTTGTATGTTTAGGATATCCGAAACGCTTTATTTATTTATTTATTTCATTCACAAGGTTCAAATTATATCAACTGGTAAAAATATCACTTACTCCCAAAATTCGGTAATTGGAGATACACTGTCCGATAACTCATCACAGGTCAGGTTTCCGAAGGTTGCGTTGACCGTACCATTGCTACAGTCATCGTGTCTGAAGATCTCGACGCACTCTGGGGAGTTCCATGTGTTGTTGCAGTGCGACCAAGGCAGGACTGAAGTGAAGGACTTCACCAGGTAGTAAACCCCCCACGTCAAGATCATGATGTAATATGTGTTGCAGAAGAAGACAATGACCACCGATGCAAATCCGATTCCTGTAGAGAAGAAACAAAGTATTAAGAGAAAAGTCAAAAACAGTCTTCAAAACAAAATCAGCCATGGTCCATGCATACTCATGTGGTCTTGGCAAAATAGGGAATGTGGTCACCACAAAGTAGGTTTATACAGATTGAGAATTTCTCCTGAGAACCTCTTGATAAATTTGGCCTGGCGTGAATAAATGGACCAGGTTTTTGAAAGGGTGGATCAGAGTTTACCCCCAGATTTACGAAGCATTCGTATATAGAAGTGACTTGGTTCTCGATATACTTCTGTTATACTGAAAATAGTAGCTCTAGAATATTCAATTATGGTGTTGCATCATCAAGGACATCCCTTTTTAAAATGTGGGTTTCTGAAACAAATCAGCTGATCACCCATGGTCCTGTCTCTGGCACTCCTGATAATCAGCTGCTATTGCCAGGGGAAGTTGCAGACAGCTAGACAATCTGTAAGACGTTATGATGGACATTCATATCAGTGGACTTTCCTTGTAAGAAGAAGACATCTCAATTCTGCTAGAACAAGAGACAATCCAACAAAGCTACTGTCCACTGTGGCTCAGAGATAGTGGTCTTGAAAGGTGGACCCATCCTCTATGACACAAATATATCCATATAGGGTACTTCAACAGGGATTGTCTTCAAGAGAGAACTCCTTTAAAGAAGCGTCCTACTTGGCAGACACCCCTGAGCTTGGTATTTGAGTAGATCCAGATGCCCTTCTACCACATAACGACACATAATTGGGATGCCCCATTATTATACCCAGGAAGCTCAAGTTATTCTTCATTTTAGGGGTTTCATCTCTGCCTAGCCTTCTTGTCACATACCCGCTTCTCAGCACATGACTTGGGGTTGCGCCTGCAAGGGTTAATCTATCTCCTCTCACTCAGTCCAGCATTCAACCTCTGTCTTATGCTGCAATGGGAGCATAAATCACACCCCGACACATACCACGCACCCCCACTTCATACACGCTGCCACCACTCACCGAACACGCGGGCGATGAGTCCCGGAAATACTACTATTATATTCCAATCACCAGAATCACAAACTCTAAGGCTATGGATTCTTATTCTTTTAGAACATACAAGGTTCCAACTTATTAAAGTTTTAAGCTTTAATAGAAAAGGTACAGTGCTTACAATAAAAGGATATAAAATAATATGGAAATAAAATGTGATATACAAATATGCAAAGCAGTTATAAAAACAAAATGGAGAAACTTACAGATATATCTAAACCTTGCAGTCTGGTATCCTGCTCCCTGGGAGGGGGGGTGAATATGAAATGACTCACATCAGCTGGGCTGTCCCTCAGTCTGTGAACAACCTTCTATGGGTAAAGGCCTAATTTATAGATTTAACCTGGAGATCAGATTTCTGGACCAGCCTTTCATGGTAAAATTCTAATTCCTGATTTGTGACTGGACCATGGCTACTTTACCAATGAAAACATTATTTTTTTCTCTAAACACTCTTTGTGTAACCTTGCTTTCTCATAGTAAATAGAAATTGTCAGGTTGCAATTTGGCATCTCCCTTCAAAGGTGTCAGAAGGTGTGAAATGTCTCCAATTCTGTGTGTGTCAGGAAGGCACCCTGGGGCCCGAGACCCTGAGACCAGGAGAGCTGTGTTTTCTCATGATAACACATGTCATGACCTTTGTGAAGAGATGCAGCCTAGAACGGATGCTAATTTACTGCTGGTCATACATCTTACAAATACATATTTTCACTACACCTGATAATATTTTGAGCTTGTAGGGTGGAAGTCCTCTGAAGAAGAGACACGTTCATAGATAAGACAGCCTTGTAAGTTAGGATTAAACCAAAAAATAGCAGAAACAGGAGCCCACATGAGAGGTCATGGGGCACAACTACAACTGATGACACATGACGCTCACATTGAGATTTATCAACCATGTAGATCTCGGATTGCCAACTGCAGTATGACAGATTAAGCGGTTCTAATAGCTGATGTAGAGCAGATTATAATCAGAAAGCCTAAAATCAGATTTTGGATAAAAGAAATCCAGATTAAGTTCATAAACATTATTATATATCTTTTAATCATTGGAGTTCCATTTGTGTCAACCCATGCCTATTTGCCCAGAATCCTTTAACAGGCTCTTATGGACATTGTTGAAGAGTACTATGATATATTCTAGCATGAAACTGGGCATTATTATTTTACATTTTTCCACCATACTTACAGTTCTATACAGTTGACACAGTGATGGGTCAAAGGTTCTCATAACCAATCTACTAGATTTGGTGGGTATCGATGGGCAAGACCCTGTCCAGCCGCCAGGTCCGTAATGTCTGGCCACTGGATGTGAGCTCTGAGAACCAACTCCTACCTGACTGCATCTGTGACTCCTTTGATTAGCCAACTTGACGCGGTCATAGGTGTGTAACACCACAACAATGACATTACCCCAAGCCAGTTATTTAATAGAAGACTTGCGAAGGCTGTGATTTAGGAGACACCTTCCATCCAGCAGCAAGAGATTGCTGATGTGGCTGCTGCACCAGATCTTGAGAATTGATATGCACCAAGTTCTTTTACCTGCTATAACTTATTGTCTATAAATTAATTTGTTTGCATGAATTTTTTTTTTCTCCTTTTGCTCAGAGTTTGCCATATGCTCACGAGGATGAGTTCACAAGCGTTGGCCAAGCATTCTGCTGATCACCGGAGCTCGGGCAGCTAAGGACACAATCTGTTCATTGGGTCCGTACAAATTATAGTAAAGTTCCTTCATATCTGATGGAGGAGATAATGCTGATTTGTTATGGAGTAAAACATCGAAAATATTCCAAAGGACCACCCCAGCTCCAGTACGTCCTTACATTGGAAATCAACATCATCCTGAAATCTAGAGTATGATATGGACACACTGGCAATGGTTTTATTTCCTCCTGGAATATGGTTGAGCCTGTTGCAGATTTCCGCTTTCAGCAGAATCGTCTATGTTCAGATATTGTGAACAGTTCTACTTGGTACGAATGGCAACCATTATACTCATCAACATAACATGGAGAAACTGACGTACACAAACCAACAAGGTCACACAGTACAGTATTAATAAACTTCAAAAATGAACACAGCGCTGTCTGTTCAAAACCATTCTCACAACATAAGCCTGCAGCTGTTTTATACTTCAACAACCCCTACGGAATGTCTAATTGCCTATAGGGACTGGAATTGGAATTAAAAAAAAACATTGTGAGCCTAATGTTATTCATCCTTGCCTACACAAAGAAATCAGGTTCAATGACACCATTATGTCTTCAAGGTCAACCCAAGACAGTCATATGATATCCGTTTTGACTTTGAGAAACCCTGATTCAGGTTAGGCAGTCGTTATCTGCTCGTTATCACCATGGATGGCTGCCACGTGTACTATAATAAATTAGGTCAATTTATGATTGTGATGTGTGTTGTCCTACATATTACTAATCCACATTTCATTGAAGGACTTTGGGCTAAGCCAAGTACCAATCCTGTTTACCCCACCAGAGTGCAAGTAAAAGATTAGGCAATAGACGGTTAAAGTTGTTGTCTCATAAACAACTTGTATCACCTTCTTTTAACATGACGGGATTATAAATGTGTAATAGCTGGGATCCAGCTGCTGAAACCCTTAGGCTGTGTGCACATGCTGCGGATTAGGTGCGGATTCATCCGCGCGGATTTTGTAAAATCCGCAGGTGAAACCGCAGGTCAAAAGACCTGCGGTTTTACCTGCGGATTGCTCTGCGGTTTTGCCCTGCGGTTTTTCATCTCCTCAATGGAGGAGATGGCAAACCGCAGCGGAATCCGCAGAAAGAATTGACATGTCAATTCTTTCTGCGGATTGAAAACCGCCGATAATCCGCGCGGAAAATTCCGCACCGTCTGCATTGTGGTTTTTGATTCCCATAGGGAATCATGGTACTGTACACCGCAGTAGAAACTGCTGCGGGTCCGCAGCAGCCAAAACCGCTGCGGAACCGCAGCAAAATCCGCAGCGTGTGCACACAGCCTTACTAATCCTGAAGAATGGGTGGTCTTAAGACACTTGTGTGAATAAAGAATGGAGTGACCACTGCTCCATTATTGGGAATGTATCATCAGAAAATGATCTCTTGTCTACATTTTCATAAATAAAGAGAAGAGAACCTGTCAGGTCGGATAACGCTATTAACCTGCAGATATGGGGCTAATCTGCAGGCTGCTAACACTAGGAAGGTGCCCGGCTGGCAGCATTGTGAGCGGCAGCTGTAACCACGCCCTTAACTGACAGCTGGCACTGCAGTGCATCAGATACTCTTAACCTGCAGATTAACCCTATATCTGCAGGTTAATAGAGTTATCCAAATTGACCGGTTCCCTTTAATGTATTTTTTATAATGGTATTTTTTTTCAAATAATTCATTTTTTATATACTGTTTTTATCTACATGAAAAAAAAATCTTGCAATTTTTAAGCCGTCATCCTGTTCTTCAGGGCTCATGCACACATTGAGTATTTGGTGAGTTTTTTACCCCAGTATTTGTAAGCCAAAACCAGGAGTGGAACGGTCAGAGGAAAAGCATAATAGAAACATTTGCACCCCTTCTGCATTTATCACCCACTCCAGGTTTTGGCTTACAAATACTGGGGTAAAAAACTCACCAAATACTCAATGTGTGCATGAGCCCTCACATTGTTATACAAAGCAATAGATTGATGCTATTTTTGTAGAAGCGTTATCTGAGCATGCCCTAATCTGAGAGCAGATCACGATGAAGGGAGGAGGAAGAGGTGAACTATGACATCAACTACTGTATATAGAGATGTTATCAGTTATTGTACAGGAGGAGGTAAGCTGTGATATCTTCTATTGTGAATGCTGGATCCTGTGTTATCTACGGTATATAAAGGTGTTATCAGTCATTGTACAGGGGGAGGAGGTGAGCTGTGACATCACCTATTGTAAACAGTGAATCATGTGTTATCTACTGTATGTAGAGGTGATATCAGTCATTGTACAGAAGGATGAGGTGAGCTGTGATATCTCCTATTGTGAATGGTGGATCCTGTGTTACCTACTGTATATAGAGGTGTTACCAGTCATTGTACAGGAGGAGGAGGTGAGCTCAAAATCTGAATTAAACAATAGGTAATTTTCTGATGACACATTTCCTGTACATAGTAATGGTCAGATAATGGAGCATTGGTCCTACATGCTCACTAACACTTCATTCACACAGGAGACTTTGGAGCTCCCGTTCTTACGATCAGTGTTCTCAGCGGTTAGATCCCCAGCCATAACACCAGGTTCGTTCTGCCCAGGTTATGGAGTGTAGTACAGGTAATGAGAAAAGGCCATTACATGAATTCAATTAACAGCGGAGCGCCCGGGGCTAGAGCAGCACAACCTTGTCCGACAAGAGGTGGAAATGCAATTTCTGCTCGAATTGGAAATGCTCTGCTGAGCTCACGTACATTAGTGTAGGGTCACGAGACTCTTCACACAGGGCAGAGAAATACTGGGAATTAAACGTGTAGGGGTAAACCAACTGTATGAAAGGGACACTCATGAATTTAAGTAATGAAATGTTATTCAAGTCAATCACTGGTGGAAAAACATCTGATGTAATTGTCGGACTCACAGGTTCCTAAATAGAATAATATTATGAAGGGGCATACAAAACGTGGCTTGCTTCTAGTGGTGGTTGAGGCTAAAACGCCCTAACCTCCTGAGACAGGAACACTTGGTTGTTTGCTCCCAGTTGCTTTCCATGATCATTCGGTTATCGCCCCACACTCTTGGTTGTAGGACCCGTAGAGTAGATCCTCAAACAAGTTCTGGCCAAACTTAACAAAATAAGGTATACTGCCAACCTCGTCTGCGTTTCTCTTTCCATGGGACCATAATAGTGCCTCTATGGTATATTCACTAATATATTGAGAGGGTCATCGTAAAAAGCATGGAATAGACCCCAATTAATTTCTAAAATCTTTTATCTAATAAAGAGGTGGTCTTTTTATTGTGTGTTAATGATTCAAAGATGGCGTTCTATACCCTTCACCCAAAACAGGTATGAAGATCATTTTAGCCAATCAAAGTCCAATTGCCCAATCCTTATCTTACCAACATCACCTTTCAAGAGATAAAGTAGATCGGTCCCACCGAAATCTGCGGGTTTGGGCAACTTTAATCCAATGTGTATGGGGGCCTTAGACTTCAAATATGTTTAAGTGAATTTGTATCCAGTTTTTACCTTCATAGTCATAGCCAAAAATGTTGACTTGATGGACTAACCTTTGAAAAGAGGAGCTATGTTCCACACAGCAATACTTCCAGCCTTCATAAACTGTCCCAAGGCGATTTCCAGGAAGAAAATCGGAATTCCACCAAAGATGGCGATCAGGACATAAGGAATGAGAAAAACACCTGGAAACAGATAAAAAAATGTTTAGTCATGCAAGGTTTCAGATAGATCAGTTTAATGTAGATCACTAGGGTATAAATAAATTATGTCAAGAATTTACACATGTAGTGGAGACCATGTAGTGGCCATGGGGTCTACCTTGGTTGGTCCTTCCTCTTATTCTACTGAGACGATTGTTATGATGACCTAACCCATAGGAATGCCCTACTGTGGTTGGTCCCACCACCTTTTCTACTAAGCCAATTTTTATGGTAACCAAACCCATAGGAGACCCTACCATGGTTGGTTCCAGCTATTTTTCTACTGAGCCAATTGTCATGATGGCCAAACCCATAGGAGGACCTAAGATTGTTGGTTACACTTCATTTTCTACTAAGCCAATTGTAATGATGACAAAACCCAAAGAAAGCCCTACCAAGGTTGGTCCCACCTTCTTTTCTACTGAGCCAATTGTCATGATGATCAAACCCATAGGAACTCCTATCATGGTTGGTCCCACCTCCTTTTCTACTGAGCCAATTGTCATGATGACTAAACCCTTACAAGGCTCGACCATGGTTGGCCCAAACTCCTTTCCTACTGAATACTGATCCAACTATCATTATCAAACCCATAGGAGGCCCTACCATGGTTGGCTTTGCCCCACAACCTCCAATACTGAGCCAATGGTCATGGTGGTCAAACTTATAGGAGGCCCTACCATGGTTGGTCGCCCCCTCCTTCACTACTGAGCCAATTGTCAAGACGACCAAAACCAGGACCATAATGAGGAGTTGTTTTTTATTTTTACTTTGTGGCCCAGTTTTCTATGTCTCATTGACTCATCTAGGCAATTATCTATGACAACTACATTTACCACTTATAAACCTCACTTTACCTGGTGTCATTAGCAAAGATTTAAAGCCCACCAAGTCCCATTTCCAATGCCGTTCCCAGTACCCTCTGTAAGAAACACTGAGCTCTGTAGATTCTTCTTGCCATAATCTGCTGTCGTTCTTCTTTATAAGCCAGGAGACATTGAAACACTTACTTAATACTGGTCTTAGTCATAGCTATGGTCAGGAAGACATATTAATTTGTGAATATACCCAGTCAGCACTGGAGACAGTTTGATTTATAAGAGGATTCAGGGGATTAGGACGTCAGGATAAGATGACGCTGGTGAGGACATGTGGCAAGCTTTCATCGTAGAAGGTCAGAGTGCAATATTCAGTTGCTGAACGTATGCAATGGAGGTCAATCGGGCAGAATATCAATTGTATTGAGTGTGCAGCCTGGAATAAGAATGGCCCATTGGCTATGTTATATGACACTACCCATGGAGTGCAGGTTATGTATATATGTTCATTATGTATTTATTAACTGATTAATATCTCCTTTTATATTCCACACAATTTGATCCTAGAGGGGCCTTAGGAATAACACCTAAGGGATACATTACACCTTCTACGATGACTTCTTCATCGATGTGAGAGGATAAGTGACCTCACACTATTCATATCAAAAATGGTAGAAAATGGCTTTTAGTCCATTGCCCCATGTACACTATGATATAGAAGGGACCATTACTCTACATTCGAACCAATGAAGTTGGATCACATTAAAAGTCGGGTTCATTTATTAATTGGGTTCCCATTGAAACGCATGTAGCAATGTCAATGACCCATAGGAGTTCTGACTTTAGAAAGATTTATATGGCTGGAGGGAGAGCCAGAGGGAAGATTTGTATGGTTCAAAGCCATAAAATAACCTACATGAACAATTATATTTGGCTGCTGCTCCGTTTCACCGGGAAGTTTTAAGTCAAGAAGGAATTCACTAAGGTCATTAACAATCTCAAAAGAACTATGGCACTGAATAGGGTATGAAATACGTAGACAGAAGACAGTTTTTTTCAGAAAATTTACACACATATTAGAAGCAATCATCAGACCCTGACCCCATTTTATGTATTGAAGCATCTAATGAGCATGTGTAAAGGTCATGGTAAAGGGAGGAGGAGCTATAACATCACCTATTGTGATTGGTGGATAAATTTATGGAATATCTACAGGATATGCCATACATGTCTTAAAGTGAGGATCAGGACCCAGTGGAACGCTGACAAAAATAGAGAGGTGGCTGCACATTCACAACTTTATTTATTTATTTGGACGATATGAAAATTGCCACCATTGGATATACCGTAGATGCCATAAATGTAAAAGATGGGACCTCCTACCTCCCATATAAAGTAAGGTTTACACAGGCCCATTCCTAGTGCTGATTGGCAATATAGCAAAGTTGATTGTCATTCGTGAAAAAAAGAACCAGTCACTTGCCAATTACTGTTCTCTTGAATCCGGCGCTGTTTTTCTTTTGTTCCTACTCCTGAGATATTGCCATATCTTCCCTGTATATAAATCTAGTCTTGTTACCCAAATGGAGGTGGTCTACAACTGCTCCCTGTGGGTGTGTTCTTGAGGACCCCACCCAGATATACTAGATTTACATACAGTGGAAGAAGGGGCTATAGCTCAGAATTGGTGAGGCACAGGAGCAAAGGAAAAATGGCACCAGATTCAGGAGAACAGCGGCATTTACACCAGGCAAAAAAAAACAAACCCATATATATGGTAACTGACAAGTCCCCTTTAAGGACCTTTTATATTGGCCAACGCAAACAGTATGTTGATGGGTGATTGCTAATAAGATAATTTCATCCCTTACAGTTTGCATATTGTTGGAAACACATGCCATGTTTACACGGGGAAATGTAATGCCGACATCAATGAACTTCTAGGCCGTATGCGTGAGCTTGAGAATGGAAAATTCTTTTTGTTTCCATTGAAAAAGTCATGGTGACATAATGGGTCAATGAAGAGAAATGTACTCATGACAATGTACTCGTGTACACGGATGCACGTCCTCATCCATTCACAGACAAACGGTGTATTCAATATGATATGTAAAGAACATATACGTGATTTCATTGCAATCTACAGCAAACATATGACGTTTCAGTCTCACACCAAAAAAGACCTTCTGAAGATAAACGGATTGCCCCAGAATAAAAGACTCAGAAAGGTGTCTCAAAGGTGCCTGGGACAGCCTTGAAGTCACTGTAGACATCCAACAATGACATAGTAAACATGCTGACGTAATGATATACAACCCTGTATTTTCTGAAATTTTTACCAGTGATGGAAAAACTGTACGAGGCCTCATCCTATTGGGATTTTGGGAACATTGAACAAACAGGAAGTTACAGTGGGGAGGAAAGATAGCACCGGGGATAGGTCAGGGGTGACCCATCTGCAGGATTCATCATTTAATGACCCTTTAGTTTCAGTACCTTATAAGATTCTCAGGGATATATTAAGGATCCTCACTGTGGAGGCTCTTGCTCTTTCGAAAATATTTCCAAGATGAAAAAGTTGAGCTTCAGTGTAAAGCATGGAGGCATGATCCACCGCTTTACTCTCTAACGGGGTGGAAAATGAAAATCTATCTTCAAATGAACTATAGGAGACATGAATCGTACATGGAGTTCATAGTAGCCCTATAATGGCTTATTATGTAGAGAGAGGCCGACTGTCGAGATCATCAATGGCGCATTCAGCGCTCTCGATAATCAACACTTGTGATATTTGTTTTCTCCCATTCCTATCAGGTTTGTGAAATTTCCCACACACATCAGTAGAGGTGACTCATAATGTGGATCTGTAATTTCTTCTTATCTGAAGTCCTGTCCAAGTTATAAGACCTGGTTGGTTAATGGTTAACTGGCCAGCCAAGAATACGTGAGCATCTGACATTGTTTCATGGATACTAGGTGTGTGTAGTAATATATATATATATATATATATATAGTTGTGCTCAAAAGTTTACATACCCCGGCAGAATTTTTGCTTTCTTGGCCTTTTTTCAGAGAATATGAATGATAACACCAAAACTTTTTCTCCACTCATGGTTAGTGGTTGGGTGAAGCCATTTATTGTCAAACTACTGTGTTTTCTCATTTTATATCATTAAGACAACCCAAAACATCCAGATGACCATGATCAAAAGTTCACAGACCTCATTTCTTAATACCGTGTATTTCCCCCTCTTACATCAATGACAGCTTGAAGTCTTTTATGGTAGTTGTGGATGAGGTTCTTTATTTTCTCAGATGGTAAAACTGCCCACTCAACTCGGCAAAAGCCTCCTGTACCTGTAAATTCCTGGAGTGTCTAGCATGAACTGCACGCTTGAGATCTACCCAGAGTGGCTCAATGATATTGAGGTCAGGAGACTGAGATGGCCACTCCAGAACCTTCACTTTGTTCTGTTGTAGCCAATGACAGGTCAACTTGACCTTGTGTTTTGGATCGTTGTCATGTTGGAACATCCAAGTACGTCCCATGCGCAGCTTCTGGGTTGATGATTGCAAATTTGCCTCCAGTATTTGCTGATAACATGCTGCATTCATTATTCCTTCAACTTTGACCAAGTTTCCTGTGCCTTTGTAGCTCACACATCTCTAAAACATCAGCAATCCACCTCCGTGCTTTACAGTAGGAATGGTGTTCCTTTCATCATATTCCTTGTTGACCTCTCTCTAAATATAACATTTATAGTTGTGGCCAAAAAGTTCAATTTTGGTCTCATCACTACAAATTACCTTGTTCCAGAAGTTTTCAGGCTTGTCTCTGTGCTGTTTTGCGTATTGTAGGCGAGATACTTTGTGGCATTTGCGCAGTAATGGCTTTCTTCTGGCGACTCAACCATGCAGCCCATTTTTCTTCAAGTGCTTCCTTATTGTGCAACTTGAAACAGTCACACAGCTAGTTTTCAGAGAGTCCAGTATTTCAGCTGATGTTATTTGTGGGTTTTTCTTTGCATCCTGGACAATTTTCCTGGCAGTTGTGGACAAAATTTTTGTTGGTCTTCCTGATCGTGGTTTTGTTTGAACGCTGCTGACTGGCATTATCAATTCCTTGGATATCTCATTGTATCCCTTTCCTGTTTTATACAGTTCAACTACGTTTTCCCGTAGATCCGTTGACAATTCATTAGCTTTCCCCTTGACTCACAATCCACAAACGTCAGTGGCTAGATGAAACATGCAAGAGTCTGTCTGAATCCCAGAAACTCACTCAGCTTTTATGCACACACACTGATTACAAGCAAACAGGTCACAGGTGAGGATGTTACCTTTAGTAGCCAGTAAAACCCATTTGTGTCCACTCCTGTGCATGTTATCAAGCCAAAATCACCAGAGTATGTGAACTTTTGATCAGGGTCATTTGTATGTTTTGGGTTGTCATTAGGATTTAAAAAGAGAAAACACAGTAGTTTGACAATAAATGGCTTCACCCAACCACTAACCATGAGTGGAGAAAAAGTTTTGGTGTTCTCATTCATATTCTTTGGAAAAAGGCCAAGAAAGCAAAAATTTTGCTGGGGTATGTAAACTTTTGAGCACAACTGTAAGTCTATTCATAATGCCAATGCATCATAATGGTTAGGAAGCATGAAAATAAATAGAGGTGCACCTACTATGGTAGCAAAGAGTAGCATTGCTATAGAACCCAGTGGGGCTAGGGGGACATATTGGTACCAGGCGGCTAGCAGTGTTATTTTGATCCTGGCAAATAACTAAGATTTTAAGTGGAAGTTTAAGGCTGCTGTGAGTACAGACAGAAAGTCATAGTGGTAAAGCAGGTGAAAACAAAGATTGGGTATGTTGCTTTTGAATATATCTGATTCTTTGTTTTCACAATAAATATTCTGCCTCCAGAGATATTCCGCTCTCCCTATTGAGAACATTGGCACACTTAAAGGAACTTTGTCAGTAGGATCAACGCTCCTAAGCTGACCTTATGGGCATGTAGCTAATAGAAAGCTCAATCAAATGATACCTTGATATCTGCAATCCGATGTCTTATTCCAGAGAAATCCATGTTTTTCTTAATATGTAAATGAGCTGTTATGATCTGTGGGCTGGACATATATCTCAATGAGACTCTGATTGCAGATATTATTATAAATAAGTGGGGGCATTACCAGTGTGAGACATGTAATGACGTACAGTCTGCAATCCTGATCTCACACTGGTAACAACCCCTTTCATTTACAATAATCTCTGGAGGCAGATTCTCAGGGAGATCTATGTCCGGCCCATAGATCATAACAGCTCACTTACGTATTAAGAATAATGTGAATTTCTTGAGTATAAGACATCAGATTGCAGATATCAAGGTATCATTTTATTCAGCTTCCTATGACCTACATGTCCATATAGATGGCTTAGGAGGGTTGTTCCTGCTGACAGGTTCCCTTTAACCCCTTTCCTACATTAGACGTACTATTCCGTCCATGTGACCTGGGACCTAAGTCCCAATGACGGAATAGTACGTCTAATGCGATCAGCTGCACTTACGGGGGGAGCGCAGCTGATCGCGGCCGGGTGTCAGCTGATTATCACAGCTGACACCCGGCACAATGTGTCAGGGGCGGTCACAGACCGCCCCGACACGTTAACCCCTGGCACACCGTGATCAAACATGATCGCGGTGTACCGGGGGTTAAAGGAAGCATCGGCAGGGAGGGGGCTCCCTCCGTGCTTCCCTGCGACCCCCACAGCGGCGCAATGTGCAGCGACGCTGCGGGGGTTGCCTTCCCTGCAGGTCCCCGGATCCAATATGGCGACGGGGACCTTCGGGGGCCTGCAGGGAGCTGGCTTCCTCACTGCCCGCAGAGCGCAGGCATGAGGAAGCCTGCAGCAGTGCCTGTGACAGATCGCTGATCTGTCACAGCAGTCTCTGTCACAGGATAGTGATGTTCCCCATGGGACATTATAATAAAGTTAAAAAATAAAAAAAAAGTGTAAAAATAATTTAAAAAAAATCGCTAAATAAATTAAAAAAAAAAAAATCCCTAATAAATTCATTTTTTGAAAATAAAAAAACAAAAAAACAATAAAAGTACACATATTTGGTATCGCCGCGTCTGTAATGACCCACCCTATAAAACTGTCCCATTAGTTAACCCCTTTAGTGAACCCCCTTAAAAAATAAAAATAAAAAACGAAGCAAAAAATAATGATTTATTGTCTTACCACCAAACAAAAAGTGCAATAACGCGCGATCAAAAAGACGCATATAAATATCCATGGTACCGCTGAAAACATCATCTTGTCCCGCAAAAAACAAGCTGCCACACAGCATCATCAGCAAAAAAATAAAAAAGTTATAGCTCGCAGAATAAAGCGATGCAAAAATAATTATTTTTTATAGAAAATTGTTTTCATTGCATAAAACCGACAAAACATAAAAAACGACCTAAATGAGGTATCGCAGTAACCGTACTGACCCGAAGAATAAAATCACTTTATCAATTTTACCGTACGCGGAATGGTGTAAACGCACCACCCCAAAAGAAATACATGAAACGCTGGTTTTTGTTCATTCTGCGTCACAAAAATCAGAATAAAAAGCAATCAAAAAATGTCACGTGCCCGAAAATGGTACCAATAAAAACGTCAACTCGTCCCACAAAAAATAAGACCTAACATGACTGGGTAGGTCAAAATATGGAAAAATTATAGCTCTCAAAATGTGGTGATGCATAAACTATTTTTACAATAGAAAGCGTATTTTAGCGTATGACAGCTGCCAAAAATAAAAACCCGCCATATACAGTAAATCAAACCCCCCGTTATCACCCCCTTAGTTAGGGAAAAATAATAAAATAGCATTTTTTTTTATTTATTTCCATTTTCCCATTAGGGCTAGGGTTAGGGTCAAAGCTAGGGTTAGGGCTAGTGCTAGGGCTAGGGTTAGAGTTAGAATTGGGGGGTTTCCACTGTATTGGCACATCAGGGGCTTTCCAAATGCGACATGGCGTCCAATCTCAATTCCAGCCAAAAAAGTTAAATGGCGCTGCTTCCCTTCCGAGCTCTGCCATGTGCCCAAATAGTGGTTTACCCCCATATATGGGGTATCAGCGTACTCAGGACAAATTGCACAATAACTTTTAGGGTCCTGTTACTCTTGGGAAAATAAAAATTGGGGGTGAAAAGATCATTTTTGTGGAAAAAAAATATTATTTTTTTAATTGTACGGCTGTACGTTATAAACTTCTGTGAAGCCCTTGGGGGTTCAAAGTTCTCACCACACATCTAGATAAGTTCTTTGGGGGGCCTAGTTTCCAAAATGGGGTCACTTGTGGGGGGTTTCCACTGTTTAGGCACATCAGGGGCTCTCCAAACGCGACATGGCGTCCGATCTGAATTCCAGCCAATTTTGCAGTGAAAAAGTCAAACGGCGCTCCTTCCCTTCCGAGCTCTGCCATGTGCCTAAACAGTGGTCCCCCCCACATGTCAGGTATCGTCGTACTCAGGACAAATTGCACAATAACTTTTTCAGTCCAATTTCTCCTGCTACCCTTTGTAAAATAAAAAAATTGAACCTGAAGTAATTTTTTTTGTGAAAAAAAGTTAAATGTTCATTTTTTTTAAACATTCAAAAAATTCCTGTAAAGCACCTGAAGGGTTAATAAACTTCTTGAATGTGGTTTTGATCACCTTGAGGAGTACAGTTTTTAGAATGGTGTCACTTTTGGGTATTTTCCATCATATAGACCCCTCAAAGTGACTTCAAATGTGATGTGGTCCGTAAAAATAAAATGGTGTTGTAAAAATGAGAAATCGCTGGTCAATTTTTATCCCTTATAGCTTCCTAACAAGAAAAAATTTTGGTTCCAAAATTGTGCTGATGTAAAGTAAACATGTGGGAAATGTTACTTATCAAGTTTTTTGTGTGCCGTATCTCTGTGATTTTAGGGCATAAAAATTCAAAGTTGGAAAATTGCGAAATTTTCAAAATTTTCGCCAAATTTCCATTTTTTTTCACAAATAAATGCAAGTTATATGAATGAAATATTACTACTAACATGAAGTACAAAATGTCACGAGAAAACCATGTCAGAATCACCGGGATCCGTGGAAGTGTTCCAGAGTTATTACCTCATAAAGGGACAGTGGTCAGAATTGTAAAAATTGGCCCCGTCATGAACGTGCAAACCACCCTTGGGGGTGAAGGGGTTAAGCCATTGACATGAGATTATTATCTGCCAGAAATTCATGTGTCCAAGCAGCTTCCTCTCTTGACTTCCCCATACTCATGAAAACTTGGCTTCACTCATTGAAAAGAGGAGAAACCCGCTTATCTCCACTGAAAGCAAAAGGATTGGCTATAGAAATGGCCCGATTCTCTTCTCCCCCAAACTTACTCTTTAAGGGCAGAGTGGGGAGACCACCATACATATCCCATGGCTGGCCAGTCACATTGAAATCAATGGGTTAGCATGATTTCCATCTAACATGTATTGGGGTTTGTAGCCTAACTGCACATGTATGTGCTTTGGGGGTCTGTCGGGAGGAATAGTCAAAATGTATTTTCAATCACCCTCCTCAGGTCCAGGGCTGAGTCTCCACCACTACTCCCAGTGTCTGCAGCATTGACGTCACAGTGATAGCGCTGCAGCCAGTCAGTGAACTAAGGCTATGTGCACACGCTGCGGTTTTTTGCTGCGGTTCTGCAGCGTTTTTGGCCCTGCGGAACCGCAGCAGTTCCGCAGACATGGTACAGTACCATGTAACCCTATGGGATTTAAAAAACGCTGTGCTCACGCTGTGGTTTTTTCCGCGCGGTTTTGCTGCGGTTTACAAACTGCAGCATGTCAATTGTTTCTGCGGATTCCGCTGCGGTTTCACATCTTTAACATAGTAGAGGTGTGAGACCGCAGGGCAAAACCGCAGACCAAAACGCAGGAAAACCGCAGGTCACTTTACCCGCAGGTGAAACCGCAGTGTGTGCACACAGCCTAAGCGGCTCTTCCTGAGCAGACGTCACAATCCGCTGAGCTCAATGATTGGCTGCAGCACTGTCGACATGACGTCCGAGCTGCAGACGGTGACAGTCATCCGAAGCAGTGGCAGAGAATCAGCTGGACCTGGGGAGAGTGAGTAATGCTCTGGGAACGGGTTTCCGAAATGGAAAACTTCTTGAAGTATCCAGTGGGTCAGTAAACTATGCATTTCTTATTTTACTGTATAGTAACACTTTGTTCTTTCCTACACTGAGGGATGCAGTAAAGAACATATACCGGGCAGTCAGTGGTCCACGTACACCGTGGCTTCTGTCGGAGGGATACTCCCAACTTGCATCACCAATGGAAGCGCAGAATGAGATGTGAACAGAGCCCTGATTGTGTCTTTAAAGGAGAACAGAACTCATTCAAAATTACTTTTCTCAACATCATGTTTGCTGCATAACGCATGGAGATCCACGGCCGGGTCTTGGTCGGAGCAGCTGTGCGCAGCAGATGTCCCTTTTGTCCACTTGTATGCATTGTAAACTAGTTCTTAGCTGCATTAGTAGATTTCGGCCCCTGCTTGGGAATGTCGCCCGTTATGTCTCATTTCTTCTACCTGTATTCATTAATAGTTACACTTTCACTACGGTGCTTTTAGGTACAGGATTAGACTGCTTTATTCCAGAAACAGCGCCACCCCTGTCCACAGTTAGTGTCTGATATTGCAGCTTAGATCTGTTATAGTGAATGTTGCAAAACTGCAATACCACACACATCCTGTGGTCATGTGTGACGCTGTGTTTTTCTTTTGCAGACATGTTTTTCTAATTTGGTAAATTGCTGTGTACTCATGCCATACTATGGCTTGACTGGAAGGTTGACATGTCTTTTTGGGGTTGTCTGGTTAATGTCTGGCTGTCTTTGGGGGCTTTTGGATTCATAGAGAGTGCTCTATTGACAGCTCACTCATTTCAAAAGGGCGATATGAGGACATTCTTGTTGGGGATAACCCTTGAGGACATTTATCATCTGGGAATGCTTTGACAAAATGAAGGATCTAGTAGCTCAGCTGGGAAGCTATCCTCTTTCGCATGTATGAATGTAGCTGTTGATGGGTAGTTTGGCCCTTGCTCGGGCCTGTCTGTATTTTGTATAAGCTCTGAATTTGATGGCGATTCTGTAAATGGGGTTCACAGGACCCCCATTTTTCTGACAGCTGAGGGTCTCATAGGTAGGACCCATATATTTCCTGCACTATGTGCAGCACCCAGCTGTGCATCTCCTGCACTATGTGTAGCGCCCAGCTGTGCATCTCCCACCCTATGTGCAGCGCCCAGTGGTACATCTCCTGCACTATGTGTAGCGCCCAGCTGTGCATCTCCTGCACTATGTGCAGTGCCCAACGGTGCATCTCCTGCACTATGTGCAGCGCTCAGCTGTGCATCTCCTGCACTATGTGCGGCGCCCAGCTGTGCGTCTACCGCACTATGTGCGGCGCTCAGCTGTGCGTCTACCGCACTATGTGCGGCGCCCAACTGTGCATCTCCCGCACTATGTGCGGCGCCCAGCTGTGCGTCTACCGCACTATGTGCGGCGCCCAACTGTGCCTCTCCCGCACTATGTGCGGCGCCCAACTGTGCATCTCCCGCACTATGTGCGGCGCCCAACTGTGCATCTCCCGCACTATGTGCGGCGCCCAACTGTGCATCTCCCGCACTATGTGCGACGCCCAACTGTGCATCTCCCGCACTATGTGCGGCGCCCAACTGTGCATCTCCCGCACTATGTGCGGCGCCCAACTGTGCATCTCCCGCACTATGTGCGGCGCCCAACTGTGCATCTCCCGCACTATGTGCGGCGCCCAACTGTGCATCTCCCGCACTATGTGCGGCGCCCAACTGTGCATCTCCCGCACTATGTGCGGCGCCCAACTGTGCATCTCCCGCACTATGTGCGGCGCTCAGCTGTGCATCTCCTACACTATGTAGAGCGCCCAGCTGTGCATCTCCCACCCTATGTGCAGCGCCCAGTGGTACATCTCCTGCACTATGTGTAGCGCCCAGCTGTCCATCTCCTGCACTATGTGCAGTGCCCAACGGTGCATCTCCTGCACTATGTGCAGCGCTCAGATGTGCATCTCCTGCACTATGTGCAGCGCCCAACTGTGCATCTCCCGCACTATGTGCGGCGCCCAACTGTGCCTCTCCCGCACTATGTGCGGCGCCCAACTGTGCCTCTCCCGCACTATGTGCGGCGCCCAACTGTGCATCTCCCGCACTATGTGCGGCGCCCAACTGTGCATCTCCCGCACTATGTGCGGCGCCCAACTGTGCATCTCCCGCACTATGTGCGGCGCCCAACTGTGCATCTCCCGCACTATGTGCGGCGCTCAGCTGTGCATCTCCTACACTATGTAGAGCGCTCAGCGGTGCATCTCCTGCACTATGTGCAGCGCCCAGTGGTACATCTCCTGCACTATGTGTAGCGCCCAGCTGTGCATCTCCTGCACTATGTGCAGTGCCCAACGGTGCATCTCCTGCACTATGTGCAGCGCTCAGCTGTGCATCTCCTGCACTATGTGCGGCGCCCAGCTGTGCGTCTACCGCACTATGTGCGGCGCTCAGCTGTGCGTCTACCGCACTATGTGCAGCGCCCAGTGGTACATCTCCTGCACTATGTGTAACGCCCAACTGTGCATCTCCTGCACTATGTGGAGCGCTCAGCGGTGCGTCTCCTGCAGTATGTGCAGCGCTCAGCGGTGCGTCTCCTGCAGTATGTGCAGCGCTCAGCGGTGCGTCTCCTGCAGTATGTGCAGCGCTCAGCGGTGCGTCTCCTGCACTATGTGCAGCGCTCGGTGGTGCATCTCCTGCACTATGTACAGCTGGAGGGCTGATATTGCTTTTTTTGGATACTGCTGGACACAAAGTCCTGAAAATGAAGGAGCTTGAAACAGAGTCCAAGAAACTGAATACTGCTGGACTGCTGCGGGTGTTAACCCCCTAGATATCAGGGCTGTGATACAGAACCGTGCCCGCACCCACCTCGCTCTGCTTTTTATAGTGGCCAGTCCTCCCCTTTTAAGGAAGGACAGAATGGAGGACAAGAAGTGACATGAAGTATATACAGCTTTGATGATAGATTCTGCACTATGTATAAAATAATAAAGGACAATGTCTGGAGTCTGCAGAAAAAATAACAAAGGAAACTAATGAATGAGAACAAAATATCAAAAAACGCAAATAAAGAAATGCTGACGTGCGTTCTGTCATGTAGGAAGAGGCCGTTATACAGTACAAACAGTAAAAGCAAAATAAATGCAGAAGTGAGGACTTTAATGACTCATTGCAATGTTCCAGTCCATATAGTTTATACTCTTTTATAGACAGCACGGACTGAAGGGTCGCAATGGACCAATAAAGTCCTCACTTTTGCTTTTATTTCGGAGGCCTGCCTCCATTCACTTCTTGTGGATTTATCAAATAAGGATTGTTTTTTTCTTACCTGGATTCTGAGATTTGCACAGTTGCACCCATATATAGTGGATCCATCCATCCATGGGCTGAAGTTATCACCTATGCACCGGACCTGCACCGATGGGCAGAACGGGCCACTTTATCCCTGTTAGAATGGCGCGTCAGTGCCCATGCCCACCCGTGGCTTCTTTCATTCCCTACGGGGCTGCTGGTAAAGGCCAAACGCAGCCCCATATTAGCGGCGGTTGAACATGTGCACTGCATGTTCTGCCCATTGGTAAAGGTGGCCCATTCCGCACTTTTACCGATGGGACAGAAGTGCCTCTTTCTCCACATTGGTGCATATCTCTTCACCAGGGCCAGACTGGCCATCTGACAATTCTGGCAAATGCCAGAAGGGCCTGTCTGGTCATGGGCTGCCTTGTTTGCTACGTTGTTAACAGAATTGCTGTTCTCAAGACATCCATAATGTTAAGAGTTGTGACAGAGCACAAAGCTGCTGACTCCGTCACTTACCCCAGCAGGTCACGGGCATCATTAGAAATATTGGTCTTGTAGAAAATCTTGCTTTCCTCCATCCAGAGTAATATTAGTAATGTATCCCAACTGGTTCATGGGGACGGGGACAACATGGGCCTGTGTGATTTCAAATGCCAGGGCTGAATTTCAGCCCCAGTCCATACCTGCTCTTCACCTTATATTATTTCCTGTCCTCTGAATAGGTGATAGCTTATTTTCACCGGAGAACCCCTTTAAGATTAGGGTCAGGTCACTCTAATATCACAAGTACACTGAATAATGACATGAAGTAGAAATAAAGAGAGGGACATGGGAGTGGGACAACCTAGGTATTGAATTGGTGACGTAGGGAGATGGACCATACCCAGAGGGATAACTCTGGTAAGAACCGGGCAGAGTAACAACGAGAATATGGAAAGTAGGGACAGGAAGGGTATGTGTTACTCTAGTGCTAAGGCTTCGCTCACCCACCTCCTCCGTTCTTGTAGCACAGGTAGGGGAATCTCCAGACATTTCCAAGTCCAACAGCAAATCCCACACAAGACATTATGAAATCCATCTGCCGAGTCCATGTCTCCCTCTCAGGAATGGCTTCCTTGGAATTTGGGGAGAAGATGATGGCTCCTTTGATGGATCCATTATGACACAAGTCAGCATGTCCATTCCCGCTCGGTATGAGTTGTCCATTTTTCTCCTCCATGTTCACTTTGTAGCTGCCATTCTCCAAAGACAATCTCTTCTCCATCCTTCCAACTTAAAACTTCTTCCAAAAAAGGACCAACGTAAACCCCCAACCAGTTCTTTGATCCTCACGTCCCTTCCCTACCCAACTGCTCGTGGACCTGACGAACCCCCCACCCCTCAGAAATAAATAATAAATAATACTATAAAAGGAAAAAAAAAGAAATAATACAGTACGTAAACTTAAAAAAAAAATAATCGAAATTTGGCAATTGAAAATTTAGCTGTGAAAAAAATCCCAAAAATCAGAGGATTGGGGGAAAGGGAATCAGAAACCGTCCACAAAGCACTTAAAGGTGAGCCGGAAGAATCTCATGGGTTACAGCGTTGGATATCAAGAAAGGAGGAAATTGGGGGGGATTAGGGAGAATCGAAGCCTCCGACAAGTCGTCCAAAATCGAAGGGTAAATCAGCCCGTTATCAGCTAGATCGCCGCGCTTCTAGAGGGATTTCTGAATCCTACTCTCCTGTACCCTGAGGTTTAAAAGCCCAGGCTGGATAGTTCCTCCCTTCTACCCTCCTCTCATGTCTCGCCCTCCCTTTTCTTGCCTTGCTCCTACTCCTTCTTCTTCTGAAACCATGAAGCCAACCCTCTGTCTCAATGTCCAGGCTGCCGAGCTTTCTTCCACGCCTCCGCACCCTTACTCTAGATTTTCCCCTCCTTCGTGAAGCTCTTCTGCTGAATCCATTCAGAGTAAATCCCTTTTTCCTCCTGCTGTTGTGCGGCGCTGTCAGAGAGCGGCGAGCTCGTCTCACGTGGTTTCTATTTTGGGAAGTTCATGCAAGGAGTGGGATACGAAAAAAAGAGGAAGGAGACGTGAGCGCATGGAGGCACCGATCATCACGAGCGACCGTGTTCTTGGGATCACCGTCGTTTTCATTTTTATTTCATAAATCAATAGTACACATGAAAATAAGAAACTTTGTAATACATCTTATCAGAGAAATCTGCTTCTTTCACATTCACTTGGTGCTGATTGCAGTAATAGGAGGAGATGACAGTTAGTGCTCATAAAGTTCTATGGAGAAATTGTCACGACAACGGAATGACTTCGCCTGCCTCTAGCTCCTCCTTGTCCTTATATATTTATTCACACCAACTTGCAATTTAACTTGTATGTATTCAGTTACTGAGATAGGAGATGACAGTTGGTGCTTTTAAAGTTCTATGAAGAGGGAAGGGGAGGAGCTTGTGGAAGACACACCCATTTCATTACATGTTTACCTAGAAAAAAAAATCTGCTTCTTTTGCTTCCTGGACTGATTTTTAACTCTGTTACCTATGTATTCAGTTACTGAGATAGGAGATGACAGTTGGTGCTTGTACAGTTCTATGACGAGGTGAAGGTGGAGGAGCTTGCATTAGACACACCCATTTTATTGCATGTTCACCTAAGAAATTAGATTCTTTCTCCTCCTGGAATGATGTTGCATACTTAAAACTCTCAATTCACAGGTAAAACCTGTATTTAGTGAATTCAGACTTTTCATTACTGAGATAGGAGATGACAGTTGGTGCTCATAAAGTTCTATTGAGAACTGAATCTGTCACTTCAGCGGAATTTCTGCGCCTGCCGCTAGCTCCTCCCATCTCCAAAGAATTTTCTAAGCACCAACTGTCATCTCAGTAATGGGGAGATCTGTCTTCACTAAATGCAGATTGTACTCATGAATTGAGAGTCTAATATCAGTCCAGGAGGAGAAGGAAGTAGACTTCATCGATAGAAATAAGAAACTTTGTAATATATCAGAGAATTCTATGGAGATGGGAGGAGCTAGAGGCAGGTGCAGACATTCTACTGAAATGACAGCTACAGTTCTCCATAGAATATTATGAGCACCAACTGTTATCCATCTTTCTAAAAAAAAAAAATTAAAACTACGGTGACTCCTTAAGTTTAGAGACTTCATATACTATATGTGACCTCTAAAGGGATTGTTGTCCAGCTCTCCACAGGATGGGCTATAACTTGATCGGTGGGGGTCTGACTGCTGGGACCTGTACTGAACTGGCAAACACTGAAATCTCCTGTTCTCAGGAACTGATCCTAAGTAAGTGCAAATTGAGCGGTGCCACTACTCCTGTTTGGATGCATTTAAAGGGGTTATCCAGGATTCGAAAACTAACTACCTTAGTCCAAAAAACAGTGCCACCCTTGCCTAATATTTGTATTTGGCATTGCAGCTCAGCTCCTTTGAAATGAATGGTGCAGAGTTGTTATACCACACACAACCTGTAGACAGGTGAGGCGCTGTTTTTGGAAGAAGGAATTCATTTTTTTTTCTTTTTCTAATTCTGTACAACCCCTGGAAGTTGCATTTCCTAACAAGTCGGGCGAGTCGTAGGTCAGATGATTTCAAGGTTTCTTTTGGAGTCGCATGGTTTGTCATGTCAAAAAGCAAATGCAATGATGTAGAAAAGACAGCAACAACAAAACAAGGGAGATCTATAGGAAAGAAAAGACAAACTGAACAAAAAGCAAACGCTAATCGTCTTCACTAAGAAACAAACATGAAATATGCAAGTAAAGTAAATCAAAAAAGACAAACAAGCCAAAACAAAATAAATAAAAGCAATAATACTACACCTAATTTTTATCTCATTTAAAGGGACAGTACACCTAAAAATGCAGCTCAACTTTCCTTCGCTTGCTGCAAAGTTTCCATTTACCGCTGGAGCCCTGTATATCAGAACATTGTTCTAGGCAGAGGGGCTGGTTATTGCCGTCTGGTAACATAGCCATGTGTACCGATCAGATGGCATCTGACATAACTAGGCAATTTGTCCATTCAGGAGACTGGGAAACCTGGAGGACAACCCTATAGGAGCTGAAACATCAGAAAATGATTTTAGCAACATGACGGAATTGGATTTTAGCAGCTTTCAAACTATTCAACTATTGCTCTCTGTTATCAGCCAATTTAGAGTCATATTCATAGTGGGGTTTTTTTACTGAAAAAAGATATTCATAAAATTACTATTAGCAGCTGTTTCTATTATCCGCAGTTTCATTGGTTGTGACCCTTTAAGAATAATACATAGGTGATAGGCGATGATTTTTTTGGTCTGACAGCTGACAGGTCTATTATGCCCTCTTGTGGACGGAAGGTGCACTGCACACTAAACGCTCCAGGCTTATACATTTTCTTTATTATATATTTTAGGTCCAGTGATAAGAATTGCTCAGGATACCCAGTAATACATCAAAATGAAAGCCTCGCATGCCTTAAGTATTCAAGGGGTTATTCCTATTTTCATAGATGGATATTGTCAGTTAGCACTCGTAAATACAAGCATTTTTTATTTAAAATTTTAGCCATTCTTGATATATTAACAATTTTGTTTTGTTTATAGCTTGTTGCCTTGGAGACCGAGCACCACTGCTAGACATCAGAACATGCACAGTGCTTACAAGTTCTTTTCTTTTGAGCTTGTAAGCGCTATTTGGAAGCTGGAGTGCACTGTTACCTCCTAATGCCAGCACAATGTTAACAAGTTAGACAGCAGCGGTGGTCGTACTCCTAGACAACAAGCTGTAAACAAAAGAAAAGTGTTAAAATCTAAAGAACTTCTATAAATTTTAACCCCTTCGCGCGCGGGCCATTTTCCATTTTTTCGCTTTCATTTTTTGCTCCCCTTATTCTCAGAGCCAGAGCTCTTTAATTCTTCTGTCAATATGGTCATGTGAGGGCTTGTTTTTTGGAGGAATAGTTGTACTTTTGAACTATACCATTGATTTTACCCTATAGAGTACAGAAAAAGGAAAAAAAATCCAAGTGCGGTGAAATTGCAAAAAAAGTGCAATTCTACAATTGTTGTTTTTTTTTGTTTGTCTTTTTTTTACCATGTTCACTAAATGCTAAAACAGACCTACCATTATGATTCTCCAGGACATTAGGAGTTCATAGACACCAAACATGTCTAGGTTCTTTTTTATTTAAGTGGTGAAAAATAATCCTAAATTTGTTAAAAAAAATAATACTGGTGCCATTTTCCGAGATTCATAGCGTCTCCATTTTTCAGGATCTGGATCTGGGTGAGGGCTTATATTTTGCATCTTGGCGGTAGATTTTGGGGTTGATATGATCTTTTGATCGTCTTTTATTGCATCTTATTGCAATGTTGCAGCGACCCAAAAAAAAGTAATATTTTTCTCATTACACCGTTTACTGATCAGAATAATTATTTTTATATTTTGATAAATCGGGCATTTCTGAACCACGGTGATACCAAATATGTGTGTTTTTTACTTTTTTATTGTTTTATTTTGAATAGGTCAAAAAGGGGGCGATTTGAACTTTATATTTCTTTTTTAAATATTTTTAAAAACATTTTTTGTTACACTTTTTACTTGCTTCAGTAGTTTCCATAGGAGACTTGAAGCTGCAATTTTCTGATCGCTTGTGCTACACATAGCAGGGATACAGAAATGCTCAACTGGTAAGAGCGCCGGCCACGGGGCGGCGTTCATAGCAGATAGGAAATGACAACCACAGGGGTCTCCTGCAGACACGGGCGCCGATGGGCAGAGTTAGTGACAAGCTTCCAGCGCAATCGTGTTATATGCCGTTATCAGAGATTGACAGCGGCATTTAACATGTTAACAGCCGTGGATGGATCGAATTTCCCCCGCGGCTGTATATAAAGTCTGTACAGAGATCAGTGACAGGGGCCGTTCCTCGGTGTGGCAGTGCATGGGTTACAGGCGCAGCAGATGGGCATTACATGCTGCAATGCTTCGGCACTCTCCCTGAATACAGAATGTAATCTTTACAGGTGGGCAGCACTTATCCTACACAGCGATGCCGCAAACCAACGATCTTCAGAAGCCCTAAAGCCACAGAGACAATGAGACGGCCGCAGTCATATTTCGCCATATACTGTACCGAAACGCCGGCACTGCAGCAAAACCAGTCAAGGAGCTGCCGCTGCACTGTAATCTGTCTGGTGGTCAGCGGACGTCGTAACGACGTCACTGCAAAGCAAGGTATATTAAGTGTCATCACGTGTAATGATGGGAGAGAGCGCCTTCTAGAAAAACTGCTCCCATCCCATTGTTACAGATAAAATTGACTTTGAAAAGACCTGCCCTTCTGTCATGGGTTCCCTCTTTCAGCTCCAGTGGATGTCACAGGAGATGAAGGACCCCCGGCCCACTTATTAATCAATGAATAGCAAATGAATAGAACTGTGCTGCAAAACCAGTCACAGACTACAGAAAAGAGAGGCGCCGTTTCTGGAAAAATGTAAATATTTTTTTCTAATCCTTCTGACCAGAGATTCGTGGTGCCTGAATTGGAGATCGGATGCACTATTCCAGCCATGCATCTTTTACTTTGAAAACATACTTTGAAAATCCAGCAGAGGACCACAGGACGCTCTCCTAGGATAACAGGTCTCTCCATATGAGTGTGTGGCGGTAGAGACTTGTCAGTCTGGGCTAGCAGTGCGGACAGAACCACCAGGAATCTGCTACGTGGACCAGTCATCCGAGTAGCAATGTCCCTGATCAGCTTTTTACAGTATGTTTTCAAAGTAATACATTCACATCTGTAATAGTGTTGCCAGTCAACCAGGCAGCATCAATCTCCTGTAAAGTTCCCTATAACTATCTTCTTATCATTGCAAAATTAGGAATTTTTGTTATATACTTCATCCCCAACCTACTGTCTCCTTCCCCACCATCCTGTAGCATGTAAGCCCGAAAGGGCAGGGTCCTCTCTCCCCTCTGTATCAGTCTGTGATTGTTATTTTGTTTACTGTAAGTGATATCTGTAATTTGTATGTAACCCCTTCTCATGTAAAGCAACATGGAATCAATGATGCTATATAAATAAATAATAATAATAATAATAATAATAATCACCTTATTTTGCTTTCTCCTTTTTCAGACACTATGAGACACTGATGATTCATCTGCATTTCATCCTCCTTTAGAAGCTGCTTTCAACTGCTGCTCAACAAAGATCTGTATGCTATATTCAATCAGACTTAGTATGGGATGTTCCCTGCCTGAACCTCTCTGTTTCCCACCCTGTGTTCAGACAGGAAAAGTCCTAAACTGTATAACTATAATGTCAAGAACTTTGCTGAACAGCAGTTGAAAGCAGCTTCTAAAGTAGCAAGAAAGGTGGATGCAAAATAAGGAGATCATGTATATAATGAAAAATTGATAAATAAATAATAAAAAAAAGTTTAACTATTCTTTAAAACACACTTATGATTATTCCTGTTGACCTGGGAATTATCAACATTTTCTGGGATCTTTTTCAATATATCAAGGAAGTCCTGGTAAATTTGGGACTGTTCTATGACTACAATATTGATAGTGAGCGCTTAATGGTGGTACGAGTGCCGTGCAATATCAGACACAGCCATTTCTAAGAGTACAGTGCATTATTGCCTGGATTGCCAGTATTTGGACCTTTACTCTTCTATTCTGAGGCTATGTGCACACGTAGATTTTGGTCCAGCGGATTTTTCCGCGCGGATTTGTAAAAATCTGCAGGTAAAATCTCAGGTCAAAAGACCTGCGGATTAGCCTGCAGTTTAGCCCTGTGGTTTCACACCTCTACAATGGAGAAGGTGTGAAACCGCAGTGGAATCCGCACAAAGAATTGACATGCTGCGGATTTGAACCCGCAGCAAATCTACACGGAAAAATCCGCAGCATGTGCACAGCGTTTTTCAGTTTACCATTGAAAACAATGGTACTGTACAACGCACCTAAATCTGCTGCGGGTCCGCAGAGCCTGAAACGCTGCGGATCCACAGCAGAATCCGCACCATGTGCACATAGCCTAAGTATAAGCCATTAATAATATCAATAATATATTCCCTGAAATAAACATCCCTCCTTATATAATTATGAAAATCAATGCAGCAACATGAAAGTATCCAGGACATGGCTGGATTATGGGGAGGCCTCCTGGTGGACCTGCACCATCTTGACATTTAGAGGTTCTCCAACACCCACCCTCCCTCCTCAGACCATTTCTTCGGGTCTGCCTGCCCACCACTTTGCGGTCACTATTTATATGGCATCTCTGAGACCCCCATCTCTTAGGAAAACCATGGGACACATAAACATTAGCTGCTCGGCTCCTGCTGAAATCGATAGGCGGACATTCTTCCAATGCGTATGGCAGCTGGAGTAAACAGCTAATGGCATAACAGTAGTAAAAACATTTCTGCCCAAATACCTTTCTGTTATAGAAAGGTCCTTGGAAAATAAAATGATCACTGAACATCGATCGGGTGCTGGAATCTGACAGCAAGTGTTACATTTCCCTGCATTGCCCCCGTAGGGGAGGCAATTAGGGTACGTGCACACGCTGCGGATTGGGGTGCGTATTTGGCCTCACAGATTTTGTAAAATCCGCAGGTAAATCTGCAGGTGAAAAGACCTGCGGTTTTACCTGCGGATTAGCCTGCGGTTTTGCCCTGCGGTTTTTCATCTCCACAATGGAGGAGATGGCAAACCACAGCGGAATCCGCAGAAAGAATTGACATGTCAATTCTTTCTGTGGTTTTGAAAGCGCAGCAAATCCGCACGCAAAATTCCGCACCGTCTGCACTGCGTTTTTTTTTTCCCATAGGTTAGAATGCTACTGTACACAGCAGCAAAAACTGCTGTGGATCCGCAGCGGCCAAATCAGCTGTGGATCCGCAGCAGAATCCGCAGCGTGTGCACACACCCTTACATGTTGCTCTTAGAAAACAATGAATTGTGTAAATATTGAACCTGCTGTGTCCTCCAAACTCTCTTTCCAGCCTTTCTGCACTTCTAATTTATTGAAGGAAATCCTAAAGAAGGGACCCCCCTTCATTAAAGGGGTGCTCTCATATAGAGACCTCTTGATCATATGCCCAAAACAGAGAGCTGTCCTGCTAAATTAGTTAAGGATGTCAAAGGCGATAAACCTGCATAGACCTAACATTTCTCAAAGTTGAGAGTTTGTTAAAACATGGCTGAAGGATTAACGCTGTCGTGATTGATAAGAATGAGAACAGTCTTACCTCCTCCATTTTTATAGCACAAATACGGAAACCTCCATACGTTTCCTAAGCCAACAGCAAACCCTACGCAAGACATCATAAAGTCGAGGTGCATGGTCCACGTCTGTCTCACTGGAGGGGTTTGAACATCGGGACAAGACTTAGTCTCTGATTTAAGGGTGAGTTCTCCCATGACGCCAGCATCACATGTGTTCTCCTCTTTAACTTTATAACTGATGGTCTCCACCTGTAGTTTATTTTTCCGCATCTTAACCTTGAGGGAAATTGGATCTTCTGGTGCTGGTAGGCTATGTTAGTTCCGGACTTGGAGCCTTGGTTTCAGGATTACCTTTGGTTGGTGTCACACTTGCACTTGGCAGGGATTGATTTGTATGAAATATAATAGAATCCTCAAAGGTTCAGTTCAAGCAAGGAGATGGCTCGGAGACAAGTCCATTAAATTATTTTCCGACCTGATATGTGCAGGTACAAGATGTTCTGTGTCTGTTACTACAAATATCTACAACGATTTGTAGGGTGAAGATGATCCGACAGTGGACAGCTGTATGGGATCTCAGACCAACCTGTCATTTAAAGCAGTGTCTGTGGGAGGTCTCCCAGGACCCCACCCCATAGTCTTCTTCTACTCCCAATTTGATAATCACTAGCATGTAGAATAGCTGACCAGGGGATAATCCAGTTGTAGTGGGAAAATGTGATTCAATCACCAATGGACAATATAGTCCCCCATACACTTTAGCTAGCTGATGGTTGAAAGATGATTTAGCCATTGTTTGGTCATCAGCTTTCTTTCCCGACTCTCACATACCCAGAAGAGCTGGCTCTGCCGAGCTCCTGTGTTCTCTATGAGAGGCAACTCTGATGGCCGCTTATCTCAATGAGAACAAAAGGATCAGTGGTCCGAAATCAGACAAGATGGATCCTTATCCACCCCAACGTTAGACTGTTTGCTGAACCCATCTCTGGACTCAGCTAACTTTAGTATAATGTATGTGGAGGGAGCATTATATGGTCTATTTAGCAGAAGAATGTGGAACCGTGAGTTGTCTCCAGAGTGGAAGCATGTTCTATATTACATTTATGGAAAAGACTAGACCAATCTGAGGCTGATTGTGTATGGATGTGTGGCGCCCCCAGGAGTATGGCTGCCACAGTGGCTTTGCCTTCCTCCAGGGAGGGTAATGCCAGGCTTGGAAGCAGTGAAGGGTCTCTCTCGCAGTTAACCTATACATGCAACACAGTTCCAGTCCAGGCCAGCAGGGGGGACTCTGAACTGGAATTGAAGGGAGGAGTGCTCTCTGAGGGCCAAGAGGAAGGAGTGGTCAGTTAGTGTGAGGAGGGTGAAGTGTGCAGACGTGAGGGAGAAGCGCGGAGATCGAGCGGAGAGGAAAGGCTCATCTCCAGTGAGAGCGCATGAACTGGAGCCTGGTCTCCACGGTTGTACGGATACTAATGGTCCTGCAACAGACACCAGAGGAGTAGGGGGCTGTAAATGCCCTACCCCCATCTAAGACTCGGAGGCACAACAGCACGGAGTGAGCCAAGAGAGGAATAGCGGCTACAGCTGTCTGCCATACGAGGAGTGCTAGTAGAAGAGAATTAGGAGGAACTTCAGTGTAACTCAGTACTAGGAGTACTTCACTCAAATAAGCACTAGGGAAGGAGACTGCACAGCCCATCTGCTGAGAGAGAATCCTGAGCTGCTTCCAGGCTAACCTGCTCCGGTACCATCTGTAATCAGGACCCTGGACTGCATTTATCAAGTAAAGGTACAGAAATTGCACCCTGCTGTGTCTTTGTCTGCTTCCTACCCTTTCCGGCACTGCTACATCCCCATGCCAACCACATCTACACTGCCCTGGGACTACAGCTTCACCTGTGGGGAGCTTTTACATCTTTACTGCACCATACCATCAGTCCCAGTGGATCTGCATGCAGCGTCGGCTTAACATTTCACTTGCCGAATACCACAGGTGGCGTCACGAACTATTCATTTAATCAACTACATTCCACCACTTCAATTTCCCCCATTACTTGGGCGCCCAGGGCCACAGACCGGGTCACCGCTGCTGTGACACATCCCGCTGACACCGGCCCGGTACCCCACAGCCCTGGGAGGGCGACCCAGATGGTTGGCAGGAATAGCTATCAGCTCAATAAGCCTTTGACCCACAGATTTCTGAAGTTCTTGGCTAGTTTAAAGTTCAGAAGGCTCCTATAAATTTCTAAAACCTAGACCATATCTGATCCTATGTATACAGTGACAAGCAAAAAGGGTAACAATGTTTTAAACTTTTGACCTTCAGACTCGGGCTCGGACTGGCCCATAGGATAACAGGGGAATCCCCCGGTGGGCCCCTGTGCAGATCTGGGCCCCTAACTCCACTGTATGGGCAGTACTTGGCATAATTCACTTAATTCACTCTGTACAGAAAAAAAAGCATATCATTCATTTACCATACTACCCAGAGCACTATTAAATAGAGATATAGTTACATTTGTGAATGAGGGTTGTGTAATATTGGTATGCAGTAGTGTTGAGCATTCCGATACCGCAAGTATCGGGTATCGGCCGATACTTGCTGTATCGGAATTCCGATACCGACTTCCGATATTTTTTCAATATCGGAATTCGGCATCGGAATCGGAAGTTCAGTTGATTGACGGCCTGACGTCATCATGATGCGCGGTGTGTGCGCATCATGATGCGCCGTCATTTCGGGCCTTCCGGGGGTCTCTGCCGGCCTGCCGGGGGGCTGTGCCGGCCTGCCGGGGGGCTGTGTGGACTGCCCGGGGTCTGTACCGGCCTGCCGGGGGGCTGTGCCGGCCTGCCGGGGGGCTGTGCTGATGTCCGGGGGTCTGTGCAAGCATCGTCCGATGGGACTACAAGTCCCATCGGGCGATGCCTGCTACCATGACAGTGATTGACACATTAGCCAATGATGGGACAGTAGTAGTCCCATCATCCGGCTAATGTGTTAAATGTTAAAAAAAAAAAAAAAAAAATACTACATACATACTACATGCATGCTACATACATACTACATGCTACATACATACTACATACATGCTACATACATACTACATACATGCTACATACATACTACATACATGCTACATACATACTACATGCATGCTACATACATACTACATGCTACATACATACTACATGCATGCTACATACATACTACATATATACTACATACATACTACATACATGCTACATACATACTGCATGCTACATACATACTACATACATACTACATACATACTACATGCATGCTACATACATACTACATATATACTACATGCATGCTACATACATACTACATGCTACATACATACTACATATATACTACATACATACTACATACATGCTACATACATACTGCATGCTACATACATACTACATACATACTACATACATACTACATGCATGCTACATACATACTACATATATACTACATGCATGCTACATACATACTACATGCTACATACATACTACATATATACTACATACATACTACATACATGCTACATACATACTGCATGCTACATACATACTACATACATACTACATACATACTACATGCATGCTACATACATACTACATGCTACATACATACCACATACATACTACATACATACTACATACATACTACATGCTACATACATACTACATATATACTACATGCATGCTACATACATACTACATGCTACATACATACCACATACATACTACATACATGCTACATATATACTACATGCATGCTACATACATACTACATATATACTACATGCATGCTACATACATACTACATGCTACATGCATGCTACATACATACTACATACATACTACATGCTACATACATACCACATATATACTACATACATACAATACATTCATACAATACATACATAGACATACAGTACATATAACATAGAGTAACATACTTACCAATACTTGTCACATTGTTCCCCGAAGCCATTGTCTTTTCCGGATTAAATATTAACATAACAAACCACAAAAATACTCACCCACGATCCGAAGCAGTCCACGAGTGTGTCCCACGACGATCTTGGGTAGAGAACTGCAGCATCAGATGATGCTGCCGTTCTCTACGGGCTGCAGGAATCCAATGACGGAAGGTAGGTATCCTTCCGCACTGTATTCCTCCGCCACTTAAAAAAAAAAAAGTCCCTAGTCTCACTTTATGCCATTGCTGCGTGGGAATTTCCCACACAGCAATGGCATAAAGTGAGACTAGGGACTTTTTTTTTTTTTAAGTGGCGGAGGAATACAGTGCGGAAGGATACCTTCCTTCCGTCATTGGATTCCTGCAGCCCGTAGAGAACGGCAGCAACAGCTGATGCTGCAGTTCTCTACCCAAGATCGTCGTGGGACACACTCGTGGACTGCTTCGGATCGTGGGTGAGTATTTTTGTGGTTTGTTATGTTAATATTTATTCCGGAAAAGACAATGGCTTCGGGGAACAATGTGACAAGTATTGGTAAGTATGTTACTCTATGTTATATGTACTGTATGTCTATGTATGTATTGTATGAATGTATTGTATGTATGTAGTATATATGTGGTATGTATGTAGCATGTAGTATGTATGTAGTATGTATGTAGCATGCATGTAGCATGCAGTATGTATGTAGCATGCATGTAGTATATATGTAGTATGTATGTGGTATGTATGTAGCATGTAGTATGTATGTAGCATGCATGTAGTATGTATGTAGCATGCATGTAGTATATATGTAGTATGTATGTAGCATGTAGTATGTAGCATGCATGTAGTATATATGTAGTATGTATGTAGCATGTAGTATGTATGTAGCATGCATGTAGTATATATGTAGTATGTATGTAGCATGTAGTATGTATGTAGCATGCATGTAGTATGTATGTAGCATGCATGTAGTATGTATATGGTATGTATGTAGCATGTAGTATGTATGTAGCATGCATGTAGTATATATGTGTTATGTATGTGGTATGTATGTAGCATGCATGTAGTATGTATGTAGTATGTATGTAGTATATATGTAGTATGTATGTATCATGTAGTATGTATGTAGTATGTATGTAGCATGCATGTAGCATGCAGTATGTATGTAGCATGCATGTAGTATATATGTAGTATGTATGTAGCATGTAGTATGTAGCATGCATGTAGTATATATGTAGTATGTAGCATGTAGTATGTATGTAGCATGCATGTAGTATATATGTGTTATGTATGTAGCATGTAGCATGCATGTAGCATGCATGTAGTATGTATGTAGTATATATGTGGTATGTATGTAGCATGCAGTATGTATGTAGCATGCATGTAGTATATATGTAGTATGTATGTTGCATGTAGTATTTATGTAGTATGAATGTAGCATGTATGTAGTATGTAGTATGAATGTAGCATGTATGTAGTATGCATGTTGTATGTATGTAGCATGTAATTTTTTTTTTTTTTTTTACATTTAACACATTAGCCGGATGATGGGACTACTACTGTCCCATCATTGGCTAATGTGTCAATCACTGTCATGGTAGCAGGCATCGCCCGATGGGACTTGTAGTCCCATCGGACGATGCCTGCACAGACCCCCGGAGCCTGCACAGACCACCGGCAGGCCGGCACAGCCCCCCGGCAGGCCGGCACAGCCCCCCGGCAGGCCGGCACAGCCCCCCGGAGCCTGCACAGACCACCGGCAGGCCGGCACAGACCACCGGAGCCTGCACAGACCCCCTGGCAGGCCGGCACAGCCCCCCGAAAGGCCCGTACAGACCCCAGAGAGGCTGTACAAGGGCAGGAAAGGGTTTTTCTTATTCCGATACCGGAAGTCCCATAGACTTGAATGGGACTTCCGGTATCGGAATCGGCGATACCGATACTTTTTTTAAAGATCGGCCGATACCATCCGATACGATACTTTGAAGTATCGGACGGTATCGCTCAACTCTAGTATGCAGGTGAAAAGTGGGCCCCCCAAAGTCAATTTTACTGGTGGGCCCTTAGTACCCCAGTCCGACACTATTCAGACTCCATATCTCACCATCCACTACAGCTTCTAACGTGAGACAACCATCATACAATCATCTTGGATATCTCATAAATTAATGTGACTTGCAGCTATTTAGCATACAATTAGTTTTTCAGATTCTTTTCATGTCACTGCATAGTTACTGTTTTGCTCCTAAAAATCTACATTTATATTTTATTCAATGCAAGAAAGCGGACGGCACCGCTGTTACCGTGCTAAGGTCCGTGGCTGGCAGCAGGCGGAGAGCTCACATCCAGGACTCCCGGGTGCTTGACCTCGTAGCAAGACGAATGTAGTTTCCAAGAGAAAAAGGTCGCACTCTGCGGGATAATGATGAATGTTTATTGACACTGAATTACATGTCACGTCGGAGATGTGAAGGAGAGTGTGTCAAATGGCTGACTACGGCCGTTTCACGCTACTCGAGCGCTTCCCGTGGAAGCGCTCGAGTAGCGTGAAACGGCCGTAGTCAGCCATTTGACACACTCTCCTTCACATCTCCGACGTGACATGTAATTCAGTGTCAATAAACATTCATCATTATCCCGCAGAGTGCGACCTTTTTCTCTTGGAAACTACATTTATATTTTATTATTGTGTTAGTATTTTGTTAATCCACCTTTTGCATGCATCACTGCCAGAATCCTTCGGTCATGCTCTCAATCAGATTCAAGCATGTCTCTACTGAAACCTGATCCCAGGTCTCTTCAGTATTTGGTCAGTATTTTATATCAGTATTTGTAAACCAAAATCAGGAGTAGTACATACTGTTTAACTCACTTGGGTGTGTATACAACTGTTTCTTCAACTCTACCTACACTTCAATTGGGTTGAGGTCTGGGCACTATGGGGGCCAATCCAGTACATCTACTTCATTGTCATTGAACCACTTTTTTTGCGAATCTTGACGCATGTTTCAGGTTTTCGTCCTACTGGAACACTATGTAGTCCTTTTCATACCCATAGTATACTAGTGTAAAAACTTGCCTTGAAGGATACTCACATGTAGCTCAGCATTGAGACCACCATTGATCCTGGTGAAGTATCCAAAGCCTTTGGCTGTGAAACTGTTAGGCGTCGGGTTCCTGCCGCTGCACAGCAAGAATCCCGAGCCTTGCATTCGGCGGTCTCCTATTCCCCTTCGGCCGCAGAGGAGGCTGCTCAGCAGACTCGTCGATCCAGGCGCTCTGCTCAGACCAGCTCTGTGGGCTTGGTTGCAGCTGCCACCTCTGGTCCAGCTATAGCAATGCATGCTGGTCAGCAGCGAGCTACTCCAGGGACTAGGTCCTCCTTTCGGTCCACTGAGCATGCCCGTGGGACGATCTCTCATTGGAGATCGGAGGGCACATGCTCAGGTCCTTCTCAGCTCGGATTGGACCATCTGAAAGGTCAGGAAGGTCCCTGAAGGACGCTGCTATAAAAGGTTCGCATGGCCGCTCAGCCATGCGCTAGTATAGACTGCATTATCAGACTAAGAGGAGTGAGTGCTGTATGCATGTATGAATGTCTCTGGTGAATGACTCATTAAGAAACCCCTACCCTTGGTACGCATGTGTTGTGCAGCCTAGCCTGTTAAGTGCCCAGGCTTAGGTGTAAGTAGGACAGAGTCTGAGACAGGCATCAGTGTCCACCGGTGGCTCGGCACGCCACGGTGCTCGTGCTTGATACTCCATAGTCAGCGTCTATAGTGGCGTCCGCAGGTGCGACACCGCGCGCTCAGAAGGTCTAGAGGGACTCTGACCCCATGTCCTTGGGGCAGAGTTCTATGACCGCTTTCTGTGCGCTCTGTGGCCGGGCTCTATGAGCTAAACAGGCACCGGCATTTATGTTCTGCGGTGGCGCGGCTCTGTGAGGTAACAGAGTTCGCTTCTGTTCACACTGGGTGACGTTAACCCACGTGTGACCTTCTGTACACCGCTTTATACTTCCGCCATTACTAAACAGCAGTTTACCACCCCTGCACGGTGGACCTCAAGCTGCGAACGCACCTTACTATTATTTTATTATTGGACCATCTGAAAGGTCAGGAAGGTCCCGGAAGGACGCTGCTATAAAAGGTTTGCATGGCTGCTCGGCCATGCGCTAGTATAGACTGCATTATCAGACTATGAGGAGTGAGTGCTGTATGCATGTATGAATGTCTCTGGTGAATGACTCATTAAGAAACCCCTACCCTTGGTACGCATGTGTTGTGCAGCCTAGCCTGTTAAGTGCCCAGGCTTAGGTGTAGGTAGGACAGAGTCTGAGACAGGCATCAGTGTCTACCGGTTGCTCGGCACGCCACGGTGCACGTGCTCGATACTCCATAGTCAGTGTCTATATTGGCGTCCGCAGGTGCGACGCCGCACGCTCAGAAGGTCTAGAGGGACTCTGACCCCGTGTCCTTGGGGCAGAGTGCTGTGACCGCTTTCTGTGCGCTCAGTGGCCGGGCTCTGTGAGCTAAACAAGCACCGGTATTTATGTTCTGCGGTGGCGCGGCTCTGTGAGTTAACAGAGTTCGCTTCTGTTCACACTGGGTGACGTTAACCAACGTGTGACCTTCTGTACACCGCTTTATACTTCCGCCATTACTAAGCAGCAGTTTACCAGCTCTGCACGGTGGACCCCAGGCTGCGAACGCACCTTGCTATTATTTTATTATTTGGTGCGTTCCGCCAGCCCTAACAGAAACAACCCAAAATCATCAGGCCTCCTTCACCAAACTTGACATTTCCTTCAATTTCTCGATCTATTTGCCCCTCTTTCCCTTGTTTCTTCCAGACCCATTTTCACCTACTTTCAATCTTCTACTGTCCACTTTTTGTACATTTTTGCAAACTCGAGCCGACGCTTCTTATGACAATATTGGAGATGAGGCTTCTTTACCTTTTTCTGGCCACCATTCCAGACTTGCGTAACGTGCATCGCACGGTGCTTTCATTGACGTCTGTGGTCTCACAATTACGAAACATACAAGCCACCTCCACTGTCGTGTTTGTCGCACCAGAACTGATAGACCTTGGAATGAGCCAACTTGTTGACTCCAATATTTTCCTGGATGTCCACCTCTTGGCTTCTGAATGGATGGACTTCCAGCCGTCATGGCGCTCACATGAGGCAGTTTGGCAATGAGCTGGATGATGCTGGTTCTCTTTTCTTGGGAAATCTTCATGGCTGCTCTTCGATTTGCTTTCACTTGTGAACCATCCTAATAACACACCAAGCTATTAGCTTATATGAGAACAGGTTATAATTTGTAGTAAATGGGAAGAAAAAGATTTTTCCACCATCAGGAGCAGAACAGTAACAATGCAGTGACATGACAAGAATCTGCATAGTTAATCATATGCTAAATAGCTGCAAGTCAAATGTATGTATGAGATATCCAAGATGATTGTCTATAAAATGATGGTCGTCTCATGTTGGAAGCAGTAGTGGATGGTGAGATATGGAACCTGAAAGTCAAAAGTTCAAAACATTGTTACCCTTTTGCTCGTCAGAGTATAACAGCCATCTATAAATTACGCTGACAAGAGTGTGCATATCCCTCTACCCTGAACACAATGGCATTTATGGATGCAGCTAAGTTAGACTTCAGTAGTGAGTGCAACATACACTAGATGCATCTACAACTTTTTTATACATACTGTATGATTGATCAGTTTGATATGATGCATCATTTGCTCCTTTCTCCAGTTTGGGGGGGGGGGCAGAGGCAAGAAATATATTCATTACCCATAGAAATAATGGCTGGGCATATCTACAGTATGCTGGGCCATAGAATAGGGAAAAACTGGGTTCCGACCACTGTGACTCCTAGCGATTCTATGGAATCTGAGAACTGGGTTCTGTAGAGCCCCATCTTAAAAGAAGAGGAAGTGTGCATGCTCCATTCGTTATGTATGGAAAGTGCAAAATAGTGGAGCGCTGCCTTCTGCTTTTTCTGAGCAGCTCATGGTTGGCTGAGCGTGCATGCATTCTAAGTAAGAAGAGGGTGTAAGCCGCTGTCAGACACCTCTGGTGACAGCTGAATTCTCCGAGAGTAAAAAGATCAGGCTGTTGAAATCCAACTTGCCGATCCTTGACTCTGTAATCTGCCACTGGGAGATAGTTGGAACTGGCCACCATACACATTAGATGATTGCTTGGTCCATTTACTCAAATTTAATTGCTACTTTTTCTGTTGTGTAACTTTTTGGTCATCTTAACAAAAAGTTTTGGGGCTTTGCGTTGCTAGATGCTTTGTAGACAAATTAACTTGGTACTTTTTAAAAAGTTTATTTATGTTATTCACTTATAAAGTACAATTAATTCCACAGCCCTTTACAGACTTTATTGGCACTGTCCCCAATGGGACTCACAATCTAGATTCCCTATCAGTATGTGTTTGGAATGTGGGATGAAAGCCTCGCAAAAACGGGGAGAACATACAAACTCCTTGCAGAAGTTGTCCTTGGTGGGATTTGAACCCAGGTCCCCAGCGCTGCAGAGCAACAACAGTTGTCACCATTTTTGTGATTTTACGCCATTTTTGCCACGTAAATAATCTGCTCGCCAGACTTATGGATTGAGAGTTTTAAAAAGTGGCAAAAAAGTTTCAATTCTACTCTGCAAAAAGCAGCAAAAAGCAGAGAAACCGTTTTAGAAGAAAGTTTTATATTTAAGGAAGTCAGTTATTTATCAAACTTTGCAAGACACGTTTACAAATTTTGCGCAAGGAATTGTGAGTTAGAGAATCCCCCTTATAGAAATGTTCCCCACTTTTTAAAGTAGAATTGTAACGCTTCTGAATTACTACCCCTAAAAGTAACCCATGCCACTCATCAGCTTCTGCTTCAGCATCACCACACTGCTATCTACCCCTAGTTGGATCATTAACCAGGTCTCTATTTGATTGCATGTATTTTCACAGTTCAGCAAATATTTGCCCCTTTAATGGCTTACTGAGTCACCAAAAAATGCAAAAAGATAACGTAAATACCTGCGATCTGCCCTCCATGAAAGGATATGGGGATGACCTCCCTCAATGGTCATCACAATGTAATAAATGGAAGGCAAGGTCGCTCAATGGGAAAGCAATTTATGTAATGAAACAACCAGAGACCTGCTCAGACTCCCATCTTGAGAGGAATGAATCGGTGTATAGTTAAGAGACAACCAGGTATGTGTCTCATGTGCAGCAGAAGAGCTACTGTATGTCCGACAGATGAATACAAAGTAATAATGTATAACAATCAAATCAGAAGCCGCCTGCAGATAAGCATAGACATGACCGGCTAGTCTAGTGCCTATTGAACTGGTTTATGTGTGGGGGAGGATGATTACATTGGATGGTTTTTACTTTTTCTACTCAATTGTTTTCCCAAAAGGCTCCAAACAATTCAAAATAACAGTAAACCTAATGGGAGAAGCCTAAATGGGTGATCTGGCTTACAAACACACAATTAAATGGCCTATTATTAAATCATGAAAAGAATCGGGGATCCTCACTCAGGATCTATTATTAATGGACGGTGCCTATAAAGTTTATTTGCTATGGAGGAACCAAAATGTGATACCCATAGATTCCTCATTTCTTAGCAACACATCTCTTACGTACCTCTCGAAAACTCACATGTTAAGAACCTCTAGACTTTTCACCTCTTGGGTTGCTCTAGATGCCTCACCTTTTAGGTACCTCTAGGCTACTTTGTTTTTAGATTCCTCACATATTAGGCTGCTCACCCCTTCGTTTCCTCTAGACTCCTCGTTTCTTATGTTCCTCACATCTTAGGAACCTCTAGGTTCGTTACCTCTTAGGTGCTTCTAGGTTTCTCACATCTTAGGTACCTCTAGGCTCCTCACACTTTGGGTACCTCTAGGCTCCTCACACCTTAGATACCTCAAGGCTCCTCACATCTTAGGTACCTCTAGGCTAATCACTTCTTACGAACTTCTAGGCTCCTCACCTCTTAGGAACCTCTAGGCTCCTCACCTCTTAGGTACCTCTATGCTGCTCACTTCTTAGATACCTCTAGGCTCCTCACATCTTAGGTACCTCTAGGCTAATCACTTCTTAGGATCGTCTAGGCTCCTCACCTCTTAGGTACCTCTATGCTAATTACTTCTTAGATACCTCTATGCTCATCACATCTTAGGTACCTCTAGACTCCTCACATCTGATCCACAAGATTTTATATTATCATAATTATATCACCTAACCATACAAAAATGAGTAAAAGTAACATACTGTTACCAAAAATAGGTTAAGGAATATATCCCAAAACTACAGACTGTCTTGGTTGTCCATTTTGGATAATTCCTAATTATTAGTCTACTTATTAGTAGTCACTGACAAAAAGTTGCTCACAAAGTGTCGCCACTGCTGAAATTCCCAGCAACCAGCTATAACATGTATGGAAATTTGGAAGTACTGTTGTGCTCGAAAGTTTACATACCCCAGTAGAATTTTTGTTTTCTTGACCTTTATTCAGAGAATATGAATGATAACACCAAAACTTTTTCTCCACTCATGGTTAGTGTCTGGGTGAAACCATTTACTGTCAAACTACTGTGTTTTCTCTTTTTAAATCATAACAACCCAAAACATCCAAATGGCTTTGATCAAAAGTTTACATATCCCATTTCTTAATACCGTTTATTGCCCCTTCTAACATCAATGACAGCTTGAAGTATTTTGAGGTAGTTGTGGATGAGGTTCTTTATTTTCTCAGGTGGTAAAGCTGCTCACTCTTCTTGGCAAAAAGCCTCCAGTTTCTCTAAATTCCTGGGCTGTCTAGCATGAACTGCGTGCTTGAGATCTCCCCAGAGTGTCTCAATGATATTGAGGTAAGGAGACTGAGATGGCCACTCCAGAACCATCACTTTGTTCTGCTGTAGCCAATGCCAGGTCGACTTGGCCTTGCTTTTTGGATCGCTGTCATGTTGGAACGTCCAAATACTTCCCTTTTGCAGCTTCCGGGCTGATGATTGCAAATTTGCCTTCAGTATTTGCTGATAACGTGCTGCATTCATCTTTCCTTAAACTTTGACCAAGTTTCCTGTGCCTTTGTAGCTCACACATCCCCAAAACATCAGCGATCCACCTCCATGCTTTACAGTAGGAATGGTGTTCCTTTCATCATAGGCCTTGTTGACCTCTCTCCAAATGTAACATTTATGATTGTGGCCAAAAAGTTCAATTTTGGTCTCATCACTCCAAATAACCTTGTTTCAGAAGTTTTGAGGCTTGTCTCTGTGCTGTTTGGTGTATTGTAGGCAAAATACTTTGTGGCATTTGTGAAGTAATGGCTTTCTTCTGGCGACTCGACCATGCAGTCCATTTTTCTTCAAGTGACTCCTTATTGTGCATCTTGAAACAGCCACACCGCTAGTTTTCAGAGACTCCAGTATTTCAACTGATATTATTTGTGGGTTTTTCTTTGCATCCTGAACAATTTTCCTGGCAGTTGTGGATGAAATGTTTGTTGGTCTACCTGACCGTGGTTTTGTTTCTACGGAGCCTCTGATTTTCCATTTGTTAATCACAGTTTGAAAGCAACTAACTGGCATTATCAATTCCTTGGATATCTTTTTGTATCTCTTTCCTGTTTTATACAGTTCAACTACCTTTTCCCATAGATCCATTGACAATTCTTTTGCTTTCCCCATGACTCACAATCCAGAAATGTCAGTGGCTGGATGAAAGATGCAAGAGTCTGTCTGGATCCCAGAAACTCACTCAGCTTTTATGCACACAATGATTACAAGCAAACAGGCCAGATGGTGAGGATGCTACCTTTAGTAGCCATTCAAACCCTTTATGTCAACTTCTGTGCATGTTATCAGGAAAAAATCACCAGGGTGTCATGATCCAGTCCCAAGTTTGTTTTCTACTGTCTTCTCTTTGGACTGGTCATGCCGGGGTTAATCCCCTCTGCCTCGTTCTGGAGCTGGTTGGGCTATCTCAGTCCTCTGCAGCATGCGGGCCAGCGTCAGCTATACTGCAAGCTTCCAAGCTAGTGCCTCTAACCTGTATTCTTTTAGTGTTCCTTCTGCCTCTGATTACCTGGACTTGTGTATGACTCGGCTTGATCTCTGGACTCTGCTTCTGGTTTTTCCGTTTCTGATACCACGCTTTCCTGCTGACTTTTGATCCTCTGGCTTGTACCCTGACAATGGCTTATGTCTTACGTTTCTGATACCACGTTCCTGGTAGGTCCTGACTTCTCGCTCATCCCTGACTACGCACTTGTTGCCTCCCTTGGTACTTCTGCTCCTGACAGTTGCTGACTTCGGCTAGTCTGGCCACTTTTTCATTACCTGTGACACCTGTGCTGTTGCTCTGTGTTACTACGCTGTGTATGTGTGCAACCTCTCTTCCCTCACCATCACCCCCTGGTGGAGGTTGCGCTGTACTGCACTGCAGCAGCACGTTACACAGGGTATATGAACTTTTGATCGGGTCATTTGGATGCTTTGGGTTGTCATTATGATTTAAAAAGAGAAAACACAGTAGTTTGACATTAAGTGGCTTCACCCAACCACTAACCATGAGTGGAGAAAAAGTTTTGGTGTTATCATTCATATTCTCTGAAAAAAGGCCAAGAAAGCAAAAATTCTGCCGGGGTATGTAAACTTTTGAGCACAACTGTAAGTGTTCTCAGATCCTGACAGCCTGATGATGATAGGGAAAATGAAATGTTACACTGTGCTCATTCATAACGATGAACTGTCTGTGTAATATCGGACAGGACAGGTCCTCCAGAGCGAGAGACGCACCATGTAAATGCTCTCAACCTTTCCTAAACCAGACATCCCCTTTATTTGAATATCTGGTAACATTTGAGAAGAACCAAAAGCATCGAGGAAATCACAAGGTAATGTTGATTGCGCATTACTTGACTAAAGGGACCATAAACACGAAAAACCTTTTAGAGGTCCTCCCGCTTGTCTTAAGGCAAAAAAGACATGAACACCCAAAACTTTTTACTTGAAAATACTTTTAATCATCACCGTCATACATGACCATCTCAGGAGACAGAAGCAAGTCCACATCCATCTCCATCACTCCAATATCACAGAACGGCAGCTATGTCTTTTTATGTACAAGGTACTGAAATTCATTAAACAGATCAGGAAATCAGTATCAACATCAGAAATCAGAAAAAAAAAAACAAAGGAAGGCAAAAAAAACCTATAGAGTGACGGAAGAGTGGTAGGTTCCTGGGAAGGCGGCTAGAGAAACAAGAAGGGAAGCATGGAACCTACTTATTAACTATCTATTGTTCAGTGAAGTTCTTAATTATCATGGTCTTAAAACCGCCCAGACAATGAGAGGAACTCTAAAGGCCCCGTCACACACAGCGAGATCGCTAGCGAGATCGCTGATTTTGTGACGCCACAGCGATCTCGCCAGCGATGTGTGTGACACACATCAGCGACCGGGCCCCCTGTCGGGTATCGCTGATCGTGCAGGAATGTCCTGGGCCATTTTTTGATCGTTGCTCTCCCGCTGGCCAGCACGCATCGCTGCGTGTAGCAGTGGGAGCCAACGATCAGCGAGGCTCCCAGCGCTCTAAGCAGGCGCTGGGAGCTGGTATCTAAGGTAAATATCGGGTTACTAAGCAGCGCGCGTCACTTAGTTACCCGATGTGTACCTTAGATACCAGCGTCCTCACTGGTGCTGATCGCTGGTGAAGCTGTCTGTTTGGCAGCTTACCAGCGATCATGTAGCGATGCACCAGAGATCCTGGCAAGGTCGTATGGTGCATCTCCCGAAGCGAGTGCGCAGGTTTCTAAGGTACACATCGGGTAACTATGTGACGCGCGCTTAGTTACCTGATATTTACCTTGGATACCAGCGTCCTCGCTGGTGCTGATCGCTGGTGAAGCTGCCTGTTTGGCAGCTCACCAGCGATCATGTAGCGATGCACCAGCGATCCTGACAAGGTCGTATCGTTGTCGTGATCACTGGTGCATCTTTAAGTGTAACGGTACCCTAACAGTTCCTGAGGTCAATTTACTTTAACAGAGGAAAGCATTTATCCACAGTCCATCAACAATGTCCTTAACGTTTTAGTAGAGTGGTCCACAGTTAAAGTCCCTGGATGGTGGAGGCTCTTAAGGGTGGTCATACTGTACACATTAGATGTTTGTCGGCTGAACGATGCTTCGGCCTACAGCCATCAGTCCCATACACAGAAGAGCTCGTTCTGCCAATCGTTCCTGTGTCCTCTATGAGAGAGCTGCCGCCTGACACATCTGAGGGAGAACAACGCGATCGGCATTCGTAAATCAGATATGCCAGACCGATATCTTTCCCAACCATCAGTTAGCCAGTGGTGGTTCCATACACATTTGATCGTCGGCCAAACTAGTCAATAACGGCAGGTTCAGCCATCATTAATCTAATACATATCACGGCCTTAAGACCTCCACATGGGAGAATCCTCAGAACACTGCTTCACTCTATGATGTAGGTCTGCCAATGACCCAAATTACATCTCAACTCTATGGGTCATTTAGATATCCCCAAAATTCACCATATAACTGAGGTCTATCTGTTTAATACAGGTCCTATAGAGCAAAAGACACTGTTTATAAATACTCTTCCCCTTTCCTAATCCTGAAATCTCCTTTATTTGGTCAAACAGAAATCAGATATTATATACCTTCCCGCCTGACAAGGAATGCAAGTCAGAAGTGCGAGAAGGGGCTCCTTCAAGACAATGGGATAATCTTACAGATTACAGGGTTCAAAATGTGCACAGTCAACATCTAATCTTATCGCATTGAGTATTTGGGCAAATAGGGCTGGACTCCAAATGTCTCACCTTAAATCAATATTCTCAAGACAAAAGAACTTTATCATTTGTAATCATGGAATAAAATAGAATAAGAGACACAACCAGGGGTGGAGATTTCCTGTTGTTTCGCACATCTCAGATGATCCGTGTCATCTAATGTTCCTTGGCAAAATGCAAAATCTCCATTTCCGTGCGCTGTTTTGGGGGCATAGCTGAACATCTGTAACACCCCCTATTTATTGGCAGACCCCTAGGTACATGAATTACCCTTAATAACCACAATGCTCAGCAAAGCGACCATGAGCACCATGACTCGTTACTGAAATGGGCTTTAATGCTTACCCGAAGATGGGTGATCTATTTTCTTTGTTGTCAGACATTTCAGAACCAGACTCCAGAATCAATGGGATGACTAAGCAGGATGATTTTTACAAAATTTCTACTATGACGCGTCCATGCAGATCAAAAGAAATCCGTGCACCTGGCTGTAATGCGGTTGTACACAGAAGCTGCATATTTAACACCAACTTGTCTCCTGTCCTGACAATATGCTACAATGTAAGGCAAGCAAAAAATATTATGGAGACCAGAGTGGACACATTGCAGCAAACCCTGCTTTTAACCCCCCTCCTGACCTAGGACGTACATGTATGTCCTATGTCAGGTGCAGGCATCTGTAGCAGGAGAGATTTTTTTGAGATGATACAAAATGTTGAATTTTCTATCAGAAACTGATACACAAATGTTTTCAGAAGTTTTTTGGAGTGGAAAAATTCCCCAAAAATTGTTCAAGAACACAGCTTTCCAGTGTGGGTGTAGGCTGTGTCATACAGCTGGCACCTGCCTCTAAAGCTATGTGCACGCGTTGCGGATATTTTTGCCGCGAAAACGCTTGCACAAAGCAACCCATTGATTTCAATGGCATTCCGCAATGCTGTGCTAATGCTGCGTATTTTTCCGCGGCGGAATCTCATCGCGGAAAAATACGCAGCATGCTCATTCTTTTTGCGGAATTGCGAGGATTCCGCACACATAGGAAGGCATTGTTCCGCTTACTTTCTGCATGTGGCTATGCACACCATGCGCAAAGTAAGCAGAAAAAGTGGGGATGGTACCAGGGTCTGGTGGAGAGGAGCCTCTCTCTGGGTACCATATCCCTGTTAAAAAAAGAATTAAAATAAAAAATCGTGATCGTCTCACCTTCCGGCGTTCCCCGCAGCGTTCCCAGGCCTCAGCGATGCTCCCGGCAGGTCCCGTTCCCAGTGATGCCTTTTATTTCTTTTATTATTTTTTACATTCTATCTTTTACTATTGATGCTGCATAGGCAGCCTCAATAGCAAAAAGTTGGTCACACTCGTCAAACACTATGTTTGACGAGTGTGACCAACCTGTCAATCACTTTTCCAAGCGATGCTACAGATCGCTTGGAAAGCGCTAGCATTCTGCTAGCTAATTACGCTTGCAAAACGCTAGTTTTTCGCGGGAATTCCTCATGCGTATTTCCCGCGGCAGGGAGTTGCGGAATTGCTGCGGAAATTTCCGTGACAATTCAGCACGTGTGCACATAGCCTCTAAAGACAGTGACCAGAGCTAGCTCCGATTGCAGCTTTCCAACCACTTAGATGCTGCTGTAAATCCCTGACATTTAAATTGTTTTCAACTGTGGGCGTCCATTCGTGGACCCGTCGCCACCTGCAGATTTAAGGACTAAAAAGTATGTGAAATGTAGTAAACTTTTTAAATACGGTATATATCCGTATATATAAAAGCTTAAATCGCTACCCTCTTCTTAATCCAAAAACAAAAAAAAAAATGTGGTACCGCTGCATCCATTATTTTGATTTATCAAAATATGAAATTATTTAACTCATACAGTTTATACCATAAATGAAAAGCTATTTTGAAATGCCAGAATTGCCATTTTTCACCACATTTACCCTATAAAAAGAGATCTAAATGTTGCTTTTATGCCAAAATTATACCAAATAAATCCCCCAGCTTTTCATGCGAAAAACGAGTTCTTACACAGCTCCATGGACGAAAAAATGATAGTGACACAAAACTTTTTTTGATTAACTTTTGAGGTTTTTTTTAAATCAGGAAAACCAAAAAATAAAAAAACAAAAAAACAGTTTGTTACAATGTAGATGGTGTATTAGCTCCAGTTACTAGGCTGCATAGTAGAGCTAACAGAGTCTCTTCGGACTTGCCAGCTCCTGCTCCTTCCCTACACTCAGCGATCACATGATCGCAGGGATCGGAGGAGGAAGCGCCGCCAGCGCTTCCTAAGTAGAACGCGGACTTCCTAGTCATTTATCGCCTAAGGGCGGCCTGGAAGTAGCTAAGTATTTTACGCCATTTGCCTTCTGTAACCTGTGTTGCACTGACTATTGTCGGCTGCAGAATGGGTTAACTGAGAATCCATCAGTGAGCTTGTTCTGACCATCTAATGGCAAAATTTATAACTCTTACTGTATTTTTCAGAGCTCCTTTCACTGCTGATTCATGACCACAGACCACATCACCTGAAAGTAAATCTCTCTGTGTCTCAATGTTTCCACACCAGTCAGGCTATGTGCACACGGTGCGGATTCTTCTGCGGGTCCGCAGCAGATTTGGCCCTGCGGATCTGCAGCAGAACTGCAGGTGATGTACAGTACCATTCTAGCCTATGGAAAATTGAAACCGCAGTGCAGACGGTGCGGATTTTTCCACGCGGTTTTTGCTGCGGTTTCAAATCCGCAGAAAGAAATGACATGTCAATTCTTTCTGCGGATTCCGCTGCGGTTTGCCATCTCCTCCTTTGTGGAGGTGATATACCGCAGGTTTTTTGACCTGCGGATTTTGCAAAATCTGCGGGTGAATCCGCACTGTGTGCACATAGCCTTATATACACATATAGAAGAAAGTCTGTGGATTTCCCATGAGATTTTTTGGCACCTTTTACTTAACAGGGTCAATGACTGACAAGTAATGCTACATAACCTACACTTAAAGGGGTGTTCAGTGGGTGACCCTTATCCCTTTCAGACTTAAAAAAAAAAAACAATTCTGAATGTCAATCCCCCCACAAAAACTACAAATTTCTGACACCAAATTGCTTGTTTTATCGTTTTTTAACTTATTTACACAGCTCATTGGCAGTAAAAAAAGGTTAATGTATGTGTAATTTATAGCTGCATGCAACAGTGACACCTACAGTCCCACAGTGGAATTGCGCCTCATGTGATTTAAAGGGCAATTGTATTTTCTTAATTCTCTGTAATTTCAGTTTGATGGTGATTATTTTACATATTTTTATCTACTGATAAAGGCTGATCATTTTTCGCAGGGAATCTGCAATTCATGCTCATTTTTGTCCTACAAGAATATATATAAAGGAAGTGCCTAAGGTAACAATCCCATAATGCAATGTTATTATGGCAATTAGCTGAAGTAGTACAGTATAATACTGTATCGGAGGTGTGTGTGTGGGTGTAAAAAAAACCCCTCTCTTAACGGCAGGAGAAACGGTATTCTTTTTTCAGATACAGCGCCACTCATGTCAGTAGGTTGTGTCTGGTATTGCAACTCAGCTCCATATTAGTCGTAGACCAATTAGGAATTCCCCATTGTAAATTACTATAAGGAAATCACTAAAACACTTATAATACATAATCATAATAGAAAAGTTCAGTTTTTACTGGAATTTCCCTGTAAGCTGGCGAGACAGATACAAGCCCCATCCACGTGGGCTGGTGATTTGTCACCCGCCTGTCATACATGGGGCAGAAAAGGCGATTTGTGAGCGATGATACGATCTATGCCATACTGTCTGGCAAATTATTGGCTAAATTGCTGAATCAAGTAGAATATTATATACATATTTATGGAAAAATTCTATATATATATATATATATACACTCACTGGCCACTTTATTAGGTACACCATGCTAGTAACGGGTTGGACCCCCTTTTGCCTTCAGAACTGCCTCAATTCTTCGTGGCAGAGATTCAACAAGGTGCTGGAAGCATTCCTCAGAGATTTTGGACCATATTGACATGATGGCATCACACAGTTGGCGCAGATTTGTCGGCTGCACATCCCTGATGCGAATCTCCCGTTCCACCACATCCCAAAGATGCTCTATTGGATTGAGATCTGGTGACTGAGGAGGCCATTTGAGTACAGTAAACTCATTGTCATGTTCAAGAAACCAATCTGAGATGATTCGAGCTTTATGACATGGCGCATTATCCTGCTGAAAGTAGCCTCAGTTTCCTGTTCTTAGCTGAGAGGAGTGGTACCCAGTGTGGTCTTCTGCTGCTGTAGCCCATCTGCCTCAAAGTTCGACGCACTGTGCGTTCAGAGATGCTCTTCTGCCTACCTTGGTTGTAACGGGTGGCAATTTGAGTCACTGTTGCCTTTCTATCAGCTCGAACCAGTATGCCCATTCTCCTCTGACCTCTGGCATCAACATGGCATTTCCGGCCACAGAACTGCCGCTCACTGGATTTTTTTTCTTTTTCGGACCATTCTCTGTAAACCCTAGAGATGGTTGTGCGTGAAAATCCCAGTAGATCAGCAGTTTCTGAAATACTCAGACCAGCCCTTCTGGCACCAACAATCATGCCACGTTCAAAGGCACTCAAATCACCTTTCTTCCCCATACTGATGCTCGGTTTGAACTGCAGGAGATTGTCTTGACCATGTCTACATGCCTAAATGCACTGAGTTGCCGCCATGTGATTGGCTGATTAGAAATTAAGTCTTAACACACAGTTGGACAGGTGTACCTAATAAAGTGGCCAGTGAGTGTATATAGTAAATAAAAAAATATTGTATATTGCAAAACTATCGAAGCCCTACTTCTAATTACCTATGTGTGCAAACATAGCAGCCTTTTGTACCCCCCCTCTCCCAGGGCCATGAAAGCACAGTGAGCGCCCTGTAATCGTGTTGATGGGTAGACATCGGGGTCAGCAGAGACACTTTCCCACATTCCTAGCATCTTAAATGCCACTGTCACAATTGACAGCAGCATCTAAAAGGTTGAACTTCTGTGATTGGCTTCAGCTCCAATCACAACAGTTAGACTCAAGTATAGGATGTACAACACAGTCGGCACCAATGGTGTGTGGAGCGGGCTCAGCCCCTGAGCCTGCTCTGTACATGGATTGCTCACATCCGCTATACATAAATGTCATAATTTGGAACCTGGGAGGAGTGAACTCCCCTAGCTGTCATGAACCCTATTACTTGCCCGGGTTTGCCAGGTGGCGATCATGACATGCATGCAGTGTCACCATGTAGCTTTAGCCCTTTCAGGCACCTGGTTACACCATCCTATTGGTTGTTTCACAGTCTCCATTTTTCGGGATCTGGGGAGGTGTCACGGCTTATTTTTTGCGCACCAAGCTGATGGTTTTACTGATATGATTTTGGGGTAGATAAGATGTTTTGATCGCCCGTTATTGCATTTTATTGAAATGTTGCGGTGGTGAAAAACATTTAATTTTGTTGTTTTGATCTTTTTTTCATTACACCATTTACTGATCAGATTAATTTACTTTATATTTTGATATTTCTGACTTTTTCAACTGCTGTGATAACAAATATGCGCATTTTTTAATTGCTTTATTTTTAATGGGGTAAAAATGGGGGTGATTTTTAACTTTTATATTATTTTATTTTTTTGTATTTTTAAAAACATTTTTTTCCATTTTATACTGTATTGCTTAGTCCCCTTCGGGAACTTGAAGCTTTGATTGTGTGATTGCTGGTACTATACACAATCAATGAACAGAGAAAATAACAATCTCCTATGAAACCCAGGCAGAGGTCAGCTTTCCGTAATGACACGGAGAGGGGTCTTTAGCAGACCCCCGACAATCGTGGTAAGCCATTGGCATCCTGCAATCAAGTCACGGGCACGCCAATGGGCACATAGAATGATTCGCCCCCTGCAGGAGCGCAGATCTCCGCTCCATACGTGGTTGTTAGAGGCAGAAGAGGAATGAAAATCATATGTCAGGACTCAGGAAGAGTTTTAAGGGTTATTCAAATCTTCATATATGGATATTGTCGGATAATGTGTGTAATAACAATCACTTTTGCAATTTACTGCTTATTAACATTTGCATCTGTTCTTGAGATATTAACACTTTTCTATTGTTTACTGCTCGTTGCCTAGGAGACCGACCACTGCTGCTGTCTAGCATGTAATCACTGTACTGAAGCTGGCGGAGACTAGGAGGTAACAGCGCTCTCTCAATAGAAAGTAGCTTGCAAAAAAGAGGAATGTGGAAACCACAAGCAAAAAGGCAATCAAAGATCCATATAAGGTAAAAAATATATATATCCCTTATTAATTTATGCAAGACAGGACAAATGGACAACATATGCAAAACAGATCCAAAGTGCAACCCCGACGCGTGTTTCAGAGGTGTACTCGCCCCTGACGAAGGAGCACACCTCTGAAACGCGCGAAGGGGTAGACCCACGTGTGTCCAGGTGGCCCAGGTCAGCGCGTCTACCCCTTCGCGCGTTTCAGAGGTGTACTCCTTCGTCAGGGGGTGAGTACACCTCTGAAACACGTGTCGGGGTAGACAGGCTGACACGGGCCACCTGGACACACGTGGGTTCCCCTGTATGAGGTAATGTTGCCGCTGACTATGGTCGCTTGATCTTTATATATGTTTTTCTACGGAATGGGTTAAGCCCTATGTGTATTTGGGTGGTGGAGGGGACATTCAGAAATACATATTGCCACTTGGGAATATATTTAAATTTATTATATTTTGTGCCTTTGCCCTAATCAGTATGAACTATATGATATAACATGGAGCAATAAGTCTCTTATTCCATATGCATGGTTATCTGGTGGCCTTGTATGTATGATGTACTAAAACTAATCATGATTGTACAAAGAAAATGTTTACAATAGGGTCAAAACGTCTCTCTCTTTGCACAGTTGCACTTTGGATCTATTTTGCACATGTTGTCCATTTGTCCTGTCTTGCATAAATTAATAAAGGATATATATATATTTTACCTTATATGGATCTTTAATCACATTTTTGCTTGTGGTTTCCACATTCCTCTTTTTTGACTCCACATGTTTAAGCGATTGATCCGTAATTTGTTGGTCCAGTTTTTTCACAGCTGAAAGAGATTGATTTGTTTAATACATATATATAATGCTGCTGTCTACCATTTGTTTGATTTATAGTAGCTTGCAAGCATAGGGCATGTTCTGCTGTTTGGCAGTGGTAGTCGGTCTCCTAGGCAATGCACTGTAAACAAAAAAGACAAGTATTAATATCCCAAGAACGGCTGAAAATTTTAATAAGTAGTAAATTACAAAACTGCTTGTATTTACAAGCTCTATCCGATAATACACGTTGATGAAGATCTGAATATGGCCATGTTTGTATGTGTCTCCCTCTTATATAACCAGGTCATAGTGACCCCAGTCTTATCTGCCTTCTGATAAATCTGGATTCTGGAGCCATAGCTGGGAAGAACGGAATGTGCAAAACAAGAAAACAATGTGTCCATAAAGCGCTGTACACACCACTGGGGTGAGATGAGATGTGCAGGCCCTGTCCGTACCCCGTATACACCTGTGTAGTGTATGTACTCGTAGATTTGGGTGCAGCCAGATCTCTATCTGCATGTTAATACCTTGCAGCTCCCCTCCCAATGGCTGGAAATCTCCCTGTTTTTTCTCTGCAGAAAAACACTGCGCTTTTCACTAGTTTGCCAGACGTGACCAGAATTGTACAGAATTGGAGTGATTCAGGTTCTCAGGCACAGGCGGGATAGAGTGAGGTAATACTGCCCCCTGCTGGAGATCAGCACCACACAGCATTGGTTACTCATGACTGAATCTGGATTGAGGCCTTATGGATTGATTTCTATCCCACATCTAAAAAGGCTCCAGTTTCGCCAAATTAGCAAAAACTGAGTCCTTTTCACACTGAAGCCCCCATGGTAATCAAGATCTCAACTGGTGGGGGGGCTTTTCACACCCCTGTGAATGGCATACCTTCTTGATCTGACAGTCAGAAAAGAGGCACATAGTGCCCCAAGGAAATTTTGACAGCTTAGCCGCTCTCATAACCCCTTCAGTCTTTTTGTGCGATCATACAGAAGTAGTGCCTCTAGTAAAGCCCCATAGTGTTCTCACACAGTTTCGCATGCTTTTTATGCCCCCACATACAGTATGACTTTCTCGCTATGCTCCGTCACACTGTATGATGACCTCATATACATTTTGATACCCCCCAATATCTTCACTCTGTTGCCCCCACACCATGTTGCCCCCACAGTGCTCACCTCACATATTGTGATGCTTCACAGTCTATCCCCCACATGATGCCTCCCCAGCATAATGTCTATAGAGTGTCTCCCTTACATATCATATTCATATAATGGTGCCCCCACAATGCCCCCCCAAAGAAAAATGATGCCCCCATACATATTTAAATGCTCATTACTGCTTCATACACAGTCTGATTCCCCTCAGCCCTCCACACACTGTTTTATGCCCCCCACAGTCCTTCATTCAATATGATGCTCCACAACCCCCACCCAGTATAATCCCCCACAGTGTCCTCACACAGTATAATGCCAGTACAGTCACCATACACAGTATAATGTCCCTACAGTGCCATCACACATTATAATGCCGCCACAGTACCAACCTCGTATAATGCCCCCACAGTCCCCACGCACGGTATAATGCCACCGCAGTGCCTTAACACAGTATAATGCCACCACAGTGTCACGCTGTAATGGTCTTCGCTAAAGAAGGGGGGACTCATACTGTCCCTGGAACTGTGACCCTAACTATCCCTGTCCCAGGGGTACTCTTGAAGGTAGAGAGGCCCGAGTCTCTGACCTTATTATGCTCCTGTTAAACCGTGATCTGTGCCCTTTCCCACCTCATGAGGCATGGGACAGAAATATAAGGTAAACAAGACCCAAAGACAAAACAGGAATAAATGAAAACCTTTATCTCCAAAAGCACTAACCAACAATAGGGAGGAGGATAGGGACAGGGAGGAATAAACTAAATGGGAACAGGGACAAAGAGATAAATACACATGTAGTACAGCAAACCACAGACCACTAATACCACTACTATAACAACTCCACTCCAACCACTTAAAGGGAATCTGTCACCCTTTTTTTGGACTATGAACTGCCGGCATCGACATCAGGGGCTTATCTACAGCACATTATAATCCCCCCACAGTGTCGAAAACCAAGTATGATACCCTCACAGTGCCACCCACACTGTTTGATGCCGTCACAGTTCCCTCACACAGTATAATGCCTCCAGAGTGCCCCACACACAGTATGATGCCCACACACACAGCATAATCCCCCCACAGTGCCCTCAACCCATTATGATGACCTCACAGTGCCACCCACACTGTATGATGCCTCCACAGTGCCCTGCCACACAATTATGGGCAACACAGTATGATGCCCACACATGATTTCCCACAGTGCTCCCTTTGCCCCTGGTATGGAAGTATGGTTCTTTTCCATTCCACCTCATGTCCTAAAGACACTGCAAGAAAAATTTAGTTTTACATCTCGCCATCAAAAAGAATGACTGACCATGTATGTCCTCCAGAGCCACTATTAGTGACCCCCCCAGCTCTGCCTCATGGATGGCGTCCTAAGTGGGGTATTTAATCTATGTATATATTGCCTGGAAAAAGGGTCTTGGAACAAGGTGACACCTGCCAGGCTATGCAAAGAGTTACTAAATTGTATGAATGCTACAAAAGCCTCCTAAAACTCCCCGGACAGTAGTGCAGATCAGACACACATAGGCCTTACATGAAATGGCTGTGTTGTTATATATGTGGGGTAGTACGGTGGCTCAGTGGTTAGCACTGCAGTGCTGGGGTCCTGGGTTCGAATCCCCCCAAGAACAACATCTGCAAGGAGTTTGTATGTTCTCCTCGTGTTTGCGTGGGTTTCCTCCTGGTACTCCGGTTTCCTCCCACATTCCAAAGACATAACGATAGGGAATTTAGATTGTGAGCCCCATTGGGGACAGTGATGATAATGTGTGCAAATCTGGAATATGGAACTGTGTGAATATGCGGAATATGTTACCGCTATATAAAAAAGAAGAAAAGAAAAAATAAAGATATACTGTATACATAGCATCACATGGCACTGGCCTCCACATACTGGTGCTGTCAGGTCACCCACATCTCCCTCCGCCTGCTTTATGCTTTCAGAAGCCAGTGACGTCAGGGCAGCTCCTGACCTGTTTTCCAGTGCCAGACGCTCACTGTAACCTGCCAGCTTCATTCATCTTTCAGGGATCCAATTCATGTTTAATGTGCTCCAAAGAAGAGAAATTCGGATGGTGGGAGCCAAGCCCGGCTCTGGGGTATAAAATAGCAGAACATGGCATTCCTTAGGGTGTGTGCACACGCTGCAGATCTGCTGTGGAATTTTCAGTGCAGATTTTGCTAAATCCGTAGGTAAAATGACCTGCGTTTTACCTGCAGATTTACTGCAGTTTTTGTGCAGATTTCCCCTGCAGTTTTACACCTGCAGATGCCTATAATGGAGCAGATGTGAAACTGCAGCAGAACTGCACAAAAGAAGTGACATGCTGCAGTTTTAAATCCGCACCAAATCTGCATGGAAAAATCTGCAGCATGTGCACAGCGTTTTTTGTTTTACATAGCCTTAAATGGTACTGTACATCACTTGCAGTTCTGCTGCAGTTCTGCAAGGCCAAATCTGCTGCAGAACTGCAGAAGAATCTGCACTGTGTGCACACACCCTTAGGCTATGTGCACACACTGCGGTTTTTGCGGCCGATCCGCTGCGGTTTTGGCCGCTGCGGATCTGCAGCAGTTCTGCAGACAGTGTACAGTACCATGTAAGTCTAAGGCTATGTGCACACGTAGTTTTTTGGGTGTGCGGATTTTGGAGAGAAAACCACAAGTAATTCCGCAGGACAAAAGTCCTGCGGTGTATCTGCGGTTTTACGCCTCATAATGGATGAGGTGTAAAACTGCAGCGTTTCTGCACCAAACAATTGACATGCTGCGGATTGTAAACCGCAGCAAAACCGAGCGGAAAAATCCGCAGCGTGTGCACAGCGCTTTTTTTTTTATTTCCATAGGAAATAAAGGTACTGTACAACGCAGCAGAATCCGCACCGTGTGCACATACCCTATGTGATTTACAATCTGCTGTGCACATGCTGCAGATTTTTAACTGCGGAAAAGCTGCGGCTTTGAATCCGCAGAAAGAAATGACATATCACTTCTTTTCTGCAGATTCTGCTGCGGTTTACCATCTCCTCCATTGTAGAGGTGATAAACCGCAGGCCAATCCGCAGGTAAAACCGCAGGTCATTTTACCTGCGATTCCGCAGATACAAATCCGCAGATCCCATAGGAATGCATGAGAATCGCTTACTTCCCACATGTGGCTATGCCCACCATGCGGGAAGTTAAGCATCTCATGTGCGGTTGGTACCCACGGTGTGGAGGAGAGGAGACTGTCCTCCAGGCCCTGGGTACCATACCCCTGTAAAAAAAAGAATAAAAAAATAAAAAATCGGGGTATATTTACCTTCCGGTGTCCCGCGCTGCATTCCCGGCCTCAGCGTTCCCAGTAATGCCTTGCGGCAAGGTCCTGTGATGACGTAGTCTCGCGAGATCGCTATAGCAACGCGAGACTACGTCATCACAGGTCTCGCAAGGCATTACTGGGAACGCTGAGGCCCGGGAATGCAGCGCAGGACGCCGGAAGGTAAATATACCCCGATTTTTTTATTTTTTTAGCATTTTAACATTCTATCTTTTACTATTGATGCCGCATAGGCAGCCTCAATAGTAAAAACCTGGTCACACTTGTCAAACACTATGTTTGACGAGTGTGACCAACCTGTCAATCACTTTCCAAGCGATGCTTCAAATCGCTTGGAAAGTGCTTGAATATCGCACTCGAAAATCGCGGCAAAATCGCGATCATAATCGCGGTAAAATCGCGGTGAAATCGCGAGGAAAAAAACGCGCGATTTCTGGGAAAGAGTCCGGTTTTTGGTGTGCGTTTTAACACGCACCGTGGGCACATGGCCTAAATCTAGCCTTGTTAGACAAATGAGTGTGTTCCTTAAATCTTTTGTTTCAATCTACTTAAGGCCACGCCCACTTAGTGTAAAGGCTAGATTTACATACAGGAAAGAGGGGCGTGTATCTGGGGAATGGAGAGACACAGGCGCAAAAGAAAAACAGCGCTGGATTTAGGAGAACAGCGACATTTACACCAGAAAAGAAAATCACATATTTGTGACAAGTGACAGATCCCCTTTAATGTAAAAAACCCACCATGATCTTCTTAGTTTCACATGTAGATATAGCTTAGGTGCTTAGTGACAACAAGGGTGGTACCATGGGTAACAAGAGCCTAAGGGTATGTGCACACGGTGCGGATTTTGCTGTGGATCCGTAGCAGATTTGGCCCTGCGGATCCGCAGCAGATCCGCAAGCAATGTACAGTACCATGTTAGCCAATGGAATTTCAAAACCGCAGTGCCCACGGTGCAGATTTTTCCACGCGGATTTGCTGCGGTTTTAAATCTGCAGCATGTCAATTCTTTCTGCGGATTCCGCAGCGGTTTGCCACCTGTTCCATTGTCTAGGTGTCAAACTGCAGGGGAAAACCGCAGGCAAATCCGCAGGAAAACCACAGGTCTCTTTACCTGCGGTTTTACCAGCAAATCCGCGCGGAAAAATCCGCAGGTGAATCTGCATTGTGTGCACTCACCCTTTTGGAGGATGGAGCTTAATTTATGAAATTGATGTAGTGTTTCCATGTATGAATAAGGACATGAATTCATGGAGAATGACAAAAGTAACATAACCTAAAATGGCAGATGTATTTCTTACCCTAATATTCAAGGGGTTTTCCAAGACTTTAAAATTGAAGATTTATCCCTACCCTCTGAATAGGACAACAATGTGAGATCAACCCCCGTGAACAGCTGATTAAATGGGCTTCGTCGCACTGGAACAGTGCCTAACATTGTGTTATGGCTGTGAATGGTATTGCAAAATTACTTAATTTAATATTGATGATCTAGGAAATCCCAGAGTTTGGACCGCTAGTGATCCTGAGAACACTGCTCCAAAACTTCACGAACCAGACGTCCATATACAGGCGGCTGTTTCAGTGTACTTACCCCTCATCAGTGCATTACTATCCAATGCGAGACACCCATATAAAGGCATCGGTTTCTGTGTACTTACCCCTTATCAGTGCAAAACAAAGTTTGGCTGTCTGAAACAGACCCTCTTTTTGCAGCTTGAAATGGGGTCTAATGACTCTATGAGCCAAACATAAATGTCTGTGCAGCTGTTTCTGTATACTTAGCCCACATTAATGCAGAACAGGGTTTGCCTGGCTGAATGAGAAGCACTTAACAAAACTTAGGAGTAGGAATTAAAAAAAAATCTAATATGCAATCTACTGAGAGATCCTATGACCATGTAAGTTATTGTCTAAGGCTACTTTCACACATCAGGTTTTCGGCGTCAGGCGCGATCCGGCATCGTGCCGGAATGCCGGATCCGGCAAATGTTTTGTAAAACCTGAAGTGCCGGATCCGGTTTTCTGCCGGATCCGTCTTGTTCTTGACAGACAAAACCGGATCCGTCTCATCCGGTTCATCCGTTTTTCTATCCGTTTTTCGACGGATTACGCCGGATCCGGTTTTTAAAATTGACCCTCAAGGCAGAGTACACTGGCAGGATGAGTGTGAAAGATTTGTGCCCTAACCAAACTTGTGTACCTTCTGGACCAACAGTATATACCTTTGCCAACCAAAGTTGGCTATCTTGTCATGGTCTACTATTTTTAGCTTTAGGCCACAGGTGTGTACCTGGTTGTGTTTTATGCAAAGTATTTCACCTTTTAACAAAAGTTGTGTACATTGTTAGGAAATCACCAACAATAAACACAACTTTTTAGGTGAAATACTTTGCTTCAAACACAACCAGGAACACAACTGTGGCAAAAAGCTAAAATTTACCCACAGTTATATACCTGGTTTTGAATACCTTTTTACCTTTGAAATACCCTGTATTTAACCTTTTTTTTAAACATAGTTCGCCGCAGAAAGAAAAGACAGACAACCATTGTGAAACGATAATTTAACTTTTATTTAAAATTTTTTTTTTTGTAAAATGTTTTTAAAGTGCAAAAAAACTTTTTTAGAAAGGTTTTAAACCCAATGGGCATTTTTATTAAAAAAAAAAAAATTACAAATCTGTGTAGTGTGGGGTGGAAATACTGCTGTAGGGGCTGCGGGACACTTCGACACTGGGTGTGTGGAGAGAGGACTGGGATCGTGGTGGGGAAGGAACAGTTAGAGGTGAAGGTGTGGAAAAAGCTACAGAATGGGTGGACATGTTGGAGGCAGAAGAGGTGGTGGGCGGTGGAGTGGAGGGTTGGGCAGGGACTGTAGGAGCAGATGATGTTGATGGAAAGTTGTATGGGGAAGGAGTTTGGTACGGGGAAGGAGTTTGGTACGGGGAAGGAGTTTGGTACGGGGCAGGTTGCTGGAAGTGGGGAGATGTCTGGTACTGGGGAGGTTGCTGGTACTGGTGAGGTTGCTGGTATGTAATAGGAGGGGGAGGATGGAAAGTGACTGGAGGGGGTGCAGATGTAATAGGAGGGGGAGGATGGAAAGTGGCTGGAGGGGGTGCAGATGTAATAGGAGGGGGAGGATGGAAAGTGGCTGGAGGGGGTGCAGATGTAATAGGAGGGGGAGGATGGAAAGTGGCTGGAGGGGGTGCAGGTGGAGGAACTACAGTGGTGGGAGGTGGAGGTTGGGAGGTAACCTGCTGTAGAGCACCGTGGCACGAATGCATTACATGCATCTGCTGGGTAGGAGATAGTGTTGCCATGCGCTCCACAACAGACCTGAAAAAGGTGTGGTTTGGCGAAGAACTTGCTTCTGAATGCATGGTTTGCAGAAGTGTCTTCACCTCCAGAATGCTGGAGTTGATCTGCTGAAAGCCTGCGGAGATTTGCTCTGACAAGACTTTTAGACAGTTCTGGAAAGATGCATTCAGATGCAAGAACTCTTGCGCATAACTCTTTTCCTGACCCCTCTGCCGCTGCCGCCCAGTACCCGCAGGTGTACTAGAGGTGGCAGGGGCAGAAGGGTGGGGTAAAGGGAAAGCGATCTCCTCACCAGCAGCTTCATGTAATGTAGGCGGCCACGATGCTCCTGTGCTGGTGGATGGGACAGATGGGTCGAATGTGTGGGAATGCTGGGAAGGTGCAGATGTACCGGGGCGGTCGAAGTGTCCCTCGGTGCCGGTCTCCTCAGGGATCGCCTCAGAAGGGTCCAATCGTGCAGGCTCCCGAGTGCTGCTCACCGTGCTGTGGAATAAAGAGAAAAAAAACAATTAAAAAAATGACATGGTATGGTCCTGGCTGAAAAAAAAAAGTTACATCTAACATTTTTTTTCACATGTGGTGTGTAATATTTACCTTCTGGTGAACATTGTATCCCGGAGGAACGACAGGGCTTGTGCGTACTTGTACTTGCTCCTGCGTCCTCCAGATCCACTCGGGGCCCGCATCTCTTTATTGAACTCCTTCTTGAAACGATCCCTCACAGACCGCCACCGATTCACAATTCTGTTCCCTGAAACGAGAAAGGAGTGGTTAGTATACAACATCAGTGTTTCACAAACTCCAGTCCTCATGGTCCCCAGGGGTCATGTTTTCAGGATTTCCATAGTAAATAGAAATCCTGAACACATGATCCGTGGGGACCACGAGGACTGGAGTTCGGGAAACACTGGTTTACATCAAGCAACCGGTACTGTATATACTTACGCTCTTTAATCTGGGCCCGAACATCGAGGTCCTCCCAGCGGCCCACAAGGAGCGAACAGATTTCCTCCCAGAGTCGTCGGGTAACGATAAGGTCAGCGTGGCGGCGGTCAGCCATATTCCAGAGCGGCTCCCTTTGTCTGACGAGATCGATGAGGTGGTCCACATCGAGTCCTCCATCCTCACCGTCAGAGTCGGGAGCACGCTGTGAAGGCTGTTAAAGAAAAAGACAAAAATAACATAATTAGCCTCCACAAAAGAAATGAAATAAAAAGTGCAAAAAAACAAAGCAAAAATATTTATACTTACACGCTGGTGACCGCCGCGTTGCTGTCGCCGAAGACCCTGGGAGGCACTGCGAGGACCTCTTGGCCGAGCACCAGATTGGGAAGACTAGAGAAAAAAACAAAAAATGTTATGTCTTTGGATGTAGGCATTTGTTTGCTGTGTGTGGTCTGCAGAACATTGTTTTCTATGTGTTGTGTGTAGTGTGATGTTGTGTTTCTGCGTTTGATGCAAAAAACTTACCAATTGTGAGCCCACTCCAGGTGTCTGTCCACCCCTTCCTTCTTCTTCTGGGAGCTCCTCTTCATCTTGTGATTCCTGTTTTGAAATAAAAGGCAATGAATAGACATATATTACAGAGATGATGGATTTTGGAAATAAAAACTTACCGTCAAACGCTGACGATGCGAGGGAGGGCTCCCAGAAGAAGATGTGCTGTCCTGTTGATGGCCAGACTCCATGGCTGTGGGTATTGCTGCTGCTGTTGCTGCTGCCAGTGATGCCATTTCTGCTGCTGCTGCTGCTGCTGCATCTCTTTGGCGGCTGTTGAATAAAGAGAAACAAAGGGCCAATGAATATCTTGATATTCCATGGCCCTAGTTTGGAGGAATGGGGGATTTGATAATTACCGTCTCTCATCTGCTGCTGGACTCCCCTCCTCAGCATGTTCCATTTGCTGCTCCATTTGGGGTTGTGCTGATGGTGCTGCTGCTGCAGATGTCTGCTGTCTTCTCCTGCTCCTGGTTCTTGGCTTGGGTGGCATGTTGGGTGTGGCTGAGGGTCCCATTGTCTTGCTTTTATATATCTCCTGTGGGCAGAGCTACTGAGCATGCTCAGACCAAAAAACCGGATCCGGCCGCCGGATCCGGCTTTCGCCGGATCCGGCGCATTGCGGCGCTCATAGGCTTTCATTGTGTGAAAAAGCCGGACGCGCCTAATCCGGCGTGTCCGGCTTTTTCGCCGGAGACAAAAAACGTTACAGTAGCCGTTTTTTCCAGACGCCGGATCGCGACACATTGCCGGATCCGGCGAAAACCGGATGAAACGCATGGCCATCCGGCGCGATCCGGCGCAAATGCAAGTCAATGGGGGGGAACCGGATCCGGCATTGCATTTCGCCGGATCCGGTTTCTGTCAAAAGCGCCGGATCGCGCCTGACGGCGAAAACCTGATGTGTGAAAGAGGCCTAACTCGTTAACAAGTCTTTAACTGTGACTAAGGATATTAGCCAAGCCAGGCACACATTTACAGGCACCTATTTTGGGGTACTTACTCCTCATCAGTATGTGGCGCCCCTGAGGCTCAGTCGCCACAGAGGTACTGCACCTTCTCCTAAGGTGTAGTGCCCCACCAACTAGGTAAGTTGGGAACTCCTTTCCACACTCCAACACTCGCACCCCACAAACAGGATAGTTCAGCAGAACCACATTGCAGCTCCATGCTTAGAGGGTAGCAGAGCACCTTTCGTGGGTCCTTGCTTCGTAACACGAGATTTGCTGGGAGGTGGGTGGAGTTGAGATCCATATGAAAGATTGGGAATGTTTAGAATTACAGGTTGAGTCTGGAGAGGTCAGTCTGACAGGAGGTCAGCCTGGGAGTGAGTCTGGACAGTCAGTCAGGAGAGTATGAGGACGAGTCCGAGAAGAAGGAGATCCCTAGAAGAGGGAGAGAGGAAGGAGTGCTGCAGCTGCGCCAGTGACCTGAGCGAGCTGGCACGGGAAAGGAACAGAAGGAGATAGACGTAGAACTGTAACCTAAGCTTCCATAAGCGAGAGAGAAGGAACAGTGCGGAACGAAGGAGTAGGAGAACAGAGAGGAGTTGTGGGTTGGAAGAGGAACCCTGCCTATAGGTTCTCAGCGCAAGGCCGACGCCTGGTCCCCGAGGTTGTATGGACACTTATGGTTCTGCAGCAGACACCGGTGGAGTAGTTGGCTGTAAATGCACTACTCCCATCTAAGACTTGGGGCACAACAGCAACTGAATAGAGAGCCAGGACTCCGGAGAAGGGAGTCCCCGAGAGAGACAGCTGTCTGTCATACAAGTAGAGTTGTTAGGAACATCTGACAGGAGGAACTTCAGAGTACCACGGTACTGGAGCTCTTCACACCAAAAGGCGCAATAAAGGAGTCGTTCAGGATAGGTACATGTTGGCGGAGTGTTGGAGAGGAGAATCCTGACTTGAGGTTGATTGAGTCTCTACCCCGGAGGACACGGCACGGAGGCAGGCACCAGTGTGTACCACGAACTGTGAGTAAAGCTTTGGAACTGCAAACCCTGGTGTCTTCCATTCATTTGTGCGCCAACACCGTCAGCCCTGCTACATCTGGGTACCAACATTCCTCACACCGCCTGCGCCTATACACTGCCCTGGGGTTATAGCTTCACCTGTGGGGAGCTACACCATCTATGCTGCAACACACCATCAGTCCCAGAGGATCTGCACGCAGCGTTGGCTTAACATCTTGCTTGCCAAACACCACAGGTGGCGTCACAAACTATCACACAAACTATATCACAAACCACCATTGATTTGGGCGCCAAGGGCCAAGGACTGGGTCACAGCTGCCGTGACATATGCCACTGACACCGGCCCGGTACCGTGTACCCCATAGCCCTGGGAGGGCGACCCAATTTTGGAGTCACGAACAGGATGACGAGACCCGATGCTATCGGGTTCTGTGCGCCTGAAATTTGTGAGACTTTGAACTTTTGAAAATGTGCAGAAGACCTGATTTGATAGACTGTAAAATGGACGTTAGAAATGGCCGCTTGCGCGGAGAAGAAGGGCGTGAAGAGATGGGAGGTCCTAGGAAAAGACCGCGAAGAGTATTGGGCCTTCCCTGCCTGAATTACTATGTGACAGATACATGGCCCACTCCCAGAGGGGTTCGTATATTGGCTTGGTATGGAGGCGCTGGAAGAAGACGCCGCCCCCGGAAGGAGGGGCAGAAGAGGCCAGTGGTGGGAAAGGGGCCGAGGCAGGAAGAAGAACGCCAGAACACCATTTTGGAGAGTGAGGGAAGGAGGCCTGCTGAGCGCGGGGAAATGGATCTCCCCGGCGCCATGGCTGAAGGCTCCGACCCGATCTCAGGGATGAATCACCAACAGCTGGAGGACGAGATTATCAAGCTGACGCGCCGCCTGCGACTGAGGCGAGAAGCGCTATGGACATTGAACCTGCAGCGCACCCAGGAGGGGCCTACACCTGCGGTACCCGCGACATCGGTACCCGCCGCTGCTGCACCGGATCTTTTCCTGGCAGACCTTGCGGAGCTTGGAGCCGCTGCCATGCCATTGGCAGCGTATACTGTCCCATCTTTGCCGCTGATACTGGAGGAGTTGTACACAGCCCAGGGAGCTGAAGCGGAGGAAGAGAAGTTCCTGCCTGGATCTGGCGCGGCTGCGCAGGTCCCGCCAGCGACCCCCCCGCGGACCCGGAGCTGCCATGGGCTCCACCGCCGTCCCCGGTGTCTGACCAAGCAGCGCCCGCTACCACCATGCCTGCACCGGAGCAGAGACCGCACTGCCGGGAACTCCCAGGTATATACCCCGGCCTTCCTAATGGGTTGATGGGGAGGAGGAGGAGGACCCTGCTGCTGGGGGTACGGTTGGAGCTGGCATGCCCGATCCGACATCTACAGGAAAGAGGGGGGTCTGGATCGTTTTGGGACGGTGATCTCGGGATTCCTTCACTGCCAAGTCCCCAGGTAGTTGCTTATCAGCGCCGACAAGCTGCAGAAGCCCTAGGAGCTAGACCTCGTACTAGGACAGCGGAACAACCTAGAGAGGAAGAGCAGTTGATGGGCATTGAGATACATCATGGGTTCCATTTGCCACCGCTTCAAGGTCCTTTAGTGAGAAACCAGAATCAGGATGAGGACAGTTCCAGGTCGGCTTCCAGAACCCTAGGAGGGGAACACAAGTAAAAACTTTCAAATCTCGTTACCCAGGAGGGTTTGTTTGCACCAGTTGTGCCTTTTTCTATTTTTCTATTGTTCATCATGTTTTTGTTTTTCTGGTGGCACTTTTGTTGCCTAGTCTTTGATTGGCAGCGTTTCTACATTTGGAACTGAGGAGATCATGAACGCTGTATGATCCAAATCTTTTATTGTAAATAGTTGCACCTCTTTAGGTGCCCTCTCTTGGTTTTACATATAAGGGACACTTTGCGAAGATAATGTTTTGCATGGACACTTTTCGAAGATGATGTCTACCTCAAAGGACACTGCAAGAAATCCCGGCTGGGAGCGTTGTCCAGCACTTACAAGAATAATTGTTGAATGTTTTACTGTGAGGTATTTGATAATGTGTTTTATGAGAGTATTAGTAACTGAGAAATGGCTTTTATAGAAGAATTAGGAATGTCTGATATAGAGATGAGTGATATGAATAAAGAATTGAAAGTGACAGGTGATGGACCAGGTATTTGCGGTCAGCGTCTTGTGTCTAGAAAAATGAGAGAAAAATGTGTTACAGAGAATAGCACTTTGAAATTGAGAATTGCACTTAGAATTAAAAATTTTAGATAGAATTGTTTGTAACGTTCAAGATGAGTACTTCCTATACTAGGAAGATTAGTATAAGAAAAGTTTGTTATGCATTACAAAATTTTTGTATGTTTCTTTGCTGTCTACTTTGTTACCTTGCAGCCCGCGGACGTGCTGTGTTTAACGGGGGGTATGTGGCGCCCCTGAAGCTCAGTCACCACAGAGGTACTGCACCTTCTCCTAAGGTGTAGTGCCCCACCAACTAGGTAAGTTGGGAACTCCTTTCCACACTCCAACACCTGCACCCCACACATAGGATAGTTCAGCAGGACCACATTGCAGCTCCATGCTTAGAGGGTAGCAGAGCACCTTTCGTGGGTCCTTGCTTCGTAACACGAGATGTGCTGGGAGGTGGGTGGAGTTGAGATCCATATAAAAGGTTGGGAAGGTTTAGAATTACAGGTTCAGTCTGGAGAGGTCAGCCTGGTAGTGAGTCTGGACAGTCAGTCAGGAGAGTCTGAGGACGGGTCCGAGAAGAAGGAGATCCCTAGAAGAGGGAGAGAGGAAGGAGTGCTGCAGCTGCGTCAGTGACCTGAGCGAGCTGGCACGGGAAAGGAACAGAAGGAGAAAGACGTAGAACTGCAACCTAAGCTTCCATAAGAGAGAGAGAAGGAACAGTGCGGAACGAAGGAGTAGGACAACAGAGAGGAGTTGTGGGTTGGAAGAGGAACCCAGCCTATAGGTTCTCAGCGCAAGGCCGGGTCCCGGTCCCCGAGGTTGTATGGACACTTATGGTTCTGCAGCAGACACCGGTGAAGTAGTTGGCTTTAAATGCACTACTCCCATCTAAGACTTGGGGCACAGCAGCAACTGAATAGAGAGCCAGGACTCCAGAGAAGGGAGTCCCCGAGAGAGTCTACAGCTGTCTGTCATACAAGTAGAGTTGTTAGGAACATCTGACAAGAGGAACTTCAGAGTACCACGGTACTGGAGCTCTTCACACCAAAAGGCGCAATAGAAGAGTCGTTCAGGAGAGGTACGTGTGGCGGAGTGTTGGAGAGAAGAATCCTGACTTGCCCGGGAGGTTGATTGAGTCTCTACCCGGAGGACACGGCACGGAGGCAGGCACCAGTGTGTACCACGAACTGTGAGTAAAGCTTTGGAACTGCAAACCCTGGTGTCTTCCATTCATTTGTGCGCCAACACCGTCATCCCTGCTACATCTGGGTACCAACATTCCTCACACCGCCTGCGCCTATACACTGCACTGGGGTTACAGCTTCACCTGTGGGGAGCTACACCATCTATGCTGCAACACACCATCAGCCCCAGAGGATCTGCACGCAGCGTTGGCTTAACATCTTGCTTGCCAAACACCACAGGTGGCGTCACAAACTATCACACAAACTATATCACAAACCACCATTGATTTGGGCGCCAAGGGCCAAGGACTGGGTCACAGCTGCCGTGACATATCCCACTGACACCGGCCCGGTACCCAGTACCCCACAGCCCTGGGAGGGCGACCCAAGTGCATAACAGGGTTTGACTGACTGAAAGAAAACCTCTTAATACAGCTTAGGAGGGGGGGGCTAATTATCCTGACCCTATAAGCCAGACGGCCATCCAAAAGCAGCTATTTCGGGGGGGGGGGGGGGGAGGAGTGTAACTTACCCCTCATTAGTACAGAACAGGGTTTGGCTGGCTGATCGAAAACTCCTTAATACAACCCGTGAGGGAGACTAAAAAAGAAAATCTTATATGGAATCTATTCAGAAGGTTGAGCCTTATTTCTCATCCTATGGCCCCATATCGAGCCTTGAAACATGACTAAGGATTTTAGCCAAGCAGCCATCTATAAGCAGCTGTTTTGGTGTACTTACCCCTCATCAGTGCACAAGATTGTTTGGCTGGTCGAATAAGATGCCCATAATGTAACCTGGGTTGGGGACTAAAAAAATGTTTAGTTTGAAATCTACTGAGAAGGCTGTGTTATATCTCTGATCCTTTGAGCCACTGGTGGACACAGAAAGAAGAGGTCCCCCGGTGCAAGAACAATATATGGGCACTTTGTGGACCAATAGCTCATGAAAATGCACAATTCCACCTGCTATGGAGGTGGAAGTGGGTCCCTCCTACCTTTCAGGGCCCTGTGTGGTTGCGCAGAAAGCACCAATGATATATTTGCCCCTACTTTGACCTTTTAATGATTTTTCAAAGACGACTAAGGAGGATATTAGCCAAGTTAGACACCCATCTGCAGACAGCTGTTTTGAGATACTTACCCCTCATCAGTCTGAAACAGAGTTTGGCTGGCTAAAAGAGACCCTTTGGATACAGCTTGGGAGAAAAATTAATGGCCTTGATAATATATGCCAAACAGTCATCTACAGGCAGCTGTTTTAGGTCACTAACCCCTCATTAGTGCAGAATATGAGCAGCACGGTGGCTCAGTGGTTAGCATTGCAGCTCTGGGGTCCTGGGTTCAAATCCCAAGGACAACATCTGCAAGGAGTTTGTATGTTCTCCCCTTGTTTTTGTGGGTTTCCTCCAGGTACTCCGGTTTCCTCCCACATTCCAAAGACATACTGATAGGGAATTTAGATTGTGAGCCCCATTGGGGACAGTGCCAATAATGTGTGTAAAGCGCTATGGAATTAATGGTGCTATATAAGGGAGTAAAATAAATAAATAAACAAGGTTTGGCTGGCAGAGTGAGATTTCCTTAACATAATAAAAAACTAATCTGAATCTTTCACCCTTTTACAATTTAACAAGCCTTGAAACATAACTAGGAATATTAGCCAAACCAAATACCAATCTACAGGCAGCTGTTTCTGGTCACTTACCCCTCACCAGTGCAGAACAGAGTATGGTTGGCTAAAAGAGACCCTTTGGATACAACTTGGTGAATTAATGACCCTGATTATATAAGCCAGACATCCATCTACAGGCAGCTGCTTTTGGTCACTAACCACTCATTAGTGCAGAACAAGGTTTGGCTGGCTGAGTGAGATTTTCTTAACATAATTTCGAAGGGGGACTAAAGAAAAAAACCTAGTATGAATCTTTCACACTCTTACCCTTTCACAAACCTTGAAATGTAACTAGGAATATTAGCCAGACGCCCATCTACAGGCAGCTGTTTCTGGTCACTCACCCCCCATCAGTGCAGAACTGAGTTTGGCTGGCTTAAAGAGACCTTCCTAATACAGCTTGGAAAGGGAGAATAATGACCCAGATCCTGTGACCCTGGACTAAAGCCCTTATCGACCCTTGGGGCGTATATAATTACCAGATAGATTAAAGTGACTCGATTCCGCACCCACGGCACAGCACAGTCGCCAGCGGTCTTTCCCACTGGCAGAGATGTATGTCCCCCCGCTTTTGATTATGCAGACGTAGCAGAGCTGAGTTTGTCACTACAGCTGAGCAGAATTGGTCATTATGTTCTCCGCCATCTCAGAATATCGCTTTTTTTCTGCCATCCAGGTATTCAGGCTTACAGATACAAGTGCGGGAATGGTTTCTGTATCCGACATAACATTCCAGTATGCTGCAGAGACATTTTTTTTTTCAGCAATGTCCTTATAAGGATGGACCCCTTTAAGGGAGATGGTTGATAAAGGGGTGGAGAGAATGGCTGATAGGGAGGGAGAGAGGGAGACAAGCTCTACAGTTTGCTGGCCTGGACTGTAGGGGATGAGAATGTTTTAAATAGCATGGAATATGTTCACACAGTCACACAGCTCTGCATCACCAGAGACAGCAGTGCACCTCCTGGCAGACAAGGTTAACGCAATATTGATCACAGCCAGGTAAGTTCCGCTTCCAAATGCACAATTTAAAGGGCAGCACCCAATCCAAGATCTTATTTTACAGATTTTATCAGAGATGAATCTTAGTGGATTTTTGCACATTTTTTTGTTCACTCTGTATATCCAGGATGATCGGTGACAGCGGTAATACTTGTGACTTATTGCAGTTTGCTTCCTGACATTGTTTCTGCGAAGTTCTGCCGGGGCATATATTATACTCCAGATGTATACATGTCTACAGCGCCAGGCGGTGGTCTCTGGGAAGTTGGTGCAATGGTCTCAAGAGTTATAGGAACGACGGCAGGTGCCCAATTTTTGCCGTCAGGCGGACACAGAACTCCAGCAGATGAAGTATCGAACATCAGTCACTTGACGCGTTTCGGGAATGCGGGGCACTCTGAAACGCGTCGTGCCCCTGCAATAGAACTGGGCAATGAGGTCCCTACCTGGCTATAGTCACCTGCCGTTCCCCGGACATATATATATGTAAGAGGTGTTCCAGTGACTGCGGCACCCCCGGCATTGCCAGGTTAAATGAGTCGCTGTGTCTTTACGCAATGACACAAGGTGGGCAGCTGAATTTTGTGCTGGCGGTGGTGGGTGCTACTCTCCTCTAGAAGTAGCACCTAAGGGAGCTAGTCTCAGGGAAAATAAGGCAGATTAGCGTGTCCACAACCCTCATTGTCAATCAACCGTGATGTCAGGGGTTGTAATCCATCCTAAAATCATATGAAACCTTAAGTATCTCCATGCATCTTACAAAGCTTCGTTCTCCATATGCCCCACTTTACAGGGGTCCAGGAAGCAGAGATACGGGGGCTTATATGGCAGGGTCCCCACCCCAATGGTCACCTGGAATATCCTTTTCCTATAGGTAGAAGATAGTCGCTCTGCCAGGACAGTAATAGGTTTCTCCACTGGTTTTTCTTACTTCTGAATGAGCGACCTGACAAACAGAGCACTATATCTCAGCTTCACAGTGAGGTAGGTCACAGACAGGAATATTGGGGATAACAGCGGACACTGCTAGAGAAAACTGGCTTTATAGAGAAGAGAATATAGGAAGGGAGGTATATAGCATGGGAAATGGTATAAATTACAGTACAGATAGAGATAGGTATATACTAATATATGCTATATACTGCAGCGCACATACAGATAGTTATATACTAATATATGCTATATTCTAATATATGCTGTATACTACAGGACAGATAGGTATATAATGATATATGCTGTATACAACAGTACAGATAGGTATTAGTATAGATATATACAGTACTAATATATGCTATATACTACAGTGCAGATACAGATAGGTATATACTAATATATGCTATATACTACAGTGCAGATACAGATAGGTATATACTAATATATGCTATATACTACAGTGCAGATACAGATAGGTATATACTAATATATGCTATATACTACAGTGCAGATATAGATAGGTATACAGTTGTGGCCAAAAGTATTGACACCCCTGCAATTCTGTCAGATAATACTCAGTCTCTTCCTGAAAATGATTGCAAACACAAATTCTTTGGTATTATTATCTTCATTTAAGTTGTCTTAAATGAAAAAACACAAAAGAGAATGAAGCAAAAAGCAAAACATTGATCATTTCACACAAAACTCCAAAAATGGGCCAGACAAAAATATTGGCACCCTCAGCCTAATACTTGGTTGCACAACCTTTAGCCAAAATAACTGCGACCAACCGCTTCCGGTAACCATCAATGAGTTTCTTACAATGCACTGCTGGAATTTTAGACCATTCTTCTTTGGCAAACTGCTCCACGTCCCTGATATTTAAAGGGTGCCTTCTCCAAACTGCCATTTTAAGATCTCTCCACTGGTGTTCTATGGGATTCAGGTCTGGACTCATTGCTGGCCACCTTAGAAGTCTCCAGTGCTTTCTCTCAAACCATTTTCTAGTGCTTTTTGAAGTGTGTTTTGGGTTAATGTCCTGCTGGAAGACCCATGACCTCTGAGGGAGACCCAGCTTTCTCACACTGGGCCCTACATTATGCTGTAAAATTTGTTGGTAGTCTTCAGACTTCATAATGCCATGCACACGGTCAAGCAGTCCAGTGCCAGAGGCAGCAAATCAACCCCAAAACATCAGGGAACCTCCGCCATGTTTGACTGTAGGGACCGTGTTCTTTTCTTTGAATGCCTCTTTTTTCTCCTGTAAACTCTATGTTGATGCCTTTGCCCAAAAAGCTCTACTTTTGTCTCATCTGACCAGAGAACATTCTTCCAAAACGTTTTAGGCTTTTTCAGGTAAGTTTTGGCAAACTCCAGCCTGGCTTTTTTATGTCTCGGGGTAAGAAGTGGGGTCTTCCTGGGTCTCCTACCATACAGTCCCTTTTCATTCAGACGCCGACGGATAGTATGGGTTGACACTGTTGTACCCTCGGACTGCAGGGCAGCTTGAACTTGTTTGGATGTTAGTCGAGGTTCTTTATCCAACATCCGCACAATCTTGCGCTGAAATCTCTTGTCAATTTTTCTTTTCCGTCCACATCTAGGGAGGTTAGCCACAGTGCCATGGGCTTTAAACTTCTTGATGACACTGCGCACGGTAGACACAGGAACATTCAGGTCTTTGGAGATGGACTTGTAGCCTTGAGATTGCTAATGCTTCCTCACAATTTGGCTTCTCAAGTCCTCAGACAGTTCTTTGGTCTTCTTTCTTTTCTCCATGCTCAATGTGGTACACACAAGGACACAGGACAGAGGTTGAGTCAGCTTTAATCCATGTCAACTGGCTGCAAGTGTGATTTAGTTATTGCCAACACCTGTTAGGTGCCACAGGTAAGTTACAGGTGCTGTTAATTACACAAATTAGAGAAGCATCACATGATTTTTCGAACAGTGCCAATACTTTTGTCCACCCTCTTTTTTATGTTTGGTGTGGAATTATATCCAATTTGGCTTTAGGACAATTCTTTTTGTGTTTTTTCATTTAAGACAAATTAAATGAAGATAATAATACCAAAGAATTTGTGTTTGCAATCATTTTCAGGAAGAAACTGAGTATTATCTGACAGTATAGCAGGTGTGTCAATACTTTTGGCCACAACTGTATATTCTGATATATGCTATATACTAAAGTGCAGATGTAGAGAGGTATATGCTAGTATATGCTATATACAGCAGTGCACATACAGTTAGTTATATACTAATATATGCTATATACTACAGTGCAGATACAGATAGGTATACACTAATGTATGCTATATACTACAGTGCACATACAGATAGTTATATACTAATATATGCTATATTCTAATATATGCTGTATACTACAGTACAGATAGGTATATACTAATATATGCTATATACTACAGTGCAGATACACATAGGTATACACTAATATATGCTATATACTACAGTGCAGATACAGATAGGTATACAAGGTATATACATGTAGACGAAGGTCAGGAGAGGTACGTAAGTGACTGGAAGAATGACATCATCAGCTCACAGAAACTGACCATGTACCGGAGTCTACAGAGAGACTACAGACTGGCCCCATACCTGGAGAAACTCCCGGACCCCAGAGACCGCAAGATCCTGAGCCGGTATAGACTCAGTGCCCACAGTCTGGCCATCGAGGTCGGCCGACACAGGCAGAGCTACAAGCCCAGGGAGGAAAGACTGTGCCAACACTGTGACCTGGAGGCCCTGGAGGATGAGACCCACTTCCTGCTACACTGCTCCAAATACTCAGCAGTGAGGGACACTCACTTCAGGAGACTCTCACATCTCTTCCCGGATTTCACCACCATGAAGGAGGAAGAGAAAACATACATCCTGCTGGGGGAAGAAGAGAGAGCAGTGGAGACAGCAGTGCAATATGTGAGCGAATGTCATAGACTGCGAGAAAGAGAACTATGATATGCCATGGACTTCTATGGCCCCCCACCCTGGATCTGCCCCATCCCCCCATTCACCTTCCCTATGCCATGGATTTCTATAGCCTCATCCTGGATCTGCCCCATCCACCTTTCCTACAGCCCCTTCCCAACATCCCTACAGTCCCTATCCCTATTCCCTTTTATACACTTGCTTTGGCAAAAATAATGTGTATTTAGTCCTGCCAATAAAGCTTCTTTGAATTGAATTGAATAGGTATACAGTGGGGCAAAAAAGTATTTAGTCAGTCAGCAATAGTGCAAGTTCCACCACTTAAAAAGATGAGAGGCGTCTGTAATTTACATCATAGGTAGACCTCAACTATGGGAGACAAACTGAGAAAAAAAAATCCAGAAAATCACATTGTCTGTTTTTTTTTCATTTTATTTGCATATTATGGTGGAAAATAAGTATTTGGTCAGAAACAAGCAATCAAGATTTCTGGCTCTCACAGACCTGTAACTTCTTCTTTAAGAGTCTCCTCTTTCCTCCACTCATTACCTGTAGTAATGGCACCTGTTTAAACTTGTTATCAGTATAAAAAGACACCTGTGCACAACCTCAAACAGTCTGACTCCAAACTCCACTATGGTGAAGACCAAAGAGCTGTCAAAGGACACCAGAAACAAAATTGTAGCCCTGCACCAGGCTGGGAAGACTGAATCTGCAATAGCCAACCAGCTTGGAGTGAAGAAATCATCTGTGGGAGCAATAATTAGAAAATGGAAGACATACAAGACCACTGATAATCTCCCTTGATCTGGTGCTCCACGCAAAATCCCACCCCGTGGGGTCAGAATGATCACAAGAACGGTGAGCAAAAATCCCAGAACCACGCGGGGGGACCTAGTGAATGAACTGCAGAGAGCTGGGACCAATGTAACAATGCCTACCATAAGTAACACACTACGCCACCATGGACTCAGATCCTGCAGTGCCAGACGTGTCCCACTGCTTAAGCCTGTACATGTCCGGGCCCGTCTGAAGTTTGCTAGAGAGCATTTGGATGATCCAGAGGAGTTTTGGGAGAATGTCCTATGGTCTGATGAAACCAAACTGGAACTGTTTGGTAGAAACACAACTTGTCGTGTTTGGAGGAAAAAGAATACTGAGTTGCATCCATCAAACACCATACCTACTGTAAAGCATGGTGGTGGAAACATCATGCTTTGGGGCTGTTTCTCTGCAAAGGGGCCAGGACGACTGATCCGGGTACATGAAAGAATGAATGGGGCCATGTGTCGTGAGATTTTGATTGCAAACCTCCTTCCATCAGCAAGGGCATTGATGATGAAACGTGGCTGGGTCTTTCAACATGACAATGATCCAAAGCACACCGCCAGGGCAACGAAGGAGTGGCTTCGTAAGAAGCATTTCAAGGTCCTGGAGTGGCCTAGCCAGTCTCCAGATGTCAACCCTATAGAAAACCTTTGGAGGGAGTTGAAAGTCCGTGTTGCCAAGCGAAAAGCCAAAAACATCACTGCTCTAGAGGAGATCTGCATGGAGGAATGGGCCAACATACCAACAACAGTGTGTGGCAACCTTGTGAAGACTTACAGAAAACGTTTGACCTCTGTCATTGCCAACAAAGGATATATCACAAAGTATTGAGATGAAATTTTGTTTCTGACCAAATACTTATTTTCCATCATAATATGCAAATAAAATGAAAAAAAAACAGACAATGTGATTTTCTGGATTTTTTTTTCTCAGTTTGTCTCCCATAGTTGAGGTCTACCTATGATGTAAATTATAGACGCCTCTCATCTTTTTAAGGGGTGGAACTTGCACTATTGCTGACTGACTAAATACTTTTTTGCCCCACTGTATATACTGATATATGCTATATACTAAAGTGCAGATGTAGAGGTATATACTAATATATGCTATATACTACAGTGCAGATATAGATAGGTGTATATACTGATATATGCTATATACTAAAATGCAAATACAGATAGGTGTATACTAATATACTCTATATACTACAGCGCAGATATACAGTAGATAGGTTTATACTAATATATGCTATATACTACAGTGCAGATACAGATAGGTATATATTGATATATACTATATACTACAGTGCAGATACAGATAGGCATATGCTAATATATGCTATATACTACAGTGCAGATACAGATAGGTATATGCTACACTAGCTGCTGGCCCGATTCTAAAGCATCAGGTACTCTAGAATATGGCCAACGGCAGATTAAAATAAAAAATGTGATATACTTACCATCCGACGGCCCCCGGAATCTAGCCGCTAGCCGGTACCCAGAGTCTGGAGGAGAAGAGACTCCTTCAGACCCTCGGTACCATAAACGTGTAAAAAATAGATTTAAAATAACAATTAGTGATCTACTCACCTTCCGGCGGCCCCGGGAATCTGTCCCTCCTCTTCATGCTGCCGGCATCTTCCGTTCCCAGTACTGCTTTGCGCCAAAGACCGCTGCTGACGTCCTCTCGTGAGAGTGCGACGTCATCAGCGGTATTTCGCGCAAAGCAGTACTGGGAACGGAAGATGCCGGCAGCATGAAGAGGAGGGACAGATTCCGGGGGCCGCCGGAAGGTGAGTAGATCACTAATTGTTATTTTAAATCTATTTTTTACACGTTTATGGTACCGAGGGTCTGAAGGAGTCTCTTCTCCTCCAGACTCTGGGTACCGGCTAGCGCCGGGCATCTCCGGCTGCGTCGCCACTGACACCCGTGCGCCTGGAGATGACCCGCGGCACGGTAGCGGTGGCGTGCGTCCTGCTAATTGCGGACTGCACCGGTTGCTGATTGGTTGCGGCCTGGCGGGGGCCTGGCGGCCGCGACCGATCAGCGCAGTGGGATTTCGGTTACAGACAGACATGATAAGGCGTTTATATATATAGATACTACAGTGCAGATACAGATAGGTATGTGCTAATATATGCTACATACTACAATGCAGATATAGATAGGCATATACTAATATATGTTTTATACTACAGTGCAGATTTAGATAGGTATATACTAATATATGCTTTATTTCTCTCACTGTATTAGCATATAACTATCTCTGTCTGCACTGTAGTATATAGCATATATTAGTGTATACCTCTCTATATCTGCACTGTAGTATATAGCATATATCATTATATACCTATCTCTCTCTGCACTGTAGTATATAGCATATATTAGTGTATACCTATCTGTATCCGCACTGTAGTATATAGTATATATTAGTATATTCCTATCTATATCTGCACTGTAGTATATAGCATATATTAGCATATACCTATCTTTATATGCACTGTAGTATATAACATACACTGCTCAAAAAAAATAAAGGGAACACTTAAACAACAGAATATAACTCCAAGTAAGGCTACTTTCACACTAGCATCGTGTGACGGACGTCGCACTGCGTCGTGCCGACGTACCGTCGCACGTCGTGAAAGTTTTGCACAACGGGGGCAGCGGATGCAGTTTTTCAACGCATCCGCTGCCCCATTGTAATGTCCAGAGAGGAGGGGGCGGAGTTTCGGCAGCGCATGCGCGGTCGAAAATGGCGGACCCGACGCACAAAAAAAGTTACATGTAACGTTTTTGTGTGCGTCGCGGCCGCCAAAACACGACGCATCTGTCGCACGACGTATGCGACGTGTGGCCATACGTCCGCAATGCGCCGCTAATGCAAGTCTATGGAGAAAAAACGCATCCTGCGGGCAACTTTGCAGGATGCGTTTTTTCTCCAAAACGACACATTGCGACGTACGTCGGCCGACGCTAGTGTGAAAGTAGCCTAAATCAAACTTCTGTGAAATCAAACTGTCCACTTAGGAAGAAACACTGATTGACAATCAATTTCACATGCTGTTGTGCAAATGGAATAGACAACAGATGGAAATTATTGGCAATTATCAAGACACCCTCAATAAAGGAGTGGTTCTGGAGGTGGGGACCACAGACCACATCTCAGTACCAATGCTTTCTGGCTGATTTTTTGGTCGCTTTTGAATGTTGCCTGTGCTTTCACACTCGTGGTAGCATGAGATGGACTCTACAACCCACACAAGTGGCTCAGGTAGTGCAGCTCATCCAGGATGGCACATCAATGCAGTGTAGTGTCTAGAGGCTGGAGGCGCTACCAGGAGACAGGCCAGTACACCAGGAGGCGTGGAGGGGGCCGTAAGAGGGCAACAACCCAGCAGCAGGACCGCTACCTCAGCCTTTGTGTAAGGAGGAACAGGAGAAGCACTGCCAGAGCCCTGCAAAATGACCTCCAGCAGGCCACAAATGTGCATAAATCTGCACAAACGTTTACAAACCGACTCCATGAGGATGGTCTGAGTGCCCGACATCCACAGATGGGGGTTGTGCTCACAGCCCAACACCGTGCTGCCCTTCAAAAAAATGCTACCCCACACCATTACTGACCCACTGCCAAACCGGTCATGCTGAAGGATGTGGCAGGCAGCAGATCACTCTCCATGGCGTCTCCAGACTCGGTGTGAACCTGCTTTCATCTGTGAAGTGCACAGGGCGCCAGTGGCAAATTTGCCAATCCTGGTGTTCTGTGGCAAATGCCAAGCATCCTGCACGGTGCTGGGCTGTGAGCACAACCTCCAAACTTCTTCCATTTAAGGATTATGGAGGCCACTGTGCTCTTAGGAACCTTGAGTACTGCAGAAATTCTTTTGTAACCTTGGCCAGATGTGTGCTTTGCACAATTCTGTCTCTGAGCTCCTTGGCCAGTTCCTTTGACCTCATGATTCTCATTTGCTCTGACATGCACTGTGAGCTGTGAGGTCTTATATAGACAGGTGTGTGCCTTTATAAATCAAGTCCTATCAGGTTAATTAAACACAGCTGGACTGCAATGAAGGAGTAGAATCATCTCAAGGAGGATCACAAGGAAATGGACAGTATGTGACTTAAATATGAGTGTCTGAGCAAAGGGTCTGAATACTTATGACCATGTGATCTTTCAGTTCTTTTTTTTTAATAAATTAAAAATGCATTTCTGTTTTTTTCAGTCAAGATGGGGTGCAGAGCATACATTAGTGAGAAAGAAATGAAGATAGGTATATATTGATATATGCTATATACTACAGTACAGATATGGATAGGTATATACTAATATATCCTATTTACTACAGTGCAGATACAGATAGGTATATACTAATATATGCTATATACTACAGTGCAGGTACAGATAGGTATATACTAATATATGCTATATACTGCAGTGCAGATACAGATAGGTATAAACTAATATATGCTATATACTACAGTTCAGATAGAGATAGGTATATACTGATATATGCTATATGCTACAGTGCAGATACAGATAGGTATAAACTAATATATGCTATATACTACAGTTCAGATAGAGATAGGTATATACTGATATATGCTATATGCTACAGTGCAGATACAGATAGGTATATACTAATATATGCTATATACTGCAGTGCAGATACACATAGGTATACACTAATATATGCTACATACTACAGTGAAGACACAGATAGGTATATACTAATATATGCTATATACTGCAGTGCAGGTACAGATCCAGATAAGTATATACTACAGTACAGATAGACATATAATAATGATTTGTAATATTTTAGAAATAATGCTCCAGAATGGGAATATTATATTCAGGACGGTCCAATTTTGAGACCTTCATGAATTAACTAAAAAGGAGGGTACAAGAAGGCCCTTATTTTACTCGCTGTTAGTAGAAATATACTTGGCACTTAGAGAGGATCTGACCAGTCCTCCGCCTCCCCAACCTGTCACTACTTATTACTGTGCAATGTAATATCGAGCAGTGTGGCCATTAATTACTCATTATTTCTGCCCATAGCTTACATAATTAGAGACAAGGTCCTTGAGTGACCGAAGCTGAGTATCTACAACTTTCCTTTCTACAATATAGCCAGGATGACCTACATGCATAGAGATCAGTGCCAGATCTGCTACATCTCTGCTTATGGTTCCAGGCTGGGTGTCGGTTCAATAGTGCATTGTATTTGCAACTACTGTACCCCCTTGGTGGATAATGATTATCGATATGAGATTGTTAAAGGGGTTGTCCAGGTTTAGGAAAATGACTTCTTTGTCCCATAAACAGCACCCCTCCTATCTGCAGGTAGTGTGTGGCATTGCAGCTTAATCCTATTTCCTTTTAATAAAGCTGAGTTTCAGTTATAGCCCCCATGGACAGGTATGGACACATAGCAGCCATATCTTCCTAATCATGTACAACCCATTTAAGGGGAATAAAAAGATAATTATTGATTGCCTGCTCAGTGGTTTAAAGCAGAGAAAGTAAAGATTTTTTTTGTCCTGTGAAATATTAACCCTTTTCAGAATAATGATCAGTTGATCGGCCTATGTCCCTTTTCTAACTGTGGCCAGACGAGTATTTTCCATTAGAAAACCCAAGAAGAAGAAAACAAAATAAGCATATACCCTAGAGTAAGTAAATAAGTACATAGTAATGTTACATGTCAATAACGCAGGGTACTTAGTTAACATTACTTTGACCAAAAAAGCATAATAGCCATCCACTGTGACAAGGTGTACCCCAATTGGGATGGTCGTATCCTGTCTCTAGTTATGAAACCTTACCTTGTGTTAGCCAACCTCAATGTAGATAAGGGCAGAGCAGAACCCAGACCTGACAGGGGGCGTGACTCACAGGATCCTCTGGGGCGTGTCTTTAGGCAGCTCTGCATTATTACCCTGTGAGCCACGCCCCCTTGTAAAGACTATAAAAATTAGTACTAAAAAAAGCCCATATCTCTGGGACCATATGACGGATTTACAAAACAAAAAAACAGAATAATCAGGGGAGCAATGGGAATAAAAATAAGAGCAAAAACTGGTTATTTTTGACCCGATGACAGCTCCTTTTTAAATGACGCGGGAATATATATGGAAGGGTCTCTTCTGCTCAATGCCAGTTGAGAGGTCTTCAACCAGTGGCTCTGCAGATATTGCAAGAATGTAGTTCCAAGCCTGCAGTTGTCATGATATGCTGGGAGTTGTAGTGTAGAAACGGATGGCGATCCACACAATGAAAACCACGACATTTGATAACCCGATGGAAGTGGAGTTAAGATTTACTTTTACCACACTAGAATGACAAAAAAAAAAAATATACTAATTTTTTTCGTGTTTTTTGAGAGCTAAATTGGTATTTAGACCCTACTATGAATCATCCAGACCAGGCCGCTGAAGGCCCCTTTGATGGTACAGGACAGAAGGTATTTGCCCCCTTTCCCACTTATTTTCCAGCGGCTGCCCTTCTATAGTGGCTGATACATCTACCATGAGATAATCGCATCCAGTTTGCAGCAGATTTCATTTTTCCAAATGCTCTTGTTCCTGTCAAAATTATGTTTTAATACTTTGAAATATTAATGACCATTCGGCAAAACGTGAGATGTCCTGCTCGTTACATAACCAGACTAAATGTGTCCCCATTAGTGGTTATTCAATCTTGGTCCAGGAACGGTTTTCAGTATAATTCCTCTTTGGTTAGCCATGCATGTATGAGGTTAGTCTCAGGAGCCTATAAAATGTCTTGTACTTTTACTTTATGTATTTATGCTGCATTGTGTTAATGATGCCTTACTTCTGCAATCTTATGTTATGATTAAGCGGTGGCATATGTCCTAAGCTTGTGCGTCAGGCTGGGTCACATTGGGGCCACTTTATCACTTTGAGGAGCTTCTCCAAAACTCTCCTCAAAAACACATGGAAGACTCTTTGATGTTGAAATTAGTATTTTTTTTTAGAATTGTGGATGGTACTTCTTTTGAAGTGTATCCTTATGGTATTTGCTAAAAAATTAAGCATTGGACAATCAAAAGGCGGCAAAAAGCTCATCCAAAGCTCCTTAAATTCCCTTCTGGAAAAGAAAAGATCCTTCAAGAACTTCCCCAAAAGTTGGATTTGGGATTCTGTGTAGTCATAGCCTAAGAGGGACCTGAGTGAAGACTGCAGTGGGCACCTACTTGGCGCTGCGCTGTCACGTTGTTTGGGGGAAGGTATTATAGACACTATAAGAAGGTGGAGGTTTACCCAAAAGAAGAGTTGGTCTGTGCCAGTTTTATGTGTGCACCTCCCTTAAGGAAGTTGGGTTCGCTGATGTGGAGATGTTGGGACCATTTATACGGAGGAGCCTAAGATGGAGAAATAAGGCTGAGCCAGGAGAGCAGGGTCTGAGTCTGAGACTGACACAGTGGCTTGGTCTGAGTGGACTGGAAGTCTAGTATAGAGCTGCGAGCAGTAGACGTGAAGAGATGACAGTAGGGGTCGATATGGACCAATTCCTGCCAAGAAAGAGCAAATTGGGGAGGATTCATTTAGTGGTTACAGGCGTTGCAGTTGTGTAGTAATCGCAGGTACGCGGGATGCAGTGATGAGACAGGGGATGGGATGAACTTAAGATGTAACTTTTATATATATATATATATATATATATATATATATATATATATATATGCCTTTAGGGCTATCTCGAGCAACCAACAAGCTAACAATAGTTATCCTCGCAGGGGATCAAAACAAGAATACACTGGGAAAGCGAACATGACTAACCCGGCAAAGACCAGTCACTATAGGGCCGCGGTATGGCCGACTACAAGTGCTGAGTATTAACTACAGCATGTCACTTATCCTCTCTGACGTCTGGCAGAGTGGTGGCTCGGCGTTCCTACGCCCCGGCGAAGTGGGGGCACAGCAGGCCCCTGAAGAGTTCCTCTGCGTCGCACCTCCCGGCAGAGGTGGGACGGCGTTGCCCGGGGACCGGACGGTGTAGGCTGCAGCCACCAGCTGGGGACAGGCAGCCGCAGGTGGCGGTAAACAGACCGCAGCCGTGGGCCGGAGCCGAGCTGCGGGGCCGCAGGCGGCAGGAGACAAGTCACAACCGTGCGCTGGAGTGGAGCGGCGGCGGCCGCGGGCGGCAGCGAACAGGCCGCAGCCGCGGGCTGGAGTCGGGCGGTGGAGGCCACGGGTGGCAGTGGACTGGCCGCGCCTACGGTCTGGAGTTGGGCGGCGGCAGCGGATGGGCCGCACCCGCGGGCTGGAGCCAGACGGCGGCGGCAGCGGGCGGCATCGGACAGGCCACACCCGCAGGGTGGAGTCGGGCGGTGGCGGGCGCGGCCGGCAGTAGACAGGCCGCACTCGCGGTGTGGAGTCGGGCAGTGACGGCCGCTGGGAGCGCGGGCAGGCAGTCTGTGTCTCTCTGTTGGACGGCTTGGTGCCGTCTCCCTTCTGTTGGCGGTGAGGCTCCCTTCAGTCTCTCCCGTCGCTGCTCTAGCTTCCTTGCTCCTTCTCTCCTGCTCCGTCGACTGCCCTCTGCTGGCATCCTCAGCCCCTTTTATATTGGCTCCACCCCCAACCTTTCTAGAACTCTCTGTGTTCCGTCCCCTAATCATGTCCCCCCGGAAACAGTCCCCCTAGGAATCTTGGTGACAGTCCCCTTGTTTCCAGGCCGGACACACAGCGGGGACTCCTCCTCCTACAGTTGCACCCCAACCCTGAACACTAGGGGGTCTAAGAGGCCCCTTTGGCCCACATGAAAAGTCCAATAGTTGGCGGCCCTATTGCTGATTTCTCAATGGGCTCATGCGCTTCAATTTTTTCCACTGAGACTGACATGCACCAAAACTGAAAATTCAGTCTCACATTTTTGGATGTCTATCAACATGGGAGACATTAATGCCAAATGACAGACTGACTGCAGCGGTCCACCACAATCAGTGTGATCGCATATTGGTGATTTTCCATGTGATGTCTTCTCATTCAGTATGTCCACCCTTGCCGACCGTTAACAAGAAGTTGTTTATTATATGGCCCTCTAAGATCTCTGGCGTACGGCCGGGCACCATTTTTCGTAAAGTCTTCGGCTCACTATATAGAGTAACCCAAGTAAATATTTATGTATACAGACAGACAAGGAGACAGACAGACAGAGAGGATATGGAAGTTATCAGTTCATTAACAGCATATGGTCGGGTCGTGTGTTTCCCTGTTATCTGCCATTTCGTTCCCAGAGTTTAGAAAGAAACGTTTCCTGTACATTTCTCTCTATGATGTCGCTGGTGTATTGTGGGGCTCCATACGGATGGTATCGTTTACGTTTAGGAATGGGGACAGGGATTTTATTTCTTGATTTGCTGCCAGTAACTTGTAAAATTGCTAATACTAGGCGAACAATAGGATGATTTAACTATATAGTTTCTGAAACTGAGATGGACCATAAATGTTATATTTTTTGGAGAGGACCTGTGACTTGCTGTACATTTGCAATTTTTTTTAGACCCGATGTACAGTAGCTGTTCTCCTGAATCCGACGATGCTTTTCTTTTGTTCCTGCACCTCTCCAATCCTGAGATATGGCCACTTCTTCCCTGTATAGAAATCTAGATTTTTAAGCCAACTGGGTGGGATATTCAAGATGACAGCCATAGAGAAGTCAAGAACCACGCCCACTTGGCTAACAAGACTATACTTATATACAGAGTAGAGATGGCCATATCTCAGGAAAGGAGAGGGTCAGGAACAAAAGAAAAACTACAACAGATTCAGGAGAACAGTGGCATTTATACCAGTTAAAAAAAGCATAGTTATGACAAGTGACAGGTCCCATATAAGGTTTATTTGGTACTGTCCAAGTCATATACTCATGTTTATAGATATATGTGCATTTATATGTGTGTTTATATATACATAGAGTAATATATGTAATTAATTGGCTGTGGCTTCTAAGTTCTACTTAGAAAGTAATGATCGTTTTAATTTTTAGTCCATATATCAATAGTACACATGAAAATAAGAAACTTTGTAATATATCTTATCAGGGAAATCTGCTTCTTTCTCCTCCTGGACTGATTTTTCACTCTCAAATCAGAGGTAAAATTTGTATTCAATGAAAACAGACTTTCCCATTACTCAGATAGGAGATGACAGTTGGTGCTTTTAAACTTCTATGGAGGGGGAAGAGCTAGAGGAACACATGGACATTCTGCTAATAGTTTTTCATAGCATTTTATGAGCACCAACTGCAATATCCTTTCCCAGTAATGGGAAAGTCTGTACTCACTGAATGCAGATTTCACCATGAATTGAAAATGTTGAGAATGAAGGATCAGTCCAGTAGGAGAAAGAAGCAGATTTTTCTGATAAGATATATTACACAATTTCTTATTGACTTGTGGAAAATAAATAAGTAAATACAAAGACGGTTACGTCTTAATGTCCATATTACACTTTGGGACGACTCCTTTTCAGGCAAGTTAAGAGTCAGGTTTATTACTCCTACAGGACGCAGGCAATGAAGGGTTGCCTTCTGATGATAGGTTTCTTTGTCATTTCCTTTACGCAGGTTTCCAGTCACACTGAGTTACGGCCATGCCTCTCGGGAAAAATGGAAAAAAGAAAATTGAAGACATCAATATGGTGTACAACATCAAGGAGAAGCTGGGAGCGTGAGTATCATTTAGTTCTACAAGACCGAGCTTCCTCCTTATTGCATCCTAGTGTCAAGGTGTCTTCTTTGTACTTAGACATATGAGAAGGAGCCAAACAATGGTCTTAAAAAATGGCACACATACTTGTTATAACAGTGTGGTGCTTGTGGGTCGCCCTCCCAGGGCTGTGAGGTACTCAGTACCGGGCCGGTGTCAGGGGAATGTGTCACAGCAGCGGTGACCCGGTCCGTGGCCCTGGGCGCCCATGCAATGGGGAGATGTAGTTAATGGTCGGATAGTTCGTGACGCCACCCGTGGTGTTTGGCAAATATGATGTTAGGCCAACGCTGCATACAGATCCACTGGGACTGATGGTATGTGCAGCTTAGATGGTAAAGCTCCCCACAGGTGGAGCTGTAGTCCCAGGGCAGTGTAGATGTAGCTGGCACGGGGATGTAGCAGTGCCGAAAGCGTAGGGAATAGACAAGACACAGCGGTTGAAGTTTCTGTACCTTTACTGAGTATATGCTGTCCAGAGTCCTGATTACAGATGGTATTGGAGTAGGTCAGCCTGGAAGAAGATCAGGATTCTCTCTCAGCAGAAGGGCTGTGCAGTCTCCTTCCTAGCGCTTTGTAGTGTGAAGCACTCCAGTACTTAGTTGCTCTGAAATGCATCTCTTCAGATGTTCCTAGAACTTTACTTGTATGACAGACAGCTGTAGCCTCTCTCGGGGACTCCTCTCCTGAGTCCTGGCTCACTAGTCAATTGCTGTTGTGTCCCAAGTCTTTGCTGGGAGCAGGACATTTACAGCCTCCTACTCCTCTGGTATCTGTGGTAGGACCGTCAGTATCCGTACCACCGTGGAGACCAGGCTCCAGTTCTGTGCGCTCTCAAGCTGAGGGAGCTCGCCTTCTGCAGCTCAACCTCTCAGCTTCGCACCTCCCGTCTGCACACTTCACCCTCCGCAGACTATCTGATCTCTTTCCCTCCTGGCCCTCAGAGGACACCCCTTTCCAGAATCCTGGTTCAGAGTTCCCCCTGCTGGCCCGGAGTGGAACTGTGTTGCATGCATTAGGTTAACTGCTGGAGAGACCCATCACTGCTTCCAAGCCTGGCATTACCCTCCCCTGGAGGAAGGCAAAGCCAGTGTGGCGACCATATCCCTGGGGGAGCCACATTCCCCCCTAGTGAAAGTCAGCACTCCTGGGCTGAACAAAAACATGAAAAACAACATATAAACATTTAAACAACAATAATTGTACAAGATTTGAAAAAGAGAAAAATGTACAAAAACCAAGAGCTCAAAAATGGTCCTATGATGATAAGTCCAGCATCAATGTCCATGGTCCATCCCTGGGCAAATGGTAAAAGTTTTTGACCACACACATGTCCTGTGGTTCAGTGTTCAGAAAACAAACCAAAGAGAACTCTTACAGGTCACCTGTAGGTACAAAACTTGAAAAACAGTTACATATTTACACAATTTCAACAATTACATTACTTTATATACAATATCTAACTGGTAGTATGCCTTGTGTGGTGCGGGTAGATCTGTGTAAGACTGGTGCAGTGGGTAATGTACTGGATACACTACTGGGTGTTTCACATGGCACAGGAATTCTAGATTGTCTAGTAACTCTTGGACTCACCATGGGCATAACAGGTTCACCACTGGCAGGGCGAGGGTTCTCTGGCTCCACTGCTGGTGTGGCCTCTGTTGCCTGATTTTCTCGATCTTCAAGGTCTTCTTGAGTCCTATTCTCCTGTGCTTCTACTTGGGGAAATAACAACACCGGCACCACAATTGCATCATTAACTCTAGTCCAATTCACAGGGAACTCTCCCAGCACGGTACTGACTGTCTTTTCTTCCTCTGTAGGTGGGATGTTATCCGATCCTCCCTGTTTTTCTTTCAACTGATCAGGGCATAACTTCAAGTGATCCCTGGATACCGCTACTGAGGTCTCTCCTCCATCTTTGCTAACAAGGCATACTTTGGCATTATCAAAGTTCGAGGGCAGAATTGTATAGGGCTCCTCTTCCCATTGATCATCCAGCTTATGCAGTCTTCTTTTTCTCTTGAGAACTTGTTCTCCCGGCGAAAAAGGAACAGCAGGTGCATTTTGGTTATAAAGTCTCTCCTGCTTCTGCCTTGCCTGAGCCAGACTCTTCTCCACACACTCCTGTACCCTTCTGTACTGCTGCTGCCTCTCCTTGTCCCAGTCAGCATCTGGTGACGTTACTTCAGGCGTCAGGACTCCCATGTCCAAGTCAATAGGCAGCTTACCAGGCCTTGCTCTCATCAGGTACGCTGGAGTACAGTTGGTAGAGTTCACTGGGATATGGTTGTAGAGATCTACCAGATCGGGTAACTTTTCTGGCCACAGATTTCTCTCCTCCAAGGGCAATGTCTTCAGTAAATCAATCACTACCTGGTTCATCTTCTCGCACATACCGTTGGTCTGTGGGTGATAAGGTGTTGTCCGGATCTTCTTACAACCATACAAGTTGCAGAACTCATGGGACACTTCTGCCTCGAAAGCTGGACCTTGATCTGTGAGTACTCTTTCAGGATACCCATGTGGCCTACTGAAGTGCTGTTGGAAGGCTCTGGCCGCTGTCCTGGCCGTTAGATCTTTGACGGGCACAACCACCAGGAATCTTGAATAGTGGTCCACAATGGTAAGGGCATAGAGGTAGCCTGACCGGCTTGGAACCAGCTTCACATGGTCCAGGGCTACCAACTCCAGGGGCTGTTTGGTGATGATTGGCTGTAAGGGAGCTCTCTGGCTGTCTCGATCCTTTCTGCGCAGGTTACACTGTCCACACTCCCAGCACCACCTCTCAATGGCCTTCCGCATGCCAGTCCAGTAGAACCTCTCTCGGAGCAATGTTTCCAACTTCTTCCAACCAAAGTGTCCAGCTCCATTGTGGTATGCTCCTAGGACCATTGATGCATCTCTCTTTGGGACCACCACCTGCCAGACCAGCTCATGTGTGCGGGCATTGATACTCCTCCGACACAGCTTCCCTTCATAAATGAACAGCCAACCTCTTTCCTTCCACAACTGATGAGTTTCTTGTGTCAGCAGCTCTTTCATCAGGCGGACTGCAGGGTCATTATCTTGCGCTTCTGCCCAATCATGATGGGGCAACGGATTCAGAGTGACTGCCTTCAAGCCAGGCCGCCTGTTTCTCACTCCTTGAGCACGTTGGGCCGCCGTTCCTCCCACAACAGTAGAAAACATATAGGAGATTTTTTTTTTCATTTTTTACAGGAATTGTCCATTGTGTGAGATATGCACAATTTTTATTGATTAAAAAAAAAAAACATTTTAAAGTTTTCGCAATATCCTGAAATTCTGATTTTAGTTTATGGCTGAAATTTCTTCTCAGATGATGACATTTGAAGACCCACTGTCACTTTTGTAAGTAGAGATGAGACAATCGATCTGCAGGACAATGGTCAGTATTCTGTGGCCGCTGGACCAGAGCCCTGCGCATCGCCTTCTTCCTGACTGCATCCCCCCGCCCCTCCTTTGGTTAGCCAGCCTGGTGCCACCACATTCGTGTATCATCCTGAAACAATGACGTTGAGCCAGGCCGGCTAACTAAATATGTGCCGCGGATGCCGTCAGAAAGGAGTTGGTATCACAGGGCTCTCAGCCAGAGGCTACAGAATACTAGGAACATCACATACATGGGAGTCTGGATACACCCTAGAAGAAGCTTGATTCCTTGGCGTTTGCACCTTGAAATCGACTTTCTAGGTCCTAAAGTTCAGTGGTTTTGACCATGTGGATGGATGACTGACTGGATGGCATGGGGAGATGGACCGGTTGGCAGGTGCAGCCTATAAATGTAGGGGTGCTGGGTGTTGGAATCGGATTCTTTGGAGGCAAAGTACATAGAACACAATGTAATAAATAAAAGAACGCTAAGTGCCAGCAAGTCTCTTCCTAATATTGTCATGATCCTATGGTTAATTACTGTGGCCTCTCTCTGGATCTGGGAAGGCTTTTTGTAGCCTCAGTTAGCTTGAATCCTTGTCAGTTATACTCCTGCCCTTGGCTGAGTTAGTTAACCCCTCTGTGTGTGTGCATGTCAGCTTCCTCACTTGTTACCGTTCCCGTTAGTCTCCACTGTGTTCCGCTCAGCTACCACGTGCCGCAGGTCCCGTGTGTCGGCGGTCACACTACCTCGTCCTCCGTGTATATAGACTTGGCACACACACGTGGATTCCAATGCAAAATAGTGTTTTAATAGAATGCAGTACATACAGTGACGTTTTGGTCTATATGACCTTCATCAATGTACTGTAAATAAAATTATTACAATTTTGTAAAAATAAATAAAGTATATACATATCATGTACAAAAAATAAGCTGGCTGCAGAATGTATTTTTTTCACAGATAATACATGCCAAGTAACATCAATCACCAAATAGCCAGAAGGCATATTAACTCCATGACCCTGCTTCTTTTCCTCACAGGCTTTTGTTGCCCACATATAAAGTTCTTAGTACAGTACAGGGGTATGTGCTTCTTCTACTACTTGTTACCTGATCTTTAGTATTGTTCTCCTCAGCAATGTATATAATATGCCTTCTGGCTATTTGGTGATTGATGTTACTTGGTATGTATTATCTGTGAAAAAAATACATTCTGCACCCAGCTTATTTTTTGCACATGATATGTATACAGTATACTTTATTTATTTTTACAAAATTTTAATCATTTTATTTACAGTACATTGATGAAGGTCATATAGACCGAAACGTCACTGTCATTCTATTAAAACACTATTTTGCATTGGAATCCACGTGTGTGTGCCAAGTCTATATTCACAAGTTCACGGATTGGGACCCTACTTGTGCACCACCTTAATTTAGGAGTGCCAACGTTGTTTACAACTACCTCGTCCTCCGGGCACCGCCATCCACGTCCAGCGTTGTACTATACCGGACGTGTGTACTGTCCGCGACAGGTCGGTCACGCAGTCCATTACATTCTAACTGACCTGAACTTTTTTTTCTTCTGTAGCATGGACCCAATGCATACTCTGCGTGAGCAGGTGAAGTCCCTTGACTCAGATGCTGCAGAAGTTAAACTTGGAGCAGCATGCCCTGGCCCAGTCCCACCAGCAGGTTGCGGATAAGATTCAGGGGGCTTTGGCCTGGGGGATTCAGGGGCGGGGGTTAGAGACGTCGTTTAGTTCCTCCCGAACCTCCGGTTAAGTTGCTAGATACGTTTTCTGGTAACAAAAATGAATTCATAGTGTTTAAGGAGGGCTGTAAGCTATTTTTCTCCTTGAGACCCCGCTCCTCTGGGGATGAGAGTCAGAGGGTGGGAGTGGTTATGTATCTGCATAGGGGGGCTCTGCAAGCCTGGGTGTTTTCTCTTCCCTCTACTGCCTCTGAGAGAGTGTCTGTGGATGCGGTTTTTGATAGCCCTAGGGCACATCTACGATGAGCCTGATCGAGTGCGTTTGGCTGAGGACATGGTGATGAATGTTTGTCAGGGGAAGCACTCGGCCAAGTGGTTTTGCTCAGAATTCAGACATTGGGCTGCAGAAGTTTCTTGGGACGATTCCCCTCCCCCGGGGTTTGTTTCGTAGAGGCCTGTCTGAACATCTGTTTACCCAAGCGGTTCGTATGGATCGCAGACTACGGGGGAGAGGCGTTATGCAACTTGAAACACCACTTTTCTCCAGTGGAGGTGAGGTCGGGGCTACTTCTGAGGCTATGGAGGTGGGCGCCATCACCTTTAAGGAGAAAGAGAGAGGATGTCGCCGCGAGAAGCAGTTGTGCTTCTATTGTGGGGAATCAGGACACTGGAGGAAGGACTGTCCCTCCTGCCCTTCATTATCCAAGGCGGCGGGAAACGACTAGGCCTGGGTAGTAGTCGAGGAGGCTATCCAGACCTTCAGGTACACTTTTCCTCATGTTTCAAAGTTTTGCTGCAGGTGGAACTTCTAGTGGATGGTTGTCCTTTTTCTACAGCTTTTGTGGATTGCGGTTCGTCCATCAACTTGGTCAGCCCTCATTTGATTTTCCAATGCAAGATAGGGACATTTAGGCTCCAGACTCCTGTTAAAGTGGTCGCCATTGACTCTTCTCCCCTCACCAAAGAAGGGATTCGTTACGTCTCGGAAGTCTTCTTGTGCAAAGTGGGCTCTGATCACATTGAGAAAATAAGTTGTTTTGTTTTGGAGAATTTGCCGGCTGGGTTGGTGTTGGGTATGCCATGGTTCTCCAAAGACTCAGGGAAAATCAATTGTTTGTTAAATTGGAAAAATGCTAGTTTTTTGTACAAGAACTGTCTTTTTTGGGTCTGATTGTTTCTGTGAGGGGTTTCGCATGGATCCCAAGAAGGTGCTGGCGATTGCAGACTGGGTACAACCACGACATTTTAAGGGGCTGCAGCGTTTCTTGGGATTCGCAAACTATTATCGGAAATTTATTAAAGGATTTTCACAAGTGGTTAAACCACTTACTGATCTTACCCGCAAGGGGGTGGATGTAAGCGATTGGTCGGGGTTCGCCAAGGAGTCCTTCTTGGCACTTAAGAAATGTTTTATGTCTGCTCCAATTTTGGTACAGCCAGACTCGTCCAAATCTTTTGTTGTGGAGGTGGATGTTTCTGAGGTGGGAATGGGGGAAGGGTTGTCCTAGGGTCCTGCCACTTTAACCATCCTCAAACCCTGTGCCTTCTTTTCCAAGAAGTTCTCTTCCGCAGAGAGAAATTATGATATGGGCAATAGGAAACTTCTTGCGGTCAAATTGGCATTCGAAGAATGGAGGCACTTTTTGGAAGGTGCGGCTCATCCGATTACGGTAATCACGGATCATAAAAATTTGGCATATATCGAGTCTGCAAAAAGACTGACTTTTAAACAAGCTCGTTGGTCGCTTTTTTTCACGGTTTCAGTTTTCTATTACTTTTTGCCCTGGTTCCAAGAATGTTAAAGCGGATGCCTTGTCCAGAGGTTTTGAACATGTGTCTCCCGAACACCGTCCTCCATTCTTCATCCTGGTATGGTGGTGGCGGGGGTCTCGTCTGAGTTGGAACAAGAAATTGTGGGAGCCCTGTCTCTGGCCCTTGCTTCTAAGCCAGGGGATAAATTGTTTGTTCCCGAACAATTGCGGTCTAAGCTCCTGCAGGAGTTTCATGAGTCCAGGCTAAGTGCCTGTCCCGGTATCACGGCCACACGACAGGCGGTGGCCAGGGTTTTTTGGTGGCCTTCTCTAGGTTCCGATGTCAAGAATTTTATATATGCATGTGGGATTTGTGCCCGTTCCAAAAGCACTCATAGCTGGCCGGCTGGCGATCTGTTGCCTTTGCCGGTTCCTGATAGACCATGGACTCACCTGTCCATGGACGTTATCACCGGTCTCCCGCCTTCCAAGGGCAATACCGTGATATGGGTGGTGGACAGGTTTTCGAAGCAGGCTCATTTTATTCCCTTAGTGGCATTGCCCTCAGCAGAGACTTTGTCTAGGTTGTTTGTGCAGCATGTGGTCCGTTTGCATGGGGTACCCCTGAATGTGGTGTCTGACAGAGATGTGCAATTTGTGGCCAAATTTCGGAGGGCATTCTGTAAGAAATTGGGCATTTCGTTATCTTTCTCTTCTGCATATCACCCGGAGAGTAATGGCCAGACTGAACACACTAATCAGTCCCTGTAAGGCCGGTTTCACATTAGCGCTTTTTAAGCGCACGCACGGCCGGGGGTAGCTCCGCCCCCGAGCCGGCTCTCTGCCCGGCGTGCCCGCCCCTTGCTTGTAGCGCCGCATACTAGCGGACAGCGGCGCCTGCGATCGGCGCACCCTATCTTTAGCATAGGGTGCGCAGATCGTGCGCAGGCCGTGCGCTAGTTGCGCTTTGACCTGCGCTGCGCACTTTTGACGGTGCGCCGTGCGCGCCAAAATCCGAAAAGTTTGATTTTGGCGCGCACGGCGCACCGTCAAAAGTGCGCAGCGCAGGTCAAAGCGCAACTAGCGCACGGCCTGCGCACGATCTGCGCACCCTATGCTAAAGATAGGTTGCGCCGATCGCAGGCGCCGCTGTCCGCTAGTAGGCGGCGCTACAAGCAAGGGGCGGGCACGCCGGGCAGAGAGCCGGCTCGGGGGCGGAGCTACCCCCGGCCGTGCGTGCGCTTAAAAAGCACTAACGTGAAACCGGCCTAACAGATTCTTAGGTGTTTGACCTCTGTCAGACAGGATGACTGGCATGACGCATTACCTTTGGCCGAATTCGCCTTTAACAATTGGGTGAATCAGTCCACCAGTATGTTCCCATTTTTGGTCAACTATGGGTTTAGTCCACATTTTGGGGAATTTTCGCGATTGGATTCCGGGTGCCCGGGGGCGGAGGTATCCGTTCAGCAGTTAAAAAATCTGTGGGCGGACAAAAAGAGAGCCCCAGGGCACGTGGTTCAAGTGCAGGAGAAGGTTTGGCTTCCACACGGAACATCAACCTGAAGATTCAGTCGGTCAAATTGGGACCAAAGTTCAGATTGTGGAAATAGTCAATCCGGTGGCATATAGGTTGCGTCTCCCCGCCTCGTTTTAAATATCCAATGTACTCCATAAATCTCTGTTGAAACCATTGGGGTCACTCAAGGAGGATCCTGGGTCCGTGGTTCCTCCAGTGTTGGTGGAAGGTCGCATGGAGTATGAGGTTGGAAATATTGTGGATTCTCGGCTGGTGCGTCGCTCCTTGCAATATCCGGTTCACTGGAAGGGGTATGGGTCAGAAGATCGCTCCTGGGTGCCTGCTCACTTGGTACATGCGGATCGCCTGCTTCGGGCATTTTATGGCAAGAACCCTGGGAAGCCTGGGGGTCCGTAGACCGTCCGTTGAGAGCGGGGTACTGTCATGATCCTATAGTAGGTTTTGCACTGACGCACCAGGGGTTAATTATTGTGGCCTCTCTCTGGATCTGGGAGGGCTTTTTATAGCCTCGGTTAAATCGAATTGTTGTCAGTTATACTCCTGCCCTCGGCTGAGTTAGTTGACCCTGCTGTATTTGTGTGCTTGTGCCTGCTCTGTGAGATTATATCCCGTTGCTGACCCAGTCTGTCCCTCACATTGCTCTTGCCTGTTGATTTGGTACTGTTCTGTTGGTTCTATAGTTGATTGACTCTGGCTTGATCCTTGAGTACCCTTCTGTCTCTGCCCTTGGTACCCGTATTACCCGCTCATTTTTTTTTACTTCTGCCTGTACCGGTTTACCCTTCTGTGTGTGTGTGTGCTTGTTGGCTTCCTCACTTCTTACCTTTCCCGTTAGTCTCTGCTGTGTTCCGCACAGCTATCCGTGAGCTCCCGTGGCTGGCCCCACCTCGTCCCCTCCCCCTGTGGTCACGTGCCGCAGGTCCTGCGTGTTGGCAGTCAGGCTACCTCGTCCTCCGGGCGCCGCCATCCACGTCCAGCGTTGCACCATACCGGACACGTGTACTGTTCGCGATAGGTCGGTCACGCAGTCCATTACAAAAATGTAATTATTGTAACCATGTGGATGGATGGCTGACTGGATGGCATGGGGAGATGGACTGGTTGGCATGTAAAGGGTGTATAAGGACTAGCTTGGGCCCCACTCCCCTCGCTTGCCTGTGAATATACGTCCCTGAGAAGCTGGTACAAGCTGGGAACCCATCCAGGGCAGTTGTGCTCTGCAATGTTCAAGCAGAAGATATATACCCAAAAGAAAAGTGGAGCCAGGATCAATAAGTAAAACATGTAATTTTATTATTTATCCAAAAATTGATAAAATTCAGATTTATGATAGATCAATCAAAAAGTTGAATACAAAAGGGAATCAGCGACACTTAGTTTCCACACATGGGTAAGGAAAGGTAAACAGTTGGCAATATAAACACAATTGCATATATCAATGAATAGACCTGGTATGATGCACAAAAACAATTAATCAAAAATTGTTGCCCATCAAAAATATGGGACAAAAAAGTGCAAAAGTAAATACCATATATGAGAAAACGCGGATATCTGTCATTAATCATATAAAGTGCATGATTGCAAATATGTAGCAGAAAGCGCATATTTCTCTCAATGGTCAATTAAGGTGCAATAGTGCATGATTCCGTGATCTAAAATGAGGACCTACAAAATAAACTGAGAGAAAATTTTTTTTAACCTAATTTCAGGTGTGACTGCTATCATAAGCCTATAGAAGATGAGGCGATCATGAATACAGATCTATAAAATGAAACTAAAATAAAGGGGCCTTAATCTGATGTCAGGTATGGCTGCTGCCAATAAGTAATATAGACAGAGAGATAAATATATGCAATAAAATGAAAATCATGAAATAGAGCCAAGAAACAACCTTACTGTAATGTGGAGAGCGGGACCCCAACACGCGTTTCGCTACTTAGATTCTTTGGGGGGCGTGTTCAAGTAGAAGAGCCCAGCTTGTCCAGGGCCTAGAAGCTCATGGTCACACAAGAGGTGGAGGAATACAGGGCAGCATCAACATGGTGACAGCTAATTACAGGGGATTAACTCCAAATGTCCGGCTTCTGCCCCGTACATTCCACTGAAACTGCACTCATCAAAGTGACCAATGACCTTCTGACAGCAAAACGTAATGGTCACCACTCTCTGCTCATTCTTCTCAACGTATCTGCAGCTTTTGACACTGTAGACCACCATCTCCTACTCTCTAGGCTCCAGTCACTAGGCATTAAGGGCACTGCTCTCTCCTGGTTCTCTTCCTATCTTTCTGACTGCTCCTTCAGTTTGTTCTCTGGCTCCACGTCATCTCCACGTCATCTCCACGTCGCTGTTGGGATACCTTAGGGCTCAGTCCTTGGCCCCCTTCTCTTCTCTCTCTAAACAGCCCCAATTGGACAGACCCTCAGCAGATTTGGCTTTCAGTATCATCTTTATGCTGATGACACACAACTATATACGTCATTCCCCGACATTACCCCCGCCGTACTACAGAACGCCAGTGATTGTCTGTCCGCAGTCTCCAACATCATGTCCGCTCTCTATCTGAAACTCAGCCTCTCCAAAACTGAACTTCTTCTTTTCCCGCCGTCTACTAACCTCCCTAAATCTGACATTTCCTCCCCGTGGGTGGGACCACAATAACACCCCGGCAGCAGGCGCGCTGTCTGGGTGTTTTGTTTGACACCAATCTCTCACATCCCATATACAATCTCTTGCCCGCTCTTGCCACTTTCACATAAAGAAGATCTCTAAAATCCGCCCTTTTCTCACCATGGAAACAACAAAAACCCTCTCTGTTGCATTGATCCACTCCCGCCTGGATTACTGCAATGCTCTATTAATTGGCCTCCCCATTACTCAACTATCCCCTCTCCAGTCCATACTTAATGCAGCAGCCAGTGTCATCTATCTGGCTAATCGGTATTCGGACATGTCCGCTCTTCGCCAGTCCTTACATTGGCTGCCCATTCATTATAGGATCCAATTCAAAGTACTTGTTCTCACCCACAAAGCTCTCCACAGTGCAGCACCCCCCTACATCTCCTCCCTCATTTTTGTCTATCGGCCTAACCGACCGCTGCGCTCTGCAAACGACTTTCAACTAACCTCTGCACTAATCCATACCTCCCACTCCCGACTCCAAGACATCTCCCGCGCTGCGCCAACCCTCTGGAATGCTCTACCCCAAGAAATTAGGACTATCCACAATTTGCATAGTTTCAGGCTCTCCCTCAAAACACATTTGTTCAAAGCGGCCTATCATGCTCACTAATCAAAGTCATTCTGTGTGCCAGTGTGCATGTGTAGCCCATTCACTATCTCCATCCATCCCTCACTCCCTCAAGATGGCCGGACCATAATTGTAAATACACCATTGTAAATACACACCTGTACTTTGTATCTCCCTCACCTCATTGTAGATTGTAAGCTCTCACGAGCAGGGTCATCTTATTTTGCTGTAATTATTGTATTGTTAACGTTGTTACTTATGACTTGTGTTGTGAAACTTTTAAACTGTAAAGCGCTGCGGAATATGTTAGCGCTATATAAATAAAGATTATTAAATGTCCGGGGTGAAACTGACAGGGAACTCCTGAAGCGGATTAGGCTGACCAGACAGAGCGCTGCGGTACCGGAGGCGACGGTACAACCCTGCGATATTCCTGGAGGCGTAAGGGACAGTATTTCCTCCGTCAGCCACGAATACCCCCCTGGTCCCCATTATAGTCAGGTGCAACATATAAACGTTGAGGTACTGGGTGTTGGAATCGGATTCTTTGGAGGCAATTTATGTGGAACACAATGTAAGAAATAAAAGAACACTGAGTGCCAGCAAAGTTCAATGCTTGTGACCATGTGGATGATGGAAAGGTATCAATGTAGGTCCTAGGACAGTGTTCCTCAACCTGTGGCTTTTGGAAAACCACAACTCACATTGACTCTTGGTATAGAATATCATCAACTTGTATTGTGGCCAAAAGCCAGATCAGGGTTCTAAGTTCCGACCATCCTCCTCAATTATTTTTCTTCCCCTAGACTTATGAAATATTCATTTTTATAAATGGGTTTCATTATGATACAGTGTATAAGAACACTGACAGCACTTTCCATAATCAATGTCCTCCGAATTTGAAGATGCCTATAAATAACGACTGTTCCTCATGTGATTGGTGACATCTAAGGCGTATTGATCAAAATGCTGCCCGAAAACAAATCCGTTGACATATCTGGTTTCTCCTCCAGTAATTACATTTATTTATCATTGTCAAAATGGCCGCTACATTGAAAAATAGATAGGAAAGCAACCTAGAAGCTTATTAGTCATAAGAATGCTGGAAGTATGTGAACCCTCAAGGCTACCCAATGTCTATAGACGTCAATACCGGTGACCCAGCTATGGCCAGTGTAACAATCAGAGGTGTTTACAGTCAGTATAATGGGGACGGTCTAGTACTGAGAGTGACGTCAATAGGACCTAGATTTTTCCGCTCCCCGTTCCTTCCGTCAGATCATGCGAGGAAACAGGACTGTATAAAGGGCTGGGTTTTCTATTTTGGTTATTGATCAAAGGTGTCTACAAGCAACAGGCTCCTTCCCAAAATGGATCGTCTGCAATGAGGTCCAAGCAAGCTATGTCAGATAAAGGGAGTCTGTCACCCCCAAAATACATTTTAAAAAGCTATAACATCTTAAAAAGAATTAGCCCCTATAAAACCCTATAAAAATCCTACTAAAACTGTACCTCTTGATAATACAATACCTGAGAAAATAAGTTTTAATCCAATCGCAAATGATGGGCTCCAGCGCACCCTTGACGTAGCCATGAGCCTGGTGCACCATTACGCCCCCTCAATATGCATGTTTGGGATGCCCCGATTATGATTGACTGCACTTGGTTCCCAGAGCGAGTGTTTCCTGTGCTCAGCCCATATGCAAGTGAGCACTATATGGCGGGTAACAGTAACAATATTATGACAAAGCGATGCGACTGAATACAATATCTATGCAACGTTATATTACATACACGGTTGTTGTTGTCTAGCGGTTAAACGACTGTTAAAGGGAATCTGTCACCCATATTTAGTGATATCTTGTAAAGATATCACTAAATTGTGTGTCCCATAAGGATTCTAGTAGGGCTTTTGACTCCCCCCGACCCCGCACCTTTGAGGCATAAATACCTTTTAGGTTTGCTGGGGATGCATGCAAATCGCTGTGGTCCGGTCCGATGGGCGTGGCTTAGTAGTCTTCTCCCCCCCACCTCCTCGGCTTGCTTCACATAATCTTCATCTGTGAATACTACAGACGCCGTCGGTTTCCGCACTTGCGCAATGTAAAGGCCTCCGGCGCCTGCGCAGTATGCTTTGCCCAACTGTGGGCGAAGCATAAAATCGCTACTGCGCAAGCGCCGGTATTTTTCAGCGCAGTCTATGCCCCGGAAGGACACACTGTATATGGGTATACATTGTGCTTTTAGGACTGTCCGTCTCCGTTCCCTGAAGCATGGCGCCAACCCACATCATATGTCTGCACTGGAAGGAACTGCTCACAAGAACTGTTCTCTGCTACAGCCAGATCGTCGCCCAAGCCTGATTCGAATCTGGCCACGGGCTTCTGGCGCTGCTTGCAGCTCTTCTGGCGCTGCTTACAGACTTCTACTGGTGATGCTTACAGACTTCTGGGTCGCCCTCCCAGGGCTGTGGGGTACTTGGTACCGGGCCGGTCTATCAGAGGGGAATGTCACAGCAGCGGTGACCCGGTCCGTGGCCCTGGGCGACCATGTAAAAAGGGGGTAGAGTGGTGGAATAAAGTTTATGAGTGATTTGTGATGCCACCTGTGGTATTCGGCAAAGAAGATGTTATGCCGACGCTGCAGACAGATCCTCTGGGACAGATGGTGTGGTGCAGCAATGATGGTGTAGCCCTCCACAGGCAGGGCTGCAGTCCCAGGGCAGTGTAGATCGGTGTTGGGGAAGAGTGTGCAGTGTCTGGCACAGAGATGTAGCAGTGCTGGAGAGGTTGCAGAAAGAAGGCAAGGAAACAGCGGAATGTAGTTTCTTTACCTTTACTTTGTAAGTGCAGTCCAGGGTCCAGATTACAGATGGCACAGGAGCTGATTAGCCTGGAAGCAACTCAGGAATCTCTCTATGCAGATAGGTTGTGTAGTCTCCTCTCTAGCGCTTACTTGAGGTACATTCAGTACGGTGTTACACTGAAGTTCCTCCTTCTTGTTTCCTTTTAGATCTACCTCGTATGGCAGACAGTTGTAGCCTTCTATCTTTTCTCTTTGCTCACCCGTTTCTGTTGTGCCTCCAAGTCTTAGGTGGGAATAGAGCATTTACAGCTTCCTATTCCTCTGGTTTCTGTTGCAGGACCTTCAGTATCCATACAACCATGGAGACCAGGCTCCAGTTCATGCTCTCCAGCTGGGAACGAGCTCTCAACTCTCCTCAGTCCCCCAGCTTCTCTCTCCACGTCCACACACTTTGGCCTCCTCACACTAACTGACTAATTTCCCCTTCCTGGCCCTCAGAGAGCACTCCTCCCCCAATTCCTGGTTCAGAGCTCCCTCTGCTGGCCCGGAGTGGGAACTGTGTTGCATGTTATGGTTAACTGCTAGAGAGATCCTTCATTGCTTCCAAGCCTGACATCACCCTCCCTGGAGGAAGGCAATGCCACTGTGGCGACCATACTCCTGGGGGCACCACATTCCCCCCTAGTGCAATTCAGTACTCCAGGACTGATAAAAAAAAACATATGAACATATAAACATATGAACAATTATAAATGTACAATATTTAAGAAAAATGAAAAATTACAAAAACCAAAAGCTCCAAAAATAGTCCTGTGACGATTAGTCCATGCGTCAATGTCCATGGTCTATTCCTGGGCAAATGGTGAACTATGTACAAAAGAAGTTTTTGACCACACCTAGTCCTGTGGCCCGATTGTCCATCAAAACAAACTGGAAAATTCAAAAAGGGGATTTCTTACAGAGTCTCTGTAGGCACAAAACTTAAACGTTACATATATACATACAATTTAACATTTACATTATTTGCATAACTTATTTAGATGCGAAAACTGAGGTGTGGTATGCCTTGGGTGCTACGGACAGACCTACGTAGCTCTGGTGTGGGTAAACTGGGTAAACTGGGTAGTAGCCGTCTACGGACTCTTAGACTCACCATGGGCATGACAGATTCACCACTGGCAAGGCGAGGATTCTCTGGCTCCACTGCTGGTGTGGCATCTGCTGCCTGAACTTCTTGATTTTCAGAGTTCTCTTGAGTCACTTCTTCTTGTACTACCAGTTGGGGAAAGGTCAAAACTGGCACCGCTATGGCATTATTTGCTCTAGTCCAATATGCAGGGAATTCTCCAAGTACAGTGCTGACCTTTTCTTCTTCCTCTATGGGTTGGATGTTGTTTTGCTCTTCCATTCTTTCTTTTAACTGGTCAGGGCACAATTTCAAATGATCCCTTGATACTGCTGGTGAGGTTTCTCCCCCATCCTTACAGATAAGGCACACCTTGGTGTTATCGAAGTTTGATGGTAAGATGGTGTAGGGTTCAGCTTCCCATTGGTCATCTAATTTATGCATCCTCCTCGTCCTTTTTAGGACTTGTTCTCCTGGTGACAAGGGAACTGCAGGTGCATGGTGATTGTAGTGCCTTTCTTGTTTTTGTCTTGCCTGAGCTAGACTCTTTTCTACACACTCTTGTACTCTTCAAAACTGTTACTGCCGCTCTGTGTCCCAGTCAGCATCTGGTGATGTTACCTCAGGTGTAAGCCTCCCATATCCAAATCAATAGGCAGCTTACCAGGCCTCGCTCTCATTAGGTAGGCTGGAGTGCAGTTGGTGGAATTCACAGGAATGTGGTTATAGAGGTCTACCAGATCTGGCAACTTTTCTGGCCACAGATTCCTCTCTTCTACAGGCAAGGTCTTCAGTAGGTCGATCACCACCTGGTTCATCTTTTCACACATGCCATTGGTCTGTGGATGGTACGGTGTTGTCCTGATCTTCCTGCAACCGTACAAGCTACAGAATTCCTGGAACACTTCCGCCTCAAAGGCTGGACCTTGATCTGTAAGCACTCACTCGGGGTATCCGTGTGGTCGACAAAAGTGCTGTTGGAATGCTCTAGCTGCTGTCCTGGCTGTTTGATCCTTGACAGGCACAATTACCAAGAATCTCGAGTAGTGGTCAACGATGGTAAGAGCATAAAAGTAGCCTGAACGGCTTGGGACCAGCTTCACATGGTCCAGGGTGACCAACTCGAGTGGCTGTTTGGTTATTATTGGCTGCAAAGGAGCTCGCTGGCTGTTACGGTCCTTTCTGCGCAGGTTACATTGTCCACACTCCCGGCACCAATTTTCAATGGCTTTCCTCATACCAGCCCAGTAGAATCTCTCTCGGAGCAAGGCCTCCAACTTCTTCCATCCGAAGTGTCCAGCTCCATTGTGGTATGCTTCCAAAACCATTGATGCTTCCGTCTTTGGGACCACCACTTGCCAAACCAACTCATGAGTGCGGGCATTGATACTCCTCTGACACAGCTTTCCTTCATAGATGAACAGCTGGCCTCTTTCCTTCCACAACTGCTGGGTTTCTTCAGGAGCATCCGACTCTGGGCGTGAGTCAGCTTGGGACAGTAGCTCCTTCACCAAGCAGACTGCAGGGTCACTATCTTGCGTTTCTGCCCAGTCATGATGAGGCAATGGGTTTAGGGTGGCCTCTTTCAAGACAGACCGTCTGTTTCTCACTCCTTGGGCACGTTGGGCGCAATTGGCCAGTGGAAGGCAGGTAACTCTATTTCTTCAAGTGCCTCAGGGTCTTCACCTGCATCTGGCAGATTAGGCATTCTGGACAGTGCATCAGAATTGGCATTCTTGTGCCCTGCTCGGTACTTGATGGTGAATTCATAGTTAGACAGCCGAGCCTTCGCTGCTCCAGTGCACCTAGCTTGGCAGTTTCCAAGTGAGTCAACGGGTTGTTGTCCGTGAAGATGGTAAACTTGGCTGAAGCTAGGTAATGCTTGAATCATTCAGTCACAGCCCAGACTATGGCGAGGAACTCCAGCTGAAGGAACTGTAGTTGTCAGGGTTCCTTTCGGTGGGACGAAGCTTCCTGCTGGCATAGGACAGCACTCTTTCTTTGCCATTCTGCACCTGTGACAGTACTGCTCCAAGTCCCACGTTACTGGCATCAGTATACAACACAAAGGATTGGTCATAATCTGGGTAGGCCAGAACTTCATCTCCTGTGAGAGCCATCTTTAGTCGAGTGAAGGACCTCTCCAGCTCCTCATTCCATTCGAATGTAAGACTCTGCTTTCTGGCCTTCTTGGGCTGACCCACCAGAAGATTTTGCATATTAGTGGCTATCTCAGTGAAGCCTTTGATGAACCTTCGGTAGTAGCCTAGCAGCCCGAGAAATTGACGTACTTCATGGAGGTTGCTGGGCTTCTGCCAGTCCCGGATGACTGTGACTTTGTCAGGATCCGGTGCCACACCTTCTGCACTCACTACATGACCGAGGTACTGAACCTTGGGCTTTAGGAGGTGGCATTTGGAAGGCATCACCTTCAGGCCAAAGTTGGACAATGCCTCTAACACCTCAGCCAGGTGCTTCAGATGGTCTTCATAATTCTTGGAGAAAACAATGACATCATCAAGGTACAACAGGACTGTCTCAAAGTTCTTGTGCCCAAGACAGCATTCCATTAGCCGTTGGAATGTCCCTGGAGCAGTGCAGAGCCCGAATGGCATGTAGTTGAACTCACAGAGACCCATTGGGGTGGTAAACACTGTTTTCTCCTTGTCTGCCTCTGCCACGGGAACCTGCCAGTACCCACTAGTGAGATCTAAGATGGAAAAATAGTTAGCAGTTTTAAGTGCAGCTAATGACTCCTCAATTCTGGGTAATGGGTAGGCATCTTTATGTGTAATGCTGTTAATTTTTCTGTAATCAACACACATTCTCATGGTACCATCCTTCTTTTTCACAAAGACTATTAGGGCTGCCCACGGGCTACAACTGTCTCTGATCACCCCAGCCTCCTTCATTTCCCGCAACATACCTTTGGCACTGGTATTGTGTTGGGGGTATAGGCCGGTACCTTTCTTTTATGGGTGGATGATCTCCAGTGGGGATATGGTGTTGAAACCCTTTTGCCTTCCCAAAATCTAGAGGGTGTTTCCTGAATACCCGCTCATACTCCTGAGTCACTCGGTAAACCCCACTCTTTTGGCATGAAGGTTTGGAGTCAGTCCCCACCTGCAGTTGCTGACACCACTCCTCCAGCTGCTTGACAGAGCCATTGTCCTCCACCTGGTCGGATGAGACCAAGGGCTCTGCTGCCTGTATTGCGTTGTTACTGACAGTAAGCAGCTTAGCAACTGTGACATACCGACGTATTGTGGCCTCCTCCTCCCCACAATTCAAGAGGCGTACAGGTACTCTCCCTTTGCGGACATCAACTACCCCTCTGGCTGTCAGGACAGTGGGCCGGCTTTCAGAGTACAGTGGCTCTACCAATGCTTCGTAATCTTTTCCTCTGAGGCCTATGGCTGCCCGACACCAAATCAACATTTCACATCTGGGGGGTATTGCAATTGGGAAAGAATCACTCACTCTGACGCTGCCAATTTCTCCGCCAGAGAGTTCTACCTGCTGTCTTTGCATCAGGGCCTTGATCTCTTTCTGCAGGACTCATTGTTCACTGGAACCAGCAGTCTCAGCCACCTGTTGCAACAAGACAATAACCTCGGAAAGACAATTTTCAATCACATTGGTACCAAGAGTCATCATTGGGTTACATTCTCGTCGATCAATATCCACAACTATCAGACCTTGAAATTTTAACTCTACTCGACCCACTTTATCAGTAATTTCTTTACATCCCTCTTGCGGTAAAGACTGACCATTACTGGCAACTACTGTGAGTTCATCAGTTGGGCCGCGAGTAAGTTCAGAATCAGCCCAATACCGCTTGTAAAGGATATAGGGCATAGTGGTCACCTGGGAGCCAGTGTCCAGCAAAGCGTTCATGAGGATACTGTCAATCACCACTGGGAGGACTGGTCTCCCTCCAACATACTTTGCTCGCCAGTTCTTTGGGCCTTGTGGTCCTACTCCTGGGGGTTGGCCCTCTGCTCCAGGGGTTGCTCGTTTAAATAACAGAATCTTGCGATGTGGCCTGCCTTGCAGCAGCGGCGACAGATGGGACGTCCGTCCTGGTCATAGCGATCGTTGTTCCTTCCTCGGAGTGGCGGGATCCTCTTCCTCTTTAGCCACGGGACATCCTCTGGACTGGAGGCGAGCTGGATCTTCTCCTTGGAGGATACCTGCAGGGACTGCACGGTTTTAGCAAGTGCAGCCATACCCTTGGTCAACTCCTGGACCTGAAGACGCAGTTCTTCAAATGGATCTTTGTCCAGAGTCTGTGCATCAGCCTCCACAGGGATGGAAGGGAAAGATGTTGCTTCCTGGTGGTATGTAATCGCTGGGCGCCTAGGGGGCGCTGGATGACTGACATTTGGTTCATGCAACACCTGGATAGCCCTGTCTTTGAAATCAGCGAAGTCTAGGTCAGGGTTTTGTAGGGCTATGATGCGCAGCTGTGCTCTGTAGGTACTGGATAGGAGTCTCTCAATGAATTGCTCCTTTAACAGTCCGTCTCCACCTTTCACACTGTCTGGGTCAATCTGCTTGACGGCTCGCAGCGCCTCCTGCAGGTTAAAAGCATAGTCCCGTATACTGTCCTGCTCTTTCTGCTTACACCCAAAGAATCTCATCTAGATTTCAGCTGCAGTGCAGGTGTCAAAGGTGCTCCTTAGCTTAGCCAGGATCTTTTTAACAGTCTCCTTATCAGTGTCCTGCCAGGCTTTTACTTCTCTCTGTGCTGCACCTGTTAGCTGCCCAATAAGGATGTTCACCTTCTGGCTTTCAAACAGAGGATACACTTCAAACAAACTGCACAGTCTCTCTTTGAAGTCACTCAGGGTATGTGACTCCCCTGAATACTGCGGTAGCCATGCTGCTCCCGGTATGTAAGACATAGACAGCGGCATTATAGGGACTGCTGCGGTGGGTGCTATTGGAGCCGCAGCCGCGTTGGGCCTTGCATCTTGCAGCGCGGAGGGGTTGTCGGGGGCGTCCGCCGCTGCATCGGCTCGTGCCTCCGACATTCTCTTCCCCCCTAGTTAACGTTAGCCAGGCCCCGGGGATGAGCAGTCTTACCGGCTGCAGGCCTCAGCTCCTCCCCCCTCTCGCTCGCTGGCCTCTTCCCGCGGGGCACTTCACTTTTTTGCGCTCTTCAGCTGGCTCCGCCCATGATGGACCGCCTCTTTGGTTTACCGCGCACGCCAAGCAGCGGGATAATGGCGGCAATGATGCAAACAGTCTAATGCACACAACACAGTCTCTGGCACACAGGACCTGGGGACACCCAAAATGGGTCGCCCTCCCAGGGCTGTGGGGTACTCGGTACCGGGCCGGTCTCTCAGAGGGGAATGTCACAGCAGCGGTGACCCGGTCCGTGGCCCTGGGCGCCCATGTAAAAATGGGGTAGAGTGGTGGAATAAAGTTTATGAGTGATTCGTGACGCCACCTGTGGTATTCGGCAATGAAGATGTTAAGCCGACGCTGCAGACAGATCCTCTGGGACAGATGGTGTGGTGCAGCAATGATCGTGTAGCCCTCCACAGGCAGGGCTGTAGTCCCAGGGCAGTGTAGATCGGTGTTGGGGAAGAGTGTGCAGTGTCTGGCACAGAGATGTAGCAGTGCTGGAGAAGTTGCAGAAAGAAGGCAAGGAAACAGCGAAATGTAGTTTCTTTACCTTTACTTTGTAAGTGCAGTCCAGGGTCCAGATTACAGATGGCACAGGAGCTGATTAGCCTGGAAGCAACTCAGGAATCTCTCTATACAGATAGGTTGTGTAGTCTCCTCTCTAGCGTTTACTTGAGGTACATTCAGTACGGTGTTACACTGAAGTTCCTCCTTCTTGTTTCCTTTTAGATCTACCTCGTATGGCAGACAGCTGTAGCCTTCTATCTTTTCTCTTGGCTCACCAGTTGCTGTTGTGCCTCCGAGTCTTAGATGGGAAAAGAGTATTTACAGCTTCCTATTCCTCTGGTTTCTGTTGCAGGACCTTCAGTTTCCATACAACCATGGAGACCAGGCTCCAGTTCATGCGCTCCAGCTGGGAACGAGCTCTCAACTCTCCTCAGTCCCCCAGCTTCTCTCTCCGCGTCCACACACTTCGGCCTCCTCACACTAACTGACTAATTTCCCCTTCCTGGCCCTCAGAGAGCACTCCTCCCCCAATTCCTGGTTCAGAGCTCCCTCTGCTGGCCCGGAGTGGGAACTGTGTTGCATGTTATGGTTAACTACTACAGAGACCCTTCATTGCTTCCAAACCTGCCATCACCCTCCCTGGAGGAAGGCAATGCCACTGTGGCGACCATACTCCTGGGGGCGCCACACTTCTACTAGTGCTGCTTACAGACTTCTACTAGTGCTGCTTACAGACCTCTACTGGCGCTACTTACAGACTTCTACTAGTGCTGCTTACAGACTTCTACTAGTGCTGCTTACAGACTTCTACTAGTGCTGCTTACAGACTTCTGGTGATGCTTACAGACTACAAATTGTGCTACTTACAGACTTCTTCTAGTGCTGCTTACAGAGTTCTACTGGTGAATCTTACAGACTACTGTGGGGAAGGTGACTTGACGAACAGACTTGACTGGAAGTAGGAAGTTTGTGCACTATAGACGGAGATTGGCAATGACAGAAGGGTAACAGCTGGGAAAGATAGAAAAGGGAGTGCAGGACGCACGAGCCTGGAGGCTAGCCCTGCCGGACGGCGGGGTGAAGATCAGAGGCTGCGGGAGGAGCCGCGGGGTGGCCTGTCGTAGGTGTTGAAGGTGAGAATTCCCCCGACTCTGCCAGCGGCTTCGCAGGTGGCCCCCACCACTCGGCCTCCCGCTTTCCAACGGCCCCGGTTGCGGAGGGCTTTGCGGCCTCCGCTGGGCTGACCGACACTCTCATCCACCGCCCTGAGCCACCCCACGTGGCGGCGCATCAGCCCGCGTCGCCGGTGCGGAACCAGCCCGCAGCCGGCGCTGCTGCGTCCCACCTGCCAGCAGTGGCCTGTGACCTGAAGCCGGCCGCCACTCCGGCCCCGTACGCAACTGCGGTTGCGGCCTGCCCTGCGGCCGCATCTACGTCACCCCCGGAGTCGGCTGCGGCCTGCTTGTCGGGCTCTGCGGCCTACCCATCGGGAACCACGGCTGCCCCTGCCCGTCGTCTGGCCCCAGCGGCTGCTGGGCCGCCAGAGTCTGCGGCCGCTTCTGCCCCGCTCTCAACCCCGGCCGCGTCCCGCCCACCGGACTCCGCGGCCTACAACGGACCCTCCGTTTGGGTCGCGGAGGTCATACAGAAGAAGAAGGCCAGAGAGCTGGAGGTCTGGAGCCTGCTCCACGAGAGAGGGGAGGCTGGCATGGCGGCTTCCCGATCCATGGGGCGGCTCGTGTATACCAATCTGGAAAAAGGATATGGGTTCATTCGGGACCTCGCAACAGGCCAAAAGCTATACATCAATGTGACTTCCATCCGTCACGGCCGGGCTTTGCGGGGGGGGGGACTTGGTTTCGTACTACAAGGAGTACTGTCCCCGCGGCTACTACGCGGTAGCCGTAAATCGCTGAACCCGAAGGCCACGAGCCCCCGTAAAAAGGACCCCTAGAAACACTTCCTGTATCCCGGGAGCTCCGGGGCTGTGGAGCCCCTTACTACTGACGAGATACCGGCTATCAGGAGATGCACCGTTGTGCAGGCCAGAGGACAGTTCGACGTCCAAGATAAGGGACATATTTTATTGTTGATTACTTGCTCCTGATATAGTGGGGATGCGGGGGAGGAAGTGCTCGTGTTAAAGGAAGGGGGAGTATTTATGCTCTGTTTTAAAATGTTGTGTTGAAAGAAAAGGAAAAAAAAAACAAATAAAAAGGGGTTACTCCAGTTGAGTAACTCCTATTGTTATTAAAGTAGAGGTAACGGTATGCTAAAAGTTGATTTAACGAGTAGTGTGTGTAAAAAAAAAAAAAAAAAAAATGTGTGTAACAGGTCCCGGGTGCGAGGTAGATGTGACAAAGACGCCGACCATGACTCTTTTTAAGTGAAGGACAAAGAGACGAGAGATATCGAACCAGACAGTGGTCCGTCAGTCAGGTCCCCGACACCACGGACCCCCCAAAAGGATGGGCGGGCGCCAACGATGACCTGGTAGGCGAAAGGCCTCGGTCATGGCGTTCCAGACAGTAGATGGTAGCAGAAGGGGAGAGTAGTGGGAGGTACACGCCGTAGAGTAGTCCGGGTGGACCTCGCCAACCTGAAAGAAGTTGTCACGTGGTGTGTGCACCGGCGAGTAGCAGTAGGTTGCTCGGAGCATGGTGCTCCCGGTTTGGTTCGGCCCCCGCATGTGGCGGGTTTGGCCCAACAACCGGTCCGACAACAGACTGTGGACAAGCTTCAAGACGACATAGGTAGGGAGTAGGATGGATTGTCGGGGCGACAATAGACAAAGGAAGGGTGTTGTGAGTTCATTTTCCCCTTCACCATTGAGGTCTGATGAACTCCCTCTTCTGGTGAAGGAAGGTAGTGAGGCTGATTACAAAGCACCTGAGCAGAATGATGATGACTGCGTGACTGGGATTGCTGACTGGATATAAGGCAGCCGACGCCCTTCTGCCTTGCGGGTGATTACTCTGAGGGATTCTTGGAGACCAGTCTGATTCCTGCTCCTCAAAAGCTAAGTTTTCTGCTCTACTTTTTGCATTTGTGTTTTGGTTTTGTTTTGCCTTGTTTTTCTGGATTTCTGCCTTTCCCTGCTGGGTGAGCTGAATTCCTTTTTGCTCTGTCTTCAGATAATACCTGAGTACTGATATAGTCTTTTTGAAGCCTAGCGTCTTCAGGGCTTTTTTCCCTATCAGTCTGTTGGCTCTTGTTTTTGAGAGGGTTTTGGCGGATTGCAGACAGCAGCTTTTCTATTCTGTCCTATTTAGTTAGCTTGTGCCCTATCATTTGCTCAGCCTATCTTTTTATCTGTGTGAGTGTTTTTTCATCTTGCTTCACCGTCATTATATGTTGGGGGCTGCCTATTGCTTTGGGGTCTGCTCTGGGGCAGTTTAGATTTCCCTTTCTGTCTTTAGGCTATGTAGTTCTCCGGCTGTGATCGAGGGGTCTAGGGCACCGTAGGAACCCCCCACGGCTACTGCTAGTTGTTGTTGTTAGGTTCCGGGGTCTGCAATCCGATAGCTGCCGACTTCTCTGGTTTTCTGGACTCAGCTAGTATTTCTGTTTTTGCCTCCTAAGGTGACTCATTCATAACAGAAGGGGGAATGTGGGGAAGGTGACTTGATGGACAGACTTGACTGGAAGTAGGAGGGGACAGTTTGTGCACTATAGACGCAGATTGGCAATGACAGAAGGGTAACAGCTGGGAAAGATAGAAAAGGGAGTGCAGTACCTAGAATTGACCACAAGATGGCAGGGGGGAGTGTAGTTCAGGACTTGACATCAGCTTAGGGCTTAAGAAACCGCTTAGTCATGGGGGGCGGGGAGATAGGAACCCAGGAGGGAAATTCCCAGTGAGAGAGGGGATAAATAGGACAGGTTAGGGTTCCAGGTTAGGCTAGTCCCGGGAGGAGCTCAGGAGGAGAAGACTCAGGACAGAAGACTGAGACCGGTGGAAGAGTTCGACCAGAGGACTGACAGGAAAAGACAGTCAGGGGGGTGGCCCTGACACGACGGACCGCAGGACAGACGAGGCCCCGGGGGTACCGATTGGACGACAACCTCGGGCAGGTGAAGCGCTGGTGGTAGATTGGTCTAGGAGAGCCCCAGCGAAAGATCCGCGAGGGACGTCACTTCGACAGAAGGAAAGGTGAAGGTACCCGGGCCTGTAAACGGAGGACTGTAAAGGAACTGCGGTGCATGGCTATGGTCGTCAGGAGGACGGCCAATAAACCCGGATCTGTTACAACTGAAACCTGCCTCCGTCTCGCATTGCCTGGTGTCTGTGTCGTCTGGACGTGGTAAGCAGTGGACCACCCCCCAATCTGGGCCCCTACCACACTACTACTAGTGCTGCTTACAGAATTCCACTAGTGCTGCTTACAGACTTCTACTGGTGATGCTTACAGACTACTACTAGTGCTGCTTACAGACTTCTACTAGTGCTGCTTACAGAGCTCTATTGGTGATGCTTACAGACTTCTAATAGTGCTGCTTACAGACTTCTACTAGTGCTGCTTACAGAGTTTTACTGGTGAATCTTACAGACTACTACTAGTGCTGCTTACAGACTTCTACTATTGCTGCTTACAGACTTCTAGTGCTGCTTACAGACTTCTACTAGTGCTGCTTACAGACTTCTACTGGTGCTGCTTATAGACTTCTACTGGCGCTACTTACAGACTTCTACTAGTGCTGCTTACATACTTCTACTAGTGCTGCTTACAGACTTCTACTAGTGCTGCTTGCAGACTTCTACTAGTGCTGCTTGCAGACTTCTACTAGTGCTGCTTACAGACTTCTACTAGTGCTGCTTACAGACTTCGACTAGTGCTGCTTACAGACCTACTGGTGATGCTTACAGACTACAAATAGTGCTACTTACAGACTTCTTCTAGTGCTGCTTACAGACTTTTACTGGTGAAACTTACAGACTTCTGGTGATGCTTACAGACTTCTGCTGGTGATGCTTACAGACTTCTACTGGTAATGCTTACAGACTTCTGGTGATGCTTACAGACTTCTACTAGTGCTGCTTACAGACTTCTACTAGTGCTGCTTACAGACTTATACTAGTGCTGCTTACAGACTTATGCTGGTGCTGCTTACAGACTTATGCTGGTGCTGCTTACAGACTTATGCTGGTGCTGCTTACAGACTTCTACTAGTGCTGCTTACAGACCTACTGGTGCTGCTTACAGACTACAAATAGTGCTACTTACAGACTTCTAGTGCTGCTTACAGAGTTCTACTGGTGCTGCTTACAGACTTCTACTAGTGCTGCTTACAGACTTCTACTAGTGCTGCTTACAGACTTCTACTAGTGCTGCTTACAGACTTCTACTGCTGCTTACAGACTTCGACTAGTGCTGCTTACAGACCTACTGGTGATGCTTACAGACTACAAATAGTGCTACTTACAGACTTCTTCTAGTGCTGCTTACAGAGTTCTACTGGTGCTGCTTACAGACTTCTACTAGTGCTGCTTACAGACTTCTACTAGTGCTGCTTTCAGACTTCTACTAGTGCTGCTTACAGACTTCTACTAGTGCTGCTTACAGACTTCTTCTACTGCTGCTTACAGACTTCGACTAGTGCTGCTTACAGACCTACTGTGATGCTTACAGACTACAAATAGTGCTACTTACAGACTACTTCTAGTGCTGCTTACAGACATCTACTGGTGATGCTTACAGACTACTACTAGTGCTGCTTACAGACTTCTACTAGTGCTGCTTACAGACTTCTAGTGGTGATGCTTACAGACTTCTGGTGATGCTTACAGACTTCTACTGTTGCTGCTTACAGACTTCTACTAGTGCTGCTTACAGACTTATACTGGTGCTGCTTATAGACTTATACTGGTGCTGCTTACTGACTTCTACTGGTGATGCTTACAGACTACTACTAGTGCTGCTTACAGACTTCTACTAGTGCTGCTTACAGACTTCTAGTGGTGATGCTTACAGACTTATGGTGATGCTTACAGACTTCTACTGTTGCTGCTTACAGACTTCTACTAGTGCTGCTTACAGACTTATACTGGTGCTGCTTATAGGCTTATACTGGTGCTGCTTACAGACTTCTACTAGTGCTGCTTACAGACCTACTGTTGATGCTTACAGACTACAAATAGTGCTACTTACAGACTTCTTCTAGTGCTGCTTACAGAGTTGTACTGGTGAATCTTACAGACCATTACTAGTTCTGCTTACAGACTTCTACTAGTGCTGCTTACAGACTTCTACTGGTGATGCTTACAGACTTCTGGTGATGCTTACAGACTTCTACTAGTGCTGCTTACAGACTTCTACTAGTGCTGCTTACAGACTTATACTGGTGCTGCTTACAGACTTATACTGGTGCTGCTTAAAGACTTTTACTGGTGCTGCTTACAGACTTCTACTGGTGATGCTTACAGACTTATGCTGGTGCTGCTTACAGACTTCTACTGGTAATGCTTACAGACTTCTACTGGTGATGCTTACAGACTTCTACTGGTGATGCGTACAGACTTCTACTAGTGCTGCTTACAGACCTACTGGTGCTGCTTACAGACTACAAATAGTGCTACTTACAAACTTCTTCTAGTGCTGCTTACAGACTTCTACTGGTGATGCTTACAGACTTCTGGTGATGCTTACAGACTTCTACTAGTGCTGCTTACAGACTTCTACTAATGCTGCTTACAGACTTATACTGGTGCTGCTTACAGACTTCTACTAGTGCTGCTTACAGACTTTGACTAGTGCTGCTTACAGACCTACTGGTGATGCTTACAGACTACAAATAGTGCTACTTACAGACTTCTTCTAGTGCTGTTTACAGAGTTGTACTGGTGAATCTTACAGACCACTACTAGTTCTGCTTGCAGACCTCTACTAGTGCTGCTTACATACTTCTACTGGTGATGCTTACAGACTTCTGGTGATGCTTACAGACTTCTACTAGTGCTGCTTACAGACTTCTACTAGTGCTGCTTACAGACTTATACTGGTGCTGCACACAGACTTATACTGGTGCTGCTCACAGACTTCTACTGGTGATGCTTACAGACTTCTACTGGTGATGCTTGCAGACTTCTACTAGTGCTGCTTACAGACTTCTACTAGTGTTACTTACAGACTTATGCTGGTGCTGCTTACAGACTTCTGCTGGTGATGCTTACAGACTTCTACTAGTGCTGCTTACAGACTTCTAGTGCTGCTTACAGACTTCTACTAGTGCTGCTTACACTTTTCTACTGGTGATGCTTACAGACTTCTACTAGTGCTGCTTACAGACTTCTAGTGCTGCTTACAGACTTCTAGTGCTGCTTACAGACTTCTACTAGTGCTGCTTACAGATTTCTACTGGTGATGCTTACTGACTACTACTAGTGCTACTTACAGACTTCAGTTAGTGCTGCTTACAGACTTCTGGTGATGCTTACAGACTTCTACTAGTGCTGCTTACAGACTTCTAGTGCTGCTTACAGACTTCTAGTGCTGCTTACAGACTTCTACTAGTGCTGCTTACAGATTTCTACTGGTGATGCTTACTGACTACTACTAGTGCTACTTACAAACTTCAACTAGTGCTGCTTACAGACTTCTTCTAGTGCTGCTTACAGATTACTATTAGTGCTGCTTACAAACTTCTGGTGATGCTTACAGACTTTTAGTAGTGCTGTTTACAGACTTTTACTAGTGCTCCTTACAGACTTTTACTAGTGCTGCTTACAGACTTTTACTAGTGCTGCTTACAGTCTCCTACTGGTGATGCTTACAGACGTCTATTAGTACTCCTTACAAACTTCTACTAGTGTTGCTTACAGACTTCTACTAGTGCTGCTTACAGTTACTGTAAGCCCATCTAACAGCCATTTGACCTGTCCATGTACAGGTTCTGGTGTCATCTGCCTCTTCTCGGCCTGGCCAGTCCTTTTATAAATAGTATCTGTCACCTGACCTGGTGTCGCCTTTAAGCTCTTCCTATGGGAACATGGCTTCCCACTAATAGGTTCCTACTACTGTAATTCTTTCTTTACTTTCACTTTTGCCTTTGACCAGCAGATGGCAGTGTTAACTTGCAATTACTCAGCTAGGTATCAACTTCAACTGTATTCTTTGTTGCCCAGTTCCTTACACGCATGTGCGCTGACAGTGCCTAAGCTTGACCACACGCGCATACAGGGTATTTTGGGTGCCAACACAATGGGCAGGCATGTTCTTCTCTCTGGCTCTTCTCTGTGAATTGCACTCATCCGGAAGCATAGTGGGCAGCATCAGCAGAGAGGAGCCATAAAGGAGAACATGCCTGCCCATTGTGGGTGCAGCAGCAATGATACTGTGTATGCAGTTTCAGTGTGCATGCGCACTAGGGTGACCGGATCTCATATGGGGGGGAAAAAATGTTGGAATCTTGTCCGTCTGGACCCCACAAAACGATTCCCCTTTCCAGATATTGAGATAGCCAAAATTTGAGCTCGATCAAACGACGTTAACCCGTGCCGCTCGTCGCTCAAAGTTTGAAAAAATCCAAATTGAGGTATTTTAAGATTTAGGTATTTTGCATAGTCTGTTAGACTATAAAGAATGTGACAACAACATTGCAGAAATAGCCCTGACCAAATTTTCGAACCATTTGTGGTATTTGAATGCAGAGTTGGTGGGATTATCGTTTTTTGATCCCACCATTACAGACAATGAAAAGTTGTTAATGGCTAATAAATTGCTCAGTAGCACAGATGAACCATCAGAGCACGCTAACCTACATGAGTTGATAATTTTACATAGTTATCTAATCTATTCTAGAGCTTTTGTTAAAGTCGTTTTTGAAACGTCAGAATATAATGCTCGGCATTTGCTTACAACTTGCAGGACATATTGCTTTTGTTCTTCATCTTTTGTCAGAAGGTCGTTAAAGTCGGTTACTTCCTACCTCTTTTAATTTTTCTTTCCTAACTTTTGGCTTTACAACCCTAGCGTGCTCTGATGGTTCATCTGTGCTACTGAGCAATTTATTAGCCATTAACAACTTTTCATTGTCTGTAATGGTGGGATCAAAAAACGATAATCCCACCAACTCTGCATTCAAATACCAAAAATGGTTCGAAAATTTGGTCAGGGCTATTTCTGCAATGTTGTCACATTCTTTATAGTCTAACAGACTATGCAAAATACCTAAATCTTAAAAAACCTCAATTTGGATTTTTTCAAACTTTGAGCGACGAGCGGCACGGGTTAACCTCGTTTGATCGAGCTAAAATTTTGGCTATCTCAATATCTGGAAAGGGGAATCGTTTTGTGGGGTCCAGACGGACAAAATTCCGACATCGATTTTTTGTGGTCACCCTAATGCGCACACATGTAGGCTGCGTTCAGGAGGCGCTTGATATTAGCGAGCTTTGTCAATTAGAAGCAGGAAAATAACCCAACGTGTAAAATGATCATGCATAAAATCCCCCTCATTTGCATTCGGATTAAAAGTTATTTTCTCAGATACAGTGCTAGTGAGAGTTTTATAGGGAGGGCATGTTCCATATATCACTGAGCAACTTGGCTAAAATGCATTTTTGGTGGTGACAGACTCCATTTAAGTTAAGCTTGCATCCTAAGATGGAGGGGATCAGGAGAGTCTGGAGCCATGGGTTCAATGCCCGAGGTGTAATAACCTAAGTAAGGGTTTTCCAGATCTGTGTATAATATGGCCAAGGGTGTAATGATAGGGGGTGATGGAGTAACAGTAGAATCCAGGCTCTGGTGCCATAGGGTGCCCGATCGCCCCTCAGCCACATAAAACACCTGTATTATAAATGGCTCATGGTATGCAAGTTTGGTGGATGGGGGCTGTTGCAGATTTTGCATTGGAGCGTCTGGTTACTCTTCTGGCCAAAGCTATTTGGCAGCCATATAACTGCAAACACCAGAATATTTGTAGGTTTCCAGTTACTCTCCAAATTACTCATGATTCATATCCGTCTACAGTGTCTAGATATAAAATGTGCAGCTCAAAGGAAAGATTTGGTGCAGAGGGAACATCTCTTATCCTGGGCAAGGGATACACGAGAGATTAGAGGGTGTTTGGGCCCTGAAGACTGAATGACAATGGCTGGAACATGCTGCGAGGGACAGGAGCAGGGAGAGGTCCGCTCGCTCATTTCACACAGCGCTGTCACACACGCTCTCATGTTGTCCGTCACTTTGTGTCTGCAGAGCCTTTATCGTGTCTCTTGTTATTTCCATCGTTTCTCTTTATATCTCTGACTGCATTTACCAGTCCCGGGGTAGACAGGCTGCAGCTGAAGGCGAACTATTCCGAATCTTTATATAGAATTATTAGAAGAGACAACCAGCAGCCCTCAGGAAGTTATAAAGTACGGCTATAAATCCAAGTTCATTAGACCAGAAGAGACAGTCAACACTTATCTCGTAACTGCAGGTAGTTACTCTCATGTCATGCAGCAAGCAGACATCCTATAGAGTAATGAAAAGATAGCTATGAAGGAATGGAGGAGTTCTTAACAGACCTATACAGGAAGCCCATTCTGCTCACAGACCCATATAGGAAGGCCACTCTGCTCACACATCCATACAAGTAGCCCACTCTGTGCACACATCCATACAGGAAGCCCACTCTTCTCACAGACCAATACAGGAAGCCCACTGTGCTCACAGACCCATACAGGAAGCCCACTGTGCTCACAGGCCCATATAGGAAGCCCACTGTGCTCATAGGCCCATACAGCAAGCCCACTCTGCTCACAGGCCCATACAGGAAGCCCACTGTTCTCACTGTCCTGTACAGGAAGCACTCTTTGCTCTCAGGCCCATGCATGAAGCACACCCAGCTTTACAGACGCATACAGGAAGCATGCTCCGTTTCACAGTCCCATACAGGAAGACCACTCTGCTTGAGGTTCTTGTGACAATCTAGATAAATATTTTCTACACTTACCAAGTGAAGAGTAGGGGAGACTTAGGTAGAATTGGCCCTGGGTTGAAGTGTTACCTGGGCATTACCTTATATTGAGGCTCCTTCCTAATACTTCTTAATATTGTGACAATAATTGCAACCATACAGTGTGCAAGTAGATAGACCATGCAGTGCCCCAATAAGGCTAGGCAATTGCCTCAGTGGCACTTCAGGAGCTTTGCCTACACATAGGTTTGGGTGTTCTGTCCCCGCATAAGGCGAATGAAGATGTGGCTGGTGAATAGGGGCTGGGAGAGATTACTACCTTCGTTTCCTTAATGCAGGGCAGACAGGACCAAGTTGCTCCAGCGTCCGGAGAGATACACACCAGGGATTGTGAAGTCCAGACTTGTTTATTTGGAAATCTGGACATACAGCATATGATTGGTAATGCAGTACTTCTCCAGAAATACAGGTGTAACAACCAAGGTGGTACAGCAACGAAGTGTGGTCGAAAAACTTATGCCTTTCACAGCTTGGTACAGGCGTATCTCTCCCGGGTGAAAGTGAAAATAAGAATGGCTGCAAGCAGGAAGAGAAGGAGTGACTGACCCGGTAGTGGAAGGCATATGCTTGAATTAATTAGCTGCAGGCTGCCATACAGAAAAAGGACAGCAGGTGGCAGCAGACCAAATGCAAGACATACAAAGAATGGTAATATAATACAATCTATGAAACCATATAATCATAACTTTAGACGTAACAGCACACTCCCCGTCTGAAATTCCATAAGGGATTTCACCATATTAATGTTTTTTTTTAATAAAGTTCAATAACCTGAAAAACAGACACAAATATGCATGCAATGCAATAATAACTTCAAAACGAGGTAGATAACAGACAGTTCCTGAGATGATTCAAAGATACCCATCTTCGGATCGGAGAAGTCGCACTAGGCCAAACTGTCTCCGACCCAACGGTAATCCAATGGACGAAGTACTAAGGCAGTGTTCTGTTCATGGTTCATCCTACTGGAATGTCCTCAATTGGTAGAGAGTGGGTTATGGTAGACGTGCCAACCGTGACAGTCTTTGTCTCCACGTGAGTTGCGATAAGATCTCGCAATGTGGACTAACCTTGTTATAGTCTTGACAAGTTTCATCCAATTGGAGAAGCATTTGAAGCACTGGCAACCGAGGCTGGAGGTTGGTTTAGTGTTCGTGGCCAAAGCACTGATGTCGGAGCGGACTTCTGGATCGCCATCCGGATCCTGGATGCTGAAGACTTCCTGGACACATTCACTTCCCTTCTGTTCCAACAGAAACCTGAAAGCCAAGAAGAGTTTGCAAAGGACCTTATAGACAGGTCTAGTGGCATGGTCAGCTGGATTAAGTTCAGATGGGATATAGTTCCATTGTTCAGGCTTGGAAGACCTCCTTATTCTCTCGATGCGGTTACTGACGTACACGTAGAAGCACCTTGTTTGGTTGTAGATGTAACCTAATACAACCTTACTGTCACTGTAGTATTGTATGTCATCTAAGTTGGTGTCCAGCTCATGCTGTATAAAGTCTCTGAATTCTACTGCAAGCATGGTTACACAGAGTTCAAGCTTGGGAATAGTGTGGTCAGGCTCGGGAGCCAACTTAGCCTTGCCAAAGACGAACCTAACGTGATCTTGATTGTCGGATCCCGTCACCTTCAAGTAGGTGACGGCTGCAATGGCTTCTGTAGCGGCGTCTGAGAACACATGGAGTTCCGTCCTAGGGCTAGCAGCAAGTGAGGTTCTGGCGTAGCATCTCGGTATGTGGATCTCATCCAAGGCACACAAGGACTGCTTCCAGGTTTCCCATTTTGGTTCCTTATCAGGAGGGAGTGGGGCATCCCAGTCCTTGACGGTTTCAGAAAGCTGTCTCAGAAGGGATTTGCCTAGTATGGTTATTGGTGCTACAAACCCCAGTGGGTCGTATAAGCTATTCACTACTGACAGGATACCACGTTTAGTTAACGGTTTGTCTTCACAGTTGATTTAGAAACTGAAGGTGTCCACTGCCAGGTTCCACCTCAAGCCTAAGCTTCTCTGCACAGGCGGACAGTCTGGTCCCAGGTCTATGTCCTTGAATCCTGGTGCATGGTCACTTGACTCAAAGGCTCTCATGACAGCAGGGCTGTTTGAAGCAATTATGTGCAATCTAAGCTTAGCTCAGTACAGCATACCTTGGGTTCTCTTGAGTAGGTCGATCACCGCTTCTTCTGTGGGTAGAGATTTTAGTCCATCATCTATGTAGAAGTCTTTCTCTACAAAGTCTCTGGCATCTATTCCATATTCGGACTCTCCATCTTGTGCAGTTCTCCGCAGGCCATAGGTTGCCACTGCGGGGGAAGGGCTGTTCCCAAATACGTACACCCTCATGCGATATTCCACCATCTCTTTGATGGGGTCATTGTCCTTGTACCACAGGAACCTGAGGAAATTCCTATGGTCCTCTCTGACTATGAAACAGTGGAACATCTGTTCAATGTGGGCGGTGATGGCAATGGGCTCTTTCCGGAACCTCATCAACACTCCTACTAGGTTATTTGTAAGATTAGGACCCATGAGGAGGACATCGTTGAGAGATACGCCTTGATGTTTGGCGCTTGAATCAAAGACAACTCTAATTTGCTTAGGTTTCCGTGGGTGATATACTCCGAATGAGGGTAGGTACCAGCACTCCTCGTTTTCCTTTAAGGGAGGCGCTGGCTCCGCATGGTTATTCCGGAATATCTTGCTCATAAAGGTGACAATGTGTTCTTTCATCTCCGGTTTGTTGCTAAGTGTGCGCTGGAGAGAGTTGAATCTGGACAAGGCTTGTTCATGATTGTTCGGGAGTCTTACCCTGGTAGCTCGGAAGGGTAGTGGAAAAACACAGCGATTAGTCTCGTCCTTAAGGAACTCATTGTCCATTATCCTGACAAATTCCTTGTCTTCCATTGACGGGGCTACCTTGTCATCCTTAGTTGTATGAAACACTGATCTTCCCAAGTCATCTGCATAGGGAGAAGGAATGACATCAGGCAGCTGTACGGGATCTGGAGGCTTCTCTTTCACCTCATAGTGATGAGGGCATCGTTTGCAGAAAGTAGTTCGTCCGTCTCGGCGTACGTAGGTCTTAAAGGAATCGACTCTTGTTCAGTCCAAGCACACATTTCCTATGATTACCCACCCCAAGTTGAGTTTCTGTGCGTAGGGGGCATAGTCAGGACCATTGCACTGTTGGCAGACCTTATGTATCCTTAAATTGTCTCTGCCGACCAGAAGTAGGATTTCAGCATCTGTGTCCATAGGTGGGATAACGCTAACTAGGTGCCTTAGGTGTGGTTGGTGGAACGCAGCTTCTGGAGTAGGAATCTCATTCCTTTGGCTGGGTATTTGATCGCATTCGATTAGCGTAGGTAGGGGTATTTCTACGCCTCCGTTGACAGAAGCAATGAAATCTTGTGCCCTCCTGCCGCTAGTCTCTATGCGACCAGAGCAAGTATTCAGAGTATAGGGTGTTGCTGGTCCCTTGATTCCAAAGGCTTCAAAGAACTAAGGTCCAGCTAGGGATCGATTGCTCTGATCGTCTATGCTAGCATACATTTTTAACTGCCTTCTCTGGTTGCCCTTCTGGATAAACTCTTATTAGGCATATCCTGGCACAGCATTTATCACTTTGGCTCTCCCCACATACCTCTGAGCATGAGCAGGAGACAGCCGTGGTAGACTTGGCGTTATTCTGTGGCTCCCCGCCATGGCTTTTTGCCGGACTAGAGGTAACTGCGACTGCTGGTTCGCTGGTGGCTGAGGTTGGATACAAAGCTGATGGGTGTCTGTCACTATGACACTCTTCACACTTAATGGCAGAATTGCAGTCCTTGGCCAGGTGTTCTAATGAGGCACAGCACTTGAAACATACCCCAAGTTCACTGAGGATTTTCTTGCGCTCCTGCATGGTTTTGGACCTGAAGCCTCTACATTTGTTCAATGAGTGTGTTTTTTTGTGAATGGGACACTCACGACTGAAAGATTTATCCCTCGACGGAACAGTGTACTGCTTATCAGCGGGTACCGCAGGTGGTGGCAGGTTAATCTTTCTGACACTTACACTGCTCCTCAAGTCCTTGTGGGTCGCCCTCCCAGGGCTGTGGGGTACTCGGTACCGGGCCGGCATCAGCGGGATGAGTCACAGCAGCGGTGACCTGGTCCGTGGCCCTGGGTGCCCAAATCAATGGGGGAATGTAGTTAGATGAATAGTACGTGACGCCACCTGTGGTGTTCGGCAAGTAGGAAGTTAGGCCGACTCTGCATGCAGATCCTCTGGGGCTGGTGGTGTGTTGCAGCCTAGATGGTGTAGCTCCCTACAGGTGAAGCTGTAGCCCCAGGGCAGCGTGGATGCAATGGAAGAGGAGAGGTGCAGGCAGTGTGGAGAATGGTACCCAGCTATAGTGGTGCTGAATGTGTTAGCACACAAATGAAGGGAGGACACTGGGGCTTGTAGTTCCAAAGCTTTACTCACAGTCCGTTGTACACACACACAGGTGCCTGCCTCCGGGTCGTGTCCTCCGGGTCGTGTCCTCCGGGTCAGAGACTCAATCAACCTCCGGGCAAGTTAGGACTCTCCCCTCCAACACTCCGCCAACCTGTACCTTTCTGAACGACTCCTCTATAGCGCCTTAAAGTATGAAGATCTCCTAGTGCTGAGTTACACTGGAGTTCCTCCTGTCAGATGTTCCCAAGAACTCTACTTGTACGGCAGACAGCTGTAGCCTGCTTCGGGGACTCCCTTCTCCTGTGTCCCGGCTCTCTATCCAACTGCTGTTGTGCCCCAAGTCTTAGATGGGAGTAGTGCATTTACAGCCAACTACTCCACCGGTGTCTGCTGCAGAACCATAAGTGTCCATACAACCTCTGGGACCGGGCCCCGGCCTTGCGCTGAGAACCTATAGGCAGGGTTCCTCCTATAACCCACGTCCTCTCTGTTGTCTCTACTCCTTCGTTCCGTACTTGTCTTTCTTTCTTATGGAAGCTTAGATTTCAGTTCTACATCTTTCTCCTTCTTTTCCTTTCCCGTGCCAGCTGGCTCAGATCACTGAGGCAGCTGCAGCACTCCTTCCTCCATCCCTTCTTCCAGGGATCCTCACTCCTGTCTGAGTGACTTCCTACCCGACTGACCATCTGTCAGACTGACCTGTCCTCCTACACTTTCCCACTCTTTTATGTATCTTAACTTCCCCCACCTCGCAGCACGTCCAGTGTTCCAACAGGGAACCACCAAAGGTGCTCTGCTACCATCTGAGCAAGGAGTCGCAATGTGGTTATGCAGAACTACCCTGTTGTGTGGGGTGCGAGCATTGGAGTGTGGAAAGGAGTTCCCACCTTACCCAGATGGTGGGGCACTACACCTTAGGAGAAGGTGCAGTACCTCTGTGGCGACTGAGCCTCAGGGGTGCTACACTTGCGCCTATGTGTGACGCTTTCATACCTTGATGAGGGTGTTGCTGGAGCTGCAGTGTTAGACTCCAGGAAGTCTAGGCTAGGTTCATTCCTCATTTGGGCCTGTTCGTCAACAAACTTACAGAACTGAGTGAACGAAGGAAAGGTAACCTTATGTGACCTTTTGTTCCTGGAAACGCATACTGGCCACTTCTCTTGCAGACTATGTGGCAGCTTTGAGACAATTGGGTTCACCCCATGGGCGGTGTCCAGGTAGCACAATCCAGACAGATGAGGGTCTCTTTTTGCAAGTTCCATCTCCATAAGTCAAACTTTGAGAGGCTGGTGCTGATTAGATCTTTGCTCACCATAAACCTGGCAAACTCAGACATGTCTGATCCTTCACTCCTTGTTACCGTGTCAGCTTGTGTTGCCCCTCGGGTGTATAAGCTGTGTGGCATGGAAGGGTGAATTGTTCCCGGGTAGAATGATGTTGCTGCAGGGTTGAGCTGTGGTTTAACCTCTGGAGGTTTCGATGACTGCAGCTTGAACTGTGGAGATGGACTGGAATGCGTCTTGTGGTCGTCTTGTGATGATTGCTGCTCCTGAGGGGACACATTATGGCGTTGGTCTTGGGTCTCTGCAGATGCTGTGGGTAACACTGGCACCATAAGTTGGGCTGACTTGGACGTTTCCACATTGTTGGGTTGAACGTAGCTGGAGAAGGTGTGTGCTGCAGATATCTGTTTCTGCACGTAATCACTGGTACGGACGGCTGGGTCCTCTTCTTCCAGTGGTGGTAGGCAAATCGGGTCAAGGTTTTGCTTCAATGCTTGCTCGAGTATTTTTACTTCAGCTAATGCGATTTTTTCCTCCATTTCTGTTTGAAGAATATTTGCCCAAGCCTCTGATTCTGTTTGAAGGATCTTTGTTTGGGCCTCAGCTTCTGCTTTCTTGGCTTCTGCCTCTGCTTTCTTGCTTTCTGCCTCTGCTTTCTTGGCTTCTGCCTCTGCCTTCTTGGTTTCTGCCTCTGCTTTCTTTTCTGTATAGTAGCGTCTTAGTTTGGATCACTCTGCGTTTAAATGGGCCTCTAGGATTCTGTCGCTGAGGGTTGAAGTCCTTGAGCAGGATGATTTGTATGACCGAGAAGAGTGTCTGGATGAGCCTGACCTGTGGGATCTTGATTCTTGCAGATGAGCAATACGGATCTCTGCTTTATCTTTGGCGTCTTGCCCGGTGGCGTCCCTTTCTCTTTCTGTGGAATACACTATGCTTAATTCTGATGAGGCTTCATCAATATGAGTCTTTCAGGAACGCAACGTACCTTGCGGACAGTCTCTTGTATCTTCTGTGGGCCGTGTCTAGCCGTTTTATAGTGTCCTTTAGGATCGCTGCATCATTTTTGTGGCGTTGGATGCTTGACATGAGGGAGGTGACTCGTTCCCATTGGTCATTCAGGTTGTCATTGAACTCATCCTTCGTATTGTGATAGTTTTCGACAGCCTTTATGGTTGGTTTGAGAGAGCGCTTTGGTTGTGAGTCTTGGTCTGTTTGTGAAGCTGGCTCTGTTTCCCCCTCTTCATAATGGACAGTAGGGTGACCGGATCTCATATGGGGGGGAAAAAATGTCAGAATCTTGTTCGTCTGGACCCCACAAAACGATTCCCCTTTCCAGATATTGAGAGAGCCAAAATTTGAGCTCGATCAAATGACGTTAACCCGTGCCGCTTGTCGCTCAAAGTTTGAAAAAATCCAAATTGAGGTATTTTAAGATTTAGGTATTTTGCATAGTCTGTTAGACTATAAAGAATGTGACAACAACATTGCAGAAATAGCCCTGACCAAATTTTCGAACCATTTGTGGTATTTGAATGCAGAGTTGGTGGGATTATCGTTTTTTGATCCCACCATTACAGACAATGAAAAGTTGTTAATGGCTAATAAATTGCTCAGTAGCACAGATGAACCATCAGAGCACGCTAACCTACATGAGTTGATAATTTTACATAGTTATCTAATCTTTTTTAGAGCTTTTGTTAAAGTAGTTTTTGAAGCGTCAGAATATAATGCTCGGCATTTGCTTACAACTTGCAGGACATATTGCTTTTGTTCTTCATCTTTTGTCAGAAGGTCGTTAAAGGCAGTTTTTCAACTGTTCTGTCCCCGCATAAGGTAAATGAAGATGTGGCTGGTGAATAGGGGCTGGGAGAGATTCCTACCTTCGTTTCCTTAATGCAGGGCAGACAGAACCATGTTGCTCCAGCGTCCGGAGAGATGATACACACCAGGGATTGTGAAGTCCAGACTTGTTTATTTGGAAATCTGGACATACAGCATATGATTGGTAAAGCAGTACTTCTCCAGAACTGCAGGTGTAACAACCAAGGTGGTACAGCAATGAAGTGTGGTCGAAAAACTGATGCCTTTCACAGCTCGGTACAGGCGTGTCTCTCCCGGGTGAAAGTGAAAATAAGAATGGCTGCAGGCAGGAAGAGAAGGAGTGACTGACCCGGAAGTGGAAGGCATATACTAGAATTAATTAGCTGCAGGCTGCCATACAGAAAAAGGACAGCAGGTGGCAGCAGATCAAATGCAAGACTTATACAAAGAATGGTAATATAATACAATCTCTGAAACCATATAATCATAACTTTAGACGGAACAGCACATTGGGTGCTTTGGTGGTATTGGGGATGTAAGCTCTGGCTGTCAAAGCTATCAGTGCCACTGTCATTCCCTGTTACTCTGTTGTCCAAGGATACACATACACCTAGAGCTGTCCCCGGTGCCATACTTCCTTGGGTGTTGATACTGTCTAGACAAGCTCCAGAGCTACAAAGGCGGCCATTATCATTGAATGGTCTGAGGTATACTGGTCTTCTCTTCTTGGAGGATAAAATACAAACCTTATTTTTTCCCCTTATGATGGCTACATGCACATTATAAAATTTTAGAATCCACCCATTCCCACTAGAGGGTCAACGACCATGTTGATTGGTTCCGGTTCAAACGTTTCTGTAGGACTTGTGTGAAATTAGGATGAGTATATAGCAAGCAAGGTTTCTGCTCCAGTGAAGGAGATATTATCACAAAGGATTTCCCTGTCCAGAAGGAGGCTAGAGAATACAAATGTGTTGTTGGTTGTAAGAGTTAATACTATAGCTTATAAGAGAAAAAGATTTGAAAGGGAACTCCATCAAAATCTACAGATGCCAGTGTGGGAGGAACGGCCCCCGTCGAGTGTCCGGGCCGGAAACCAGAGAAGCCGTCATCTGGGTTCCGGGGGAAACTGTTCCCGGGGGACAGGATTCGAGGACTGACCGTTGTGACTGACAGGTGGGCTGGGGGAGGGACCGATATAAAGGAGGCGGGGAATTCCCCAGACGATGAGTCAGCAGACCTGGAGAGACACAGCAGGAGAGCGTGGGAGCGACTGCCAGCTAGAGCGACTCACCAGCGCCAGGGAGGACGCCGACTGAGGACTTCAGAGGGACAGTATCCAGAGAGCCGTCCGAGACTTGTTGCCCCTCTCCAGACCGCGGCCACTGCGGCCCCAGCACAGCCTGCGGCCGCTGTCGCCTCCCCTCTCCCTCTGCCCGCGACTGCGGCCTACCCGCGGTCGCCAGCGGCCGCCTCCCCTGAGCTCGTGACCGCAACCTGTTCCCTGCCACCCGCGGCCGCCCGGCTTTCACCAGTGGCTGCAGCCAGCACCGTGCCGTCGGCGGCCACGACTGCCCCGCTCCAGTCCGCAGCAGGAGCCGGGCCTCTCTTGATCGCGGACTCCCGGTGGCCTGTCACTCGCCACTATACATCGCTGTCGCCTGCCCAGGTCCGGGCGCGCGAAGACTGAGTCAACACCTCAGCAACTGGGCCCAGCAACTATTTCGCCGAAAGACCACCAGCCCGAACGGCGAGGGACATCTGGACGGTTAAGTAGACTCTAGACTTAAGGAACCATAGTCGGCCAAACCGCGGCCCTATAGTGACCGGCCGTTGCCGGGAATAGTCGTGTGCTGCATTACTGTGTTTGCTTGTTTAGAGCCCCTGCGTGGGCAACCTGTGTTACCCCTGTTTCGGTGATCAGGCCGTGACTGAGGAAAGTCCCCTCAAGTCCCATAAACATATTCTTAAAAAGCACCGTAGTTGTCTCGTGACTCGACACTGCATCCTGCGTACCTGCGAGTACCACACTATTACAGAAGCAAGAGAAAAAAATGATTAATATACACACACAATGTAGGTCCTGACAAGTCTTTATTTCAATTTTCTGCCTGACAAGAGTCAAAGAGTTGAGTATCCTAAGATAGACTTATTGCTGATGGGAAGCCTAAATGAACAGCAAAAATATCTGCATGTCAAAATCCATCTTGGGCGACAGGCATAATAACTACTATGGGTTTCAGCTGTCAAAGTCACACTACTGGGGTAAAAGTACCCTCAGTAGTAAGGGGTAATTAGTGGTCACTGTGTGTTAAGGGCTCACCTGGTGAGGTGGATTGTTCAAGTTGAAAGAAAAGTGTAACTGGATGGTACATGAATCAACGAGGACAAGGACAGCAGGGTATGCATGATGGCAGGCAGAGAAGTAGAGCAAGTAACATAATAATAATAATACATTTTATTTCTATAGCGCCGACATATTCCGCAGCACTTTACATTTCAGAGAGGACTTGTACAGACAATAGACATTACAGCATAGCAATAATCACATAGATCATAACAGATACCAAGAGGAATGAGGGCCCTGCTCACAAGCTTACAGTCTATGAGGAAAGAGGTAGACACGAAAGGTGGGTGGTAACAGTTGCCCTGATTGTATGGACCAGCCATAATGTTAAGTGTGTAACAGTACGGACACAGAAGGCTAATGGATGCAAAAACCATGTGGGAACATGATGCGGGGAACCTGGTTATGGTAAAACTTTTGACTGTGCCACCCATGGATAGTTAGGTTAATGTGTTGAGGCGATAGGCCAATCTGAATAAATGCGTTTTCAGGCACGGATCCAGGAGTTTTGATATACTAAGTAACTAAGGCCTGTTTCATACTTCCATTGTTGGCGGACAGCTTACATCCGCCAAAAATGAAAAGTAGCGGATCCGCCTCCGGTATATGACATATGGATGTCAGCGGACGCTAATTTTGTTGGATCCGGCGAAGATGAAATGTGCTGGAAATTTAAAGTGATCGTGGTCTGGAAGGAGAGAGAGAGAGAGAGATTCTTCCCGGAGTCAAGCTTCAGGGCATGCGCAGTTCAAAATAGTGGACCGTCAAAGAAAAAAAACGTTGCAGGGTCAGTCTCATCTGCCCGGGAGACGCTAAAATCTTGGCGGATCCGTCAAAAAACGGGTGGGACGGACGACCGTCAGTCAAGATCCGCCACTAATGTAAGTCTATGGGGGAAAAACGAATCCGCCCCTTTTTTGGAGGATCCGTTTTTTTCAAAAATTGGCGGATTTTGACTGACGTCTAAAAACGGAAGTGTGAAACAGGCCTTAACTGAAAATGAACAGTCAATTCAGGACATGCAGCAGACAAGTAGTTAAAGCCAGAGTGGTATGCGGCTATCAGACAAATGGTCACTGGCAAAGATGTAAGCAGTCAGCAGACAAGTCTTTAACCCCCACTCAGTAATTATGAACAGACTAACGGGATACTTGCTTACAGAGAAGATTACATACAGCTGCAGTAGAGTAATAGTGTGAATAGCACCAGTATAGCAGAGAAGAGTTTGTAATGCTTACAGCAGACAAATGGTTAACTGCAGATCTGAGCCAGGAACTAAATGCAGATAGTTGATAATCAAGTAGGAATTTGCAGAATTAGCTACCTGAGTGAAGTGCATGGTGAGGTGGTTATGGTAGCTGAATGTTGACTGATTCAACCCTAAAAGGGTGTTAATGATGTCAAAGGTGGTTGCCAGGTCACTACAGAAACCCAGCGCAGACTTACACAAAGGGAACTTGCCTTAGAGGAAGAAACCAAGCGCCATCGCCTGAGTCAGGCAGGTGGATAATACTATGGATATTGCAGAGAAGTTCAGAGTAGAGAGTCCAGGAAGAAATGACCTCACTCAGCAAAGTTGGTCATGGCAGGGTCAATAAAAATGAACTGAATAGTTTGCTATGAGGCACCATAATTACTAGTTTACACTTTGAGCACTTCACAAGACTTAAGGTGCTGTCACACTTAGCGATGCACCAGCGATCCCGACCAGCGATATGACGCGGTCAGGATCGCTGGTGCATCGCTAAGTGGTCGCTAGTGAGCTGCCACACAGACAGATCTCACCAGCGACATCGCTGGGGACGGGGGTCGGTCGCTACTTACCTGTCACACTAGGCGATCCAGACGTCCTCCCGCCCGCGTCCCCGCTCGTCGCTCGTCTCTCCACAGGAAGCGCCGCTGGAAGCTGATGACGAGAAGCGGTCCAGGACGTTCTCGTGCGATCAGCGATAACCAGCGGGGAGCGGTCGTTGGTAAGTATCACACATAGCGATATCGCTAGCAATATCGCTATAACGTCACAAGTTACAGCGATATTGCTAGCGATATCTCTTAGTGTGACAGTACCTTTAGGAAAATAATTCATCCGTCCATGCTATTTATTATAAAAGGCCAATCATCTAAGTAATTTATATGATCACCACAGGCAGGAGACAGGTCACATCAAACTGTCTTTGGGCCCCCAAAAAGATGTTTCAGAATGCACAATCCTATCCGCGTGTAATGTTCATATATAATATATGTCCCCACTTCACATATATATATATATATATATATATATATATACACACACACACTGTAAATACGCTATATCTTTCATATAGGTAGAGCCAATTTCTTTTTTAATCAATAAATTGCATCCCCCATCCGATTAGAGCCCTAGAAAACCACCTACTCTGCCTTCCCCCTGTCCTGGCTGGCACTGCCTCCTAAAACAGTAGGGATACAAAACAATAGAACTACCGGTAATTTTAAGGATTTTTAGATTGCTTATTGACCGATGTTTTTGATAGCAAAACTTAAAAAAATCAAATAAAATGTAATCAAAAAATTAAAGAGTAAAGAAAAAATATTGTCTTTTTTTCTGGCATTCATTGTTTCATCTTGTGATAAAAAGATAATACAGTTGTGGCCAAAAGTATTGACACCCCTGCAATTCTGTCAGATAATACTCAGTTTCTTCCTGAAAATGATTGCAAACACAAATTCTTTGGTATTATTTTCTTCATTTAATTTGTCTTAAATGAAAAAAACACAAAAGAGAATGAAGCAAAATGCAAAACATTGATCATTTCACACAAAACTCCAAAAATGGGCCAGACAAAAGTATTGGCACCCTCAGCCTAATACTTGGTTAACCTTTAGCCAAAATAACTGCGACCAACCGCTTCTGGTAACCATCAATGAGTTTCTTACAATGCTCTGCTGGAATTTTAGACCATTCTTCTTTGGCAAACTGCTCCAGGTGCCTGATATTTGAAGGGTGCCTTCTCCAAACTGCCATTTTCAGATCTCTCCACAGGTGTTCTATGGGATTCAGGTCTGGACTCATTGCTGGCCACCTTAGAAGTCTCCAATGCTTTCTCTCAAACCATTTTCTAGTGCTTTTTGAAGTGTGTTTTGGGTCATTGTCCTGCTGGAAGACCCATGACCTCTGAGGGAGACCCAGCTTTCTCACACTGGGCCCTACATTATGCTGCAAAATTTGTTGGTAGTCTTCTGACTTCATAATGCCATGCACACGGTCAAGCAGTCCAGTGCCAGAGGCAGCAAAGCAACCCCAAAACATCAAGGAACCTCCACCATGTTTGACTGTAGGGACCGTGTTCTTTTCTTTGAATGCCTCTTTTTTTCTCCTGTAAACTCTATGTTGATGCCTTTGCCCCAAAAGCTCTACTTTTGTCTCATCTGACCAGAGAACATTCTTCCAAAACGTTTTAGGCTTTTTCAGGTAAGTTTTGGCAAACTCCAGCCTGGCTTTTTTATGTCTCGGGGTAAGAAGTGGGGTCTTCCTGGGTCTCCTACCATACAGTCCCTTTTCATTCAGATGCCGACGGATAGCACGGGTTGACACTGTTGTACCCTCGGACTGCAGGGCAGCTTGAACTTGTTTGGATGTTAGTCGAGGTTCTTTATCCAACATCTTGCGTTGAAATCTCTTGTCAATTTTTCTTTTCCGTCCACATCTAGGGAGGTTAGCCAAGGTGCCATGGGCTTTAAACTTCTTGATGACACTGCGCACGGTAGACACAGGAACATTCAGGTCTTTGGAGATGGACTTGTAGCCTTGAGATTGCTCATGCTTCCTCACAATTTGGTTTCTCAAGTCCTCACCAGAGGTGTATCTAGGCTTTCTGGCACCCGGGGCAAGAATTCGGTTCGGCGCCCCCACCCAAGTACATATGCGACTTGCACACTTAGCCATGTACCTGCGAGCTGCTCTTCCTAATACTCTCAATGTTCAGTAAAAAACTGAGAGAAGCAGGAAGAGAAGCTCGTTGTCACAGGACCATAACTATGAAAATCACATATGAGTGAAGTGTCCATGTGATGAGTACTGGAACCTGCAGAGCTGAGTCCTGACATTGCAGCTTCTGAATTCTCACAACGAATGCACTGCACACTTTTAGGATTCTCCCTTGCCGATGTACAGTCATGTCAGCAGAAGTATGTGATTTATACACTTCTGGCCACATTCCGACTAGACGTGCCCGGCCTCGCTCAGTTCATTTTCATTGAGTGAGGCCACACATGTCTAGTCAGCATGTGACCGCATGTATGTAAATTACCGGCACAAGAGAATCCTAACAGCGTTCAGTGCGCACTGTGAGAATTCAGAAGTCTGCAGTCACATAGAATGACTGCAGACTCAGCACAAACCTGGACAAACCCTTTAATGCTCCTAACAAATAAAAACATGAGAATAAGTCAGTAGTACAAATAACATTTACATCCAGGTACCTTATAGATGACGTTGTCTCTGGAGTCAGTCACCTTTTCTTCTTCTTGTCCAGAACCCATGATGAGTTTTCTTATCCACATCTCGTCTCTGTAGACGTCCATCTTCTCCAGTCTTCTGCAGCAAATCTCCACACGATGCCCTTAAAGATAGAAGTGTCATTATAATGCTCCTAAATAAAAATATCTGCAATATACTGTCGCCTCACAATATTCCCCTCTAGCATCCCACCTGTTCACCATACTGTCTCCTCATATATTTACCCCCTCACTCTCTATACTGTCTGCTCACACATATCCCTGACTCCCCATACTGTGTCCACTTACATTAACCCGTTCGCTCCCCATACTGTCTGCACCAATCCCCCATACTGTTTCCTCATACATACTCTTTATTTTGTGTCCTCAAATCTCCCCACACATTAAGTACCCCCCATCCCCACTCCAAATCCCCCCACACATTAACCCAATCCCCACTCATTAACCCCCATCAGCACTCCAAATCCCCCCACCCCCACTCCAAATCCCCCCACACATTAACCCCAACCCCACTCATTAACGCCCCCACACATTAACCCCCATCCCCATTCATTAACCCCCGCACACATTAACCCAACCCCCACTCATTAACCCCATCCCCACTCCAAATCCCCCCACACATTAACCCAATCCCCACTCATTAACCCCCATCAGCACTCCAAATCCCCCCACCCCCACTCCAAATACCCCCACACGTTAACCCCAACCCCACTCATTAACACCCCCACACATTAACCCCCATCCCCATTCATTAACCCCCGCTCACATTAACCCAATCCCCACTCATTAACCCCATCACCTCTCCAAATCCCCCCACACATTAACCCAATCCTCACTCATTAACCCCCATCAGCACTCCAAATCCCCCCACCCCCACTCCAAATACCCCCACACATTAACCCCAACCCCACTCATTAACGCCCCCACACATTAACCCCCATCCCCATTCATTAACCCCCGCACACATTAACCCAATCCCCACTCATTAACCCCATCACCACTCCAAATCCCCCCACACATTAAATAACCATCTCCACTCCAAATACCCCCACACATTAACCCCCATCCCCACTCATTAACCCCCATCCCCACATTAACCCCCATCCCCACTCATTAACGCCCCCACACATTAACCCCCATCCCCACTCATTAACGCCCCCACACATTAACCCCCATCCCCATTCATTAACCCCCCATCACATTAAATAACCCCCATCTCCACTCCAAATCCCCCCACACATTAACCCCATGGCATCCCCACTCATTAACCCCCACACACATTAACCCCCATCCCCACTCTAAATACCCCCACACATTAACCGCCATCCCCTCTACAAATCCCCCCCATCTCCACTCATTAACTCCCCCTCATCTCCCATCTTCGGTGGTTCTTCAGCTCCACAGAGGAGCACACTTACCACCAGCGTTTGCTTTGGGCGCCGGGGACTGACATCAGCAGCGTGATCACATGACCTGATCACGATGCTGACGTCGCTCTGGCCCGGCGGTCAGAGCTTCATTTGTACTGGCGTCTGTATAGACGCCAGTACAATTGTTCCCTGGGAGCCGGCACGCGTTCCTTCTCTGCGCCGGCTGTCAGCTTGACAGCTGACACAGAGATCCGCCGACTCTCAGGCCGGGGGGGCGGCAGAAAGTAGCCGCCAAGGAGGACACTGCGGACCGCTGCATTAGGCGGCCCGACTGCGCCCCCCTGCTGGCTGCACCCGGGGCAACTGCCCTGGCTGCCCCCCCCTAGATTCGCCCCTGCCTCAGACAGTTCTTTGGTCTTCTTTCTTTTCTCCATGCTCAATGTGGTACACACAAGGACACAGGACAGAGGTTGAGTCAACTTTAATCCATGTCAGCTGGCTGCAAGTGTGATTTAGTTATTGCCAACACCTGTTAGGTGCCACAGGTAAGTTACAGGTGCTGTTAATTACACAAATTAGAGAAGCATCACATGATTTTTCGAACAGTGCCAATACTTTTGTCCACCCTCTTTTTTATGTTTGTTGTGGAATTATATCCAATTTGGCTTTAGGACAATTCTTTTTGTGTTTTTTCATTTAAGACAAATTAAAGGAAGATAATAATACCAAAGAATTTGTGTTTGCAATAATTTTCAGGAAGAAACTGAGTGTTATCTGACAGAATTGCAGGGGTGTCAATACTTTTGGCCACAACTGTATATCTGATATTCCTGACTGCCAATCGTATATGTATTTTGATGTTTCGCCCGCTGTCTTAATTTTCTGTTCAGCCCACGATGTATCACAGGAAGGGAGGCAGGGCAGTCAGTCATGCTTAGCTACTGTATGAGACATTTACTGTATCGTGAGGCCGCTGCAATCGCAGAAATCAGCATGATCCTGGCTGTAGAGCGCTGCAGCTTTCCTTCCTCTGGCTGATTAATCCAATATCTTCTCTTCCTCCGCTTTATTTGCCTGCCATCGCGTCTGCCTGGCTGGGTGCCGTTGTCACTGCCCTCGTCCTCCCACACAGTGCCATCGTCCGTGGGAGATGATGCCAGCCTTCCTTTGCTAACGAGGAGGACTGCTAGTTAGTGAGCTAGGGATATGTTGTGCGTGGGTGTGGGAGCATAGTACAGTGAGTGGGTGGATGTCCCTTCAGAAGAGCGCAAAGTCACAAACGAAAAACCAAGGAAGCCGCGTGAAACAATTACCGCGTATTGGCGGGTATAGGGGCGCTAATATTCAGCAGCTGAGTTTGGTTTCTTGGATCACATAATAAATAGCATACGAGTCCAATATTGCCGAGGACGTGATGTAGACCCTTGAAGAATGTTTAGAAAAGTTTTCGTAGGTGGCAGAAGGTTCTTTGATCATTTTAGATATTTTTTGAGTTATTTTATGCAAAGTTTCAGTTTTTCCTGTGATAATGACTTGAGAAGTTGTCATCTGGCACAAATGATTGCTCTTCATCGATGCCACATTGATGCCAGGGCTATGAAAGGGAGAAGGCAGGGTAGAATATAGCCTAGGTAGCCATTGAGGGTGCAGGCAAAGATTTCAATGGATTTTGCAGCATCTGGTAATTTTGTGAATGCCGGAATCCAATGGACACCAAAGACCAATACAAAGAAGAATTGGAGAATTAAGGTGGGGGAACAAGGTGGGGGAGCATTCACGAAACCACTACTAAGAGCACCGAGGAAACATGTCCATCCCTTGCTTTCTACATTAGCCAATTTTGTATGGTTCGTTACTAATTATTATTAGAGCAAAATTGGCTAAAGTAGAAAGCAAGGAACAATTGTGATGTTTGGTCACCAATGTGTGAGGTTTCTTGTTGCGTTTATAATAACAGTAATGGATATTCTGTGGATATTCAAAATATGACTCCTGGTGGTAAGTGGTTCATCTAGTTCATTGTACCACTGATCCGGTGCAGACAGAAAGGGCCCCTGTACAAGAAAAGAATATGAGCCTGTGATGGATCGCACAGAGGAAGAGGGTGTCGACTTCGCTCACCTCGGGGGAGGGGAGAGAATGACCCAGCAGGGATTGTCTCTCTGGCGCCACCACTTGACCCAAGTCAGTCAGGGAACAGCACCGAGGGCAAATAGTTCCCGGAAAGGCTTCCCTTACAGGTACGAGTTATTGAGGCATTCCCAGTGAGGGGGAATATACATCACCAGTCAGGCTGGGGATATATATACTGCATATATATATATATATATATATATATATATATATATGAAAACCTCCCGGCCGTCACTGTCAGGGCTCCTCACTAGCACAATACCGTTCGCTGCCCCGAATTCCTCATTCGAAATAAGCCCCGTCCGACATCAGGTCAGAAACCAGGTCAGAAACCAACCCAGATAACCCAGATAATATAACCAACTAAGCGTTCGGATGTGGGGATTTGTGAATCGAGAAAAAAGAGCAGCCCAAGATTAATTTTATATTTAATTGCCTAAAAGGCGCACTAGAAATATACAGGCGTATATTTACAGAACAATACACAAGTATGCAGTCAAGAGTATAGGATAGGATACAAGCATAGGGTATAGATAGGTTGCAGTTACCGTGTTATGTAGCATGTGACCACAGGGAGGCACTGATGGATCACAGGTCCAAATCTTAGTCACGTGGTTTTCCTGGCTGCGTCAGCTAACGTATCCTCCTACCAGTAGAAAAAAAGTAAGCTCAAAATGAGCAGCTGTATCTTATCTCCTAGGTTGTTCCATCCCACACTCTGTGCCCACCCATGGGCTGGTGCATCTTCTCTCCTCCCATATCTGAGAGTATGATTTTTCTGTCCAGAACTGTGGAGGTGCCTAACTTTCCGCCTGAAGCTCTGAATGGACCGGCAGTGGTGCTACTGGATTCTGCTGGATTTTATCTGCGCATAGAGACCAAATATGCCTACTGTATGTAATTCCTGGTAGCTATGCTTTATAACTCAAAAACACAGGGTGCTACAGGTGGATGCAGGGAATGGGCGTGTGGGGGTGGGAATGCCGATTCCGAATATGTGCTCGGCTAGTCTCAGAAATATTGCATTCTGTTATTATAGGTCATTTTCCAGATTCAATAACTCAGAGCCTTGCTGTGACCTATAGTGCCACGAGGTCTACATGTGCTTGAGTCAAACAAAGGGAGCCAGTGTGGCTGGTCCTGAAGGAGAGTCCACACCCCTGTGCTAATTGGTGGGGACCAAGCTTCAAAGCGGTTGTGCTTGGAGTTAATTAAGGTAAACATTGCATTGCCTTTTATGGCCTGGGGGAACGCAAGGGTGGGGGCACATTCCAGGAATGGACAGAGGTGTCCTGAGCCTATAATTCAAAATGGATGCCATCGCGTCCCGGCCCATCCACCTGCCCAGGTTCTGGCTTCATAACCCCCGCCGCCTACCCGGTGACCCAGGTAGAGGATCTCGCTAATGCCCCGCTGGCAAATTTCCGGCTTTATGGTCAAACCTGCCCTGTGGATCCACCTAAGACCCTGCGTCAGATGCTCTAGGTGATCCTCCCATGTGGGATTGAAGATGGCAATATCGTCCAGGTACGCAGCCGGAGTCCCTGGAGCAGCGTGTTGCCTATCCGCTGAAAAGTGGCAGGGGCATTTTTCATGCCGAATGGCATCACGGTGGACTCATACAGTCCAAACGGGGTGATAAAGGCAGAGCACTCCTGGGCCTCGTGGGTCAGAGGGATTTGCCAATATCACCGGCTCAGATCCATGATGGTCAGGTACTTAGCCCAGGCCAACTGATCGAGCATGTCATCGATGCGCAGCATAGGGAACACATTGGTGACCATGACAGCGTTGAGCCCTCGGTAGTCCACGCAGAACCGGGCTGTTCGGTCCTTTTTGGGGATGAGGACTACGAGCGACGCCCACACGCTGTTGGATGCCTGGATCACCTCCAGCTTCAGCATTTCGTCAATCTCCTGGAGCATCTGCTGCTGCACCTCGAGAGAGACCCGATATGCTGACCGCCAGATCGGGGGGGTGATCCCCAGTGTCCATGTGATGGATAGCCAACTCGGTCCTTCTGGGAAGGCTGCTGAACAGCTCCCAGAAGGGGCATAGAGTATTCGCCAGCTGGGACCGTTGGTCAGGGCCGGCGTCAGCACCCCGCGCACCCGGGCAAGTGCCGGGGCCCTGGCGAGATGGGAGGGCCCACTCACGCTGTCTGGGATACCCGCTGGCCGCCGCCACGCCCCCCATGTACTGACCCCATCCTGCGCCCTCCGCGAGGGACCCACGCAGTGACGCAGCCCCTTACAGCCAGCAATGATCATCGCTTCCTTCGGCTGTAATCTTGTGTGCGGTGCCAGCACAGGACCTGTGATGAGGTCACAGGAGGGGAGGAGTCAAGGGTCACATGATCAGGGCGGCTGCAGGACTCTGCTGTGCTGGTCGCTTTTCATTATGGTGCTGGTCTGGATGGATGCGGTAACGTTTATGTGTGGGACAGTGGGGTCAGGGAGGGGTTTAACAAGGTGGATGTAGCAGAGCCGTGTGAGTACTTTGTGTGGGGTCAGGAGGTGTTTTACAAGGTGGATGTAGCAGAGCCGTGTGTACTTGTGTGGGGTCAGGGAGGGGTTTAACAAGGTGGATGTAGCAGAGCCGTGTGTGTACTTTGTGTGGGGTCAGGGAGGGGTTTAACAAGGTGGATGTAGCAGAGCCGTGTGTGTACTTGTGTGGGGTCAGGGAGGGGTTTAACAAGGTGGATGTAGCAGAGCCGTGTGTGTACTTGTGTGGGGTCAGGGAGGGGTTTAACAAGGTGGATGTAGCAGAGCCGTGTGTATACTTGTGTGGGGTCAGGAGGGGTTTAACAAGGTGGATGTAGCAGAGCCGTGTGTGTACTTGTGTGGGGTCAGGGAGGGGTTTAACAAGGTGGATGTAGCAGAGCCGTGTGTGTACTTGTGTGGGGTCAGGAGGGGTTTTACAAGGTGGATCTAGCAGAGCCGTGTGTGTACTTGTGTGGGGTCAGGGAGGGGTTTAACAAGGTGGATGTAGCAGAGCCGTGTGTGTACTTGTGTGGGGTCAGGAGGGGTTTACAAGGTGGATGTAGCAGAGCCGTGTGTGTACTTGTGTGGGGTCAGGAGGGGTTTACAAGGTGGATGTAGCAGAGCCGTGTGTGTACTTGTGTGGGGTCAGGAGGGGTTTACAAGGTGGATGTAGCAGAGCCGTGTGTGTACTTGTGTGGGGTCAGGAGGGGTTTACAAGGTGGATGTAGCAGAGCCGTGTGTGTACTTGTGTGGGGTCAGGGAGGGGTTTTACAAGGTGGATGTAGCAGAGCCGTGTGTGTACTTGTGTGTGGTCAGGGAGGGGTTTAACAAGGTGGATGTAGCAGAGCCGTGTGTGTACTTGTGTGGGGTCACGAGGGGTTTACAAGGTGGATGTAGCAGAGCCGTGTGTGTACTTGTGTGGGGTCAGGGAGGGGTTTTACAAGGTGGATGTAGCAGAGCCGTGTGTGTACTTGTGTGGGGTCAGGGAGGGGTTTAACAAGGTGGATGTAGCAGAGCCGTGTGTGTTCTTGGGTGGGGTCAGGAGGGGTTTACAAGTTGTACGGAGCAGAGCCGTGTGTGTATGAGGTGTACGGAGCAGAGCCGTGTGTGTACGAGGTGTACGGCGCGAAGCCGTGTGTGTACGAGGTGTATGGAGCAGAGCCGTGTGTGTACGAGATGTACGGAACGGAGCCCTGTGTGTACAGAGCTGAGCCGTGTGTTTATGGAGCGGAGCAGAGCCGGGGGTGTACGGAGTGAAGCTGCGTGTGTACAAGGTGTACGGAGCGGAGCCGTGTGTGTACGAGGCATACAAAGCAGAGCCGTGCGTGTACGAGGTGTATGGTGGGGAGCATTTATACCTCCCGAGTCCCAACTGTCCCGGATCCAGCGAGACAGTCCCGATTTTGAGAGAGAGACTGCCCCAGCCGGGAGCTTACTTTCCCCGCGGGACACAGGAGTACACAGCGGAGCCCCAAGGAGCAATTTAAAACTTGCAAGTAACGTTCTACCGGAAGTGACGTGCTGGAAGCTGACCAGAAATTAGGTCATTTCAGTAGGAGATTGTGACGGAACCATGGAGGCACTTCAGGGAATGCTTCAGATCCATCACCGTGTCCTCCTCTGACAGCGGACAGCGAGATCGCCTTGGAATCGGGGATGCCGGCCATGTGAGCGGATCATGATATGTCCTGCACCAGGAGGCTCAGGTAGGCACTACAAAGGGAGCTGGGCTGCTATAGTATCTTTATAGAATTTTTCTTTCTCTGTTTCTTTCTCTGTTCTTTCTCTCTAATCTTTTTTTTTCTCTCTCTCTGTTCTCTTTCTGTCTCTGTTCTTTCTCTCTATCTGTTCTCTCTTTCCTCTCTTTCTTTCTCTCTCTCTGTTCTTTCTTTCCCCTCTTCCTCTCTGTTCTTCCCCTCTTTCTTTTTCTCTCTACCTCTCTGTTCTTTCTTTCCCCTCCTTCTTTTTCTCTCTCTCCCAGTTCGTTTTTTCTGTCAACTCTTTTTCTCTCTCCGTTCTTTCTTTCCCCTTTTTTCTCTCCCTCTCTGTTCTTTATTCCCCTCTTTCTTTCTTTCTTTCTTTCTTTCTTTCTCTGTTCTTTTTTTCTGTCCACTCTTTCTTTCTCTTTGTTCTTTTTCTTTCTTCTTTCTCTCTGTTCTTTCTTTCCCCTCTTTCTTTCTCTATCTGTTCTTTCTTTCTTTACCCTCTTTCTTTCTCTTTCTCTCTGTTCTTTTCTTTCTCTCTCTGTTCTTCCTTTCTTTCTCTCTGTTCTTTATTTTCTCTTTCTTTCTTTCTTTCTTTCTTTCTTTCTTTCTTTCTTTCTTTCTTTCTTTCTTTCTTTCCCTGTTCGTTCTTTTTATGTTCTTTCTTTCTTTTTCTTTCTTTCTTTCTTTCTTTCTTTCTTTCTTTCTTTCTTTCTTTCTCTCTCTGTATCTTTCTCTGTTCTTCCTTCCATTCTTTCTCTTTCTTTCTCTGTTCTTTATTTCCCCTCTCTTCTTTCTTTCATGCGTACACTACTAATCAGTAGCCTCCATCACATGAACGTGTTTTGCCACAGAGCGAGTGTCCATGTGGATCACATGCGTGTCCGTGTGATCCACACAGAGAGAAGTCCGTTTTTGGCCGTCACCACAGATGTCACACGGCATGAGTCGTGTTATGTGTTAAGGGGGGGCCAACTGAGACTTTTTCGCCCGGGGCCCTCAAAAACCTGGAGCCGGCCCTGCCGTTGGTCCTCGGTGAGCTGGTGGCCAACCTCTACGTCCTCAATCGATCCACCCACCTTGGCTTGGGTGAGCAGATCCAGGAGGGTTTCGGCCTCTGGTCATTTTCCAGATTCAATACCTCAGAGTGTTAGGAACGGCGGAACGCACTAAATAAACAAATAATAAAGTGCGTTTGCCGCTCGGGGTCCACCGTGCAGTAGGTGTTAAAACCGCTGCTAAACAATGGCAGACGCGCTATATGGCGGTATAATGCGCTCGGGTTCAACGTCACCCGATGAGCGCGGAGCGGACTCTGTTAAACTCACAGAGGCGCCGCAACAGAAACACACAAGTATACACTGAGCCAGTTAGACGTCACCGGACTCAGTGAAATTGCAAACACGGTATCTGGTCACAGGACACGGTTCCAAGACAGGGGACGGTGTCCGTTTAGACCTACCGTGCGTGCGGCGTCGCTGCTGCAGACGCCGATAAGTGCTGCTACATGCAGCGCGGCGGCAGACACATCCGCTAAGCGATGGTGCCTTGAGAGACGTGACACCACCGGACGCTAGTGTAGAGGTGCGGTGTGCACAGTGGCCTATGGCTTGCCACTAACTGGCGAGGACTCTAACTATAGTTCCCTATCCACATGCGTAATATCAGAGGGAGGGGAATCTTAATGAGTCAGTCACCAGAATCATACATCCATCACCATTCACACATCTAGCAAGAAGAGTCTATACTAGCGCATGGCTGAACGGCCATGCGGCCCTTTTATAGCCGTGCGCTGCCGGGACCTTCCAGATCTCTGAGATGGACCAATGAGATCAGGAGAAGGACCTGAGCACGTGACTCCCGACCTCCAATGGGAGATCGTCTCATGAGCATGCTCAGAGGAGCGGCAGAGGGACTTAGCCTCAGGAGTAACTTGCTGCGAAGCAGTATGTGAGGCTCCGGACTCCTGCTGTGTAGCCGCAGGAATCCGATGCCTAACATTACCTCCCCTCCTAGGGCCCACCCCCTCCTGGCAAAATTTTTTGCCACATACCACCTTATGACCCATAGAGGCATAGGCCTCAGGCTCGTCGATGCCCCGGCAGATGACTTGAAAAGCCGGGACATGTGAATTGGTCCGAGAGAAGGCACGTGGAGGGCGTCGGGGATGGCTAAGTCGCCAGGAGCCAAAGTTGGAGTGGGGCGCCGAAGTGTGTCGACGGGCTTCTTCATTCTCATTACAGAGATTTGAGTGACATGCGGAGTGCGACCCAGACTGTCGCGGACCTCCATTGCCCGGTCTGCCACCGGCAAGGGACACCGTAACCCAGCCGACCTCTGTTTAGAGGATCTACTCCGAGCACAGGAGGCGCATGACTGAATATTTTTTTTAGTGTCCTGAGCCCTGTGCGGCCACCAATAAGAGCTAGCCAGGAGTTTTGTGGTACGCTTGTAACCAAAGTGACCACCCACCCTGGACGCGTGTGCCCATGCGAGAACCTTGGACCGCAGGTGAGGCGGAACAAAGGTTTTGCTCGGCGGCACTGGTTCAAGGACGACAGGAGCCATGAACTTCAGATTCCCAGTGAGAGGTGCAGAATGATCTGCGGGCACCTCCACAGAGGCTACTTGAACACTGCCCCCCCATGCACCTTCCCACACAGTCCTTGCTCCAGCCCAGTATACTCCCCGAGGGCCGCTCAATATATGGAGAATGGCAACATAACCAGGGGAGTCCAAGAAGCACCTGGTCGATGCCCTTAGGCATGATGAGCAGGGACAACGTCTCGCGATGAGACTGGGAGATTGAGAACCCCAGGGGTGCTGTCTGGTGGGTAATCTGAGACGGTAAGGTAGATCCGTTAACCACCCTAACGGTCACGGGGTGAGGAAGTGGCACCAGTGGAATGGTGTGCTTTTGGGCCAAGGCTGGGGACATAAAGTTTCGCTCTGCCCCAGAGTCCACTGTGACCTCTACCTCCCAGGAGGAAGCCCCCCTATCTAACGTCCCTCGGAATACTGGTTTGGAGGAGAACGTTTTCATGTTAGGTAGATCTCCACCAACTGCCACTGGAGGTGAACGTTTTTTCGACCGCTGCGGACACCTATTAGCCAGGTGGTCCGACTGTTGACACAGGTAGCAGCAAGTGGGACCCTGTGCCGGACGTGGTTTCGGATCGGTACGGGACACGTCCATGGGTTCAGGAGGTAAAACCTCCAGCAATTCGGAGAAGCCAGGAGTCGACCTAAACTTCTGTCTGGATTGAGTACGCTCCAGCCCGTGCTCCGTAGAACGGAGGTCTATACGGGTGGAGATCGCTATCAACTCTTCCAGACTGATGGGAACCTCCCTAGTGGATAAAGCATCTTTGACATGCTCAGCCAAACCTCTGCAGAACGCAGGAATCTGTGCTCTATCAGGCCACTCGAGCTCGGAGGCCAGTGTCCGGAAACAAACGGCATACTGACTGACCGACTGAGTTCCCTGCGTAAGCGCAAGTAACTGGAGAGAGGTATCATGAGTGACCTGTGGGCCCAAAAAGACCTGCTTTAGAGATGTTAAGAACTGAGCAGCGGTCCGAACTTCAGGGTCACCACGTTCCCACAGTGGCGTGGCCCACTCCAACGCCCTGCCCGACAAAAGGGAAACGAGGAACCCCACCTTAGCCCGTTCTGTAGGGAAACGTGCAGCCAGTAACTCAAGCTGAATAGAGAACTGGCTCACGAAACCCCTACAGGAGGCGCTATCGCCAGAAAATTTATTGGGCAACGGGAGGCGGGTAACAGTCGGTGCAGGCGTGGACGTGGACGCACGTGAGACAGCCTCTGCGACTGCCTGAGCAGCAGCCTCAGTAAACTTCGCAGCGGAGGCGGCACTCTCGACAGTAGCCAACCTGCCCTCCAGCTGCTGAATGTACCGCTGAACCTGCTGCATGTCTGCCATTATTAGCCAGACCCTGGCGCTAGTATAATGATAGGAATAGCGGAATGCACTAAATAAACAAATAATGAAGTGCATTCGCCGCTCGGGGTCCACCGTGCAGTAGGTGTTAAAACCGCTGCTAAACAATGGCAGACGCGCTTTATGGTGGTATAATGCGCTCGGGTTCAACGTCACCCAATGAGCGCGGAGCGGACTCTGTTAAACTCACAGAGGCGCCGCAACAGAAACATACAAGTATACACTGAGCCAGTTAGACGTCACCGGACTCAGTGAAATTGCAAACACGGTATCTGGTCACAGGACACGGTTCCAAGACAGGGGACGGTGTCTGTCTAGACCTACCGTGCGTGTGGCGTCGCTGCTGCGGACGCCGGTAAGTGCTGCTACATGCAGCGCGGCGGCAGACACAGCCGTTAAGCGATGGTGCCTTGAAAGACGTGACACCACTGGACGCTAGTGTAGAGGTGCGGTCTGCACAGTGGCCTATGGCTTGCCACTGACTGGCGCGGACTCTAACTATAGTTCCCTATCCACATGCGTAATATCAGAGGAAGGGGAATCTTAATGAGTCAGTCACCAGAATTATACATCCATCACCATTCACACATCTAGCAAGAATAGCCTATACTAGCGCATGGCCGAACGGCCATGCGGCCCTTTTATAGCCGTGCGCTGCCGGGACCTTCCAGATCTCTGAGATTGACCAATCAGATCAGGAGAAGGACCTGAGCACGTGACTCCCGACCTCCAATGGGAGATCGTCTCATGAGCATGCTCAGAGGAGCTGCAGAGAGACTTAGCCTCAGGAGTAACTTGCTGCGAAGCAGTATGTGAGGCTCTGGACTCCTGCTATGTAGCCGCAGGAATCCGACGCCTAACATTACCCCCCCACCTAGGGCCCCCCCATCCTGGCAAAATTTTTTGCCACGTACCACCTTATGGCCCACAGAGGCGTAGGCCTCAGGCTCATCCGCAGACCAGCATGATGCCCCGGCAGATGACTTGAAAAACCGGGACATGTGAATTGGTCCGAGAGAAGGCACGTGGAGGGCGTCGGGGATGGCTAAGTCGCCAGGAGCCGAAGTTGGAGTGGGGCGCCGAAGTGTGTCGGCGGGTGTCTTCATTCTCATTACAGAGATTTGAATGACATGCGGGGTGCGACCCAGACTGTCGCGGACCTCCATTGCCCGGTCTGCCACCGGCAAGGGACACCGTAACCCAGCCGACCTCTGTTTAGAGGATCTACTTCGAGCACAGGAGGTGCATGCCTGAATATATTTTTTAGTGTCCTGAGCCCTGTGCGGTCACCAATAAGAGCTAGCCAGGAGTTTTGTGGTACGCTTGTAACCAAAGTGACCACCAACCCTGGACTCGTGTGCCCACGCGAAAACCTTGGACCGCAGGTGAGGTGGAACAAAGGTTTTGCTCTGCGGCACTGGTTCAAGGACGACAGGAGCCATGAACTTTAGATTCCCAGTGAGGGGTGCGGAATGATCCGCGGGCACCTCCACAGAGGCTACTTGAACACTGCCCCCATGCACCTTCCCAAACAGTCCTTGCTCCAGCCCAGTATACTCCCCGAGGACCACTCAATATGTGGAGAATGGCAACGTAACCAGAGGAGTCCAAGAAGCACCTGGTCGATGCCCTTAGGCATGATGAGCAGGGACAACGTCTCACGATGAGACTGGGAGATTGAGAACCCCAGGGGTGCTGTCTGGTGGGTAATCTGAGACGGTAAGGTAGATCCGTTAACCACCCTAACGGTCACGGGGTGAGGAAGTGGCACCAGTGGAATGGTGTGCTTTTGGGCAAAGGCTGAGGACATAATGTTTCGCTTTGCCCCAGAGTCCACTGTGACCTCTACCTCTCAGGAAGAAGCCCCGCTATCTAACGTCCCTCGGAATACTGGTTTGGAGGAGAACGTTTTCGTATTAGGTAGATCTCCACCAACTGCCACCGGAGGTGAACTTTTTTTCGACCGCTGCGGACACCTATTAGCCAGGTGGTCAGACTGTCGACACAGGTAGCACCAAGTGGGACCCTGTGCCGGACGTGGTTTCGGATCGGTACGGGACACGTCCATGGGTTCAGGAGGTAAAACCTCCAGCAATTTGGAGAAGCCAGGAGTCGACCTAAACTTCTGTCTGGATTGAGTACGCTCCAGCCCGCGCTCCGTAAAACGGAGGTCTATACGGGTGGAGATCGCTATCAACTCTTCCAGACTGATGGGAACCTCCCTGGTGGATAAAGCATCTTTGACAGACTCAGCCAAACCTCTCCAGAATGCAGGAATCTGTGCTCTATCAGTCCACTCGAGCTCGGAGGCCAGTGTCCGGAAACGAACGGCATACTGACTGACCGACTGAGTTCCCTGCGTAAGCGCAAGTAACTGGAGAGAGGTATCGTGAGTGACCTGTGGGCCCAAAAAGACCTGCTTTAGAGATGTTAAGAACTGAGCAGCGGTCCGAACTTCTGGGTCACCACGTTCCCACAGTGGCGTGGCCCACTCCAACGCCCTGCCTAACAAAAGGGAAATGAGGAACCCCACCTTAGCCCGTTCTGTAGGGAAACGTGTGGCCAGTAACTCAAGCTGAATAGAGCACTGGCTCACGAAACCCCTACAGGAGGCGCTATCGCCAGAAAATTTATCGGGCAACGGGAGGTAACAGTCGGTGCAGGCGTGGAGGTGGACACACGTGAGACAGTCTCTGCGACTGCCTGAGCAGCAGCCTCAGTAAACTTCGCAGCGGAGGCGGCACTCTCGACAGTAGCCAACCTGCCCTCCAGCTGCTGAATGTACCGCTGAACCTGCTGCATGTCTGCCACTATTAGCCAGACCCTGGCGCTAGTATAATGTTAGGAATGGCGGAACGCACTAAATAAACAAATAATAAAGTGCATTCGCCGCTCGGGGTCCACCGTGCAGTAGGTGTTAAAACCGCTGCTAAACAATGGCAGACGCGCTATATGGCGGTATAATGGGCTCGGGTTCAACGTCACCCGATGAGCGCGGAGTGAGTTAAACTCACAAAGGCGCCACAACAGAAACATACAAGTGTTACGGTCGGCAGGACGCACCAGATATAAACAATAGGAGGTGCGTTCGCCACCCGGGGTGTTATGAATGAGTCACCGTAGGAGGCAAAAACAGAAATGCTAGCTAAGTCCAGAAAACCAGAGAAGTAGGCAGCTATCGGATTGCAGACCCCTGAACCTATCAACACAACTAGCAGTAGCCGTGGGGGGTTCCTACGATGCCCTAGACCCCTCGATCACAGCCGGAGGACTATATAGCCTAAAGAAAGAAAGGGAAATCTAAACTGCCCCAGAGCAGACCCCAAAGAAAAAGGCAGCCCCCAACATATAATGACGGTGAAGCAAGAAGAAAGAACACTAACACAGACAGAAAGATAAACTGAGCAAAGACGGGGCCCAAGCTAACTAGATAGGAATGGACGGGAAGGCTGCTGTCTGCAATCCGTGAAAAACCCTATGAAAATAAGAGCCAACAGACTGACAGTGAAAAAGGCCCTGAAGATGTTAGGCTTCAAAAAGACTATGTCAGTACTCAGGAATATTCTGAAGACAGAGCAACCGGCAAAAGGAGATTCAGCTCACCCCAGCAGGGAATGGCAGAATCTAGAAAAGCAAGGCAAACAAAAAACAAAACACAAATGCTAAAAGGCAAAGCAGAAAACTTAGCTTTAGAGGAGCAGGAATCAGACTGGTCTCCTAGAAGTCCACAGAGAAATCACTCGCAGGGCAGAAGGGCGTCGGCAGCCTTATATCCAGTCCGTGACTCCGCTCAGCCAGTCATCATCATTAGGCTCAGGTGCCTGATAATCAGGCTCATTACCTTCCTTTACCAGAATAGGGAGTTCACCAGACCTCAGTGACGAAGGGGAAAATGATCTCACAACAGTACCTCCCCCTTGAGGAGGGGTCACCGAACCCTCAACCATGCCACCAGTGCGATCAGGGTGAGCCCGATGAAAGGCACGCACCAATCTTTTGGCATGAATATCAGAGGCAGAGACCCAGGAATTATCCTCCTGACCATAACCCTTCCACTTAACCAAATACTGGAGTCTCCGTCTAGCCAGACGGGAATCCAGTATTTTCTCTACCTCATATTCCATGTTACCTTCAACCAATACAGGGTCCGGAGGTGCCACCCCAGGAACAACTGGTTCAACAAACCTCTTGAACAAGGACTTATGGAACACATTATGGATTTTAAATGTGACAGGAAGAGCCAAACGAAAAGAGACCGGATTAATAATCTCCAAAATCTTGTAAGGTCCAATAAATCTAGGCTTAAACTTAGGAGAAGCCACCTTCATAGCAATATTTTTTGATGATAACCACACCATATCACCATTCTTAAACTGGGGACCAATGGTCCTATGTCGATTGGAAAACCGCTGGGCCTTTTCCTGGGAGAGAGATAACTTATCCACCACTTGGTCCCAGATCTGGTGCATTCTCTCCACCACAGTGTCAACACCTGGGCAGGCAGAAGGCTTCACCTGCCCTGAAGAAAATCGAGGATGAAACCCAAAATTACAAAAAAAAGGTGACATCAAAGTGGCAGAACTAGCTCTATTATTTAAAGCAAATTCGGCCAAGGGCAAAAATGACACCCAATCATCCTGATCAGCGGAAATAAAACATCTCAAATACGACTCCAGGGTCTGGGTTGTTCTCTCTGTCTGCCCATTGGTCTGAGGATGAAAAGCAGAGGAGAAGGACAACTGAATTCCCAGCTTGGAACAGAAAGTCCTCCAAAATCTAGACACAAACTGAACTCCTCTGTCAGATACAATGTTATCAGGAATCCCGTGCAAGCGAACCACCTGTTGCAAAAACAGGGGCACCAACTCAGAGGAAGACGGCAACTTAGGGAGTGGTACAAGATGAACCATCTTAGAGAACCTATCACAAATCACCCAAATAACAGTCATTCTTTGAGAGACCGGCATATCAGAAATGAAATCCATTGAAATATGGGTCCATGGCCTCCTGGGGACCGGCAAAGGCATCAACAACCCACTAGGGCGAGAACAATATTTATACCGGGAGCAAGTCCCACAGGACTGCACAAAATTCCTGACATCACGAGACAAGGTGGGCCACCGAAAAGAGCGACTCACCAGATCTCTAGTACCAAAAATACCTGGATGACCAGCCAATGCAGAGCAATGAACTTCAGACATCACTCTCTTCTTCCACTGGTCAGGAACATACAACTTTCCACTGGGACAACGCTCAGGTTTGTCCTCCTGGAACTCTTGCAGAGCAAGTCTCAAATCGGGCGAGATGGCAGAAAGAACTACCCCTTCGCCTAAGATGGTAGCAGGCTTGGTCACCACAGGAGAATCAGCAAAGAAGCTCCTAGAGAGGGCGTCTGCCTTGACATTCTTTGTTCCAGGAAGAAAAGAGACCACAAAATCAAAACGTGTAAAAAACAAGGCCCACCTAGCCTGTCTAGGGTTCAAGCGTTTAGCCGACTCTAGGTAAATCAAATTCTTGTGGTCAGTGAGGACCACAACCTGATCTTTAGCTCCCTCCAACCAATGTCTCCACTCCTCAAATGCCCATTTCATGGCCAACAGTTCCCGTTTCCCCACATCATAGTTACGTTCAGATGGAGAGAACTTTCGGGAAAAGAAAGCACAGGGATTCATTTTAGATGTTACAGGATCCTTTTGGGACAAAACAGCTCCTGCACCAATCTCAGAAGCATCCACCTCTACCTGGAACGGGAGTGAGACATCAGGTTGCCGCAAAACCGGGGCGGAGGTAAATCTTCGCTTCAGCTCCTGAAAGGAAGCAACAGCCTCCGGAGACCAATTCAACACATCAGCACCCTTCTTAGTCAGATCAGTCAATGGCTTGGCAATACTAGAAAATTTTGCTATAAATTTCCGATAAAAATTAGCAAAACCCAAAAACTTCTGGAGGGCCTTCAAAGAAGTGGGCTGAACCCAATCATAAATGGCTTGCACCTTGGCCGGGTCCATTTCAATAGTTGACGGAGACAAAATAAATCCCAAAAATGAAATCCTCTGTACTCCAAAAAGGCATTTCGATCCTTTGACATACAGGGAATTCTCCCTCAAGATCCGGAACACAGTCTGAATATGTTCCACATGAGAATCCCAATCCTTGGAGAAGATCAAAATATCATCCAGATAGATAATCAAAAATTTATCGACAAAGTCTCGGAAAATATCGTTCATGAAGCACTGGAAGACAGAAGGGGCATTAGTGAGCCCAAAAGGCATCACCAGGTACTCAAAATGTCCCTCCGGAGTATTAAACGCCATCTTCCATTCATCCCCATGCTTAATACGGATAAGATTATATGCCCCCCTGAGGTCAAGCTTGGTAAACCAGCAAGCACCTCTAACTCTAGAGAATAGATCCGAAATCAGGGGTAACGGATACTGATATTTAATAGTAATTTTGTTGAGGGCACGATAATCAATACAAGGCCTTAAAGAACCATCCTTTTTGGCCACAAAAAAAAAACCGGCACCTAAGGGTGAAGAGGATGGTCTAATATGACCCTTCTCCAACGCCTCCTTAATATAGGATCGCATAGCCTCGTGCTCGGGTACAGATAAATTGAAGAGCCGACCCTTGGGAAATTTACACCCCGGGCTCAGTTCAATTGCACAGTCATAACTCCTATGAGGAGGCAAAGATGCAGACTCATTCTCACTAAATACATCATAAAAGTCCGCCAAATAGTCAGGAACATCATGCGACTGAGGAGAGGTGGAAAAAAATGGAGCCTCACTAAAGGCACACCGACAACCCCAACTCACCACAGACACAGATTTCCAATCCAAAACTGGATTATGAATTTGCAACCAGGGAAACCCCAGAACAACGGCATCATGCAGACCATGCAACACCAAAAATCTGCAATTTTCTTGATGGTCTGGGGCGACCCGCATGACCACCTGGGTCCAAAACTGAGGTTTATTTTTCGCCAAAGGAGTAGCATCAATCCCCCTCAAAGGGATAGGCGTCTGCAGAGGTGTCATCGGAAATCCACAACGTTTAGCAAAATCCAAGTCCATTAGGTTTAGCGCTGCTCCCGAATCCACAAAAGCCTTGGCGGAAAATGTGGACAGGGAGCAGATCAGAGTAATTGCCAGAAGAAACTTAGGTTGAACACCACCAATAGAAAACGTGTGTGCAAAGCGTTTCTCTCGTTTAGGACAAACAGAAATAATATGCGAGGCATCTCCACAGAAAAAACACAGCTTATTACGCCTTCTGAACTCCTGACGTTGCTCCCTGGACAAAACTCTATCACATTGCATAGGTTCAGACGTCTGTTCAACCGGTGGCAACACCTCTCGTGCAATCCTGCGTTCACGTAAACGCCGATCAACCTGAATGGCTAATGACATAGAATCGTCCAGACCAGAGGGAACAGGAAATCCCACCATAGTATCTTTTACGGCTTCTGACAAACCCTTCCGAAAGAGAGCAGCCAAGGCATTATCATTCCAGGTAGTAAGGACCGCCCACTTTCGGAACTTTTGACAGTACAACTCTGCAGAATCTCGACCCTGGTTCAATGCCAACAGGGTCTTTTCAGCCTGATCAATAGCATTAGGTTCGTCATACAACAACCCCAAGGCTTGAAAGAATGCGTTCACATTAGTCAGAATAGGATCATCTGGTTTCAAAGAAAACGCCCAATCCTGGGGATCGCCACGCAGCAAAGAGATGACAATTTTAACCTGCTGCGCGGAGCTCCCTGACGAGTTAGGCTTCAAGGCAAAAAATAATTTACAATTATTTTTGAAAATCAAAAATTTAGATCGATCCCCAAAAAATACATCAGGTGTAGGGATCTTTGGTTCAACAGCATGCGAATGAGCAAGGTAGGCGGAAATTCCCCGCACTTCTGCAGCGAGCTGCTCCACACGATCAGACAATTGCTTTATCTCCATTGAGAGAAAAAAAAATTCCCCCTACGGCCTCAGAGATATAGAGGAAAGAATATACACACTCTTTTTTTTTTTTTTTTTTTTAAACACAATTCTTTCCTTCTATTGAGTACCCTAGGATCTGCGGTATGGCGGGTGATTCTGTTATGAATGAGTCACCATAGGAGGCAAAAACAGAAATGCTAGCTAAGTCCAGAAAACCAGAGAAGTTGGCAGCTATCGGATTGCAGACCCCTGAACCTATCAACACAACTAGCAGTAGCCGTGGGGGTTCCTACGATGCCCTAGACCCCTCGATCACAGCCGGAGGACTATATAGCCTAAAGACAGAAAGGGAAATCTAAACTGCCCCAGAGCAGACCCCAAAGCAAAAGGCAGCCCCCAACATATAATGACAGTGAAGCAAGAAGAAAGAACACTAACACAGACAGAAAGATAGACTGAGCAAAGACGGGGCCCAAGCTAACTAGATAGGAAAGGACAGGAAGGCTGCTGTCTGCAATCCGTGAAAAACCCTATGAAAATAAGAGCCAACAGACTGACAATGAAAAAGGCCCTGAAGACGCTAGGCTTCAAAAAGACTATGTCAGTACTCAGGAATATTCTGAAGACAGAGCAACCGGCAAAAGGAGATTCAGCTCACCCCAGCAGGGAATGGCAGAATCCAGAAAAGCAAGGCAAACAAAAAACAAAACACAAATGCTAAAAGGCAAAGCAGAAAACTTAGCTTTAGAGGAGCAGGAATCAGACTGGTCTCCTAGAAGTCCACAGAGAAATCACCCGCAGGGCAGAAGGGCGTCGGCAGCCTTATATCCAGTCCGTGACTCCATTCAGCCAGTCATCATCATTAGGCTCAGGTGCCTGATAATCAGGCTCATTACCTTCCTTTACCAGAGAATAGGGCGTTCACCAGACCTCAGGGACGAAGGGGAAAATGAACTCACAACACCGGGGTCCACCGTGCGGTAGATGGTAAGACCGCTGCTGGACAATGGCAGATGCACCAAAAGGTGAAGTACTGCGCTTGGGTTAACGTCACCCGAACGCTAAGAGCGGCTCTGTTCAGACACAGAGTCGCTTGTCAGTAACTAATATAAAGACGCTGGCCCTGTTAGCTTCACAGGAAGCCCAGTGGGTGGCGTTGCAGCCGCAACCGCCAATGGACGCTGCTACCGCAGCGCGGCAATAACTAAAGCCGCAGGATGACAACGCCCGAAGGCCGGGCACCGTCGGACGCTAGTGTGCAGTGCAGGAGGCACAGTGGCATGTAGCTTGCCACAATCTGGAGCTGACTAACCAACACTCGGTCACCACTCGTATTATCAGAGGGAAGGGGTTTCTTAATAAGTCAGTCACCAGTCCATGCATCCATCACCATACACACACCATAATATGCTACACTAGCGCATGGCCGAGCCGCCATGAGGGCTTTTTATAGCCATGCGCTTCCGGGACCTTCCTTTCCCCTGGAAAGGACCAATCAGATCCGACGCAGGACCTGAACATGTGACCCCTGCTCTCCAGTGAGAGGTCACCTTGCGGGCATGCCCAGTAGCACGGCACGAGGACTTAGCCTCTGGAGCGGTTCCCTGCAGAACAGGTTGTGCTACCATTGCTGCACCAGAGGTGGCAGCAACATCCAGGCTGTCAGAGCAAGTCTGAGCAGCACCCGGAGCGGTCGGAGGAGAATGGGAGACCGCTGAATGTCTGGCTCTGGATTCTCGCTGTGCAGAGTCAGGAATCCGACGCCTAACATTACCCCCCCTCCTAAGGCCCCCTCCCCTCTGCGCCTCACTGTGCTCAAAAGCCGCGATCAGGAGCGGTGCGTGGAAGTTTTCCACCAGGTCCGAGCCTCGGGCCCATGACCCTTCCATTCCACTAAATAAAATTTTTTGCCACGGACAAACCTGCGCCCAACGATGGCATTAACCTCAAACTCGTCAGACGACAAGTCTGACGACCCGGCCGATGACTCAGAAAACCGGGCCATGTGAACTGGTTTGAGGAGGGACACATGAAACACGTCCGAAATGGCTAAATGTGGAGCAAGAGCCAGGCGGTAGACCACCGAGCTAATTCGCTCAAGAACCTTGAAAGGTCCAATATATCGCGGGGCGAACTTAGGGGACTCGACCCGTAGTTTAATATTTCGGGTGGAGAGCCACACCATGTCGCCAGGGGAGAAGCCTGGAGCGGGTCGCCGATGCGTATCGGCGGACGCCCTCATCCTTTCCTTAGAAGCAGAGATAGCATCCTGAGTGCGATCCCAAATGTCCCGGGCCTCCACTGCCCAGTCTGCCACCGTGGAGTCAGTGGAGGACACTGGCATCGGAACAGGGACGCGTGGATGTTGGCCGTAGTCTAGGAGGAAGGGCGTCTGACCAGTGGAGTCAGCCACCGCATTGTTTAGGGCAAATTCAGCCCAAGGTAGCAAGGATGCCCAGTCATCCTGCCTAGCAGAGACAAAATGCCGCAGGTAGGTAACCAAGGTCTGATTTGCTCTCTCGACCAAGCCATTCGTCTCGGGATGGTAAGCGGAGGATAGTTTCAGCTCGATGCTGAGTAGGCTGCAGAGCTCCCTCCAAAACCGAGACGCAAACTGGGGACCTCGGTCACTCATGATTTTGTCCGGCATGCCATGTAAATGGAACACGTGCTTTATGAACAAAGTGGCAAGACCACGGGCGGAAGGCAGCCGTGCGAGTGGCACCAGATACACCATTTTGGAAAAATGGTCGGTGACCACCCAGATGACCGTACTGCCACCAGACTTGGGCAGGCCAACTATGAAATCCATGCCAACCATCTCCCATGGTCTATCCGCCACTGGCAGGGGATATAACAGCCCCGCCGGCCTCTGTCTAGAGGGTCTGTTCCGAGAACACGAGATGCATGCTTGCATGTATTCCTTAACGTCTCGAGCCATATGTGGCCACCAATATGACCTATCCAGGAGTTCGGAGGTCCGTTTATTGCCAAAATGACCACCTACCCTGGAGGCGTGTGCCCAGGTGAGGACCTCCGGCCGTAGCTGAGGAGGCACCAAGGTCTTGCCCGGTGGCACTGACTCGAGTGAAACTGGAGCCATGGTTGTAAAACTCTCCGGCGGGAGAATAAGCCGAGGCTCAGCCTCTCCCTCTTCCGCCGAAACCACCGAGTGTGAAAGAGCATCCGCACGGACGTTCTTCTCTCCGGAGAGATAATGCAGGGTGAAGCGGAAGCGGGAAAAGAAAAGCGACCACCTAGCCTGACGGGAGTTCAGGCGCTGGGCCGTTTGCAAATAGACCAGATTCTTATGGTCCGTGTATACCTGGAAACCGAGCCCCCTCCAGTAGATGTCTCCACTCAGAAAAAGCCAACATCATGGCCAGCAGCTCCCTGTCACCGATGGAGTAATTCTTCTCCGCCGGTGAGAAGGTCTTTGAGAAGAAGAAGCATGGATGCTTCCGACCTTGAGCATCCTTCTGGAAGAGGACTGCTCCTGCACCGACGGAAGAGGCATCTACCTCCAGAATAAATGGCTTGTTCACATCGGGACAATGTAAGATGGGAGCGCCAGCAAAGTGGGATTTGATAGATAAGAAGGCCTTGGAGACCTGTTCTGACCAAGCATTAGGGTTAGCTCCTTTCTTGGTGAGAGCAACCAAAGGAGCCACCAATGTGGAGAAGTGCAGTATAAACTGGAGTAAATAATTTACGAACCGTAAGAAGCGCTGCACCGCTTTGAGTGAATGGGGTTCCTGCCAGTCCATCACCGCTTGTAGTTTGGCCAGATCCATAGCCAATCCCTGGGCCGTGATGATGTAGCCCAGGAACGGCAATGACTCCTGCTCAAACTGGCACTTCTCCAGCTTGGCGTATAGAGAGTTCTCCCGTAAATGGTCGAAGACCCTGCATACGTCTCTCCGGTGAGTGGTCAAATCTGGCGAGAAGATGAGTATGTCATCCAGATAGACCACCACCGAAGTAGACAGCATGTTGCGGAAGATGTCGTTGACGAAGTCTTGGAAGACAGCTGGCGCATTACACAGGCCGAAGGGCATGACCAGATATTCATAGTGGCCATCTCTGGTATTAAAGGCTGTCTTCCACTCGTCTCCCTCGAGAATGCGGATCAGGTTGTATGCCCCCCATAGATCTAGTTTTGTAAAGATCTGGGCCCCTCGCAACCTGTCAAAGAGTTCAGAGATCAGCGGAAGAGGGTATTTGTTCTTTACTGTTATGGCATTGAGACCTCTGTAATCAATGCAGGGACGTAACTCTCCGCTCTTATTCTGAACGAAAAAGAACCCTGCACAAGCCGGCGACACCGTCTTCCTGATAAAACCTCTAGCCAGGTTCTCCCAAATATATTGTGACATAGCCTCAGTTTCGGGGAGTGATAATGGATACACACAACCCCTAGGAGGTTCTGTGCCTGGCATGAGGTCTCTCGGGCAATCATATGGGCGGTGTGGCGGGAGCGTCTCCACAGATTTTTTGGAGAAGACGTCCGCGTACTGATGGTAGGGTTTAGGAAGTGCAGAGAGATCCGCAGGCACTTCAGTGGAAGCCACCTGAAGACTTCCCTTCAGACACTTTCCCTCACAATCTTTGCTCCAGGCCAGTATTTTCCCTGATGCCCACTCAATATGAGGAGAGTGGCAACGGAGCCAGGGAAGACCAAGTAGCACCTGGTCAATACCGTCAGGTAAAATGAGCAGGGACAAGATCTCTCGATGGGATGGAGAGATAGAAAGCCCGAGAGGGACTCTCTGATGGGTTACCTGAGTAGGCAAATGCGCCCCATTAACCACCATGATGGTCAGAGGTTGAGGCAGCAACACCTGAGGGATAGCATGTTTCTGGGCGATGGTTGAGGACAAAATTCCCTTCGGCCCCGGAATCCACGATAACCTCTTCCTCCCAGGTGAGGGGACCACTGTCTAAGGTACTCCGGAATACCGGTTTGGGTGAGAAAGGTTTCATGTTGGACTGACCACCTCCTATGACCACAGGACGTGGGCGTTTTTTCGCCCGCAAAGGACACGCGCTGGCCGAGTGCCCAACTTGTCGACACTGGTAGCAACGTACATAACTACGCACCGGTGGTGGCTTGGAGTCGGTGCGGGACACCTCCATAGGTTCAGAGGGTATGTGCTCCTGTGCGGGGTATCTCAGCGGCTCGGTGAAGGTGGGAGCCAAATTATCTCTTCGTCTGGATTGTGCACATTCCAGCCCGCGCTCCATAAACCGGAGGTCAATGCGGGTGGAGACTGCAATCAATTCCTCCAAGCAGTATGTGAGGCTCTGGACTCCTGCTGTGTAGCCGCAGGAATCCGACGCCTAACACAGAGCCTTGCTGTGACCTATAGGGCCACGAGGTCTCCATGTGCTTGGTTCAGACAAAGGGAGCCAGTTTGGCTGGTCCTGCAGGAGTGTTCACACCCCTGTGCTAATTGGTGGGGACCAAGCTTGAAAGGGCTTGTTCTTGGAGTTAATTAAGGAAAACATTGCATTGCCTTTTATAACCTGGGGAAACTCAATGTGGGGGTTAGGTTAAAAATTGTTCATGGAATTGTATTGAAAACCTAATGGTTAATTGCATAGTTTGTGATAACTCCCTGGTGGCCAGTGGTCCAAGCTAAAATTCAAGAACATTGGGGGAAGAAGAACATTCTGTTCTTCTAATACCTGGTCGTCTGTCATATTGTCACTGTATCGTATCTCTGGTGGTTACATATATGTAGTCATGTAATACTGCTTGCTACCTCTGAGGATATTCAGCATATGATTCCTGGTGGTAAGTGGTAGATCTGGTTCGCTGTACCACTGATCTGCTGATTAGGTTAAATCAGTGTCTGGTCCTTGATGATTTTTGGAATAATAATAATTGAAAATCTAATGTCAGTTTTAATTCCCTGATGGTCAGTGGTCGAGTCAGAATTCACAGATGAGGAGGAAGAATGTTCAGTGCGACCAATGCCTCAGAGTCAAAAGAAAACCAGTTTCTGGTCTCTGGTGGTCATATATGTACCTTTATACTATATATTAAAGGGATATTTAAAGCAACTTGCTTATCGCTGGAGGTCTGACCTTTAGGACCTCAAAAATGGGGGGCTGGAATTCCCCAAAACATCCTGAATGGAGCACAAGTGCACATGCGCAGCCTTCACTCTATTCATTGATTATGTGACTGATGGAAGTGAGACTCTCAAAGATCATGAATGGAGTGGAGGTCTCACACTTCTGCTCCATTCAGCCCATTCTCAAGGTTCTAGAGCTCTGCCGAAACCATGGATAAGGATCATTTGATTTTTTAGAATAACCATTTAAGCAGGGCACACAGAAATAATACCATGGCGCTTAGTGGTATAATCTGTATCTGGTATCAAATGTCCAGGTATAAAAAAATTGGCATGATCATTAGTGGTCTGGAGAACAATTTACCATATCTAGTGTACGAAGGTGAACAGAAGATGGCTCAGTGGAGATAAGTCCCGTTATCACTGATGGTCCTGTGGAAAGCTATAATTCTTAGTGCTTGTACTCTTTGGTTAGGGGAAAGGCGCATAGACATACCAGTGGTCCATACCATGGAATTAATGGCTTCTGAATGGTTTTAGGAGCTTGTAGGTGCTTCTTGTGGAACCACCAGATTCTTTCCAGTAGTACGATACCCTATTCCTCTGTATTTCAGTGTGTTAAATACGTAAGTGCTGTGTACACTCATGCACCGGTTGTCTTCTTCCTGTGACTTTTCATCATAAAGGTGATGAAAGGAGCGTTCCGGCTGGAAAGGCGTAGTGTGATTATCTGTCTACTGCTCTGGTGCTGATGGATAGAAGTGGGGGTAGAAGACCCTCTCCCTGTCACACAGGAGGCATTATGCTCTTATAGCAGCACGTATGGATGGCAATCACAAGACATAAATTTTATGATGCGGTAATTACCACCAGAGATGGATAAAATGCTTTACAATCGCATCCGTTCATTCATCAGCTCTCTTGCAGGAAATGAGGAGAGTCCCTGTCGCCCACTGCTGAGTAGATGGAGATAATAAAATCATTTATTCAACATTTTTTATCACATAAAACATTGGAATGCAGCATTGACCTTGTGATTTCACCTCCACAATTCCTTGAATATGGATTACAAGATGTTAAATAAATCTTCTAAACTATTAGAAAATGTTCTCCCCATGATAGACCTTTGAAGGTAAAACACCATGTGGCCATTTTGAAGCATTTGTAGACCCAGCGTACTTTCGGAGTGACCACAGATGACTTCAACTTACTGAAGGTGGATCCACCTTGTGCCATGTCATGGTCTTATGTCAAATGATATAAGGGTAGATGGATAAAGTAGCCCTGAACACCCCTTATAAAGTCATACAACTTTTTAATAATGATATAGGCATCGACTAACATGGAAAATGTTTTTAGTCATTTTTTTTATACTTCACCATACATGTCATGGTTCCTCCAGAAGGTGAATAGAAGACCCTTTAGGGTCTGTGAACTATAAACAAATATTTTCATGTGATTGCAAATTATATTGGGTTGGCTATACTCAAAGGACTAGCACCCTTGTTCAGTGCCATCTGTACTGTTCCATGACAGCCTTCTTCTCCAGGTTCCTGCCTGTCCACTTTGTCTGACTGTGACCCTGCGGTCTACATTGGTGGCCAACTCAATGACCGTGGTCAAGAGTAGTTGTGGTATGCAGCACAGTGGAAGCCAAAAATGTCTTGTTACTGTCCAACCTACAAAATATCCAACATACCAGATTATGAGGTACTAGAAAAGTCATCACCAGGCGGAGCATGGGAAAAAAACAGGTAGGGAAGGGCCAACCATGAAATAGGTCAAAAGGTTTATAAGATAGGCATAGGGCAATAATTTGTGTAGGTCTGAACAGTAGGATGACTACAATAAGCAGACACTAATCTTTTGTCTATTCTCTATAGGGGAGCGTTCTCCGAAGTCGTCCTGGCTCAAGAAAAGGACACCGAGCATTTGGTAGCCCTAAAATGTATCCCAAAAAAGGTTCTACGCGGGAAAGAAGCTGTGGTGGAAAATGAGATCGCTGTTCTCAAAAAGTAAGGATATTACTAGAAATATGAAATTAGATCTGAGAAAGCAAGGCTATTTTTTTTTTCTAGAAACAGTGCCACTCTTATTCATAGGATGTGTCTGGTACTGCACCATTTATTTATTGCTCCATTTAAGAAATGTCCATAAAATACATTGCTTGCCATTTTCACTTTTCACTTATTATAAGAGTCTTTGAAGTATTTGAAAAAGGTTCTGCTTCCATATTTATATATGTTATGTCTGTCCCTGCAGTCAGGTAAATGAGACTGAGCTGCAGTACCAGTCACAGCTAATAGACTAGAGTGGCACTGTTTTAGTGGAAATAAGCAGATTTATTTTTATCTTTGGCAATCCCCTTAGGCTGAGTGCACACGTACTTTTTTGCCCTGCGGATTTTTCCGCGCAGAATGGAAGAAATCCGCAGGTCAAATGACCTGCATTTTTCCTGCGGATTTCTTCCATTTTTCCTGCGGTTTTGTTGTGGTTTTTGTGCAGTTTTCCATTGCGGTTTTCCCCCTGCGGATTTGGTGACAGGGGAGATGGAAAACCGCACAAAAGAAGTAACATGCTGCGGATTTTGTACCGCGGGAAAACCACGCGGAAAAATCCGCAGCATCTGCACAGTGTTTTTTTTTCCATTCATTTTAAGACTACTGTACATCACAATGCGGATATGCAACGTTTCTGCACGGTAAAATCCGCTGCGGAACCGCTGCAAATCTGCATCGTGTGCACACAGCCTTAAATTTACTTTACCTTAATCTAGACCTTTGATACTTCTATGAGGTTTAGTTTCTGATATATTTCCATTACCAAAAAACTTGCGTACGGTATGAGCGTCATATTTATCAAGGTTTGCAACTTTCTTCTTAGATGATGTAGGTAAAATTGAGGTATGGCTTTGAATATACTCTCAGTGCGAATAATTTGCAAAAATAATTACTACTGAAGCATGACAAGCAAAGCTTATGTATTCTGTTTTGCCCGATGAAGGATCCGCAGGGGCGGGGCAATGACATAATTATATCGGGGGGAGGTACCTTATTGAATAATCGATACCTAAAAAAACTAATCAACAGTATAATAGACAACAAAGATGAGAAATTGTTATCTGAAACACAGCATCATTTTTATAGGGTCATGGTTAGGAAATGTGATACTTTCCAAATTTCCCAGAGCATCTGGGAGGATCTTAGAAAAAAATACATCATGGAATCCCAGAAAGAATGGAAAGTCTTCTGGGCACCACACAAAGGCAGCATTAACCCACCACTTGCTTTGCCATGACATCGGGATACTACATAACTAGACTTAGCTCCTCAGGAGCCGGAACAATGAGTGGAAGAGGCATGGCCTGCAAAAAGGGGTGTGGTTATGCAAATACATTCCACCCATAATGGAGGTAATAAAAGTTGCTAAGAATGGCAAGTGTATATAGATTATGGGTACAGATTAATTTACTTTATTCATGGCCTTTACATTTTACACTGAAGTTTGGTCATTTGCAATATTTAAGTCTTTAATTTATTAGGTAATGTATAAAAAATAATTTATTTTATTTTTTAAATATAATAACCTAGTAACATAGCAACATAGTATTTAAGGTTGAAGGGAGAGTTTAAGTCCATCTAGTTCAACCCATATCCTATCTTGATCTGCCCTAACATGTTGATCCAGAGGAAGGCAAAAAAAAGCCCATGTGGCAAAAAGTAAGCTTCACATTGGGGAAAGAAATTCCTTCCCGAATCAACATACGGCAATCAGACTAGCTCCCTGGATCAACGCAATATTAAGGAAACTAGTGTATATACCCTGTAAAATTATACTTTTTAAGAAAAGAAAGGCATCCAGTCCCTTCTTAAATTTTAGTAGGGAATCACTCATTACAACATCATATGGTAGAGAGTTCCATAATCTCACTGCTCTTACAGTAAAGAATCCGCGTCTGTGAGTATGCTTAAACCTTCTTTCCTCCAGACGTAGAGGATGCCCCCTTGTCCCCGTCACAGGTCTAAGAGTTAAAAGATTATTAGAAAGGGCTTTGTACTGTCCCCACATATATTTATACATTGTAATAAGCTCACCCCTAAGCCTTCGTTTTTCCAAACTAAATAACCCCAAGTGTAATAACCTGTCTTGGTATTGCATACCCCCCAGTTCCCTAATAACCTTGGTCGCTCTTCTCTGCACCCGCTCCAGTTCAGCTATGTCTTTCTTATACACCGGAGACCAGAACTGTACACAGTATTCTAAGTGTGGTCGCACTAGTGACTTATATAGAGGTAAAATTATGTTCTCCTCATGAGCATCTATGCCTCTTTTAATACATCCCATTATTTTATTTGCCTTTGCAGCAGCTGCCTGACACTGGCCACTAAATGTGAGATTGTCATCCACCCATACACCCAGGTCTTTTTCAGTGACAGTTTTGCCCAGTGTTTTACAATTAAGCACATAATTATACATCTTGTTCGTTCTACCCAAGTGCATGACCTTACATTATCCCCATTAAAGCTCATTTGCCATTTATCAGCCCAAGCTTCTAGTTTACATAAATCCTCCAGTAATATAAAATTGTCCTCCTCTGTATTGATTACCCTGTAGAGTTTAGTGTCATCTGCAAATATTGAAATTCTACTCAGTATGCCCCCTACAAGGTCAATAATAAATAAACTGTGTTCCAAATTATTATGCAAAAAGAGTTTAGGAGTGATAAGGTTAGAATTTTTTTGTTTGTCATTTAAACTTATTGATGGTGATGTGTGTCAGGGCTCTTTATATCACTGAAAGCAATTGCAGATACCTGTGCAACACTACTTGAGAAGGCTGTTCCACATTATTAAGCAGCCTACATTTTTTGCCAAAATGGGAAAGAAAAAGGATGTGTCGGCTGCTGAGAAGCAACAAATTGTGGAGTATTTAGGTCAAGGCATGACTACAATCAACATTGCCAAGACACTTATTGTGATCATCGCACAATCAAGAAGTATGCAGCCGATTCCCAGCACACACGTGTGCATGCTGATAAGGAAAAATTGAGGACTCTTTCCAACAGGCAATTGTGTCAGGTTAAAAGAGCAGCTGCAAAAATGCCTTGTCATAGCAGCAGACAAGTTTTTGAAGCTGCTGGTGCCTCCAACATCCCCCGAACAACAAGATGCAGGGTCCTTCAGAGGTTTGCAGCTGTGCGTGAGCCATCCTGTCGACCACCTCTATCCACTGCACACAAACAGAAATGGCTCCAGTGGGCCAAACGATACATGAAGACTGACTTCCAAACTGTTTTGTTCACCGATGAGTGCCGTGCAACGCTCGATGGTCCGGATGGATGGAGTGGAGGATGGCTTGTTGATGGACACCCCTTGAAAACACGGCTAAGGCGCCAACAAGGAGGAGGTGGAGTAATGTTTTGGGCTGGAATCATGGGGAGAGAGATTGTCGGCCCCTTTAGGATCCCTGAAGGGGTAAAGATGAACTCCATAATCTATGTGGAGTTTCTAAAACAGCACTTCCTGCCATGGTTCAAGAGGAAGAACCGTGCTTTCCGCAGCAAGATCATTTTCATGCCTGATAATGCACCGTCTCCTGCTGCAAATAACACATCTGCATCTCTGGCTGCTATAGGAGGACAAACTTATGGTGTGACCACCATCTTCCCCTGACCTCAACCCCATTGAGAACCTCTGGAGCATCATCAAAAGGAGTGTCTATGATGGCGGGAGGCAGTTCACATCTAAGCAACAGCTCTGGGAGGGTATTCTGTCCACATGCAAAACAATTGAAGCACAAACCATCCAAAAACTGACAAATTCAATGGACGAGAGAGTTCAGAAGCTTCTTTCGAACAAGAGGTCCTATGTGCAAATGTAACATCACCTAGAATAAAGTTTTGACTTGAAAACTGTTTGATTTCATTTTGTAAGAAGCTGATAATGCTTATAATTTCACAACTGACCATTTTTTTGTTAAAAAGAAAAAGAAAAAGGTTGAAAACTCTGCTGTGCATAATAATTTGGAACATGCATTTTGGGTGTTTATTATTTTTAAAAATATACTGTTTTCATAGGCAGTTTGTTCAAAAACATTGCAATTATACTAGAATAGTAGATGACTGGAAAATAACAATGACTGCAATTCATATAGGTAATTTAGAGAAAATATGAGGAAATATTTTTGGCATAATAATTTGGAACACAGTGTATGTTAAAAAGAAGCGAGCCCAAAACTGACCCGTGGTACCCCACTGCTAACCGTGACCCAGTCCGAGTGTGCTCCATTAATATGCACCCTTTGTTTCCTATCCCTGAGCCAGTTCTTAACCCACTTACACATATTTTCCCCTATCCCCATTGTTCTCATTTTATGTATCAACCTTTTGTGTGGCACCGTATCAAAAGCTTTTGAAAAGTCCATGTACACCACGTCCACTGCATTCCCTTGGTCCAGTCCGGAACTTACCTCTTCATAAAAGCTTATCAGATTAGTCTGACAGGAAGGTCCCTCTTAAACCCATGTTGATATTGGGTCATGAGGTTATTCTTTTTCAGATACTCCAATATAGTATCTCTTAGAAAACCCTCCAGGATTTTACCCACAGTTGAGGTTAAACTTACTGGCCTATAATTTCCATGTTCAGTTTTTGTCATCTTTTTGAATATTGGCACCACATTTGCCATACGCTAGTCCTGTGGTACAGACCCTGTTATTATGGAATATTTAAAGACTAAAAATAATGGTCTATCTATGACGCCGCCGTACTTCCTGCTGGGTTAAGCAGGTGACATTTAATGGAGAATTTTTGTTATCACTGATCATATTGTCCGTCGTGGGATTTTCTTGTGTAAATACTGTTGAAAAAAAGTCATTTAGCATATTGGCTTTTTCCTCATCCACCATTTCACCCAGACTATTTTTAAGGGTTCCAACACTATAATTTCAGTTTCTTACTATTAATGTAGTTAAAGAACATTTTACCTGGAGTATTTCTAGTGGATTATTAAATGTAGTGTATATTAGGGATGAGATATTTGTCTAAGTAATCTGTCCTGAAATAGTCCCAATGTTTGCATGGGGCTGCCTTTTATATTGATGAGCTGTACACGCAGCTCTTAGTCTTTTTATAACATAAAACACACTGGCTTAGCAGTGCCGACGTGATGGGGAAGATCGTACAAAGCCGTATAATGGCTCAGAGGGAGTTTTCCTGTTTAACGAACGTTGGATTTACTGTCTGGGTTCCCTGGCCTCATCTTTTACAAGCAGGTGGATATAACAGAGGAGAGCGGTAATGCAGGTTGCGTTATACAGACGGTATAAAATGATTGTAAATCTCCTCACGTTTTCCTGCATGCGTAATTGTCTGAGCTGAGGGATGTGGCGTCACCAGCTGCCTCAGTATGTAAGGTACGTACTACAACCATCCCACGCTCCTGTGATACTGCGCTGTCGGCTGCTTTTTATGTCCCGCTCGGATTTTCTTTCTTCTCTTTTACGTCTTTTAGGATTCTTATTTTCTCAGTATACAGTCTGTTGGTAGTTTATAATCGTGCTATCCTTGTCATAGAATGTTCTCTCTTCCTGGTGACCTCGTGGCGAGCTTGTGCCACAGGGTAAAACATGTGGGGTTGAAGCAGAAGCAGTTAAAGGGGTTCTGTTATAAACACTTATATAAGACACTTATTACTCGGAAAGCCATACCAAGTCAGACTTTACCTATAGATACAGCATTACTGTTACATATCAGTCTTGGCTCTTGGTCCGCGCCCTGCTCCCTTCCCCCGTGGCTGTTGCCCTTTGCTGTGCTCCATGTTGGGTTTCTCTTTGTCTCACTGATATCATCACCTAAAGCTTTTTAAGGTGTGTCTGACTATTCAGTCCATGTTGTGCTCATTTGCTGTCTGTTTTGGAGCTTGATATCATCTTTATTATCCAGAGCGGAGAGATTCTAACAAACAGCAACTCTCCCTTAATCCCATCCATGTATTACACAGTCAGTCTATAGGATTGTGCAGTACCCATGGGAGTTTTCACTAGGACGCCACATAATAAATACAATATACAGGGTGGGCCATTTATATAGTTAAACCTGGGTGGGCCATTTATATGGATACACCTAAATAGAATGAGAATGATTGGTGATATCAACTTCCTGTTTGTGGTGTGGTGCCCCCAGGAGTTAGGTCTCCACAGTGGCTTTGCCTTCCTCCAGGGAGGGTAATGCCAGGCTTGGAGGCAATGATGGGTCTCTCTCGCAGTCAATCTATGCAAGCAACACAGTTCCACTCCAGGCCAGCAGGGGGAACTCTGAACCGGAATTAAGGGGAGGAGTGCTCTCTGAGGGCCAAGAGGTAGGAGTGGTTAGCTATTCTGTGGAGGGTGAAGTGTGCAGACATGTGGAAGGAGCGCTGAGATAGAGCTGAGAGGAAGAGCTCATCTCTGGAGAGAGCGCATGAACTGGAGCCTGGTCTACACGGTTGTACGGATACTAACGGTCCTGCAACAGACACCAGAGGAGTAGGAGGCTGTAAATGCCCTACTCCCCTCTAAGACTTGAGGGCACAACAGCAGCTTGGATAGTGAGCCGGGACTCAGGAGAGAGAAGTCCCCGAGATAGGCTACAGCTGTCTGCCGTGCAAGTGAGGTTCTTGAGAACATCTGACAAGAGGAACTCCAGTGTAACTCAGTACTGGGAGTACTTCATTCGAATAAGCGCTAGTAAGGAGACTGCACAACCCATCTGCTGAGAGAGAATCCCTGAATTGCTTCCAGGCTAGCCTGCTCCAATACCAGCTGTAATCAGGACCTGGACTGCAGTTATCAAGTAAAGGTACAGAAATTGCACCCCGCTGTGTCTTGTCTGCTTCCTACCTTTTCGGCACCACTACATCCCCGTGCCGACCACATCTACACTGCCCTGGGACTATAGCTTCACCTGTGGGGAGCTTTTACATCTTTGCTGCACCATACCATCAGTCCCAGCGGATCTGCATGCAGCGTCGACTTAACACCTCCCTTGCCGAGCACCACAGGTGGCATCACGAACTATTCATCTAACTACATTCCACCATTCACATCTTCCTATTACTTGGGCGCCCAGGGCCACGGTCCGGGTCACCGCTGCTGTGACACATCCCACTGATACCGGCCCGGTACCGAGTACTCCACAGCCCTGGGAGGGCGATCCAATTTGGTGTCATGAACAGGATTACGGAGTCCGGTACCCCCGGGTCCTGTGTGCCTTAGACTGTGTTTGTGTAAAAGACTGTGTGTGATATTGGCGCCAATTGCCGCGCTGTTTGGCACGCGCGGGAAGAAGAAGGGGCAGGCCTTCATGGGCGGAGCCTGCCACAGAGCGTGAAGAAGTGAAGTGCCGCGCGGGAAGAGAGGACAGCGCGTAAGAAGGGGAGGAGCTGAGGCCTACAGCCCAGAGCATCGGGTCTGTGAAGTGGTCGCCGGTGAGCTCACACAACCCCCGGCCCTGGCTAACGTTAACTAGGGGGAGGAAGAGAATGTCCGCGCCACACGGCAATGCAGCGACAGATGCCGTTGCCAACCCCGCAGCGCCGCAATGAGGAGCGCCCGCTGCAGCGGTCCCCCTAATGCCGCTGTCTATGCCCTACATACCGGGAGTGGCCTGGCTACCGCAGTACTCGGGTGAGTCACATACCCTGAGTGAATTTAAAGAGAGATTGTGCAGTTTGTTTAAAGTTTACCCTCTGTCTGAGAGCCAGAAAGTGAATATCCTGATTGGACAGCTAACGGGTGCAGCGCAGAGAGAAGTGAAAGCCTGGCAGGACACTGATAAAGAGACTGTTGCAAAGATCCTGGCCAAGCTGAGAAGCACCTTTGACACCCGCCTGCAGCTGAAATCAAGATGAGGTTCTTTGGCTGTAAACAGAAGGCGCATGACAGTATAAGGGACTATGCTCTCAACCTGCAGGAGGTGCTGCAAGCAGTTAAGCAAGTTGATCCTGACAGTGTGAAGGAGGAAGATAAACTGTTAAAGGAGCAGTTCATTGAAGGACTTCTAACCAGTACCCACAGAGGACAGTTGCGTATCATAACCCTGCAAAACCCTGATCTGGACTTTGCTGATTTTAAGGACAGGGCTATTCGGGTACTGCAGGAATCAACTGACAGCCACCCAGCACCCCCTAGGCGCCCAGCGATCACTTAACACCAGGAAGCAACATCTTTCCCATCCACCCCTTGGGAGGCTGATGCACAGACTCTGGATAAAGATCCAACTGAGGAGCTGCATCTTCAGGTCCAGGAGTTGACCAAAGGGATGGCTGCACTTACCAATACAGTGTAGTCCCTGCAGGTGTCCTCCAAGGAAAAGATCCAGCTTGCTTCTAGTCCAGAGGATGTCCCGTGGCTCTGGAGGAGGAGAGCCCCTCCACTTCGAGGGAGGATCAATGATCGCTATGACCAGGACGGACGTCCCATCTGTCATCTTGCAAGATTTTGTCCTTTAAACGAGCAACCCCTGGGGCAGAGGGCCAACCCCCAGGAGTAGGACTACAAGGCCCAAAGAACTGGAGAGCCAAGTATGTGGGAGGGAGACCGATCCTTCCTGTGGTGATTGACGGCATCCCCATGAACGCTTTGCTGGACACTGGCTCCCAGGTGACCACTATGCCGTACATTCTTTACAAGAGGTATTGGGCTGATTCAGAACTTACCCGTGGCCCAACTGATGAACTGACAGTAGTTGCCAGTAATGGTCAGTCTTTGCCGCAGAGAGAATTACTGTTAAAGTGGGTCGGGTAGAGCTAAAATCTCAAGGTCTGATAGTTGTTGATAATGATCGACGTGAATGTAATCCCATGACTCTTGGTACAAATGTAATTGAAAACTGCCTGTCCGAGGTTATCGTCTTGTTGCAACAGGTGGCTGAGACTGCTGGTTCCAATGAACAACGAGTCCTGCAGAAGGAGATCAGAGCCCTGATGCAAAGACAACAGGTAGACATCTCTGGCGGAGAAATTGGCAGTGTCAGAGTGAGTGATCCCTTCCCCATTGCAATACCCCCCAGATGTGAAATGTTGGTTTGGTGTCGGGCAGCTATAGGTCTTAGAGGGAGAGATTACCAGGCATTGGTAGAACCAGTATACTCCGATAGCAGGCCCACTGTCCTGACAGCTAGAGGACTAGTTGATGTACGAAAGGGGAGAGTACCTGTACGCCTTTTGAATTGTGGGGAGGAGGAGGAGGCCACGATACCTCGGTACGCCACAGTCGCTAAGCTGCTCACTGTCAATAACAACTCTTTGCAGGCAGCAGAGCCCTTGGTCTCATCCGATCAGGTGGAGGACAATGACTCTGTGAAGCAGATGGAGGAGTGGTGCCAGCAACTGCAGGTGGGAACTGACTCTACGTCCTCCTACCAGAAAAATGGGGTATACAGAGTGACACAAGAGTATGAGCGGGTATTCAGCAAACACCCACTAGATTTTGGGCAGGCAAAAGGGGTTCAACATCATATCCCCACTGGAGACCATCCACCCGTAAAGGAGAGGTACCGACCTATACCCCCAACACAATACCAATTTGCTAAGAGTATGTTGAGGGAGATGAAGGAAGCAGGTGTTATCAGAGACAGTTGTAGCCCATGGCCAGCTCCCATAGTTTTTGTAAAGAAAAAGGATGGTACCATGAGAATGTGTGTTGATTACAGGAAAATTAACAGCATTACACATAAAGACGCCTACCCACTACCTAGAATTGAGGAATCATTAGCTGCACTGAAAACTGCTAATTACTTTTCCACCTTAGATCTCACTAGTGGGTATTGGCAGGTTCCTGTGGCAGAGGCAGACAAGGAGAAAACAGCATTTACCACTCCAATGGGTCTCTGTGAGTTCAATTATATGCCATTCGGGCTCTGCACAGCCCCAGGAATATTTCAACGGCTGATTGAGTGCTGCCTGGGACACATGAACTTTGAGACGGTCCTGTTGTACCTGGATGATGTCATTGTTTTCTCCAAAACCTATGAAGATCATCTGAAACACCTGGCTGAAGTGTTTGAAGCTTTGTCCAATTTTGGCCTGAAGGTGAAGCCCTCCAAGTACCACCTCCTGAAGCCCAAAGTGCAGTACCTCGGTCATGTGGTCAGTGCAGAAGGTGTGGCACCAGATCCTGATAAGGTCACAGTCATCCGGGACTGGCCGAAGCCCAGCAACCTTCATGACATACGCCAATTCCTTGGACTGGTAGGCTACTACCGAAGATTCATCAAAGGCTTTGCTGAAATAGCCACCCCAATGCAAAATCTTCTGGTGGGGCAGTCCAAAAAGACCAAACAGAAAAATTCCACCTTTGAATGGACTGAAGAGTTGGAAAGGTCCTTCACCAGATTGAAGATGGCTCTCACAGGAGATGAAGTTCTGGCCTACCCAGATTATGACAAACCCTTTGTGCTGTACACTGATGCCAGCAACGTGGGACTAGGAGCAGTACTGTCGCAGGTACAGAATGGGAAAGAAAGAGTGATCTCCTACGCCAGCAGGAAGCTGCGCCCCACTGAAAGGAACCCTGACAACTACAGTTCTTTCAAGCTGGAGTTCCTTGCCGTAGTCTGGGCTGTCACTGAAAGATTCAAACATTACCTAGCCTCCACCAAGTTCACTATCTTCACGGACAACAACCCATTGACGCACTTGGACACTGCAAAACTAGGTGCACTGGAACAGCGATGGATGGCTCGGCTATCTAACTATGAGTTTACCATCAAGTACTGGGCAGGGCACAAGAATGCCAATGCTGATGCGCTGTTCAGAATGCCTAACCTACCAGATGCAGGAGAAGACCCTGAGGCTCTTGAAGAAATAGAGTTACCTCCCTTCCACCGGCCACTTGCGGCCCAGCCTGCTCAAGGAGTGAGAAACAGACGGTCTGGCTTGAAGGAGGTCACCCTGAATCCATTGCCCCATCATGACTGGGCAGAAACGCAAGATAGTGACCCTGCAGTCTGCCTGGTGAAGGAGCTACTGTCCCAAGCTGACTCACGCCCAGAGTCAGATGCTTCTGAAGAAACCCAGCAGTTGTGGAAGGAGAGAGGACGGCTGTTCATCTATGAAGGAAAACTGTGTCGGAGGAGTATCAATGCCCATACTCATGAGTTGGTCTGGCAGGTGGTAGTCCCAAAGAGAGAGGCATCAATGGTCCTAGAGGCATACCACAATGGAGCTGGACACTTTGGATGGAAGAAGTTGGAAGCATTGCTACGGGAGTTCTACTGGGTTGGTATGAGGAAAGCCATTGAGAGGTGGTGCCGGGAGTGTGGACAATGTAACCTGAGCAGAAAGGATCGAAACAGCCAGAGAGCTCCTCTACAGCCAATCATCACCAAACAGCCCCTTGAGTTGGTAGCCCTGGACCATGTGAAGCTGGTTCCAAGCTGGTCAGCCTACATCTATGCTCTTACCATTGTGGACCACTACTCAAGATTCCTGGTAGTTGTGCCTGTCAAAGATCAGACAGCCTGGACAGCAGCCAGAGCATTCCAACAGCACTTCTGTAGACCACATGGATATCCTGAAAGAGTGCTTACAGATCAAGGTCCAGCTTTTGAGGCGGAAGTGTTCCAGGAATTCTGTAACTTGTATGGTTGTAAGAAGATCCGGACAACACCGTACCACCCACAGACCAGTGGCATGTGTGAGAAGATGAACCAGGTAGTGATTGACCTACTGAAGACTTTGCCCTTGGAGGAGAGGAATCTGTGGCCAAAGAAGTTGCCAGATCTGGTGGACCTCTACAACCATATTCCAGTGAATTCCACCAACTGTACCCCAGCCTACTTAATGAGAGCAAGACCTGGTAAACTGCCTATTGATTTGGACATGGGAGTCCTACGCCCGAAGTAACGTCACCAGATGCTGACTGGGATATAGAAAGACAACAACAGTACAGAAGAGTTCAAGAATGCGTGGAAAAGAGTCTAGCCCAGGCAAGACAAAAGCAGGAAAAGCTTTACAATCAAAATGCACCTGCCGTTCCTTTGTCGCCGGGAGAACAAGTCTTAAAAAGGAAGAGAAGATTGCACAAATTGGATGATCAATGGGAAGCTGAACCTTATACCATTCTGCCTTCAAACTTTGATAATACCAAGGTATGCCTTATTAGCAAAGATGGAGGAGAAACCTCAGCAGCAATATCAAGAGATCACCTGAAACTATGTCCTGACCTGCTGAAGGAAAGAGTGGAAGAACCGAATAACATCCATCCCATAGAGGAAGAAGAGAAGGTCAGCACAATACTTGGGGAATTCCCTATGAATTGGACTAAAGTAAATGATGCTATAGTGGTGCCGGTGTTGACATTTCCCCAATTGGTAGCACAGGAAGACGTGACTCAAGGAAATCCTGAAGATCAGGAAAATCAGGCAGCAGTTGCCTCACCAGCAGTGGAGCCAGAGAACTCTCGCCCTGCCAGTAGTGAACCTGTTATGCCCCTGGTGAGTCTAAGAGTTTACAGACAATCTAGGATCCCTGTGCCATGCAGAACCACCAGTACTGTATCCAGTACATTACCCACTACACCAGTATTACGCAGGTCTACCCGCATTACACAAGGGATAGCACCCATCAGATATCGTATATAGATAAATGTTGAAATTGTATGTGTATATATTGTGATAAAACACTCCGGGATCGCCTTTGCTGGGGTCAAAGGTCACGTGCGTTCAGCATGAAACTCAGGCGCAGAGCTGGGATTCGGGTGTAACTGACCCTGAGTCAGGTTTATTAACGGTGAAAGCAATGCAAAAAGGAAATAAAACATAAAACAAATCCTTGCCTGCCCGGCACTAACTAAACAATGGACAACCTAACTACCAACTGGCGGGCTTCTCCCGTCCAGCCAAACCACAGTTGCAGTGGGCACTGCTTCCACTCACGTGTGTCTCTCACACAGACAGGCTCTCTGTGTTCCCAGGCTGAGACACTCACACAACCACCTGGCATCCTTTTATATCCACCTCCCATTATTCATTAGCAAGCAGGTGCGATACTGACCAGACTAGGCCACATAGGAAAGGAATCTGGGAGAGATATACCTGCCCTCATCCACTATTCCCACATGATTCTCACATATCCCCCCCCTCTGCTCAGACCTCTCCGGTCGAGCAATGACACCCGCCAAACGGTGCACTCGGGACAGGGCATCTGCATTTCCCAACTGTACCCCTGGGCGGTGCTCCACCGTAAAAGTGTAGGCCTGCAGGGCAAGGAACCACCGGGTCACCCGGCTATTCCGTTCCTTGTTCAAGTGCATCCACTTGAGAGGGGCATGGTCCGTGATCAGCCTGAACTTTCGGCCCACCAGGTAATATTTGAGGGCCTCTAGAGCCCACTTAATGGCGAGGCACTCTTTTTCTACGACTGCATACCTTTGCTCGTGTTTATTCAGCTTCCTGCTGAGATAGAGGACTGGGTGTTCCACTCCGTCCCTCACTTGTGAGAGTACTGCCCCGATACCGGTATCCGAGGCATCCGTTTGTACCACAAACTCGCTGCGGAAGTCCGGAGTCACCAGTACAGGCTGAGAGCAAAGTGCCCGTTTTAGGCTATGGAAGGCTTCTTCAGCCGCTAAACTCCATTTAATCATGACGGAGTCTTTCCCTTTTGTAAGATCTGTCAGGGGGGTAGCGATGGCTGCAAAATTGGGTATGAACCGGCGATAATAGCCGGCGATCCCCAGGAAGGCTTGCACCTGCTTCTTGTTGACAGGTTGTGGCCAGTCCTGAACCGCCTGAATCTTATCAACCTGGGGTTTAACAACACCCCTCCCAATTACATACCCCAAATACCGGGCTTCTTCTAGCCCGATGTGACATTTCTTGGGGTTCGCGGTTAGACCTGCCTCCCACAGGTCGTCAATCACAGCTTGTACTTTCTGGAGATGAGTCTCCCAGTCCAAGCTGTAAATGACAATGTCGTCCAAATAGGCCGAAGCGTACTGCCTATGTGGCCTCAGGACTCGATCCATCAGTCTCTGGAAGGTCGCCGGTGCTCAGTGCAGTCCAAACGGCATATACACATACTGAAATAGACCTTCTGGGGTAGCAAATGCCGTCTTTTTTCTGGCAGCCTCCGCCAGAGGGATCTGCCAATACCCCTTTGTTAGGTCTAGGGTCGTAATATACCGGGCTTTTCCTAACCGATCTATTAACTCGTCGACCCGGGGCATAGGGTAGGCATCAAATTTTGAGACCGCATTCAGTTTCCTGAAGTCATTGCAGAACCGGATGGTGCCGTCCGGTTTAGGAATTAGCACAATCGGGCTGGACCAAGCACTGTGCGATTCCTCAATGACACCTAACTCTAACATTGCCTTCACTTCTCGGGAAACGGCTTCACGGCGCGCTTCCGGGATTCGGTAGGGCTTTACGTGAACTGTGACACCAGGTTCTGTTACGATGTCATGTTTCATTAGCGTAGTCTGCCCGGGTTTTTCTGAGAAAAACTTTTGGTTGTGAAGTAGAAACTACCTGACCTCAGTCTTTTGCCGCTCCGAGAGAGTCTCTGCAACCCGTACCTCCGGTACGGTATGCGAGCAGACGGGACGGGCCAGCTCCGCTGACAAGGCAGACCGATCTTTCCAGGGTTTTATCAGATTTACATGATAAATCTGTTCAGGTTTCCGCTTACCTGCCTGGTATACTTTGTAGTTTACTTCACCAACTCTTTCCTTAATCTCAAAGGGGCCCTGCCACTTTGCCAGGAACTTACTGTCCACCGTGGGGACCAGGATCAACACCCTATCTCCGGGTGCAAACGTACGGATCTTGGCGCCCCTATCATAGATTCTTTTTTGGGCTCCTTGAGACTGCATCATGTGTTCTTTGACTATAGGCATAACAGCCGCAATACGGTCCTGCATCTGTGTGACGTGATCTATCACCGTTTTAAACGGAGTGACCTGACCCTCCCAGGTTTCTTTTGCAACGTCTAACAGTCCGCGAGGACGTCGGGCGTACAATAACTCGAAAGGCGAGAATCCCGTGGAAGACTGGGGTACTTCCCTGATGGCAAAAAGCAAATACGGAAGTAAATAGTCCCAGTTCTTCCCATCCTTGTCTATCACCTTTCTCAGCATCTGCTTCAGAGTTTTATTGAACCGTTCGACCAACCCGTCTGTTTGAGGATGATACACGGATGTGCGTAACGGTTCGATTTGTAACAATCGGCAGAGCTCCTTCATTACCCTGGACATAAAGGGGGTCCCCTGGTCGGTGAGTATCTGTTTTGGTATACCGACCCGACTAAACACATGCACCAGTTCCTTGGCAATCGTCTTGGTGGCCGTGTTACGCAAAGGGATGGCCTCCGGGTAACGAGTGGCATAATCCAAGATGACCAGGATATGTTGGTGTCCACGTGCAGACCGTGGAAGGGATCCAACTAAATCCATCCCAATCCTCTCAAACGGGACTTCAATAATAGGTAGGGGTACCAAAGGGCTACAGAACCGGGGCTTAGGTGCAGAGGCTTGGCAGTCAGGACAAGACTCACAATATACACGAATATCGTGATGCATGCCTGGCCAAACAAAACAGTGTAATATCCTTTCGGTGGTTTTCTGGACTCCCAGGTGACCTCCCATCACATGTCCGTGGGCCAGGTCCAGCACCTGCCGCCGGTAGGGTTTTGGCACGACTAATAGTTGCACCGTACCTTCCCCCTTTTTCTCTATCTGATAGAGTAAATCATTCTCCAGAACCATGTAAGGATATGCCAGCCTAGAGCCAGGTTCTACGGGTACCCCGTTTATCACTTTTACATTTGTCCTAGCCTGAGAAAGGGTAGGATCCTTTATTTGCTCGCTTTGGAAGTCATCTTTCTGAACTTCTAAATCCGGCAAACGGGGAGGTGGACGGCTGTCGGCCTCCTCCTCTTCCCCGGTCTCCTCCGCATCACCCGCCATGACTGAAAACGGGAACTGCAGGTCATTTCCCGCAGACTCTTCCCCCGAGTCTTCCGGGGAGACCTCTTCCAGGGGTTCGGGACCCCCACGCGCCCTGGGAGAAGAATCATGCACACGATTACCCAAGGGCATCAACTGATTCTCCCACAATTGCCAGAAGTGGGGAAAATCCCGGCCCAGGATAACATCATGCAATAACGCCGGGACGAGTCCCACTTTATGTTGCACAGACCCATAGGAAGTAGTAATGCATATGACCGTGGTGAGGTACGAACAGGTGTCTCCATGCACACACGTTACAGAAAATTTGTCTGATGGTCCAGTCGGGGCTGACACCAGACTGGCCTTCACCAGAGTCACCACACTTCCCGAGTCTAACAATGCCACCACATTTTTGCCATTAACAGTTAAATCACACAAGTGTTTTTCCGCATCCTTTTGACCGGCATTCACACTCACTACCCGTGCAACCATAGACATGCGGTTTTTAGAGTCTGTGACGTCGCACTGCATGGGTTCAGTAGTGACCGGACAGTTCGCAGCAATATGTCCCATCTCTTGGCAGCGGAAACACCTAACGGGCCCCTTGCTTAGACCATAGTTCGTTACTCTCGGCCTCGCAGTGCGGGCAGTCCCATTTTCCTCCCCCACTGTCTTAGGGATTTTTCCATCTCCCCTACTCCCTGGAACAGTCTTACCGGTTCCACGTGGAGATGATGAAGAACGAGGTGGGGTAACGTTGTCTCGGAGTCCTTCCGCCACGGAGTAACATTCAACCAGATCCACCAGTTGATCTGCCGTCGTAGGATTTCCATGGCTTACCCACTTCCTCAGGGCTGGCGGTAGAGCTCTCAGGTACTTGTCCATGACGACTCTCTGGATTATCTCTGGCGCTGTCAGCACCTCGGGTTGTAGCCACTTCTTCGTCACGTGGATCAGGTCGAACATCTGTGACCGCGGTGGTTTATCCGGCTGATAAGTCCATTGATGCACTCTCTGTGCACGGACAGCGGTCGTCACTCCCAGCCGGGCCAAGATCTCGGCTTTCAGTTTGTCAAAGTCCTGCGCAGCTTCAGGCTCTAAGTCTTAATAAGCCTTTTGGGCCTCACCGGAAAGAAACGGGGCAATCAGGCCGGCCCATCGTGCCTTCGGCCATTTTTCTCGTACCGCCGTCCGTTCAAACGTGGTTAGGTATGCCTCGACGTCATCTTCGGTCGTCATCTTCTGCCAGTACCGACTCACGTGAATCACTCTCGACTCGGCTTCCAGGTTAACCTCATGTAGGCTTGCCAGGCGCTGCGCCACCTGCTGGAGAAGCGAACGATCGGTAGCTGTCATGTCCACCAACTCCTTCAGCTGGGCCATCATCACCCGATTAGCTTCTTGCTGGACGGCGGTGGACTGTACCAGCGCTTTCACCACGTCCTCCATGCTTATGCTTGCAACGTGATGCCCGCGTTCTCCACCACAATGTGATAAAACACTCCGGGATCGCCTTTGCTGGGGTCAAAGGTCACGTGCGTTCAGCATGAAACTCAGGCGCAGAGCTGGGATTCGGGTGTAACTGACCCTGAGTCAGGTTTATTAACGGTGAAAGCAATGCAAAAAGGAAATAAAACATAAAAGAAATCCTTGCCTGCCGGGCACTAACTAAACAATGGACAACCTTACTACCAACTGGCGGGCTTCTCCCGTCCAGCCAAACCACAGTTGCAGTGGGCACTGCTTCCTCTCACGTGTGTCTCTCACACAGACAGGCTCTCTGTGTTCCCAGGCTGAGACACTCACACAACCACCTGGCATCCTTTTATATCCACCTCCCATTATTCATTAGCAAGCAGGTGCGATACTGACCAGACTAGGGCACATAGGAAAGGAATCTGGGAGAGATATACCTGCCCTCATCCACTATTCCCACATGATTCTCACAATATGTAACTGTTTTTCAAGTTTTGTGCCTACAGGTAACCTGTAAGAGTTTCCTTTAGATTTGCCAGTTTTGTTTTATGGACATTGTACCACAGGACTTGTGTGGTCAAAAACTTTCCTGTATGTAGTTCACCATTTGCCCAGGAATGGACCATGGACATTGATGCTTGGACTTATCATCATAGGACCATTTTTGAAGCTCTTGGTTTTTGTCACTTTTTCATTTTTAAATCTTGTACAATAATTATTATTTAACTGTTTATATGTTTCATGTTTTTGTTCAGCCCAGGAGTGCTGACTTGCACCCTGGGGGAATGTGGCACCCCCAGGAGTAAGGTCGCCACAGTGGCTTTGCCTTCCTCCAGGGAGGGTAATGCCAGGCTTGGAGGCAATGATGGGTCTCTCTCGCAGTCAATCTATGTATGCAACACAGTTCCACTCCAGGCCAGCAGGGGGAACTCTGAACCTGGATTAAGGGGAGGAGTGCTCTCTGAGGGCCAAGAGGAAGTAGTGGTTAGTTATTCTGCAGAGGGTGAAGTGTGCAGACGTGTGGAAGGAGCGCTGAGATAGAGCTGAGAGGAAGAGCTCATCTCTGGAGAGAGCGCATGAACTGGAGCCTGGTCTCCACGGTTGTACGGATACTAACGGTCCTGCAACAGACACCAGAGGAGTAGGAGGCTGTAAATGCCCTACTCCCCTCTAAGACTTGAGGGCACAACAGCAGCTTGGATAGTGAGCCGGGACTCAGGAGAGAGGAGTCCCCGAGATAGGCTACAGCTGTCTGCTGTGCAAGTGAGGTTCTTGAGAACATCTGACAGGAGGAACTCCAGTGTAACTCAGTACTGGGAGTACTTCATTCAAATAAGCGCTAGTAAGGAGACTGCACAACCCATCTGCTGAGAGAGAATCCCTGAATTGCTTCCAGGCTAGCCTGCTCCAATACCATCTGTAATCAGGACCTGGACTGCAGTTATCAAGTAAAGGTACAGAAATTGCACCCCGCTGTGTCTTGTCTGCTTCCTACCTTTCCGGGACCGCTACATCCCCGTGCCGACCACATCTACACTGCCCTAAGACTATAGCTTCACCTGTGGGGAGCTTTTACATCTTTGCTGCACCATACCATCAGTCCCAGCGGATCTGCATGCAGCGTCGACTTAACACCTCCCTTGCCGAGCACCACAGGTGGCGTCACGAACTATTCATCTAACTACATTCTACCATTCACATCTTCCTATTACTTGGGCGCCCAGGGCCACGGTCCAGGTCACCGCTGCTGTGACACATCCCACTGATACCGGCCTGGTACCGAGTACCCCACAGCCCTGGGAGGGCGACCCAGTGGCACATTAGTATATGGGAGGGGGAAAACTTTTCAAGATGGGTGGTGACCATGGCAGCCATTTTATAAATGGCCCAACCAGGTGTATCCATATAAATGGCCCACCCAGGTGTATCCATAAAAATGGCTCAACCTATAGAGAGGTTATAGATCATTTATGCCTACTTGACAACAGTCCTATTTTTCGAGGCAATACACTAAAAGAAATGGAATAATGGAATTTAGCAAAAAGTACGCCTCAAAGTGGCTATCTTGGGGGCCTTTTTTGAGAAAAGGCTTAGGCCTCTTTCACACTTCCGTTTTTGACCATCAGTCAAAATCCGCCAGGTTTTGAAAAAAACGGATCCGCCATTTTTTTTGCGGATCCGTTTTTTTCCCCATTGAGTTGCATTACTGGCGGATCTTGACAGATGGCCATCCGTTGGATCCGTTTTTGTGAGGATCCGCCAAATTTTTTTCATCCGCCGGCATGCCTGGACGGACCTTGCAACGTTTTTTTTTGTTGTTGGATCCGCATTTTCCATTGCGCATGCCCGGAGAAAGGAAGTCAGGGAGAAAATTAAATCCTTTTTGGGGGACAAAAAATCTCTCTCTCTCTCTCTCGCCAGCGGTTCCTTTAAAATTCTTCATTCAGCGGATCTGTCAAAATAAGGATCCTGTGCCATCCGTTCACATCAGTTAGGAACGGATCCGCTTTTCCGCCTTTTTGGCGGATTTTAACTGAAACAAAAAACCGAAGTGTGAAAGAGGCCTTAAATGTCCAAAATTTGCCATTCATAGTATTGGTAATTTTGTTTTTACAATGCTGGGTCTCACCCCATTTTATAAATGATTTTACAAGGGAGGTCTCTGCATTGGAAATTCAGCTTGCATGAGTCCCAGATAGAGAGGACGCCATACTCCATGATTTTTCTATAATATTGCATATGACCAGCAGAATGGACTCCTAAAAGCATATTAAAGGGAATATCCACTTCTTTGTGGACATTTTTGTACATACATTCATTTCTTTGGGGTTAAAAAGCATTATTGAATTTTAGTTTCATTAAAATTTTTGCACATTTTGCTTTTGCGGGATCTTTGTTTCTTTACACCTTCAACTTTGATGTGGTCTGTGGTCATTAATCAAATGAGAAAAGCTCTAATTTTTATTTTAAAACTCTTATATCAGATCTTTAAACGTAGCTCACGGATTCTTCGTTAACTCATTCTGCAGTTAGCAAAGGACAGTTCAACACAGAGGCTGTCGAAGGCAAACAGCGCAAAGTCGTTAATGAAACCCAATTGCAAAAGTTATTTTTAGCCCCGAATACATGCATTTAAGTAAGAAAAAATCGTTTCCAAATTTGACAACCCCTTTGAAAATTTTGGGGCTCTAATAACCTTGTTACTCTGTATTTTCTTTTCTGTTTAAAAACTGCTGACTGTTGGTTTCCCTTTAAGTAACTGAAAATTCAAACCGAGGATGCCAAACATTTGTCAAGATGAAATAGGATTTAGTGTTTCTGCAGAAGGGTTCGGTGTTCCCGTCACGCCATATAATAAATGGCTCCCTATGCTAGTATTAACAATTGCGTGGCGAGGCAGGGGCGTACGTATTTCACTCTCAGGAATAATCCTGAGCTTACAGTAACATTCTCGGGATGCAGAAGACAATGCAGACTGGATATGAAGTCACTTTTTCCATCATTCTATTGGTTACAGGGTATTTATGGACAATAGTTTGGTTTTAGTGAGATTTTCTGTAATCCTGCGTATACATAAAGGTCACTATAAAATATCGAGGTCATTTTATAAGTGTTATGTCTCATTGCCAAAAAGGGGTGTCCAGATCTGCTGCCCCCATGGCCAAACCTCTTGCAATGTCCTTACTAAGCAGCTGCAACACCACTGCCTGCGTCGGCGATAAAGCCATGGAAGCTTCCCGTGGCCGATCTTTAGATTCCAGCCTATTATTGTTGAGCGTGGCTGTTAATGGAAAATCAAAATAGGCATGACGCAGACTTAGTCTTTTAATTATTGTCCTGTTTGGGGGTTGAGTTTGATCAAGGGTGGACATATCATTGGTGCATCCTGTGGGGCTACACAGGGCCCAAGAGGTAAGAGGGGCCATTACTACCCCCAAAGAAGGCACAATTTTGCATTTTTCAGAGCTCTTGGGCTGCAAAGGGCTCATATATTGTTCTTGCATGGGGTCTATTTTCTGTCTGTGTCCACCATTGGGTGTGATCACAAGTTTTGTACACTCCTGCATCTATCGGCTTGGAGATGTATGAGTGAGTTGACTTGGGGCTACATGGATTGAGTATGGGCAAAGCATGAAAAAAGCGAGGAGAAAACACACAGTACTTGGTCAAAGACAATGACGTGCAGATGGCCTCAGGTTGAAGGGTTTCCTGTTGGAACTCCCTATTTTGCACCAAATCGGGAGCACCAACTGCGTATTTGATACTAATAATATAGTGTAGAAATAACCAAACTCTAAATTACCTAAAGTAATTAACTCAATAATCGCTACATAGGTCTCCCAGGTGTGAGCAATTTGATCCCTCTCTCAGTGGGGGGAGCTTTCTCGGCTAGGTCCAACTCTTGTGAAGTTAAATGGTGGTCCGAACATGACCTTTCCATATTGAAGATGATGTCCTCATTTGTGGATAAACTTTTTTTTTACTGGAGCAGTCGTTTATTGGCTGTTCATGTGATTCATGGATGGATCTGGCACACCATAGAGGGATCCTAAGAGGGAGACCCTGCGAGCCATCAAATATCATAATCATGCATTATGCAAAAACGTTGCATTGATACAATCACTCTACATGAATAAGAAGCAAATAGATGCCAGGCTCAACCTCCCGACTGTGGAGCTGGCAAAAGGGAAGAATGGGCATTATTTTTACAGACACTTTCCAATTTCCATTCCGCCATCGTTGAAAAGGCAGATTGCATAATTCTGTCCTGGACATTGGCGTTTAGTATTCCGGCGGGTTTAGGTTATCCCGACAAGTCTGAAATAAGACGTTGATCCCAATCAGTATTCATTCCAACATACAGTAATAACATGGTGTACGACTACATCACAGCGGGAGGGGGTTATCTCACTGCTCGGAGAGCACTGCGGATAAATGGCGGCTTTAAGCATCTCATTATATTCTTTATAGATATGAAGCTTAATACACCTGGTACAGCAACATTATACCTTGTGCTGGATATTCAGCCCGGTTTATCGGACTGGACTGGTTGATTGGAGTATATAGCGGATGGTGACCTCTTATTAAATCCTTGCACTGGTACAGGTTCAGGTTTTAGAAGACCATCTGAAGGTTTGTTAAGTATAAGCCTCAGCACAATATATAGCATTGCCTTTTCTTTTTAATGGTTATAGACTCTTGATCTCAGTATGATTACCTGTACATCTGGTAAAAAACGTGAGCCGTAATGACCTGCCATAAATAGCCCCCTTGTGTGCATTATATTTCAGATGGACCTGACAACTCGACACAAATTGACAATGAGATTTGGGATCTTCATAGAGTTGACATTTCACATGTACATAACATATACAGTATGTAGCATATCGGCATAGAGGGAGCACTAAAGTAATGATCAAATCGAGCCCTTATTACGGCATCAGGTTTTGCCTCTGAGAGCAGAAGAGCCTCGTCTTATTATGACTATTTGGTCTAATTATCACCTCCTTCTCGTCTACAAGTGAAGTTCCTCTGAAGAGGGATGTCCTGTCAATTGTAAAAGAGATAGGACTTTCACGCTGTAATACTGTGGGTTACTGCAGAGTAACACAAACTCCACTAGATGGCAGCAGAGTGAAAAATGAGCTGAATATCCTGCAATGCAGCAGACCAGCAGAAATACAGCAAAACAACCACTAGGTGGCAGCGGAATAGTCAGAGAGCTGAGTCGATACCAGAGAATAAAGCAGTACAAAGGGGAAATCCAAAACACAAGAGTCAGAAGAGCGCAAAAGGTCAGTGCCCGTCAATAGCTAAGCTAACAGATGGGAGACACAGGATCAGGTCAGGGACGAGCTAAAGTCTAATACCAGGGAATCCAAACACACAGGGAAATAAGCAGCAGGGTCAGGTAGGAGGAAGGTCAACAGACACGGGTAGGGTCAGATGAACGCAGCAGGACAGATCAGGAACTCACCAGAGCCAGCTAAACACGCCAAGGTAAGCAATATAACTGGCACTGCACACAGGTTGCAGAACAGAGATATAGCAGACCGGACACCGGAACGAGGCAGGGAAAATTAACCCCTGACAAGACAAAAACCTGGCCTGGATCATGCAAGGACCATACAAACACATTACCATACAGACAGGATGACAACAGCATAGTAACTTGTACAATAAATGGAGGCAAAGTAACTCGTCCAAAAATCTCACTTTGGACATGTAACAAGATAAATCTAGAGCGTCACAGCGTTCCTGCTGGTGCAAAGTTATTGTGGATTTTACCACGCTTCCCAACATCCCAATTGCAACATCTTGATCCATGAAGGGGTCTCTGTAAAGCAGACATTGACCTAATCAATGGAAAACCATCAATCATGTTGGATATTTTCTATTTTGAGCCTTTTCTGAAAAAAAATCTGGTAATGGAAATCCCCAGCAAAACAAATCCCCGATGATATATGGGCAAGGGAAGCTCCTAAGGTGGCATATTTAGGGCAACAAGGAACTGTGAGCAACAAAGAAAGAAGCCTTACTTTGTAGAGGAGTTGGTTTGAAGAGGACATGTCACCAAGTGAAAAGAGGCCAGTTTTTGTATTTATTTTTTTCTTGCTGGTCCCCCGAGTATTTTGCTGTTTTCTTTTAAAAAATCCTCCATACAGTTCCAGAGAGATTGGTCTTTTAATTAGGGCAAATTTTTATGGACTTGTCCAAGAGGGCGGTGCTCACAGTGCAATACTGCAGAGCAGCCTAAAGACACGTCCCAGAGGATCGTGTGAACTGAAAATTAGCAGTAAATAAAATGGCCCATATCTCTGGGACCGTATGGCAGATTTTAAAAAGGAAAAAATAGAATACTCAGGAAAGCAGCAGGAATCAAATAAGATCAAAAACTAGTCAGCTTTCACCTAGTAACAGTTCCACTGTAAAACCTTGAATGGGGACTGGTTACTGGGGAGGGAATGCCAATGTGTGCCAACCATCTTAACCCAGAAAATGATACAGCAATGATTGTATTATATAACACTTGTGAAAATATGGCATTTTGTGTAAATTTTAATGCTCCTAGCTGCATGAAATTTTTCCTATATACTTCATCATCATCATCATCGTTAAAGATTTGCTGAAGGGTGTATCTCCACAAGCCTTTAAATCAGTTGTGTGCTTACTCACAGCTCTGAAAGTCTTGCGAGCTGTTATCTGATCAAAAATTAATCTTTTTTCAGCATTTCTATAGCTCTTTCATACTTGTGCCCAAAAGCCGAACTTCTATGGTTGTCATGGCAACCTCGGAACTCTGAGCCGTTTCTCAGGTCTCCCAGGAAAGCTGAAATGACTCAAACCAACGTCCAACCTTTTTTTTCTTTTCTTACCCATCTACCTTATAATTACAACAGAGACAGGGAAAGTAAAGATATCACAATAAATGGCATTAATTATGTGTTATTAAACAATACTATGAAGAAGAAACTTTGTGTCTCAGCATACAGCACCGCTGCAAAGATTTAAGGACTAATAGCTGAAAATACACCTGTTTTAGAACCTACAAGCACCCGCGTATTCTGGCGTCAGTTTTCATTATGTTACCAATGTGCATAGTAGATGGGGGCCTTGTTACAGATTTTTTATTGTGACAAAAGAACTATGGGCAACTATAGAAATAAAAAAAAAAGAAAAGGCTATGGACAACTTTGAGACGGGAATTTTTTTTTACATGCAGTATGTTAGTGGTTATCTTTAGTTAATAAAATTGCACTAAGTTTCAGGCTGTAATCTTCCATCATTCATTTGTTATCAGACCTCTTGATATGCACTTTGTAGCAGATGTTTCACAAGTGGGAGTTTCTTCTCTGAAATATAGGCTGTATGTGAGGTCTTTGTGTCTCTTCCAGTAATATAGGCTGGATGTGATGTCTCTCTCTGTCCCAGTGATATAGGCTGGTCCCAGTAATGAAGTCTGGATGTGTCTTTGCTTCTAATATAAACTGGATGGGAGGTCTGTGTCTCACCCGGTAATATAGGCTGGATGTGATGTTTAATGGTAATATAGGCTGGATGTGACCTATGTGTGTCTTTCCCAGCAGGATAGACTGTATGTGAGGTCTGTACATCTTTCCCAGTAATAGAGGCTGGATGTGAGCTCTGTGTGTTTCTCCCAGTAATACAGGCTGGATGGGAGGTATGTGTCTCTCCCAGTAATACACCCCGGGCGGGAGGTCTGTCTCTATCCCAGTAATATAGGCTGGTTGTGAGGTCTGTGTGTCTTTCCTATTACTATAGCCTGCATTTGAGGTCTATGTCTTTTCAGGTAGTGTAGGCTAGATGTTATGTTTGTGTGCCTCTCCATGTAACATAGGCTGGACATGAGCTCTCTGTGCCTCTCTCAGTAATATAGGCTGGATGTGAGCTCTGTGTGTCTCTTCCAGTAATATAGGTTGGATGTGAGGTCTGTATGTATTCAAGGTTATGCTGTCTTCACTTGCTTTTATATTTCCACACAGCTTCACACTCTCCTTGTTTATGTTGTTTTTTCTCTGCCATCCATAAAGCTTTTGATAATTTCACCTTTCTCCAAAGCAAATCTGAGTACAACTTTCCCTCCTGCCACCCCCAACTCTAATATTTCTAACACCAAGAGTAGAGAGGGGAAGCACAGAGAGCAATTAGTAACATCAGGCTGGACAGCTCTCCCTGTAATACAGGCTGGATGTTAGCTCTGTGTGTCTCTTCCAGTAATACAGGCTAAATGGGAGGTATGTATCTTTCTTGTAATATACCCTGGTTGGGAGGTCTGTCTCTCTCCCGGTAATATAGGCTGGATGTGAGGTCTGCGTGTCTTTCCTAGTAATATAGCCTGGGTTTAAGGTCTCTGTGTTGTTTTACGTAATACAGGCTATATGTCATGTTTGCGTGCCTCTCCCAGTAACATAGGATGAACGTGAGCTCTCTGTACCTCTCTCAGTAACATAGGCTGGATGTGAGCTCTCTGTGCTTCTCTCAGTAATAGTGGCTGGATGTGAGCTCTGTGTGTCTCTTCCAGTAATATCGGGTGATTTTGAGGTCTGTATGTGTGGCGCCCCTGAGGTTCAGTCGCCACAGAGGTACTGCACCTTCTCCTAAGGTGTGGTGCCCCACCATCCAGGTAAGTTGGAGGCTCCTGACCACGCTCCAACACTCGCACCCCACACAATAGAGTAGTTCAGCATAACCACATTGCGGCTCTTTGCTTAGAGAGAAGCAGAGCCCCTTTGGTGGTTCAATGCTTGGAACACTAGACGTGCTGGGAGGTGGGTGGAGTTCAGAATATATATATGAGCGGGATGGTTTAGGATGACAGGTCAGTCTGACAGGAGGTCAGTGAGGGAGGAAGCCACTCGAGAGGAGTGGGGATCCCTGGAAGAAGGGATGGAGGAAGGAGTGCTGCAGCTGCCTCAGTGACCTGAGCCATCTGGCACGGAACAGGAAAGGAAAGAAGGAGAAGGACGTTGACCTGAAGCCTGAGCTTCCATAGAAGGGAAAGGACAAGTACGGAACGTAGGAGTAAAAGGGAACACAGAGGACGTGGGTTAGAGGAAGAACCCTGCCTTGAAGTTCTAAGCGCAAGGCCGAGGCCCGGTCCCCGAGGTTGTATGAACACTAATGGTTCTGCAGCAGACACCAGTGGAGTAGTGGGCTGTAAATGCACTACTCCCATCTAAGACTTGAGGGCACAACAGCAGTATGGATAGAGAGCCGGGACTTAGGAGTAGAGAGTCCCCGAAGCAGGCTACAGCTGTCTGCCATGCAAGTAGAGTTCTTGGGAACATCTGTCAGGAGGAACTCCAGTGTAACACGGTACTGGAGATCTTCACACTTAAAGGCGCTATAGAGGAGACGTTCAGGAAAGGCACATAAGTTGGCGGAGTGTGGAAGGGAGCTTTCCATCTTGCCTGGAGGTTGACTGAGTCCCTGACCCGGAGGATATGGCACAGAAGCGGGCACTACAGACTGTGAGTAAAGCTTTGGAACTACATGCCCTGGTGTCCTCCATTCCTTCCTGCGTCCGTCCGCCTGACACTGCTACATCCCCTGCACCGGACACTACATCACCCAAGTGTCACCACATCTACACTGCCCTGGGACAACAGCCCTGCCTGTGGAGGGCTATACCATCATTGCTGCACCACACCATCTGTCCAGGAGGATCTGCATGCAGCGTCGGCTTAACACCTCCCTTGTTGAACACCACAGGTGGCATCACGAACTATTCATCTAACTTCATTCCACCATTCACATCTTCCTATTACTTGGGCGCCCAGGGCCACGGTCCGGGTCACCGCCGCTGTGACACATCCCACTAACACCGGCCCGGTACCGGGTACCCCACAACCCTGGGAGGGCGACCCATATGTATTCAAGGTTATGCTGTCTTCACTTGCTTTTATATATCCACACAGCTTCTATCCTCTCCTTGTTCTTTTCCTCCTTTTTTATAGTCTTTTTCTCTGCCCTGCATAAAGCTTTTGATACTTTCTCCTTTCTTCACAACAAACCTGAGTACAATCTTCCCTGCTTCCACCTCCACCTCTAATATTTCTAACACTGAGAGTAGGGAGAGGAAGCACAGAGAGCAATTAGGAACAGGAGCTCTGAAAGATTTGTATCTCTTTTGCACATCATTCTGCTATATAGAGGACTTGCAGATATTCTGCAGCTGCAGAATGGTAGAACATTTTTTAAGGAAGTTTCTTAACTTTGCATTTAGGAAGCAAATTAATAATAAAGAAAGAATATTTTCTTTGAAGATGTACATGCCTTTAACTTATGCCATTACCTGTCCTATATTATATTTCTGTGATTTCTAGCCTTTGGTGACCCTGCTGGTTTTCTCCAATGCATTATAAGAGCACTACTAGACTGTACCACCACTGCTCTTGGGAACTCTTAGAGAAGACACATATGCCACCACCTCTGATCTAAAAATGGGGATCTGACCTCTATTATATTATTATGACATATCAGACTATGGGAAAATTCCTCAGATACTTGTTTTGTATTTTGTAAATTACTCAGTTGAGGAACGCAATGCGACACAGTACTTCTTGCTGGTCCTAATCCCACTATTCTACGCTAATCCCTTTTTTTGAAAAAGAAAAAAATATTGTTGCTGTGATCCCTGAAAGTTGACCCCCAGGGGCAAAATTAACCAGACAGTTTGATAAGAAATTAGCTTGGAGAAGTTGGTGGAATACATTTTTTGAGGTAGAGAACAGGAGAAAACCAGTTTGTTCACATCTTCTCCTTTATAATGCTGCATATATTGTATTTTTGTATCTTTGTAGGATTAACCATAAAAATATTGTGGCCCTGCAGGATATCCACGAGAGTCCCAGTCATCTGTACTTGGCCATGGAGCTGTAAGTAACTGCCTCGTCCTATGTAATACGTGTGAATATTACTGAAACTTCATAGAATGTGATATTCCCAATTATGATGAACCTATATTGATTGTGGATACTTCTCAATAGACCATGGAAATCAAGGTCCCAGAGTCTGGAGGAATAGTGGAGAGGCCACAATCCAAGCTGCTTGAGGTCTAGTGTGAAGTTTCCACAATCAGTGATGGTTTGGGGAGCCATGTCATCTGCTGGTGTAGGTCCACTGTGTTTTATCAAGACCAAAGTCAGCGTAGCCATCTGCCAGGAAATTTTAGAGCACTTCATGCTTCCTTCTGCCAACAAGCTTATTGGAGATGGAAATTTCATTCTCCAGCAGGACTTGTCACCTGTCCACACTGCCAAAAGTCCCAATACCTGGTTTATAAACAACAGTATCACTCTGCTTGATTGGCCAGCAAACTCGCCTGACCTTAACCTCATAAAGAATCTATGGAGTATTGTCAAGAGGAAGATGAGAGACACCAGACCCAACAATGCAGACTAGCTGAAGGCTGCTATCGAAGCAACCTGGGCTTCCATAACACCTCAGCAGTACCACGGGCTGATCACCTCCATGCCACGCCACATTGATGCAAAAGGAGCCCCGACCAAGTATTGAGTGCATTTACTGAACATACATTTCAGTAGCCCAACATTTTGGATTTTAAAATCATATTTTCAAGCTGGTGTTATAAATTATTCTAATTTACTGAGATAATGACTTTTGGGTTTTCATTGGCTGTAAGCCATAATCATCAACAGTAACAGAAATAAACACTTGAAATGGATCACTCTGTTTGTAATGACTTTATATATGAGTTTCACTTTTTGTCTTGAAGAACTTAAATAAATTAACTTTTCATCTATAGCGGGGATAAACAATAATAAATGTGTTGGTGTCCAACCACTGAAACCACCAAAAGTGTGAATGATTCCTTAGTGAGCATGTGCAATCATTGATCCATTCACTGTCTGAAAACCTCAAAAAGAGGAAAAAATCCTCCAAAAAATTCTGCATTCCCTGTGTGAACACTGCCACATGCGGATTATTTCTTCAGCACTGGTGTACCACACGGCCAATCCCTGATTGTAGACTGGCTGTTTCATTTGGTATTTATGCACCTGTGCAGCTGCCATTTTACTTGGGTCCGCTGCACCCTGTATTAGTGTAGATGCATTTAGGCCTGTCTGGTTTGTATCTGAATTTTTTGGAGGATTTTTTCCTCTTTTTGAGGTTTTCATGTTAGAGTAGGACTGGCAAGTGTAAGGAACTTTGACGCAGTTTGCCAGCTTCCGTATTAAGGCCTTAATATCCACCAATACCTTACATATATTGATATGTTTTTTGTGCACTTTTTATATTTCTTTCAGGGTGCAGTTGGGCCCAAATGGTTCTGCAAACTTGTGGCCTCTGTTCACACGGGATGCATTCTAGTTGGCACTGGGCAGCCCCCCTATATCGTGTTACTAAGGCCGGTTTCACATTAGCGCTTTTTAAGCGCACGCACGGCCGGGGGTAGCTCCGCCCCCGAGCCGGCTCTCTGCCCGGCGTGCCCGCCCCTTGCTTGTAGCGCCGCCTCCTAGCGCACAGCGGCGCCTGCGATCGGCGCACCCTATCTTTAGCATAGGGTGCGCAGATCGTGCGCAGGCCGTGCGCTAGTTGCGCTTTGACCTGCGCTGCGCACTTTTGACGGTGCGCCGTGCGCGCCAAAATCAAACTTTTCGGATTTTGGCGCGCACGGCGCACCGTCAAAAGTGCGCAGCGCAGGTCAAAGCGCAACTAGCGCACGGCCTGCGCACGATCTGCGCACCCTATGCTAAAGATAGGGTGCGCCGATCGCAGGCGCCGCTGTCCGCTAGTAGGCGGCGCTACAAGCAAGGGGCGGGCACGCCGGGCAGAGAGCCGGCTCGGGGGCGGAGCTACCCCCGGCCGTGCGTGCGCTTAAAAAGCGCTAATGTGAAACCGGCCTAAGAGGTTGTGAACCAGAAGCCCTGCATTCCCTGTGTGAACACTGCCACATGCGGATTATTTCTTCTGCACTGGTGTACCACACGGCCAATCCCTGATTGTAGGCTGGCTGTTTCATTTGGTATTTATACACCTGTGCAGCTGCCATTTTACTTGGGTCCGCTGCACCCTGTATTAGTGCAGATGCATTTAGGCCTGTCTGGTTTGTATCTCCATTCACTGTCTGTTGCACATGCTCACTAACAAATTCTTCACACAGGGAACTTTAGGAGCCCTATTCTCATGATCAGCCAGTTACCCAATGATCATATATTTATCACCTATTATGAGTAAGTGCTGTTTAATGGACACCCCCTTTAAGTTTTATTGAAGAAAAATATGGCATTGCGGCTCTTAGTCCATATAGTGTAGACTTGAATAGTGTCACCGGCCCTTTCCTGTATGGACCCCGCTGATGGACAGATCCATTTCTTTCCTCTTCGAAAAAGACTTCCTAGAAGAAGATGACATCAGTTCTACAGCCTCTATGGAAAAGGTTAATGGTGAAATGCAGCTTGTGGTTTCATATTAGGTAGGAAGAGAGTGGATTAAATGAGCCGGGCGGGTCTCATTATCTGCTGCCTACGGGTCCTTGGCAGTAGCACATTTAATCCACATGCACATAGCGGTTCTTCCGAGTGACTCACCTGCCCAGATATCCCTGTGCTGTAATCCCAGCGGCTTTTCGTGGCAGATAATTCATTGCTGTGACACCAGTGTGAATCATGACATCTCTGTACCTCACAGTGTCACAGGCGGCGAGCTCTTCGATCGTATCATTGAGCGGGGATATTACACGGAGAAGGACGCCAGTCAGCTTATCCGACAAGTCCTGGACGCTGTCCAATACTTACACAATATGGGAATTGTGCACCGTGACTTGAAGGTAATGAATTGTTGATATGGATATAATTCTAGGTTTATAATTTTACTATATACGTAAAAAGCCATTTATAAATGTATGACATTACTTATAGCCTGTTTTGTACTCCAGAGCTGTATTCGTAATTCTTCTGGCTGCCAAAAAAAAAAAGCGAACAAATGTTGACTAACACCCTTTAAGACAATTACTTTTAGTTATTTATTTTTCATCATTATGTATTACACTAGATTAAGGCCCGATGCTATCTGAGAGTGGACATTAGTGGAGATAGTGAAAGGTGAGAGGAGTGTATGTTGAGGAGTGGTGTTTTGAGGGTTAACATGGCAAGAGGTGTGCTGTGACGTCACCAGTTACAACTGCACGGAAGTTGTTACAACCCGGAAGCTGCTTAGGGCATTTATTATAGTAGATTAAGGCCCGATGCTATCGCATCGAGAGGATAGTGACACACCTCTTGCCATGTTAACCCTCAATACACACACACCTCCTCAACACACACTCCTCTCACCTTTCACCATCTCCACTCACATCCACTCACTCTTTCACTCCACATACGACCCTTTCTCTCACTCCGTCTCTCATACTCACACTGTCATCGTCGCTGCTCCATGATCCCTGACATCTTCTTCCGCCGGCGCCATCCTGGATCCCGACGTTGTCCACGCCGGCGACGTGTTCTTGCGGCCACGCCATCTTGAGTATTCTGAAATCCTGCGAGTGGACATTAGTGGAGATAGTGAAAGGTGAGAGGAGTGTATGTTGAGGAGTGGTGTGTTGAGGGTTAACATGGCAAGAGGTGTGCTGTGACGTCACCAGTTACAACCCGGAAGCTGCTTAGCGCATTTATTATAGTAGATTAAGGCCCGATGCTATCTCATCGAGAGGATAGTGACACACCTCTTGCCATGTTAACCCTCAATACACACACACCTCCTCAACACACCACACCGCCTCAACACACACTCCTCTCACCTTTCACCATCTCCACTCACGTCCATTCACTCTTTCACTCCACATACGACCCTTTCTCTCACTCCGTCTCTCATACTCACACCGTCATCGTCGCTGCTCCACGATCCCCGACATCTTCTTCCGCCGGCGCCATCCTGGATCCCGACATTGTCCACGCCGGCGACATGTTCTTGCGGCCATGCCATCTTGAGTATTCTGAAATCCTGCGAGTGGACATTAGTGGCTCACCATTGTCATTTTGAAACACGACTGCTACTTCACTGACAGTGGGATTATTGTAGCGTCGAGGGTCTTGAGTACGATCTTGTTTAATAGCCATAGTGATGTTTGGCATGACAGTTCCGTTTTGTAGAGATTTAATTTTTTCTTGTTCTTCCACATCACGTAACATTTGATAAGCTTCCACAAAAGGATTAATAGTTTGGATTTGAAGGGCAATAATGTTCATCAATGTAGGATGACATTTTTGATTTTCTTTACATCGTAAGCGTTGTTCGTTTGCGGTAGTGGTATCGAGAATGTAAAGTTGGGCAAATGCGCGTTGCTGGTCATCTGAGGGATGTAGTGTTTCAGTTCTATGATAGATCTGGCCATGTATGCGGAAACAGTATGGACCATATCCAGGAGGTGGTGAAATATTTGCACCCATGGAGGCAAAAGCAAAGGAACTGTTAATACTTCGAATATTATCCATGAAATTTTTGCTAAATTCACTTTGCCCTTTCAGCAAACGTGTAAAGACATCAGGATATTGTAGTATGGGTACATGGACTTTACCCTTCTGACAGCAGAGCGTAAAGTTGTTATCAGAAGGTATCTCTGCTACAAAATGCAAAGCTTCGCAATGCTCACATACATGGGTCATGTCACCACAGCTGTGTTCGGTAATACTATTTTCATCATTAGTGAAAATGTGAGGTTGTAGTAGAAGTGCATGTCCAACCGATGGGGTGCGCCTAGTTTTGAGACCAACGTATATTTGTCTTGGTTGCACTTTCTGCGGGCTAACTGCAGCTTGTATGTGAAGAAACTGTGCGTTGGTATTGACTAATGGTGGTATTGATAGGGAAGAAACAGATTGCTGATTAGTTATGTCAGTGAACGGCATATAGGATGAAGTGTGGTAGTAACTTGTTCCACATGCTGATGTGGAAGCATCCTGTTGTGAGTCTACTAATAATGATGAGGAAGAAGCCGTCTGTTGTTGGCGGTGATGGCGTGTAGAGGCTTCTTCAGCCAATGTAATAGATTTAGAGTTAGGGGATTCGTGTGTGAGACGACGGCGTTTATAAGCCTTAATCTTATCAAGTCGATGCTGTTTTTCCTCAGGAGTCTCATTAGCATGGCGTTGTTTTTGTCGTAGTGCTAAAGCTGCTTTCCTTTCACTGGCATTGGCATACTGTGCATCGGTATTGAATGGTGGTATTGATAGGGCAGAAACAGATTGCTGATTAGTTATGTCAGTGAACGGCATATGGGATGAAGTGTAGCAGTAAATTGTTCCACATGCTGATGTGGAAGCATCCTGTTGTGAGTCTAATAATAATGATGAGGAAGAGGCCGTCTGTTGTCGGCGGTGACGGCGTGCAGAGGCTTCTTCAGCCAATCTTATGGATTTAGAGTTAGGGGATTCGTGTGTGAGGCGACGGCGTTTATAAGCCTTAATCTTCTCAAGGCGATGGTGTTTTTCCTCAGGAGTCTCATTAGCACGGCGTTGTTTTTGTCGTAGTGCTAAAGCTGCTTTCCTTTCACTGGCATTGGCATACTTTTTGTTATGACTCATGTTGGCACAGGTAAAGGAGTCTATTTGGCAGTTATCTGGCAGTGAAGAAGGCGTCCTGGAGTATTGTAGAGTAAACAGATACTAATTGACCCTGTAATTGCCCAGCAGTAGTTATGAAGTGGTAGTGGCAAATTGGCCCTGTAGTTAGACACCGGCAGAGGAGCAAGGCAGCAGTAGTTATGGCGGTAGAGGCAAATTGGCCCTGTAATTAGACACCGGCAGAGGAGCAAGGCAGCAGTAGTTATGGCGGTAGAGGCAAATTGGCCCTGTAATTAGACACCGGCAGAGGAGCAAGGCAGCAGTAGTTATGGCGGTAGAGGCAAATTGGCCCTGTAATTAGACACCGGCAGAGGAGCAAGGCAGCAGTAGTTATGGCGGTAGAGGCAAATTGGCCCTGTAATTAGACACAGGCAGTGAACAGTCAGAGGAGCAAGGCAGCAGTACTTATGGCGGTAGAGGCAAATTGGCCCTGTAATTAGACACCGGCAGAGGAGCAAGGCAGCAGTAGTTATGGCGGTATTGGCAAATTGGCCCTGTAATTAGACACCAGCAGAGGAGCAATGCAGCAGTAGTTATGGCGGTAGAGGCAAATTGGCCCTGTAATTAGACACCGGCAGAGGAGCAAGGCAGCAGTAGTTATGGCGGTAGAGGCAAATTGGCCTTGTAATTAGACACCGGCAGAGGAGCAAGGCAGCAGTAGTTATGGCGGTAGAGGCAAATTGGCCTTGTAATTAGACACCGGCAGTAAACAGGCAGATGACCAAAGCAGCAGTAGTTATGGCGATAGAGGCAAATTGGCCCTGTAATTAGACACTGGCAGAGGACAAAGGCAGCAGTAGTTATGGCAGTATAGGCAAATTGGCCCTGTAATTAGACACCGGCAGAGGACAAAGGCAGTAGTTATGGCGGTATAGGCAAATTGGTCCTGTAATTAGACACCGGCAGAGGAGCAAGGCAGCAGTAGTTATGGCGGTACAGGCAAATTGGTCCAGTAATTAGACACCGGCAGTAAACAGGCATAGGACCAAGGCAGCAGTAGTTATGGTGGTACAGGCAATGCCAAGCGTCCGCACAGCAAGTCGGCGTGAGGTAAATGACGCAATTTCACGAATGCAAGATGGCGTCGGCGAAATCTCGCGAGATTTCGCCGACGTCGTTAACACCTCTTGCCATGTTAACCCTCAACACACCACACCGCCTCAACACACACTCCTCTCACCTTTCACCTCCACTCATGTCCACTCACTCTTTCACTCCACATACGTTCCTTTCTCTCACTCCGTTTCTCATACTCACACCGTCATCGTCGCTGCCCCGACATCTTCCTCCGCCGCCGCGATCCAGGATCCAGACGTTCTCCAGGCCGCCGACATGTTCTTGCGGGACGCCATCTTGGATTTCGTGAAATCCCGCGATATTCAAGATAGCGTCGCCGCAACATGTCGCTGGCGTGGACAACATCGGGATCCAAAAAGATGGCGTCGGCGAAATCTTGCGAGATTACGCCGACGCCATTTTGGATCCCGATGTCGCCCACGCCAGCAACATATTCTTGCGGGACGCCATCTTGGATGTCGTGAAGTCCCGCGATATTCAAGATGGCGTCTCCGCAACAACATGTCGCTGGCATGGGCGACATCGGGATCCAAAATGGCGTCGGCGTAATCTCGCGAGATTTCGCCAACGCCATCTTTTTGGATCACGATGTCGTCCACGCCAGCGACATATTGTTGCGGCGACGCCATCTTGAATCTCGCGGGATTCACGACATCCAAGATGGCGTCCCGCAAGAACATGTCGGCGGCCTGGAGAACGCCTGGATCGCGGCGGCGGAGGAAGATGTCGGGGCAGCGACGATGACGGTGTGAGTATGAGAAACGGAGTGAGAGAAAGGAACGTATGTGGAGTGAAAGAGTGAGTGGACATGAGTGGAGGTGAAAGGTGAGAGGAGTGTGTGTTGAGGCGGGGTGGTGTGTTGAGGGTTAACATGTGCGTGTGTGTGTGTGGTGACGTCACCGGTTACAACTGGACGGAAGTTGTTACAACCGGAAGCTGGTTAGGGCATTTATTATTATAGATTCCTGGTGCCATGCTAGCAGACTTGCGAATGAAACTCTGGAGTATCTAATTAAATTCACACAGAGGTCTCATGAATTTTTGTGTATTGATATACTGTATATAGAGTATATAAGAGATGCCAGAAATGTACATACAGTTGTGTGAAAAAGTGTTTGCCCCCTTCCTAATTTCCAATTTTTTTTGCATGTTTGTCACAATTAAATGTTTCCGATCAGCAAACAAATGTAAATATTAGACAAAGATAACACTAGTAACACAAAATGTAGTTTGTAAATAAAGGTCTTTATTATTAAGGTAAAAAGAAATCCAAACCTACAGAGCCCTGTGTGAAAAGTGATTGCCCCCTAAACGTAATAATGGTTGGGCCGCCCTTGGTAGCAACAACTGCAATCAAATTTGAAATAACTGGCAATGAGTCTTTTACAACGCTCTGGAGAAATTTTGGCCACTCATATCTTTAAAATTGTTGTAATTTAGCCACATTGGAGAGTTTCCAAACAAGAACCGCCTTTTTAACGTCATGCCACAAACTCTCAATCAGATTAAGGTCAGGGTGTGTTTTGGATCATGGTCCTGCTGCATACTCTAAGTGTGCTTCAGCTTGAGGTAACGAACAGATGGCCTGACATACTCCTTCAGGATTTTTGGTAGACAGCAGAATTCATGGTTCCATTTACCACAGCAAGTCTTCCAGGTCCTGGAGCAGCAAAACCGCCCCAGACCACCACACTATCACCACCATATTTTACTGTTGGTATGATGTTCCTTTTCTGAAATACTGTGTTACTCCTAAGCCAGATGTAATGGGACATAGATCGTTCAAAAAGTTAAACTTTTGTCTCGTCAGTCCACAGATTTTTCTTCCAAAAGGCTTGGGGATTATCAAGATATTTTCTGGTAAAACTGAGACAAGCTTTTATGTTCTTTTTGCTGAGGAGTGGTTGTCATTTTGGAATGCTGCCAAGCAGACCATTTTTGCCCAGTCTCTTTCTTATGGTGGAGTCATGAACACTGACCTTAACTGAGGCAAGTGAGGCCTGGAGTTCTTTGGATGTTGTGGGGATTTTTATGACCTCTTGGATGTGTCATCTCTGCGCTCTTGGGGTATTTTTTGTTGGCCGGCCACTACTGGGAAGGTTCACCACCATTCTTTGTTTTTGCCATTTGTGGATAATGGCTCTCATTGTGGTTCACTGGAGACCCAAAGTTTGAGAAATGGCTTTATAACCTTTTCCAGACTGATAGATCTCAATTACTTTGTTTCTCATTTGTTCCAGAATTTCTTTGGATTGCGGCATGATGTCTAGCTTTTGAGGAACTTTTGGTCTACCTAACTTCATCAGGCAGGTCTTGTTTAAGTGATTTCTTGTTTGACAATAGGTGTGGCAGTAATCAGGCCTAAATGTGGGTAGGGAATGATAACTCCGCTTCCCAAAGATGTGATAAACCACTGTTAATATGTTTTAAGGATGGGGGGTGGGGCAATAACTTTTTTACACAGAGCCCTGTAGATTTGGATTTATTTTTTCTTAATAATCAAGACATTCATTTTTTAAACTGCATTTAGTGATTATAGTGATTACTTGTGTTGTCTTTATCTAATATTTACATTTGTTTGGTGATCTGAAACATTTAAATGTGAAAAACATGCAAAAGAATAGGAATCAGGAAGGGGCAAATACTTTTCACACAACTGTACATGTAAGGCCTCTTTCACACATCAGGTTTTCGGCGTCAGGCGCGATCCGGCGCTTTTGACTAAAACCGGATCCGGCGAAATGCAATGCCGGATCCGGTTTCCCCCCCATTGACTTGCATTAGAGCCGGATCGAGCCGGATGGCCATGCGTTTCATCCGATTTTCGCCGGATCCGGCAATGTGACGCGATCCGGCGTCTGGAAAAAACGGCTACTGTAACGTTTTTTGTCTCCGGCGAAAAAGCCGGACACGCCGGATCCGGTGTGTCCGGCTTTTTCATACAATGAAAGCCTATGAGCGCCGCAATGCGCCTGATCCGGCGCCAGCCGGATCCGGCGGCCGGATCCGGTTTCTTTGGTCTGAGCATGCTCAGTAGCTCTGCCCACAGGACATATATAAAAGCAAGACAATGGGACCCTCAGCCACACCCAACATGCCACCCAAGCCAAGAACCAGGAGCAGGAGAAGGCAGCAGACATCTGCAGCAGCAGCACCATCAGCACCACCCCAAATGGAGCAGCATGCTGAACAACGGGAGGGGAGTCCAGCAGCAGATGAGAGACGGTAATTATCAAATCCCCCATTCCTCCAAACTAGGGCTATGGAATATCAAGATATTCATTGGCCCTTTGTTTCTCTTTATTCAACAGCCGCCCAATAGATGCAGCAGCAGCAGCAGCAATGGCAGCAGCAGAAACACCACCCACAGCCATGGAGTCTGGCCATGAGGAAGACAGCACATCTTCTGGGAGCCCTCCCTCGCATCGTCAGCGTTTGACGGTAAGTTTTTATTTCCAAAATCCATCATCTCTGTAATATATGTGTATTCATTGCCTTTTATTTCAAAACAGGAATCACAAGATGAAGAGGAGCTCCCAGAAGAAGAAGGAAGGGGTGGACAGACACTTGGAGTGGGCTCACAATTGGTAAGTTTTTTTGCATCAAACGCAGAAACACAACATCACACTACACACAACACATAGAAAACAATGTTCTGCAGACCACACACAGCAAACAAATGCCTACATCCAAAGACATAACATTTTTTGTTTTCTTCTCTAGTCTTCCCAATCTGGTGCTCGGCCAAGAGGTCCTCGCAGTGCCTCCCAGGGTCGTCGGCGACAGCAACGCGGCGGTCACCAGCGTGTAAGTATAAATATTTTTGCTTTGTTTTTTTTGCACTTTTTATTTCATTTCTTTTGTGGAGGCTAATTATGTTATTTTTGTCTTTTTCTTTAACAGCCTTCACAGCGTGCTCCCGACTCTGACGGTGAGGATGGAGGGATTGATGTGGACCGCCTCATCGATCTCGTCAGAGAAAGGGAGCCGCTCTGGAATATGGCTGACCGCCGCCACGCTGACCTGATCGTTACCCGACGACTCTGGGAGGAAATCTGTTCGCTCCTTGTGGACCGCTGGGAGGACCTCGAAGCTCGGGCCCAGATTAAAGAGCGTAAGTATATACAGTACCGGTTGCTTGATGTAAACCAGTGTTTCCCGAACTCCAGTCCTCGTGGTCCCCACGGATCATGTGTTCAGGATTTCTATTTACTTTGGAAATCCTGAAAACATGACCCCTGGGGACCATGAGGACTGGAGTTTGGGAAACACTGATGTTGTATACTAACCACTTTGTCCTTTCTCGTTTCAGGGGAGAGAATTGTGAAGCGGTGGCGGTCTGTGAGGGATCGTTTCAAGAAGGAGTTCAATAAAGAGATGCGGGCCCCGAGTGGATCTGGAGGACGCAGGAGCAAGTACAAGTACGCACGAGCCCTGTCGTTCCTCCGGGAGACAATGCTCACCAGAAGGTAAATATTACACACCACATGTGACAAAAAAATGTTTAGATGTAACTTTTTTTTTTTCAGCCAGGGCCATACCATGTCACTATTTTAATTGTTTTTTTTTCTCTTTATTCCACAGCACGGTGAAGAGCACTCGGGAGCCTGCACGATTGGACCCTTCTGAGGCGATCCCTGAGGAGACCGGCACCGAGGGACACTTCGACCACCCCGGTACATCTGCACCTTCCCAGCCTTCCCACACATTCGACCCATCTGTCCCATCCACCAGCACAGGAGCATCGTGGCCGCCTACATTACATGAAGCTGCTGGTGAGGAGATCGCTTTCCCTTTACCCCACCCTTCTGCCCCTGCCACCTCTAGTACACCTGCGGGTACTGGGCGGCAGAGGGGTCAGGAAAAGACTTATGCGCCAGAGTTCTTGCATCTGAATGCATCTTTCCAGAACTGTCTAAAAGTCTTGTCAGAGCAAATCTCCGCAGGCTATCAGCAGATCAACTCCAGCATTCTGGAGGTGAAGACACTTCTGCAAACCATGCATTCAGAAGCAAGATCTTCGCCAAACCACACCTTTTTCAGGTCTGTTGTGGAGCGCATGGAAACGCTCTCTCCTGCCCAGCAGATGCATGTAATGCATTCATGCCACGCTGCTCTCCAGCAAGTTACCTCCCAACCTCCTCCTCCCACCACAGTAGTTCCTCCACCTGCACCCCCTCCAGCCACTTTCCATCCTCCCCCTCCTATTACATCTACACCCCCTCCAGCCACTTTCCATCCTCCCCCTCCTATTACATCTACACCCCCTCCAGCCACTTTCCATCCTCCCCCTCCTATTACATACCAGCAACCTCCCCAGTACCAGCAACCTCCCCAGTACCAGCAACCTCCCCAGTACCAGCAACCTCCCCAGTACCAGCAACCTCCCCAGTACCTGCAACCTCCCCAGTACCTGCAACCTCCCCAGTACCTGCAACCTCCCCAGTACCTGCAAACTCCCCAGTACCAGACATCTCCCCACTTCCAGCAACCTGCCTCGTACCAGACATCTCCCCACTTCCAGCAACCTGCCCCGTACCAGACATCTCCCCACTTCCAGCAACCTGCCCCGTACCAAACTCCTTCCCCATACAACTTGCCATCAACATCATCTGCTCCTACAGTCCCTGCCCAACCCTCCACTCCACCACCCACCACCTCTTCTGCTTCCCACATGTCCACCCATTCTGTAGTTTTTTCCACACCTTCACCTCTAACTGTTCCTTCCCCACCACGATCCCAGTCCTCTCTCCACACTCCCAGTGTCGAAGTGTCCCGCAGCCCCTCCAGCAGTATTTCCACCACACACTACACAGATTTATAATGTGTGTATTTAAATAAAAATGACCAGTTTTATGGTTTCAAAGCTTTATTAAACAAGTTTATTAAAATTTTAAAAAAGTTTACTAAAAAAAACATTTTTCAATAAAAGTTAAATTATTTAGCACTGGTTGTCTGTCATTTCTTTCTGCGGCGAAAAAGGTTAAATACAGGGTATTTAAAAGGTGAAATGGTATTCAAAACTAGGTATATAACTGTGGGTAAATTTTAGCTTTTTGCCACAGTTGTGTTCCTGGTTGTGTTTGAAGCAAAGTATTTCACCTAAAAAGTTGTGTTTATTGTTGGTGATTTCCTAACAATGTACACAACTTTTGTTAAAAGGTGAAATACTTTGCATAAAACACAACCAGGTACACACCTGTGGCCTAAAGCTAAAAATAGAGACCATGACAAGATAGCCAACTTTGGTTGGCAAAGGTATATACTGTTGGTACAGAAGGTACACAAGTTTGGTTAGGGCACAAATCTTTCACACTCTGTCATCCTGCCAGTGTACTCAGCCTTGAGGTGACATAAAGTATAGTGCAAAATTGTCCCTCATTACTGAAACCGTCACAGAACTTCTAGTGGTAATGTCCTGGTAATCTTGCAAGGTGGTTTCTTCAGAGGTGTCCTCAATGGAAATGGGTTCCTTGCAGATAACAAAATTGTGGAGTACCACGCACGCTTTGATCACCTCGTCCACAGTTTCTGTCTTGAGGTTGATCGCAGTCAATAGGACCCGCCATTTGGCTGTCAGAATACCAAAGGTACATTCAACCATTCTTCTTGCTCTTGTGAGGCGGTAATTAAAAATGCGTTTTGGTCTTGTCAATCCTCTGCTAGAGTACGGTTTCAAAAGGTGTTCTGACAGCTGGAAGGCTTCATCCCCTACACAGACAAATGGCATAGGTGGACCAGATGTTTGCGGCAGCGGTCTAGGGGGTGGGAACTGGAAGGTGTTTCCATACAGTTTACGCCCCATGGCAGACAGTTTCAAAACTTGAGAGTCATTGGAGCGGCCATAGGCCCCAATATCAACCGCAATAAATTTGTATTCCGCGTCAGCGATGGCCATGAGGACAATTGAAAAATATTTCTTGTAATTGAAATATTCCGATCCCGATCCAGCTGGCTTTACAATGCGGATATGTTTCCCGTCCACAGCGCCCAAGCAGTTGGGAAACTGACATATCTGTTGAAACTTGTCAGCAATTTCAATCCACCTCTCTGTTGTGGGCTCTGGTAAAAACTCTTCAGCTAAGGAGTCCCACAGTGCACGGCATGTGTACTTCACAATTCCAGATATGGTAGAAATCCCGAGTCTGTACTGGAAATGCAGTGACGAAAGGGATTCTCCAGTTGCAAGAAATCTGTGGGGAATTAAAAAACAATAAATTAGTTTTAAATCACAGCATTACATACCAAAACTGAGCTATAACACTTGGAGATACAAACTACCACCAACAAGATTGCAGTGAAAGTGTGCTCTGATGCGATCACATCCAATAAATGTGGCTTACCTTAAAGTCACCATCAGACGCTCTGCGGGTGAAACAGAGAAGCGGCAATAGGTGTCCGCTTTTCTTATGAGGTGTGCAATGCGCTCCACCAAGTAATCAAAATTCTCCATTTTCATCCTAACATATCCAAAAAATTTATCCGGGTTTCGTCGAAGGTCCATGCAGAGTGTAGAATAGACCCCACGCGTCATTCTCTTGGCTGTGATGGGGTGGATCCACAAACGTCGTCTACGATGCCTGATGCGCTGCTGTCTCGCTCTCTCCTTCTCCAGAACAATCGCCCTCAAACGATTCGCCTCCGCTATAAAATCCGCCAAATTCTTCAAAATATTTCCAATGACAACATCCATCTTCGCCAGTAACTTGCTCTTCTCTCCAACCTGCACTTTCTCCTCGACAACCTGTCAAAGAAGGGCTGTAGGAACACTCTATATATAGTTTTCCAGTAGCCAATCCCGTTCGGAAGGCCACAAGGGTCAATTTTAAAAACCGGACCCGGCGTAATCCGTCGAAAAACAGATAGAAAAACGGATGAACCGGATGAGACGGATCCGGTTTTGTCTGTCAAGAAAAAGACGGATCCGGCAGAAAACCGGATCCGTCACATCCGGTTTTACTAAACATTTGCCGGATCCGGCGTTCCGGCACGACGCCGGATCGCGCCTGACGCCGAAAACCTGATGTGTGAAAGTAGCCTTAAGGTTTCCATAAGCCATAAATGTTTCTACCATGAGTAAGGTCATCATTGGGACCATCATGCTTACTGGTCTGTTATAAAAAGTATGGAGGCAACCCGCGAAGCTGGATTCATGCCAGACCCTGTAATGGTGAGAATGAGCATTGGGAAGTAGGGTACAGAATTAGAAGGGTCGATGGGTCCAATATCTGGTGGATCCTTATATCAGTCATGTTCTTCATGGATTAGATCTATGGGAGGTGGGAACCTGTGCATGGTTTCTCCTATCTGCTGGCACCATTGAATTCTAGACATGGCAAAAGAACCTGCTCAAGGAATAAGTAGGAGGAGGTGAGGACCTCCATGAATCTGCTTTCTTATATTATAATTTTAACGAACAGGCTTCTAGTACATTCTGAATGTCTCCCCCATTAATTTGCAATTATCATGATGCCTTTAGCCAGAAAACCTGCTCTATGCAACTCCTTTTGAGGACTCAAAGATCATGATCAGCGACTTCGGTCTGTCTAAGATTGAAGATGATGGAATGATGGCCACAGCTTGTGGGACACCGGGCTATGTGGGTAAGGACTGTTTAAGGGGGTTTTATGGCATCTTAAGTGATATGTTATACTATGAAAACTGTAAAATAGTGTTCAAAGAGGAACATAGCCTTTAATACAGCACGTTCATAGTCTCTGGTATAGGTGTATGTATTTATCGGTGACACTATAGGTGTACGTATTTATCGCAGACACTAGAAGAGTATGTACTGTATTTATCGCTATGACTGAGGTGTATGTATTTATCGCTGACACTATAGGTGTATGGATTTATCGCTGACACTAGAAGAGTACGTATTTATCACTAACACTAAGGTATATGTATTTATCGCTGACACTATAGGTGTATGGATTTATCGCTGACACTAGGTGTATGGATTTATCGCTGACACTATAGGTGTATGGATTTATCGCTGACACTATAGGTGTATGGATTTATCGCTGACACTATAGGTGTATGGATTTATCGCTGACACTATAGGTGGATGGATTTATCGCTGACACTATAGGTGGATGTACTTTATTTATTGCTGACTTGTGTAGCTCTTACAGAGGTTAACGTAAACCATGAGTAACATGTTGGAAACCAGTTGTGGGACATGAGATTATTGTGGAGCTAAAAAGTGTAGAGTGACCCCATTTACTAGTCTTCTTTCATCTCTTTTTTGATATATGTAGCCCCTGAACTGCTTGAGCAGAAGCCATATGGAAAAGCTGTGGACGTTTGGGCCATCGGGGTCATCTCATACATTCTGTGAGTATCTCACATGAATCTTTCTATGTCACATGTAAGCAAAGTCATCAGAAAGATTTGTGGTGTACTTGGCAAATAAAGGTCCTTCTATGGCCTATGAATCAAATGCTCTGAGTGGTTAGTTGAGGCCCCAACAGTCAAGAATTTCCTTAATTTCCATATAGGACAAAAAAGAAAGGGTGAAATGCCCAAAGATGTAATTGATATTCTTCTTTAAAAAAGTTTGGTTGCCTCTCTAGTTGATGAAATTCAACTCTGTATGGAGATTTATTCTCAAGGTAATGATCCATGGGAAAAAAATATGCAAAGTAGTCCACACCAGACTTGGATAACAGGTGTCCATACTGAGCTGGATCTCTTCTGTGAGCTGCTTCTAAAGCATCTCATTCAGTGAACCAGAATCTTGTGTTGTACTGATGAGGAGCAAGAACCCCAAAACAGTTCAGTATACAGATGGGTCTCTGATGTGGCTGGTATGTGCTACTTTATGAGATTTTTTTAATCTCCATACTAAATTGACTCTCTTCAATGACGTCATGATTGATATAGCCATCCAACAATTTTTCACACTCCCCGGCTGAGATATTTGGAGGACCCCGGGTTAGTTAGGGGTGGTAACTTCCCATTAGGTTTTGAGATAAAGGAAGGAAAGAGAAAATAAAATTGCCAAAATACCAGCTAAATAATTGTACTATAGTGTGAGTAAATAATACCGCTTTCCATTGCACATAACAAATAGATGAAATACTGCCTTGTCCCTATATATTTAGTGGTAGACAGACATACCAGTGTTATAAAGTGAGCAAGTAACAGGCTCTATGGTCCACACATTAAACTGCTATATCATTCCTACATAATGTCATATAGGGAAGCAATAACAATAGCCTAACAACAGTATCCAAATAATACTGCCATGCAGTGCCCAACTAATACCACATGCTGACCTAGCGATGCCAATGACAGCAGTGATTGAACTACACTTGCATTGTGGTAATCCTTCATTACTTGCTGATAAATACTTGGATTTTTACGATAATCTGACTAGAACAAAGCAAATCGTCACTGGGCTAAATTTTAGGGTTATTCTAAAAAAAAAGCCATACAGTGAAGGAAATAAGTATTTAACCCTTGCTGATTTTGTAAGTTTGCCCACTGACAAAGACATGAACAGTCTATAATTTAAAGGGTAGGTTAATTTTAACATTGAGAGATAGAACATCAAAAATAAAATCCAGAAAATCACATTGTATAAATTATATAAATTTATTTGCATTTTGCAGTGAGAAATAAGTATTTGATCCCGTACCAACCATTAAGTTGCTACAGACCAGATAAGGCCCCGTCACACATAGCGATCTCGCTAGCGAGATTGCTGCTGAGTCGCAATTTTTGTGACACAACAGCGATCTCACCAGCGAGATCCCTGTGTGTGACAGCGATCAGCGACCGGCCCCCCTGCCGATATCGCTGATCGCTGCAGGAAAGGCCAGGACTTTTTTTTTGGTTGCTGGTCTCCCGCTGGCCACCACGCATCGCTGCGTGTGACAGGCGGGAGACCAGCGATCTGCTGGTAACTAATGTACACATCGGGTATCCAAGGGACGTGCGTCCCTTAGATACCCGATGTGCACGTTAGTTACCAGCGCGCTGATGCAGGGAGCTGGTAACTAACGTACACATCGGGTATCTAGGGACGCACGCATCAGCGCGCTAGTTACTAACGTGCACAGCGACGCCGGGCGCTGGGCGTCGCTGTGATCGCTGGTGAAGCTGTCTGTTTGACAGCTCACCAGCGATCACATAGTGATTCACCAGCGATCCTGACACATTGATATCGTTGTCAGGATCGCTGGTGAGTCGCTATGTGTGACTCCAGTCTTAGATGCTTCTAATCAGCTTGTTACCTGCATTAAAGGCAGCTGTCTTACATAGTCAGCTTTATAAAAACCTTTATAAAAGACTCCTGTCTACAGACTCAATTAATCAGTCAGGCTGTAACCTCTACAACGTGGGCAAGACCAAAGAGCTTTTTAAGGATGTCAGGGACAAGATCATAGACCTGCACAAAGCTGGAATGGGCTACAAAACCATAAGTAAGTAATAGTAAGAAAATGGAAGAAATACAAAATGACTGTCAATCAACATCGATCTGGGCCACCATGCAAAATCTCAGCTTATGGGATATCCTTGATCATGAGGAAGGTGGGAGATCAGACTAAAGCTACACGGGGGGAACTTGTTATTGGTCTCAAGGCAGCTAGGACCACAGTCACCAAGAAAACCATTGGTAATACATTACGCCATAAAGGTTTAAAATCCTGCAGTGCCCGCAAGCTCCCTCGGCTCAAGAAGGCACATGAGCAGGCCCGTCTGAAGTTTGCCAATAAACACCTGGATGATTGTGTGAGTGATTGAGTGAAGGTGCTGTGATCAGAAGAGACAAATATTGAGGTCTTTGGCATTAACTTAACTCACCATGTTTGAGGGAAGAGAAATGCTGCCTATGATCCAAAGAACACTGTCCCCACTGTCAAGCATTGAGGTGGAAACATTATGTTTTGGGGGTGCTTCTCTGCTAAGGGCACAGGACTACTTCACTACATCAATGGGAGAATGGATGGAGCCATGTACCATAAAATCCTGAATGACAACCTCCTTCCCTCCGGCAGGGCATTAAAAATGGGTCGTGGCTGGGTCTTCCAGCAAGACAATGACCCGAAACATACAGCCAAGGCAACAAAGCAGTGGCTCAAAAAGAAGGACATTAAGGTCATGGAGTGGCCTAGCCAGTCTCCAGACCTTAATCCCATAGAAAACTTATGGAGGGAGTTGAAGTGCCAAGTTGCCAAGCGGCAGCCTTAAAAATTTTAATGATTTAGAGATGATCTGCAAAGAGGAGTGGACCAAAATTCCTCCTGACATGTGCGCAAACCTCATAATCAACTACAAAAAAACATCTGACTGCTGTGCTTGCCAACAAGGGTTTTGCCACCAAGTATTAAGTCTTGTTTGCCAGAGGGATCAAATACTTATTTCTCACTGCAAAATGCAAATAAATTTATATAATTTATACAATGTGATTTTCTGGATTTTATTTTTGATATTGTATCTCTCAATGTTAAAATTAACCTACCCTTAAACTTAGAGACTGTTCATTTCTTTGTCAGTGGGCAAACTTACAAAATCAACAAGGGATCAAATAACATTTCCGTCACTGTATATTGTATAGGTGCTAACTAGTTGATCACTGGGGGTCCAATCCAGCGATCCCAAGATCAATGCCCTGGAAACCCCCCCTGAAGAACAGGGCTAATCAGCACCATCCTGAAAGGAGCAGAGGTGCAGCCTTTGCTTCATCCATTATCTACAGGACTGCCAAGTGCAGTTCTCAGCTATTTCTGTCAGTCCCATTGACAATGAATGGAATAGAGGCCAGTTCTCAGGGCTCTAGAGCACAAATACCGGGATCAATGGGTGTCCCAGTAGTCGGATGCCCAGCGATCAGCGAGTTACCCCCTATCGTTAATTTAATTTTTTGGCAATAACCCTTTAATCCTGTTTTCCATTGAGGCAGGATGATCCTATAAGCTAAGATACTGTTGATGATGCATGTCTCTCTTCTCGTTGTACCATTCTCCAGGCTTTGTGGATACCCACCGTTCTATGATGAGAATGACTCTGAGCTGTTCAATCAGATCCTAAAGGCAGAGTATGAATTTGATTCCCCATACTGGGATGACATTTCAGAATCAGGTACAGTACCCTTGTGTCTGGTCATCAAACCATTTTACCATTTTCTGGAAGAACATTTTTGAAAATCTATTCTGAAGAACCTTTCATCTCATGTTTCTGCTACTTTCCAATCCAAATGTTTTAAACTCCCTCAAAGTGAAAGGATAATCTTTTTATATATAGCAAAAAGAAAAACAGAAAATCTCAAGAAATGAAGGTTTAAGATAGGAAAAAAATAAGGTCTCTCCTGAAATAGATGAAATAATGAGATCTCCTGGGGATTGAGGTGCCAATGCTCCTAGAGGTTCCTTCACAGGAGTCATGTTGAGGACTAATTCCTTGATAGTTGTCCTGGCAGGTGTCATCTACAGGAATTTTAGTGTTTGATGTAATAGGAATCTTGATGAATGTGTTACTTCTTTTTATTTTGTATTTTTTATAAAGCCATAACTTTTTTGCTCCAAAAATAAAGCTAAACTCAATGATTGCAAGATGTCGAGGACCTGTGTCTATAAAATCAAGCCCAAATCATCAGTCATCTACCACCATGTTAGACTGATATGGCGTGTTTCTGCTAATATGCTATGCTTGCTCATTGGTGTAGTAAGCCATTTGGCCAAACATCTTTACTTTGGTCTCATCTGTTCAAAGGACATTGTTCTAGAAATGTTGGGGTAACTTCAGATGCAACCTCTTTTTATAACGACAAGGCTTTTTTTGGCACTCCTTCCAAAGAAGTCATACTTGTTCAGTCTTTTTCTAATTATGCTATCACGAACTTGAAGATTTAACAGGTTGCGCCTATAGAGTCTGAGCTGTAACTCTTGGGTTTCTGAAATTTCTATGAGCTGTGCACGGAGTGACCTTAGGGTGAATTTGCTGCAATATCCACTCCTGGAAAGATTGTCAACTGTCGTGAATGCTTTTCACTTTTGAATAATCTTTTTCACAGAAGGATGATGAATTCCAAATTGTTTGGAAATTGCCTTAAAACCCTTTCCAAATTGATGGGCAGTAACAACTGATTCTCTAAGATCATTGCTTATTTCTGTCCTCCTTGGCATTGTGCTTACACACACTGAAAATGCTCCAGACCAGCAAACTGCCAAAACTTCTGCTTTTATACTGGTATTCCCATTTTCTGATCAACAATTAATCAATGATATTTGACTCCTATTTCCTATGGAGGCAGTAAGTGTGTACTTAATTTTTCACACACTTTGTACAAAATTTGGCCCAGATTTTGGTAAGTAAATAGTAACATGGTATAATTTGTTGTTGTGCATACATCCTCAGATGAACCAAATTTTAAGACCTTCTAAGGACCACATTTTTTTTATTATGTCCTGATACAGAAAAACATAGAATTCAAAGAGGGTGTACTTATTTATTCTCATGACTGTATACACATATGAAAGTCTGCTGATCCCTACGAAATCAGTTGGGTTTCCCAAATTTTGCTCTTATGTGCATGGCCAGCTTAAGGCCTCTTTCACACTTCAGTTTTTTGCATCAGTTGAAATCCGCCAAAAAGTCAGACAAGCGGATCCGTTCTGAACGGATGCCACAGGATCCGTTTTCAGACGGATCCTGAAAAATGAGGAAATTTAAAGGAACCGCTGGTCGGGAAGGAGAGAGAGAGAGACTTCAAGAAGGCCTTTGACTCAGTGTGGCACCCAGGTCTGTTCCTGAAACTCCTGGAGAGCGGAATAGGTGGCAGAACCTACGACGTCATCAAGAGCTCATACACTGAGAATCGGTGCAGCGTGAAGGTGAATGGAAAGAGGACGGCCTTCTTCCGACAGTGCCGTGGGGTAAGACAGGGCTGCAGCCTGAGCCCAACTCTATTTAACATCTACATAAATGGACTGGCAGCGGCCCTGGAATCCTCCTCTGCCCCAGGTCTCAGCCTGCACGACCGAGAGGTGAAGATCCTGCTGTATGCAGATGACCTCCTGCTGCTTTCCCCAACCGAGAGAGGCCTCCAAGATAGCTTGGCCGTGCTGGAAACATTCAGCACCACATGGGCGCTGCCCATCAACCAAAAGAAGACCAAAGTCATGGTGTTTCAAAAGAGGAGTTCTAAAGAAACCTCCACTTCCTCCCTCACACTAAATGGTGCCACACTAGAGAAGACAAGCAGCTATACCTACCTCGGTCTGGAGCTAAGCCAAACCGGGAGCCTCAAGCAAGCAGCAGAGACCCTGAAAGGGAAAGCATGCAGAACCTTCTATGCCATCAGAAGACAAATGTACCACCTCAAACCACCGGTGAGAGTCTGGCTCAAGATATTCGACAGCGTCATCACACCTATACTGCTATATGGCAGCGAGGTATGGGGTCCAGCAACCTATCCAGACCAGAAAAAGTGGGATTCCAGCCCAACCGAAGTCTTCCATCTGGAGTTCTGCAAATATCTCCTCCAGGTACATCGCAGCACCTCAAACATAGCCTGTCGGGCAGAGCTGGGCCGATTCCCCTTATGGCTCACTATACACAAGAGGGCGCTATCACACCAGGCGCATATACAGAACAGCAACCCCAGCTCCTACCATCATAAAGCCCTGCTGAGCCAGAGCCAAGAGCAAGCCAGGAACCTCGGCAGCCAGCTCAACCAAAGTCAGCAACACACCCTAACTAAAGCCCAAATAAAAGAGATCTCAGAGAGCTGCAAGATGCAATACATAGAGGGTTGGAAGAGTGAATTGGAGAACTCCCAGAAACTCACCATCTACCGGTCACTGCGGAGGGACTACACACTGGCTCCATACCTGGAAAGGCTACGCCACCCCAAAGACAGGCAGACCTTGAGTATATACAGATTAAGCGCCCACAACCTAGAGGTGGAAACAGGGCAGCACCGACAGACATACAAGCCACAAGAGAACAGACTGTGCCAGCACTGCCAGCAGGGGGCTCTGGAAGATGAGGTGCATTTCCTGCTGCACTGCAACAAATACTCAGCAGTGAGGGACTCCCACTTCCAGAAACTTACCACCCATACCCCAGACTTCCCATCCATGGACGAGGAGAGGAAACTCTGCATCCTACTGGGGGAAGAAGAATCAATGGTGGAGGTCGCCGCCCAATATGTCACCACATGTCATAAGATGAGAGGAACTAAAGACCTCCAAATGGACAATCACTCCCCAAATTTTGCCCCCAACACCCCATCCCCACTACCCTAATCCACTCCCCTGCCACACTTCTTTTCTTGCTTTGGCAACACTAATTGTATTTTGGTCCTGCCAATAAAGCCTATTTGAATTTGAGAGAGAGAGAGAGAGAGAGAGAGAGAGAGAGAATTTTTTATTTTGTCCGGCACCCAGAAAGAATTTCGGGTTAAATGAGTGTCTGGAGGATCCGCCAGAGGAAAAAACGTTGCAAGCTCCGTTTTGAAATCTTTGAGGATGGTGACGGACAGCAACTTTTGGCGGATCCTCAAAAAAAACGGATGCAACGGACAGCAATCCGTCACAATCCGCCATTAATGTAAGTAAATGGGGAAAAAAAAAGGATCCTCAAAAGAAAATTGAGGATCCGTTTTTTTCAAAACCTGCCGGATTGTGACTGATTGTAAAAGACTGAAGTGTGAAAGAGGCCTAAGTAGGGCCGAAGCAGAGAACCTTATCTATGGCCTAACAGGGGGCGCGGACAGAGGCTCAACAGTTGGGACCACCCATTTATGAAGATGGTAAACTTGGGGTCCAATTCATTATTTGCAGGGTTTTCCTTTATTGTCTTGTATATGTTGACATTTTTGTCAAAATGGTGGACGTGGATCATGACGTTTGCAAAATATCTGAAATGTTCATTAATTGTATCTTTAACCATTTTTATTCACTCGGACAGGGGGAGATGGAGAACATTTGCACAAAAATATTGCCACTTAATGTTGTAATTAATGAAATGTCTGAAAACACCCAAAACTCCTAATGGCAAACATATAAAAACACGGGTGAGCACATATAAAATGGACTATTAATAAGGTGCAAATTAAATAAAACTATAAGGTGCAAATGAAAAACAGGAAAAAAAAACCCACAAAAAACTCAAATTAAAAAAAGTGCAAGATGCAATAATAAATACTTCCCTTACTTTGCATTTTGTTGAATTAAATAAATCAATGGAAAATACACGTTTTAAAGCCTGGAGCATCTCCAGTAGAAACTGAGTGCCATGATATGTTAGGAGTCGGATTCCTGCGTTTACTCAGCAGGGATCCAGATCTTCACATTCTGCACTCTCCTCCTATTTTTCCACCGCAGAGGAGATTGCCTTGCAGCAAATCTCTCCTGAGGCGAAGTCCTTCTGTCCTCTTACTGGGCATGCTCATGGGACGAGTCATGTGCTCAGGTCCCGCTCCAGTTCTCATTGGTCCATCTCAGAGATCTGGAAGCGTGCAGAAGGTCCCGGCTCCTATAAAAGGCGCACATGGCCGCTTTGCCATGCGCTAGTATAGACAATACGTGCTATGTGTGAATGGTGACGGATGTAGGATTCTGGTGACTGACTCATTTGAAACCCCTTCCCTCTGATATTACGCATGTGAATAGGGACTGAGTTAGTTTCAGCCCCAGCGCTCCTCTGCTTCAACTTGCACAGCTGCTAGCGTCCGACATTGCGCTTGCGCCTTGCCTTTGTTGCTTGGCGGCAGTGTCCATGCCGCGCTGCAGTAGCAGCCTCCTTTGCGTTCGCAGTTGTAACGCCACGCACACGGTAGGTCTAGACGGACGTAGTGCCGCTGTCTTGGGCTACTCCTGTGACCGTATACCGTGTGTGCGTTTTTTACTGAGTACTGTGACTACAACAGGCTCAGTTATTTGTGTACTTTTGGCATCTCCGTGAGTTTAACAAAGATTGCTCTGCACACCTGGGTGGAGTTTAACCCTGTGTGCAATTCCGTCATATTGCTCCTGCCACCACTTAGCAGCGGTTATTTCACCTACTGCACGTTGGACCCCGAGCGACGAACGCACTTTATTTGTATTTTTATTTAGTGCGTTCCGCCGTTCCTAACATGATATTCTTATTATTAATTATTTTTTTAAAAAAAACAGCAATTGAAAAGATCGTCTCTTGCTCTGGAGGACCAAACAGTATGATTTTAATGAACTCCCATGTAATGCTTCATTCTTCCTGCAGAGGTGCTACAGATGGGTTGCACACTTTCTGCCAGGTTCTCAGACTCTTCTAACCAAAAGAGGAATTTCCCGGAATGGACCACTTGTTTACCATATGGTGTCACTTATGTCTTCCAGCCAAAGATTTCATCCGGCACCTCCTGGAGAGGGAACCGGAGAAGCGATTTACCTGTGAGCAGGCGCTGCAGCATCCATGGTAAGACAGCCTTCATCTGCTCATCTGACTATGGATTTATCACGTCGTCCTAGTTCCGGGCACTTGGCCAACACTTATAAGAGAAGCTTCAACGATGAGAACAAACCTCTTATTTCCTTTTTCTATTCTCAAGCACGTACTATAGTCCTGTGCCAAAAGGCAGTCGGCTGGAGTGCGGAGCGCATTTATGTTTTTTCATCGCCTTGAATGCTTTCCTCGCTCCTCAATATCTGACATTCTGTAACACTGCACCCCTATAGTGGTCATATCAGATTATAAACAAGGTTTGCCTTTCTTAAGAAACAGCGCCACTTTTATCTACTGGCTGTGACGGGTACTGCAGCTTAAGTGAATATGGATAAGCTGCAATATCAAATACAACAACATTGGCAAGAGTGACGCTCTTTCTAGGAAAGAAAAAACAAACCTGTTTTTGGTCATTTAATAACCACGACAATAGTCTGCTGCTCTCCAACTTTTGTTGAACCACAGTTCCCAGCATGTGCTACCAAAATGTGACTATCAGGGCATGCTTAAAATTGTAGTATGGCTTCAAAAAGAGAACAGCAAGTAGCAGGTTAGATGTCACTGACTCTTTGGGTTCTATTTTCTTCATTGTGTATATCTGTTTTTTTTATTTTATTTTTTTTATTTTTTTTCTTGGTTATTTTTAGTCTTTTTATGTTATTTTCATTGGAATAATCCCACAAGTCCTTAAAGGGAATGTGTCATCCGAAAATGACCTACTATTTAAATCTGATTTTATGTTAAACACATATTTTCTAATGTTTTTGATCAATTTTTTTCATAACACAATCTGTATTAAAAGTTATATTTTACATACTGACTACTAAGGATACTCTAGACTCCAAGTAATTGTGCAGAAAGAGGGAGGGGGTGAGCTGTGATATCACTGATTGTGAATGGTGCATCCTGTTATATGTGCTGTATATAGAGGTGTTATAAGTCATTGTACAGGAGGAGGAGGAGGTGAGCTGTGACATTACCTTTTGTGAATGGTGGATCCTTTGAAATATACTTTCATAGAGGTGTTATCAGTCATTGTACAGGAGGAGGAGGTGAGCTGTGACATCACATATTGTGAATGGTGGATTCTGAGTTATCTACTGTATATAGAGGTGTTGTCAGTCATTGTACAGGAAGAGGAGGTGAGCTGTGACATCAGATATTGTGAATAGTGAATTCTGAGTTATCTACTGTATATAGTAGATTGTATATTGCAATTATATTGTAGATTGCACAGGAGGAGGTGAGCTGTGACATCACCTATTGTGAATGGTGGATCCTGAGTTATCTACTGTATATAGAGGTGTTATCAGTCATTGTACAGGGGGAGGAGGTGAGCTGTGACATCACCTATTGTGAATGGTGGCTCCTGCGTTATCTACTGTTTATAGAGATGTTATCAGGCATTGTACAGGAGGAGGAGGTGAGCTGTGAAATCACCTATAGTGAATGATAGATCCTGTGTAATCTACTGTTTATAGAGGTGTTATTAGTCATTCTACTCCTGCCAGTGAAGATAGGAAGTGCAAGTCTGAAAATTTCACCATTTCAATAGAGATCGTGATATGGAAAAAAAATGGAGAAAAAAAGATAAAATAATTTAACAGAAAAACCTGATTTCAACAATAAGTTTTCTGATGACATACTCCAGTGGCCATTCCTGTAAATGTTGGCAATTATGGAGCTTTGGAAAATTTACATTTGAATGAGGCTGTCACAGCTCTTTGGGGTTTTTTATTATATCCCATAATTTGAGAAAGAAATGTTGGGGTCCTGTGTCCCTGGTTATTTCTCTGCCCAGACTTCATTGTTCAGCATGTTTTAGTGCTCACCCTAGGTCGGGGCATTTGCCCAGGTTTGGTAGGAGGCTGGCCCCGTTTACCCCATGTCCCTTTTTATGATAACTGCGCTCCCTTACCAGAACACACAATTATTTTTTTTTACTTTCCCTCTAATTATCTTCTGCGTTCCCCAATGATTTCCGTCTGTATTTCTTCTGTTTGTATTGAAACAGAAAAATACATCTTCATCCATCACAACAAGCCAGCTTCCTGCCGCCCCATGGTGCTTGGCACGACTCCCGGCATTGCTCCCTCTGCATTCTGGGAGAGCGGGGAGTGCGACTGTAATGAAATGAGTTTTTATGTTTTATGTGATGAGTAAATGTTAGACATTTAGAGCAAATTCTATTTTTATATTTATTAGATCCATGAAGTCGTTCCACTTGATAAATGTTTCCTTGTATATATCCCTTAGTTCAGTTAAAAATAAATATGATGTAATACAGACAACCAGGTCCCAGAGCTGAAGACATGAGTCATAGATATTCCATAATGAGATTTCTATTTCCAGTGCAATTTGGTTTCTTGGTGGTATTATACATCCTGCTGCCAAATTATGGACCCATTAACCTAACATACAAGTTGTCCATATGGAAGGATCTCCAATATCGAAAAGTTGCAAAGGTTTTTTCCATGTACAGTTGTGCTCAAAAGTTTACATACCCTGGCAGAATATTTGCTTTCTTGGCCTTTTTTCAGAGAGTATGAATGATAACACCAAAACTTTTTCTCCACTCGTGGTTAGTGGTTGGGTGAAGCCATTTATTGTCATACTACTGTGTTTTCTCTTTTTAAATCATAATGACATCCGAAAACATCCAAATGACCCTGGGTAGTCTGATCCTGCAGTTGACTCCCTAAACTCCCTCTTCTTAATAATCTATAGTCAGGTGGAGCAGACAAAAACGGGTCATACACTTAAATGGGTTTTCCCATTAACTGTATTTATCACATAGCTGTGGCGCCCCTGAGGGTTCAGTCGCCACAGAGGTACTACACCTCCTCCTGAGGTGTAGTATCCCACTCCCCAGGTAAGATGGTAACACCTGACCAGACTCCAGCACCTACATCCAGCACAGACACCTTAGAACAGCAGAGCACCCTTTATGGCAGCTGCTTTGGTTCATGAAGGGTGCTGGGTGGGGCTTCGAAACACTAGAGGGGAAAGCTGACAGGAAGTTCAGGGAGTTCCCCTAGGGGGAAGGAGGGAAAGGACGTAGATGCAGCAGCTTCCGGTAAGCTGGAGTTGCTGGCAAGGAAAGAGAAAGAAAGAAGGATCAGTTGTTCAGAAGGAAGATAGATAAGAACGGAACGTGAGGAGGAGAGAGACTAGGGCTAGTGCAGAGCCCTATCCTAAGTTCAATTCGCCAAGGCCTGGTGCCGGTATCCGAGACTGTGTGTGACACTAATGATCCTATATCAGAAACCGGAGGAATAGAAGTTGTGACCACTTTATTCCCACCTAAGACTCGAAGACGCAGCAGCAACGTGTGTGAGCCGGGACATGATTGTATGGAGTCCCCGAAGCAGGCTACAGCTGCCCGTCTTACGAGTGGAGGTATAAGTAGCATCAAGAAGGAGGAACTTGAGTGTAATTCAGAACTACAATTACTTCAGATTAGCGCTAGAAAGGAGACGTTCAGAACAGGCACACGAAAGGGAGTGCTGGAAGGGTTAATTCCATCTTCCTGGGAGTTGGCTGTGCCCCGGATCTGGAGACCGCAGCACTGAAGCGGGCACCTGTCTGTGCCAGAAACGTGAGTAAAAGAATTGGAACTGCACTCTGCTGTGTCATTGCCTTCTTCCTGCGCCAACCCACTCAGCACTGCCACATCTCTGTGTCTAAACACTACATCATCTACCTTAACACCTACTACTACTGTCCTGGGACTACAGCTCTACCTGCGGAAAGCTATTACATCTTTGCTGCCTTATACCATCTGTCCCAGAGGATCTGCACCGCAGCGTCGGCTTAACACCTTCATTGCCGAGTACCACAGGTGGCGTCACGAATCATCTACATAAAAACTTTTTTCAATTCCACCTATTTTACGTAGACACCCAGGGCCACGGACCGGGTCACCGCCACCGCGACACTTCCCCTTTAAGACACAGACCCGGTTCCAAGTAACCCCACAGCCCTGGGGGTGATCCATTTTCACTGGATAAGTCATCAATATATGATCCCTTGGGGTTAGTCTGCTAGGACCTGCCACACTCCAAGAATGGCAGTCCCAAGGTCCCCTGTTTGAATCCATTGATAGTGTGCATGTGTGAACACTGCTCCATTCACTTCTCTGGGTCTTTGCATGACTACCACTCCCATAGGCTATGGGACACCTATTTTCTCAGGAGTTGACCCCAAGTGATCATACATTTAGCTCATCTGAGCATACAGAAAATGTCAGGATGGACACTCCAAGAGGAGCGCCTAGCTGGCGGTCAGTTAGGAAGAGATGGGGAATGTCCATTGCAGCTCCAGCCGGGTGCCTCAGAAGAGGAATGAACGAAATGGTAGAAAAAATAAACCCGGTCACAGGGGTGCGAGAAGGACACAGATGAAATGGTTAATTCAATCTTTGTGTATTAGTATCCACAATGCGTTTCGATGGAACAACTCCGTCTTCATCAGGTGGCATTATCTGATGGTTTAATTTTTCTACCATCTGAACATACAGTCATGGCCAAAAGTGATGACAACCTTGAAATTGATCTAGAAAAAGAAGTATTACTCCCAGAAAATTATTGCAATTACACAAGTTTTGTTATACACATGTTTATATCCTTTGTGTGTATTGGAACAACACAAAAAAAGATAAAAAAAAGATAAAAAAAGTCAAATTGGACATAATTTCACACAAAACTCCCAAAATTGGCCGTACAAAATTGTTGGCACCTTTCCAAAATTGTGGGTAAACAACTTTGTTTCAAGCATGTGATGCTTGTTCAAGCTCACCTGTGTCAAGTAACAGGTGTGGGCAATAGGAAAATGACACCTGAAACCATATAAAAAGGGGAGAAGTTGACTCTATCTTTTCATTGTCTGTCTGTGTGTGCCACACTAGGCATGCAGAACAGAAAGAGGAGAAGAAAACTGTCTTGAGGACTTGAGAACCAAAATTGTTGAACAATATCAACAATCTCAAAGTTACAACTCCATCCCCGGAGATCTTTATGTTCCTTTGTCCACGGTGCACAACATAATCAAGAAATGTACAACCTATGGTACTTAACTTGGACACCAGAGAAACATTGATAAAAATTTGAATGCAGGATTGTCTGGATGATTGATAAGGATCCCCAATCAAGTTTCTAAAAAAATGTAAACTGTCCTGCAGGCTCAGGGAGCATCAGTATCAGTGCAAATTATCCATCAACATCTGGATGAATGACACGCTATGGAAGGAGACAAAAGAAAACCCCACTGGTGACACAGAGACTTAAAAAATCTAAACTGCTGTTGGCCAAAATGTATGTGAGTAAGCCAAAATCTTTCTGGGAAAGCATCTTTGGACAGATGAAACCAAGATAGAGCTTTTTGGTAAAGCACATCATTATACTGTTTACTGAAAACTGAATGAGGCCTACAAAGAAAAGAACACAGTACCTGCAGTCAAATATGGTGGAGGTTCAAAGATGTTTTGGGGTTGTTTTGCTGCCTCTGGTACTGGGTGACTTGTCTGTGCGCAAAGAATCATGAAATCTGAAAATTACCAAAGGATTTGGGGTCGCAATGTAGTACCCAGTGTCAGAAAGCTGGGTTTATCTCCTAGGTCAGGGGTGGTCAATTAATTTTCCCAAGGGGCCACATGAGAAACTGGCCCTGCTGTGGAGGGCCGAACCAATTGGCTGAACTTAAAGAGGTGGTCCGAAAACAAAGGTGAAGTTCATATTGAATGTATATCTATTCAGTGTAATAATCTAATCTTGTTTTCTAATATACATCAATGAAAAATTCCCTAATGTACCCCCTACTGTTATGATTGGGTCACCGAGGAGGAAAGCAAGACCAAGCTAAGCCACAGAAAACCAGAGAGGTTGGTAACTAAGCGGATTGCAGACCCCTGATCCTATCCACACAACTAGCCGTGGAGCGTGCCTACGATGATCCTAGATGCCTCGACACAGCCGGAGAGCTAAATAAGCCTAAAGCATGAAAAGGGAAATCTAAACTGCCCCAGAGCAGACCCCAAAGGAATAGATAGCCCCCAAACATATATTGTCGGTGAGACAAGATGAAAACACAAACGCAGATAGGAAAATAGACTGAGCAAACGATGGGGCCCACACTAACTAGACAGGACAGGAAAGGAAAGGAAAGACACTGTCTGCAATCACGCAAAAAACCCTGCAAAAAATGTCCAACACGTCTGATAGAAAAATACAGAAGTCACACGACTTCGCCCACAATATCAGCACTCTGGTATATTCTGAAAGCAGAGCAAAAAGAGGTCAATCTAATAAGGGACAAAAACAAACTGGCACAAGCAGTAACATATGGATAGAGATTCAGCACAGCCCCAGCCGGAGCTGGCTGACCACACAAAACTGAAATAGACAAAACCAGATCAAAATGTGAACAATAGCAAAAGAACACTTAGCTGAGCATGAGGGGACTGAGCTGGAAACTAAGACCTCAGGAGGCAGGAAAAAATCACCAGCAGGGATAGAGGAAGTCGGCTGTCTTAAATCCAGTCTGAAACCCCAGATCTCCAATCGTCCTCCTCATTATCAGGTGGCAAGCCTCTGTTAATCAGATCATCTCCATTAACTCCATTAACCACCAGAGGGAGCCCGGAAAGAGAACTCGCGACCCCTCTGTCAATATAACCAGCTCCACTAGCTTCACTAGAAACCAAAGGTAAGCCAGAAAGCGAATTCACAACACCCTACATTCTGACTTCCGGTCTTTTTTTTATTTTTTAATGTCCCATTCCATTTTTTTTGAGATTCACCAGTGCATGCTGGGATACTCAAATGAGCCGTCATCAGGGGGGCAGAAGCTGCTGTCACTGCCGCAGCCTCTGCGCCCTCTCTGAAACTAGTAGGCGCCATCAGTGATGTCTGTTTTGGAGGCTCGACTAGTCCTACCCACCTGATAATGCATCGTACATAAATTCTGATGCATACGCCGTATGAGTTTTCTGTGCCATATTCCTTTGAATGCACAGTGACAGTGCGCTCCCTTGCTGGCTCTAACGAGAAGAGATGACCCGGCAGGGACCAGTCCAGTCTCTGAAACAGATGATGCTTCATTTCAAGGTGGGGAAAGCAGATGTGGCACTGATGGCAGCCTCTGCCCCCTGATGATGTCCCATATGAGTACCCCAAAATGCACTGGGATTCTCAAACCAAATGTCATTGGAAGTTAAAAAAAAAAAACACAAGCAGACAGGTAGTTAGAGAAGAGAGGGAATGGTAGAAATTTTTTAACTGAAATATATTAGAAAAGTGATTAGATTATGAATTAAATTTGGTATGAAAGTCACCTTTGGTTTCGGATCAACCCTAATTCTGCATAATTTTAATTTTATCACTTTATAACAAGCAGTTGCTTATGTGATGAAGTTTACATGAGCGAATAAAAAAATCGTTATTTTCATCTAGAAAAAGACGACTTTCCATCTGTATTGTCATCCGTATGGCATCCATTTTTATACATCAGAAATGAATAACATTTTAAAGAAGAAAGAGTGTCCTGTGTTAGTAATGGAAATGTATTCGTAAAAATCGGATGCTATACGAATGATTCATAAGGGATCCAATTTTTTTTATTTTTGCACACCCATAGACTTCAACAGGCGAGTCTGATCCGAAATACAGAAGAGACCGGTGGGTGCTGTGATATTTCTCACACAGACATTTTCAGGCTGTAATCTAAATAGCTCAATTCCATAACATTGCTCCTAGTGCTCTGCCTGAGGTCGGGTTTATTATTTTTCATAGACAGCACTTGGACAAATATTATAGTTGTGTGAACATAGCCTGACTATGCTTGTTGCAATAAATCTTATTAATATCAGTTGATCAAGCAATAAATTGGGAACACTGGAAAAAAGTTTTCTCCCACCTCTACTCCATATACATAGATCCACATCACATATGGGCAGGAGCGGGAATCCTTACTGCAGTCTATGGAGTGGATGTGATAAGCCACAGATCACAGGGGGAGCACTATGGGGAACTTAACCCTTACCTGTCCTGCACAGGACATACAACAGTACAAGCTGGGAGCAAAGAGGGAGGTAAGGGTTAACTCTCACATACAAAGGTGAGGACTCTGGCTGTGAGTGTCAGGGGGCCGCAAAGGAACACTCAGGGGGCCAGATGTGGCCCGCGGTTTGCCCAGGCCTGTCCTTGGCCATGGGTCTTCCAGCAGGACAATGACGTCAAACGTATTTCAAGAAGCACCCAGAAATGGATAGAAACAAAGCGCTGGAGAGTTCTGAAGTGACAGCAATGAGTCCGGATCTAAATCCCATTGATCACCTGTGGAGAGATCTTAAAATTGCTGTTGAGAAGGCGCCTTCAAATATTAGTGAACCGGAGTAGTTGGCATAAGAAGAATTGTCCAAAATTCCAGTTGAGAGGTGTAAGAAGCTTTTTGATGGTTATAGGAAGCGATTGATTGCAGTTATTTATTCCAAAGGGTGCACAATCAAATATTAATTTTTGTCCAGCTAATTTATGGGGTTTTGTGTGAAATTATGTCTATTTTACCCTTTTTTCCTCTTTTTTTTGTGTTGTTCCAATACACACAAAGGAAATAAACGTGTATAACAAAGCATGTGTAATTGCAATAATTTTCTGGGGGAATACTTCAATTTTTGGAACAATTTCAAGGGTGTCAACACTTTCAGCTATGACAGTATATAGTATTTTAAGGGTCAGAGGTGAATAGGCCACTCTCAGACACCTTTGTTGCTGGATCAAAAGATCAGACATGTTGAAATCCAACATGCCTGCTCTTTCTTTTTCTTGAAAACTAACATTAGAAGGTTTCAATAATTGCCTAATCAGAACGATATTAGCTGGCTTGAATGGTACAAGTTTTTTTAATGTGTATCGTCACATTAAACATGGGAATGTTCTGGATCACACTGCAAACAGGGTTTGTCTGTAGTCTGTTAGCAAAGAAACACATAAATCTGCATCAGAGCTGAACACACAGAACAGAAATAGGATATTATAATTTTAAACATTAAGCACCAATAGTGTCAAATCGACCTTATAACGCCCAAATTCCCAAGTTTTATTTCCTGGGACTGGATCAGCACCAGGCAGTTGGCTAGGATGATGTCTGCCAGAAATTTAGTCTGCATGATGCTCACTGTGACTATTGTCAGGAGGACCACATACACCTATGTTCTCTGGTAATTTGATAAATTATGCCGTGTTACATTCCACAGGATTTCTGGAGACACTGCTCTAGATAGAGACATCCATGGGTCAGTAAGTGAACAGATCCAGAAAAATTTCGCCAGAAGTCAATGGAAGGTGAGTTGAGCCAAGATTGGTGGTAGAGGGAGCTATCTTTAGACATGAATATATGGAAGATACATGTATAACCTACCTTGTAGACCTCATTATGTTACCAACATTACACAGATGTTCCTACATTGCTGGTGACCAGGCAGGAAAGAGCACGCCATGTTGGTTTATATTGAAATTTGCTGGGTCTATTGTATTTAACAAATGTGACCAACAGTTCCAATGTGGATGCTATAATCCGATCTTTCGTCTTGGATTCATCTTATCAGATGAATGTTGAATACTGGATTGCTGCTTTAATGGTCAGGACATCGTTGAAAGGGTATTTCGATCAGATGAAGGGATGATCTATTCAGAGGATAGGTGAAAAGTACTAGATCTATGTAAGGCCCCTATACATGCTGACTAACGTCGACCAAACCCGCCAGTGTCAATGGGTCTAAAGTTTATGGAGGACCTCAGCAGACGATGTCAGGAGAGATAAGGAGCCAACATGTCCGATTTCAGACTAACATTCCTTTTGTCCTAAGAGGTAAGCTGCCATCCTAGATGTCTGAAGCAAGCACTTCTGTGTATGGAGGAGTTGGCGAGATAGATGCTTGCCAAATGATCAGCTGGGGGTCTAGCATGATCTATGATCCCGAGATTGCGTTTGGCTAGTCTCATAGAGAATTAATGGAGTGGCAGTCCTCATGTCCGAACCCCGCTCTATCAAAACAGGGAACAAAAGTACTACATTGTGCTGGCTGATGGGGGTCCCAGGTCCACATCTAGTGGTTAAAGGGAGTTTGTCACTCACAAAGTAAACTTTAAACCAGCTATATAAAGTGATATATGGGAATTAGCCCTTATAATTTGCAAATGTAGGGTGCTTCAGGGCGCCCAAGACCCCATTGCACCATGATCCCCCCACCTCATTTTGCATTTTGAGGGCTTTCTGGAACTTTTGATTTCCAATGCGAGCACTGTCTGAATTGGGCTCACATGTGCAGCTAATTGGGGTCACCTAAAATTGAAGATAAGGCTGTAATATGGCCCTAGTCAGTGATGTATAACTAAAGTATGTCTTTATATATTTATGTAGAGAGCCTTCAACGCAACGTCATTCCTTCGCCACATCACTAAGATGGGTCAAAGTGCCGAGACTGAAACGGAAGAAACACAAGGACAAGCCGTCCCGCATCAAAAGGATAAATGGTGATTAAAGGTGAGACGGTAACAATAAGGAAGAATGGGAACCAGATGTTGGGTGGATAGAGGGAACCTTAGATGTGTCCCTCAAAAATAAATTCTCACTGCTATGAAGAAGTTGGAAACTTTCCATCATAAACATCAACCATAGACGTGAGCTAATAAAGAAAATGCAACTTTTCTGAGATTACGAAAGTCATGGACATATTTTTGAGTATGTGAATGTCATGGCATGTAGATGATATGAATTAAATATTGGAATGCTAAAGGGGTCTCCAAATTAGACAATCCTTACTTGTTAGAAGGGTCCCTTGATACCAAACTGATCCCCCTTACTGTAGGGAAACCAGGTAGTGTATAATTTCCATATACAGTGGGTACGGAAAGTATTCAAACCCCTTTAAATTTTTCACTCTTTGTTTCATTGCAGCCATTTGGTTGATTCAGAAAAGTTCATTTTTTTCTCGTAAATGTACATGCTGCACCTCATCTTGACTAAAAAAAACACCAGAAATGTAGAAATTTTTGCAAATTTATTAAAAAAGAAAAACTGAAATATCACATGGTCATAAGTATTCAGACCCTTTGCTCAGTATTGAGTAGAAGCACCCTTTGGAACTAGTACAGCCATGAGTCTTCTTGGGAATGATGCAACAAGTTTTTCACTCCTGGATTTGGGGATCCTCTGCCATTCTTCCTTGCAGATCCTCTCCAGTTCCGTCAGGTTGGATGGTGAACTTTGGTAGACAGCCATTTTCAGGTCTCTCCAGAGATCCTCAATTGGGTTTAGGTCAGGGCTAGTGTTGAGCATTCCGATACCGCAAGTATCGGGTATCGGCCGATACTTGCTGTATCGGAATTCCGATACCGACTTCCGATATTTTTTCAATATCGGAATTCGGCATCGGAATCGGAAGTTCAAAGTTGATTGACAGACTGACGTCATCATGATGCGCGGTGTGTGCGCATCATGATGCGCCGTCATTTCGGGCCTTCCGGGGGTCTCTGCCGGCCTGCCGGGGGGCTGTGCCGGCCTGCCGGGGGGCTGCCCGGGGTCTGTACCGGCCTGCCGGTGGTCTGTGCACCCTGTGGGGGTCTGTACCGGCCTGCCGGGGGGCTGTGTCGGCCTGCCGGTGGTCTGTGCACCCTGTGGGGGTCTGTACCGGCCTGCCGGGGGGCTGTGCCGGCCTGCCGGTGGTCTGTGCACCCTGTGGGGGTCTGTACCGGCCTGCCGGGGGGCTGTGCCGGCCTGCCGGGGGGCTGTGCTGATGTCCGGGGGTCTGTGCAAGCATCGTCCGATGGGACTACAAGTCCCATCGGGCGATGCCTGCTACCATGACAGTGATTGACACATTAGCCAATGATGGGACAGTAGTAGTCCCATCATCCGGCTAATGTGTTAAATGTTTAAAAAAAAAAAAAAAAAAAAATACTACATACATACTACATGCATGCTACATACATACTACATGCTACATACATACTACATATATACTACATACATACTACATACATGCTACATACATACTACATGCATGCTACATACATACTACATGCTACATACATACTACATGCATGCTACATACATACTACATGCTACATACATACTACATATATACTACATACATACTACATATATACTACATACATGCTACATACATACTGCATGCTACATACATACTACATACATACTACATACATACTACATGCATGCTACATGCATGCTACATACATACTACATGCATGCTACATACATACTACATGCATGCTACATGCATGCTACATACATACTACATGCTACATACATACCACATACATACTACATACATACTACATACATACTACATACATGCTACATACATACCACATACATACTACATACATGCTACATACTACATACATACTACATGCATGCTACATACATACTACATGCATGCTACATACATACTACATGCCACATACATACTACATACATACTACATACATACTACATGCTACATACATACTACATATATACTACATGCATGCTACATACATACTACATGCTACATACATACCACATACATACTACATACATGCCACATATATACTACATGCATGCTACATACATACTACATATATACTACATGCATGCTACATACATACTACATGCTACATGCATTTCCCACGCAGCAATGGCATAAAGTGAGACTAGGGACTTTTTTTTTTTTAAGTGGCGGAGGAATACAGTGCGGAAGGATACCTACCTTCCGTCATTGGATTCCTGCAGCCCGTAGAGAACGGCAGCATCATCTGATGCTGCAGTTCTCTACCCAAGATCGTCGTGGGACACACTCGTGGACTGCTTCGGATCGTGGGTGAGTATTTTTGTGGTTTGTTATGTTAATATTTATTCCGGAAAAGACAATGGCTTCGGGGAACAATGTGACAAGTATTGGTAAGTATGTTACTCTATGTTATATGTACTGTATGTCTATGTATGTATTGTATGAATGTATTGTATGTAGTATGTATGTAGTATATATGTGGTATGTATGTAGCATGTAGTATGTATGTAGTATGTATGTAGCATGCATGTAGCATGCAGTATGTATGTAGCATGCATGTAGTATATATGTAGTATGTATGTGGTATGTATGTAGCATGTAGTATGTATGTAGCATGCATGTAGTATATATGTAGTATGTATGTAGCATGTAGCATGTAGCATGCATGTAGTATATATGTAGTATGTATGTAGCATGTAGTATGTATGTAGCATGCATGTAGTATATATGTAGTATGTATGTAGCATGTAGTATGTATGTAGCATGCATGTAGTATATATGTAGTATGTATGTAGCATGTAGTATGTATGTAGCATGCATGTAGTATGTATGTAGCATGCATGTAGTATGTATGTAGCATGCATGTAGTATGTATATGGTATGTATGTAGCATGTAGTATGTATGTAGCATGCATGTAGTATATATGTGTTATGTATGTGGTATGTATGTGGTATGTATGTAGCATGCATGTAGCATGCATGTAGTATGTATGTAGTATGTATGTAGTATATATGTAGTATGTAGCATGTAGTATGTATGTAGCATGCATGTAGTATATATGTAGTATGTATGTAGCATGTAGTATGTATGTAGCATGCATGTAGTATATATGTAGTATGTAGCATGTAGTATGTATGTAGCATGCATGTAGTATGTATGTAGCATGCATGTAGTATATATGTGTTATGTATGTAGCATGTAGCATGCATGTAGCATGCATGTAGTATGTATGTAGTATATATGTGGTATGTATGTAGCATGCAGTATGTATGTAGCATGCATGTAGTATATATGTAGTATGTATGTTGCATGTAGTATTTATGTAGTATGAATGTAGCATGTATGTAATATGTAGTATGAATGTAGCATGTATGTAGTATGCATGTTGTATGTATGTAGCATGTAATTTTTTTTTTTTATTTTTTTTTTTTACATTTAACACATTAGCCGGATGATGGGACTACTACTGTCCCATCATTGGCTAATGTGTCAATCACTGTCATGGTAGCAGGCATCGCCCGATGGGACTTGTAGTCCCATCGGACGATGCCTGCACAGACCCCCGGAGCCTGCACAGACCACCGGCAGGCCGGCACAGCCCCCCGGCAGGCCGGCACAGCCCCCCGGAGCCTGCACAGCCCCCCGGCAGGCCGGCACAGCCCCCCGGAGCCTGCACAGACCACCGGCAGGCCGGCACAGACCACCGGAGCCTGCACAGACCCCCTGGCAGGCCGGCACAGCCCCCCGAAAGGCCCGTACAGACCCCAGAGAGGCTGTACAAGGGCAGGAAAGGGTTTTTCTTATTCCGATACCGGAAGTCCCATAGACTTGAATGGGACTTCCGGTATCGGAATCGGCGATACCGATACTTTTTTTAAAGATCGGCCGATACCATCCGATACGATACTTTGAAGTATCGGACGGTATCGCTCAACTCTAGTCAGGGCCAGTGGCGTACCGCCAATGGCGGCAGGCCACAGAACTGCTATGGGGCCCCGAGGGCTGAGGGGCCTGCCGGAGTCGGACCACAAAGGCTGTGCCAGGAACGGATATACCACATGTGCAGCCGGTGTGGCTGCAGCGGGGCCCAGAGACTCCGGGGGGCCCCTGCGGGGCGGCTGATAATGAGGGCAATCTGGTCTGTTTATCTGGCCCCGAGGTGCCAGGGGGCACCTGGCCAGATTGCCCTTATATGTGGAGGGCAGGGAGAGGTCCCTGCAGCTCTGCTGCCTACAAGAGAAAATGGCAGCAGAGCTGCAGCGATCCATCCTGCTTCCTGCCCGTGCTTCCTGTCTCACACAGCAGTCAGTGAGAGGAAGCTGCCGGCGACGGTGTTGCTGTGGCTGCGGGAGAGTGTGGGGAGAGGTGCTGTCTGCTGTGTGTGTGTAGAGATGAGTGGTGGTGTGTGTGTGCACGTGCGTGCATAGCGCTGCAGGGGGAATGTGGAGAAAGGTGAATGGTGATGTGTGTGTCTGTAGGTGGAGGAGAGGGCAATGATGGGGTGATGGGGAGAAGGCAATGATGGGGGAGAAGGCAATGATGGGTGTGATGGGGGAGAAGGCAATGATGGGGGTCAAAAGGGCAATAATGGGGTGGTGAGGAGGAGGAAATGATGGAGGTGGTGGAATGGGCAATGATGGGTTCGTGGGGGAAAAGGCAATGATGGTGGTGGTGGAAAGGACAATTATGGGGTGCTGGGGAGAAAGCAATGAAGGAGAAGTTTGAATGGGCAATGATGGGGTGGTGGGGAAAAGGCAATGATAGTGGTGGTGGAAAGGACAATGACGGTTGTGGTGGAAAGGGCAATAATGGGGATGATAGGGGAGGAGGAAATGATGGAAGTGGTGGAATGGGCAATGATGGAGGTGGTGGGGGAGAAGGCAATGATGGAGGTGTTGGCATGGGCAATGATGGGGTGGTGGGGAGAAAGCAATGATAGAGGTGGTGGAAAGGGCAATGATAGGGGTGCTGGGGGAGAAGGAAATGATGGGGGTGGGGGAGAGGACAATATTGGTTGCAGGGGATGGAGGACAATGAGGGGTGTGGGGGATTGGGAAGGGAGGAAGGGGGATTTATAATGGATTTAGGAACAGGTGGAGGAAGACGTTATTATACTAAGGGATGTTAACACAACCTCTTAGTATATACAGTCATATGTAAAAGTTTGGGCACCCCTATTAATGTTAACCTTTTTTCTTTATAACAATTTTGGTTTTTGCAACAGCTATTTCAGTTTCATATATCTAATAACTGATGGACTCAGTTATATTTCTGGATTCAAATGAGGTTTATTGTACTAACAGAAAATGTGCAATCTGAATTTAAACAAAATTTGACCGTGCAAAAGTATGGGCACCCTTATCATTTTCTTGATTTGAACACTCCTAACTACTTTTTACTGACTTCCTGAAGCACTAAATTGGTTTTGAAACCTCATTGAGCTTTGAACTTCATAGCCAGGTATATCAAATCATGAGAAAAGGTATTTAAAGTGGCCACTTGCAAGTAGTTCTCCTATTTGATTCTCCTATAAAGAGTGGCATCATGGGCTCCTCAAATCAACTCTCAAATGATCTGAAAACAAAGATTATTCAACATAGCTTTTCAGGGGAAGGATACAAAAAGTTGTCTCAGAGATTTAACCTGTCAGTTTCCACTGTGAGGAACATAGTAAGGAAATGGAAGAACACAGGTACAGTTCTTGTTAAGCCCAGAAGTGGCAGGCCAAGAAAAATATCAGAAAGGCAGAGAAGAAGAATGGTGAGAACAGTCAAGGACAATCCACAGACCACCTCCAAAGACCTGCAGCATCATCTTGCTGCAGATGGTGTCACTCTGCATCGGTCAACAATACAGCACATGCATAACGCCTTTTTGTATGACCAAACAACTCAATCTTTGTTTCATCAGTCCACAGGACCTTCTTCCAAAATGTAACTGGCTTGTCCAAATGTGCTTTTGCATACCTCAGGCGACTCTGTTTGTGGCGTGCTTGCAGAAACGGCTTCTTTCGTATCACTCTCCCATACAGCTTCTCCTTGTGCAAAGTGCGCTGTATTGTTGACCGATGCACAGTGACACCATCTGCAGCAAGATGATGCTGCAGGTCTTTGGAGGTGGTCTGTGGATTGTCCTTGACTGTTCTCACCATTCTTCTTCTCTGCCTTTCTGATATTTTTCTTGGCCTGCCACTTCTGGGCTTAACAAGAACTGTACCTGTGTTCTTCCATTTCCTTACTATGTTCCTCACAGTGGAAACAGACAGGTTAAATCTCTTAGACAACTTTTTGTATCCTTCCCCTGAAAAGCTATGCTGAATAATCTTTGTTTTCAGATCATTTGAGAGTTGTTTTGAGGAGCCCATGATGCCACTCTTCATAGGAGAATCAAATAGGAGAACTACTTGCAAGTGGCCACCTTAAATACCTTTTCTAATGATTTGATACACCTGGCTATGAAGTTCAAAGCTTAATGAGGATACAAAACCAATTTAGTGCTTCAGGAAGTCAGTAAAAAGTAGTTAGGAGTGTTCAAATCAAGAAAATGATAAGGGTGCCCATACTTTTGCACCGGTCAAATTTTGTTTAAATGCAGATTGCACATTTTCTGTTAGTACAATAAACCTCATTTGAATCCAGAAATATAACTGAGTCCATCAGTTATTAGATATATGAACCTGAAATAGCTGTTGCAAAAACCAAAATTGTTATAAAGAAAAAAGGTTAACATTAATAGGGGTGCCCAAACTTTTACATATGACTGTAGTGTAGTCACTTTCTATGTATAGCACAGTCCCTTAGTATATAGTGTACTCACAGCGCACTCTTTTATTACATAGTCCGCTCTTTTGTTAGATATAAAATGACTGCTGATGGATGAGCCGGTGACCAGACTACCAGTCCATCAGCTCCTATATTAGAAAAGAAGCTTTCCCATGCTTCATCAGCCATCATTGCATTATATATCTAACAAGAGAGAACGGTATGCAATAAAAAACAGGGCTTAATATGTGTATATTATTATATGCAGCTTTGGCGCCATAAAAGGAGGGGGCCTAGACACATTTCTTGCACAGGTGTCCGCTCCTGGGCTGTGGCTGTGCTGTGCGCCTTTAATTAAATATGCGTGCCGCCGTCACTCTGTACCTGGCTCCTAACTCCTCCTTTCTAGTCCTACACTGCTCCTGGCTGAACTCTGGCTGGATTTGCCTAAGGATGCCATGCCTCTTGGCTGACGTAGCTTTCCAGACAGAGAGAGCAGTGTATGCTGGGCCCGGCCGGAAGTAGTTGCACTTGTGAGGATGGCTACAGGCTGTTGGAGGTGAAGCATGAGGAGCTGAAGTTGTGTGGAGATGCAAGACGATGAGCTGGGCCCGGCGGTGATTTTTTTTTTGGGGGGGGGGCGGCCCATTCAGAATTTTGCTATGGGGTCCCATGATTTCTATGTACGCCCTTGGTCAGGGCTCTGACTGGGCAAGTCAAGAATGGTCTCAGAGTTGTTCTGAAGCCACTCCTTTGATATTTTAGCTGTGTGTTTAGGGTCATTGTCTTGTTGGAAGGTGAACCTTCGGCCAAGTCTGAGGTCCAGAGCACTCTGGAAGAGGTTTTCATACAGGATATCTCTGTACTTGGCCGCATTCATATTTCCTTCAATTGCAAACAGTCGTCCTGTCCCTGAAGCTGAAAAACACCCCCATAGCATGATGCTGCCACCACCATGTTTCACTGTTGGGATTGTGTTGGGCAGGTGATGAGCAGTGCCTGGTTTTCTCCACACATACTGCTTAGAATTATCACCAAAAAGTTATATCTTCATCTCATCAGACCAGAGAATCTCATTTCTCATAGTCTGGGAGTCCTTCATGTGTTTTTTAGCAATCTCTATGCGGGCTTTCATATGTCTTGCACTGAGGAGAGACTTTTGTCGGACCACTCTGCCATAAAGGCCCGACTGGTGGAGGGCTGCAGTGATAGTTGACTTTGTGGAACTTTCTCCCATCTCCCTACTGCATCTGTAGAGCTCAGCCACAGTGATCTTGGGGTTCTTCTTTACCTCTCTCACCAAGGCTCTTCTATAATAATAATAAATGTTATTTCTATAGCGCCGACATATTCCGCAGCACTTTACATTTCAGAGGGGACTTGTACAGACGATAGACATTACAGCCTAACAATAATCACATAGCTCATAACAGATACCAAGAGGAATGAGGGCCCTGCTCGCAAGCTTACAATCTATGAGGAAAAAAGGTAGACACCAAAGGTGGGTGGTAACAATTGCCCTGATCGTTTGGATAAGCCATAATGTTAAGTGTGAAACAGTACAGACACAGAGGGCTGTTAGATGCATAAAGCTTGTGGGAACTCTTCTCCCACGATTGCTCATTTTGACTGGACGGCCAGATCTAGGAAGACTTCTGGTGGTCCCAAACTTCTTCCATTTAAGGATTACGGAGGCCACTGTGCTCTTAGGAACCTTGAGTACTGCAGAAATTGTTTTGTCACCTTGGCCAGATCTGTGCCTTGCCTCAATTCTGTCTCTGAGCTCCTTGGCCAGTTCCTTTGACCTCATGATTCTCATTTGGTCTGATATGCACTGTGAACTGGGAGGTCTTATATAGACAGGTGTGTGCCTTTACAAATCAAGTCCTATCAGGTTAATTAAACACAGCTGGACTCCAATGAAGGAGTAGAACCATCTCAAGGAGGATCACAAGGAAATGGACACATGTGACTTAAATATGAGTGTCTGAGCAAAGGGTCTGAATACTTATGACCATATGATATTTCAGTTTTTCCATTTTAATACATTTGCAAAAATGTCTACATTTTTATTTTTTTTAAAGTCAAGATGGGGTGCAGAGTGTACATTATTGAGAAAAAAAAATTAACTTTTTTGAATTTACCAAATGGCTGCAATGAAACAAAGAGTGAAAAATTTATAGGGGTCTTAATACTTTCCGTACCGACTGTAGCACCACCACATTGAAAATTTGGAATCACATAGTGCCCATTCAAATAAAAGGGTGGTCTGAATAATGCAGGACAGAACATGTCCTCCGGAGCGAGAGATGCAGCTGCCCTTCATTCTGGGTTATAGAAGAGATTCCTAGACCTCCCTTTATTGAATGGGTATTCTCAGATTTGGAAGTTATCCCCTATCAATGGATAGGAGATAACATCCCAATCACTTTGAGTCCAACCATGGGAACCCCCGCCGATCCCAAGAATCTGAGCTCAGAAAAGTGCCATGTGAATGGAGCGGTGGTTGACCAGGAGCACTTCTGCTTCATTCACTCTTAATGGAACGTCCAGTGAAAGCTGGGCACTGTGCTGTGCAGATGTTTAGCACTCCTATAAGAATAAACGTGAGGCACGTTTCATGATCAAGCATCACTTTATTCACACAGAGCTCTTCAGAGTCCTGATTCTATTTCTATCTTGAGACCGATGGTGGTCCCAGGGGTCGGATCCCAGTAATAGGTGAAAACTTCCAAGCTTAAGAGTACCACTAACTCAGGATTCCCAGATAAGGTGTATGAAAGTGTATTTTATAAATAGGACAATGCAATTAAAGGGTTTTAGTCTCTTTCTGGCAAAATTTCTGAATAGCATTTCTGCATCCATACCAATCAAGATGCAGGTGGACATCTAATATTATGTGATCGCCATTCTGACTATCCTCGATCGGTAACTGCACTTAATGTTTTGAGAGGCTCCACAGAAGAAGACAGACCTGGGGAAGCAGTCACATGGTTATCCACTGGGCCAATGCCATCTTGCTTGCTATGGATGCCATCAACCAGTGTTTGCATCGCTGACCCATAAGCAGCTAAGGGTCTTGAAACTCTTCTCAGGGTCAAGCAATGGGGATATTAATGATTGTTCATGTCAGTACAGAACACCTTAGGGCACTAACCAGAAAGTGGACAGCTCCTTTAAGGACTTACATATTGACCTTGTTACTGCTCTCTCCTCACAGCTGGGAACGTAAAGACTTGACGTCTGGAGTGCCCTCGTCCTAGGGATCTCCATGTCAGGCACTACACCCTTGCATGAGCTTGTGGTGACACCTGTCTGCATGATGCCTTCAGCGGCCAATGGCTGTTCTTCCCTTAGCCCACCACGGCCCCCTTTACCTTCCTTCCCTTCCAGCCGGCATCAGTTTTGAGATGGAGCACAAACATCACTTTAGTATTATTGGATTCCCATCGTGTCCTCATACAACGGACCAGAAAGAGACCAAGAGGATTCACTTGCTGGGTGTCCAATGCTGTATTGCAACGGTGAAGATGATGATGAAAACAGGAACACTGCACTGTGATTTTCTTCATATATCTCCATCTAAAGCCCCTTTACTACATTACTAACATAAGAACCTTCCATGACCTAATGGTCTTTGTGTCAAGGTCCTGAGATCATAAGGAGCATATTGTTATAAGCTGCTAAAGCCATATCTGGTGCCCAATGACCTGACTTGTCTAAGGTCACCAATTAGCCATTGCCATTCTCTTCATTGGCCATACTCATGAGTTACATTGCTCTAAAAATACGATTTCCCCGTGAAAAATAAAACTGAGGTACAAAAATGTGCATGGAACGACTAGTGTCTCAATGGAGGGAACACCAAAAAAGACAAAGATGGTAATAAAAGAATATACTTAAGAAGAAATGTCCGGAACTGCGAGGCTGGGAAGATCATGAACTAAATTTTCTTTGGGTTATAGACATCTTGGCTGTGTAGCTTCTAGTGGAAAAGTGTTGCCGTGATTGTAAATCCCGGGGTCTATGTACCAAACCACAGACCAAGAGACTTCCATGCTTCCTTGTCAAGATGTGACATCTATGTCGAGAAGACTCTTTTGTGAAACACTTTGTGGGCTCACCATCATTCATTCAAAAAAAAAACCTTTTCCCAGTGAAGATGTGCCAAAAATGTTGAACGTGTGCTTAGGCTTCTGGTGTCATTATGAAACACATAGTTATTGGTGTATTAGGACTGTGGTTTAGTTTCTGGAAGAGTGTACTCTTGTGATCTTACTGTAATAAACTAAATACAAGTGCTAACCCCAAAAATACTATTGTGTCGGGTTTTTTAATGCTTTTTTCCCCAGGCACCAAGGAGCATAGCATTTGTGTTTGGCGGGGGTTAGATGGGTGGTTGCCCCAGGTGCCAAAATTTTGGACCCACAATAACCAGGAAGAACAATCCTGAGTGAGTAAAGCAGCCAGCAGTGGATTTTTCATCTTGGTCACAGCCTCAAATTCCTATGCAGAGCGCAGCAGTCAAAAAGAGTTTGTCATCAGCTGCTGTGCTCTACATAATGTAGACAGCGACTAAGATGACAGTGTATTGAAGTAAGCATCTTAGTCTCTGCCTCTGCAGAGTGCAACAGCCAATGAAAAAAAATAATTTGAATTGCTGTGCTCTGCATAGGCAGCAACAGAGAGGACAAAAGCTGTGCAGCTAATGAATGAAGAATGTACTGAATCATATGCACTGTACTCTTCACCAGCTCTTCCTCTCCTCTCATTAGTAATTTTGCGAAGCATAATAATTTCTTACAATTTTTCTAAACCTACCTATGGTTATGGTTAGGGATAGGATAATAAAATTGTTACCTTAAAACAAACACAGAAAATGTAATAAAAAAGTGGTAAGTTACAAAAATAAATAAATATATATCTTTTATTTTTTTTATTTTATTTTGATTTTCAGAAAAAACTAGAGGGCCAAAGGGCAAACTTTAATTATATCAGTATTTTCTTAAAATATAATATATGCGCTTGGAGGAGGAGGGGTTCAAAACTGGGCACAAAGTATATTCAGTATGTCTTGTCCCGAACTCTGGAAGTCCACGGCATACGCCTATTAATCCTACATATCATCCTATATAGACCAAGCAATATATTATGGAGCTCCGAGCATCCAGTTATCTCCATATAAGGATTCACTTTCCCTCGGGAACCTTATGAGATCTGTTATTAGACATAACCATAGATAAGAACGCTGCTCTTATTATATAGGTATGACACTGACCAGACATGAAGAAGTAGCTAGGAAGGGCCTACAGCTAAAAGTATCTTAACTTTACAACTACAGATATCTAAAAAAATAATTACAATTAGAATTCTGGGGTCTTTTATTAGTATTTTTTTATTTTGCTTTTCTCAAGTGTTTTCTTTGTTGTACAGATATCCAAATCCCCTACAGAAATCTTGCTAAGTGAATGGAACGGTAGTGACCATTGCGCCATTTAAACAGGGATGTGACCCCTTTGTTCTAATGATCAGAGAGCGTCCCACCGCAATCACACTAGGGAATATGTCATCAGTAAATGATCTAAAGATTTTTATGTTAAATATTTGGTTTTAAAAAAAGTTTGATTTTTTAAAAATTTGTTCGTACAATTTGCATTTTTTTTTAAAAAAAAGAGAAATTCTGTAATTTTCAGACTGGCCAATTGGGCTTTTCTAGACTCCTACTTCCTGCTCTTCCAGGAAATTCACATGTACATTTACAGCAATAAGACTGACTAAAAGTTTTTTTTTTTTTTTCGTACCAAAGCATCTAATGAGCATGTGCAAAAGTCATTGTGAAGGGAGGGGGAGAAGGTGAGTGGTGACATCTCCTGTTGTGATTGGTGAATTCTGTGTTATCAGCTTTTACCTGCCATTGAAATGCTGCCTGTGCTTACAAAGAGACTTCTGAAAAGCATTATACCGTATAAGGAATAGGAGGTATGATTCTAATATATCCCTGGTGGCCAGTGTGCAAGATTTATTTTTTGGTGAATAAAAGGACACAATGGCGCTCCTGGGGTGATCAATAGAATCTCAAGCTGCTGATGTCAGGACAGAATCTGTGCTGGTTCTGTCTACAAGGGATAAGTAAAATGAAAAGAAAGACACCAGCGCTAATACTCAAGCTAAAATACATGCGCACTGATCAAGCTGTAAAAAAATAAATAAATATATATATATATATATATATATATATATATATATATATATATACTGGATGGCCACAACAAATAAGGACACAAAATACTGCCTAGGTAAATATATAATATATATAAAAACCTGACAAACAATTGGTCATTTTCTGATACATTTGCTTTCAACTCTTACCCTATTCCAAACCCTGTAGATCAGAGATGCGAACTTTACCAGAATGATTCCCAGAAAAGTCAGCAAATTTCCAGGGCCTTATTGAGCCTGTTTAAAATCTCTAGAAAAACAACTATTCCTTGAGGTTTCTGAATTCAGAGAGCTGTGGAGAGGATGGAAACAGGTGTGACTTAGGAAACAAGGGTAGCTACTGCTACAAATGTGCTTGGTGGTGTATGAGAACTCCTCCTGGCAGAAATAGTGTGTAAGATCCTGGGCACACATAGAGGAGTAAAAGTAGTAGTCCAGTGATAGCACCGACCAAATAATAGCCATTTAGTACCAAAATAATACCTCCATACAACTTTGTTCAAATAATAGTGCTGTTACTCTCCTGTCCTGGCTCCAGGGTCAGGCCTTGCTCCCTTTCCCTATGGTCATCTCCCTCTGCTGTGGTCCAAGCCAGGTGTTACAAACTACTGTCACATAATCACCCAAGGCCTTTTAAGGCTGACTCTCACACCCATATGTGACTAAGAAGTCAGTAACCTTTCTGCTCAGTTACCTTGTGCCTTGGAGTTTGTCCCACTAGTTCTCTTAGCTTGCAATCATCTCAGCAAACTCCTGTCTGTTTTTCAATCTGCATTTACCTTCTGACTCAGACCTTCAACAAGTGTTTGCTTTAAGCAAAACAAACTCTTCTCTGGACTTGTTCACACTACAAACGCCGCTGCAAATTCTAAACCATACATCCTCAGTTCCTGAGTGTCACTCCTGGCTCTGTTTTCTGGTCTTCCCTGCTCCTCTTCTCTGCCTGCTGTCCTGTTCTTCACTGTTCTACATGCCATATGACAAGTCCTGCCCACTGTGCAATCACCTTCAGTCCATGCTGTTCCCCCTGACCTGCTGCTTAGAAAATCCATCTCAGGAAGTGGACCCATGACTGCCATAACCTGACGTTATCAGGAACCTCTAACATACCATCAGCCATGTAAAACCTGATAGCTCCTGGGAGATGTGGTGCCTTTACTGACCGAAAGCCACAAGGTTGAGGCCACAGGCTTACATAACAGTGCCATATAGTGAACAGGCAATACAGCCACACAGTGTCAGGATAATAATACAGCCAGCACCAAGATTTACAAGAACCTGCACAACCAGGTTACAAAAGAAGAAAAAACCCTTCTGAGATGCCTGAACTCGGACTGGTTAAAAAATAAAACCACAAAATACCCTAGGCGCATCTGATTTATTGGTCAGTGCTAAGTATGGCATCACATACCAGGGGGGTTGGATTCAGGAGAATCCCACAGCCACTTTAGTACTTGAATTGCCGCCAAGTCGCATGACTAACGCTATCTCATCTCTGAGTTCTGCTATCTGTAGAAGGAGAAACTATCCAGATGCAGAGTGGCCGAGCTGCATTGTTCCTTGGCACGTGGCTCTTGGTGTGTGAGGAGCCAGTTGCATCCAAAACTTGTCACCTCTCTGCCACTAGCAGTACCCATACACGTGAGACCAAAGTCTAAACTTATTTTACTGGGGATTTCTGAGTTTGGTCTTCTGCCTGTGGTCTGTTAAAAAAAGCAAAAAAAAACCCACTGTGCTTTACTTACCCTCCCCGAGACCAGCGCTGAGTCTCTGCCGCTGCCTCCGGTGCCCACCCCAGGAAAAAAATAAAACATACTACCAACAAAAGCAGTCATACATTTTTCCCAAAATGTGCAGCATTTTCTTCCAAAAAGTGGTAGCCCATTAGTAGTAAACACCTTATTAAAATTCTAGTTTAATTTTGTTTCCCCTCCATGGCCCAATTAATAAACTGTGTTGTATTTTTTAAAAAAAACAATATATTAAGCCGCAAATGCAGGTGCCTCTTTGACCTAATATACGGTGCTGCGCCTGGTTAAAGGGAACCTGTCACCCCCCCAGGGCGTTTTTAAGGTAAAGAGCTACCTTCAGCAGCACTAAGGCTGCATTCTGTGAAGGTGGCTCTTTTTTTTCTGACCCTTAGTAATGCTGAAATATCGACTTTTATAAATAGTTCCTCATACCTGTAATGTGTCCCATAGGTATGGTGTGTCTCCCTGTATCAGCCGCCTACCATCTGTCCATTGTGGTAATAGCAGCTACACGGGATGTAGTGACGAGACGCGAGACAGATTAAACTTTAGGTAGTAACTTTTATAGATAAATGCCGTTAGGGCTATTCTAAGCAACAATAATAATAATAATAATATAATAAATTTTATTTCTATAGCGCCGACATATTCCGCAGCACTTTACATTTCAGAGGGGATTTGTACAGACAATAGACATTACAGCATAACAATAATCACATACAGTAGATTATAACATACCAAGAGGAAAGAGGGCCCTGCTCGCAAGCTTACAGTCTATGAGGAAAGAGTTTGACACGAAAGGTGGGTGGTAACAGTTGCCCTGATTGTATGGACCAGCCATAATGTTAAGTGTGTGACAGTACAGACACAGAGGGCTAATGGATGCATAAAGCATGTGGGAACATGATGCGGGAAATCTGGTTATGGTAAAACTTTTGGCTGTGCCACACAGGGATAGATTAGGTTAATGTGTTGAGGCGATAGGCCAGTCTGAATAAGTGTGTTTTCAGGGCACGCTTAAAATTGTGGGGATTGGGGACTAATCATATTGACCTGGGAAGTGCATTCCAAAGAATTGGCGAGGCACGTGTAAAGTCTTGGAGACGGGAGTGGGAGGTTCTGACTATGGAGGATACTAACCTCAGGTCATCAGCAGAACGGAGGGCACGGGTAGGGTGGTATACTGAAACAAGGGAGGAGATGAAGGGTGTTGCTGAGCCATGGAGGGCTTTGTGGGTGAGGGTAATAAGTTTATACTGAATTCTGGAGTGGATGGGCAGCCAGTGTAATGACTGGCACAAGGTAGAGGCATCGGTGTAACGATTGGCGAGGAATATGATCCTGGCTGCAGCATTCAAGACAGATTGGAGAGGGGAGAGTTTGGTAAGAGGGAGACCGATTAGAAGAGAGTTACAATAGTCGAGACGAGAATGAATAAGAGAAACAGTAAGAGTTTTTGCAGAGTCAAAAGTAAGGAAAGGTCGAATTTTAGAAATGTTTTTGAGGTGCAGATGACAAGAGCGAGCCAGTGATCGAATGTGGGGGGCAAAGGAAAGCTCGGAATCAAGTATGACCCCAAGACAGCGGGCCTGTTGCTGGGGAGTAATAGTGGAGCCACACAAATGTCGGGTATAGGTACATTAGTAGAGGGAGGAAACACCAGGAGTTCAGTCTTTGACAGGTTCAGTTTCAGATATAGTGAGGACATGATGTTAGACACAGCATTTAGACAATCGCCGGTGTTTTCTAGAAAGGCTGGCGTGATGTCAGGAGAAGAAGCGTATAATTGGGTGTCATCAGCATAGAGATGGTACTGGAAACCAAATCTACTGATTGTTTGACCAATAGGGGCAGTGTACAAGGAGAAGAGGAGGGGGCCTAGAACCGATCCTTGAGGAACCCCAACAGTAAGGGGAAGGTGAGAGGAGGAGGAACCGGCAAAAGATACAGTAAAGGAGCGGTTGGAGAGATAGGAGGAGAACCAAGAGAGAACGGTGTCCTTGAGGCCAATGGAACGGAGCATAGTGAGGAGGAGCTGATGATCCACAGTGTTGAATGCTGCAGAGAGATCCAATAGAATTAGCATGGAGTAATGACCATTTGATTTAGCTGTTAGCAGATCATTAGAGACTTTAGTGAGGGCAGTTTCAGTGGAGTGTAAAGAGCGGAAACCGGATTGGAGAGGATCGAGAACAGAGTTTTCTGAGAGATAGCGGATAAGACGGGAGTGGACCAGGCGTTCCAGGAGTTTAGAGATGAAGGGAAGATTAGAGACAGGTCTATAGTTAGCGGCACAGTTTTGGTCGAGGGATGGTTTTTTAAGTAGTGGATGTATGATGGCATGCTTAAATGAGGAGGGAAAAATACCAGAAGAGAGAGAGAGGTTAAATATTTTAGTTAGGTGAGGGGTGACAGCAGGGGAAAGGGACTGGAGGAGATGTGACGGAAATGGGTCACTGGTGCAAGTAGTTGGGCGAGAAGATGCAAGGAGCCTGCTTACTTCTTCTTCTGTGACTGGTTCAAAATCAGAGAGTGAGCTAGATGCAGTGGGGGAGGGAGGACAGTGCATGGTATGAGGTGATTGGGAGATAATTTCCTGTCGAATCTGGTCAATTTTTTCTTTGAAGTAATTGGCCAGATCGTCAGCTCGGAGCTCCGTGGTTGGGGCCTGTACTCTTGGATTGAGTAGAGAATGAAAAGTGTCAAAGAGACGTTTCGGGTTATTGGACAGTGAGGTGATGAGGGTGTTGAAATAGGTTTGTTTGGAGAGGTGAAGGGCAGTGTTGTATGTTCTAAGCATAAACTTAAAATGGATGAAATCTTCGTGTAGATTGGATTTTCTCCACAGACGTTCGGCGCACCTGGAGCACCGCTGCAGAAAACGAGTTTGCACCGTGTGCCAGGGTTGTCGCCGTCTGCGTTGTGGTGTTCTATTTATAGGGGGTGCAAATTCATCCAGGGCACTTTGAAGTGTTTCATTGTAATGCTTCAATGCAGAATCAGGACATGAGAGGGAGGAGATAGGGGCCAATGAAGACTGCAAGTTCTTCATAAGTTTCTGGGTGTTAATGGCCTGTATGTTTCTATAAGTCTGGACAGTGGGGGTGACCTGAGCAGCCTGGCAGTTCTTTATAGAGAATGAAAGAAGATTGTGGTCAGAGAGCGGGAGAGGGGAGTTTGCAAAATCATCCACTGCACAAAGCCGAGAGAAGACCAAGTCGAGGGAGTTTCCGTCTTCATGCGTTGGAGAATTAGTAAGCTGCGAAAGGCCAAATGAGGAGGTTAGAGATAAAAGGTGAGTAGCAGATGGTGAGAGGGGAAGAGCAATAGGGATGTTGAAATCTCCCATGATGAGGGTAGGGATGTCACAGGAGAGAAAATGTGGAAGCCAAGTGGCAAAATGATCCAGGAACTGATGGGAGGGGCCGGGAGGACGATACACCACCGCCACTCGCATGGAGAAGGGGGTGTAGAGTCTGACGGCATGGACCTCAAAAGAAGGGAAGACAAGTGAGGGTACTTGAGGGATAACCTGAAATGTACATTTTGGTGATAGGAGCAGACCAACGCCTCCACCAGCTCTACTGTCTGATCTTGGGTTATGAGAGAAGTGTAGCCCCCCGTATGAAAGAGCAGCAGCAGCGGTAGTGTCTGACTGCTGGATCCAGGTTTCAGTAAGATCCAGGAGGTTAAGAGAATTAGAAAGGAAGAAGTCATGGATGAAGGAGAGTTTGTTACACACTGAGCGAGAATTCCAAAGTGCACAATTAAGAGAGACAGATGGCAGGCAGGGAATATTAATCAGATTAGAGGGGTTTCTAAGTGTAGCAGTTGGGGGGTTTGACTTTCTATAACATGGGGGACCAGGGTTGGGAGCAATGTCTCCTGCGACTAGGAGAAGGAGGATAGAAAGAGTGAGCAGATGGTTAAGTGATTTGTGAGAGCGTCTCTTATGTTGAATGGTGGGACTGACTGGCTCTGTGCAATTTAACAACGTGAAAAGAGCGTGAGTGCTATACATAGGAGAGGAAAGGAGCGAGGGGCCAATATGGATGGAGTGTAGAGAGTTAATGCCAGGGCGGTGGATGTGTGTGAATGCAGCGGCCAGGATATAAATTACACAAATGCATATGGTATATATTTGTTGTATTCCAAATGTACAGGGAGTAGATGTATATAAATGTTTTACCTGTCTCCTGCCCTGTCTAACTGCCATGTTATAACTGCCAGTAGTACTTTGATACATGTACTTAGATTACATGTGCATAAATGCCACCACTGCATAAATGCTCCCCCTAGCTAGGTCTGAATATATAGGAGGTTAAGGCCAAATTTTTTTTTTTTTTTTTTTTTTTGTTGGCTCTCTCTCTTCTCGTTAATCAATCACACTAAATTGAGACACCAGGACCCAATAAAATGTTGTGGTCAAATAAACACATGTCCAGCACTACATGGATCATAAAGCACTTTGAAAAGTTTCTTGACCTCACAACATAAAGGGACAAGCAGAGTAAGTTGAAAAAAACTATATACCAGATATAAGCTTGCAGAGTTGAAAACACAGAGATAGCATTCAGGATTAACTGCTTGCTGACATTGAATGGAGACACAGGAGTGGATTCAGAGCAGAAATTGGAAAAGCTGGTTACCAGATATAAGCTTGCAGAGTTGAAAACACAGAGATAGCATTCAGGATTAACTGCTTGCTGACATTGAATGGAGACACAGGAGTGGATTCAGAGCAGAGATTGGAAAAGCTGGTTACCAGATATAAGCTTGCAGAGTTGAAAACACAGAGATAGCTTTCAGAGATAGCAACCAAACAAAATAACAGTAGTTGTCCTCACAGGGAACCAGAACAAATAAACACGGATTTGGAGAACACGACTACTCCAGCAAAGGCCGGTCACTATAGGGCCGCGGTATGGCCGACTACGGGTCCTTAGTTACTATGTGTCACTTATCCGCCCTGACGTCCCTCGGCGTCCTGTTCGACTGTGCGTCGGCTTCGCAGCCGCTGAGGATCTGGCGTGGCGTAGTCTTCGGGCGTTCCGACACCCAGATGAAGCAGGGGCACAACAGGCCCGCGGAGAGTTCTTTGGCGGAATGTCCCCCAGCGGAGGCAGTCGGATACCGCCTGAGAGCGGGAGAGTGGAGGCCGCAACCCCCGGACAAAGGCTGGCAGCGGCGGTGCTAAGTGGTGGTTGGTAGGCCACAGGCGCAGCCAGCGCCTGCACCAGGGGACCTGCGGCGGCGGCCGGCCCAGCCCCTACCACAGACTGGAGCGGGGCGGTGGCAGCTGCGGGCGGCAAAGGATAAGTCACCGCCGCGGTCGGGAATGAAACAGCAGCGGCTGCAGGCAGCAGCGAGGAGGCCGCAGCCGCGAGCTGCAGTGAGGCGGCGACGGCCGCAGATGGCTGCTAGTAGGCCGCAGCCGTGAGCTGGAGTGAGGCAGCAGTCTTCTTCTGTCGGTCGGCTCGGCGCCGTCTCCCTCCTGTCGCTGTACTCCTCTCTGGTTGCTGCTTGTGGCTCTGGCTCCCTGGTGCTCCCAAGGTCTCCTGCTCCTCTCTCGTTCTGCTGACTCACCCTGACTGGCCCTCTCCACCCCTTTTATCTGGACTCCTCCCCAACTGCCCTGTCAGTCTCAGCGGTCCGTCCCCTAACTCTGCTCCCCGGAAACAGATCCCCCAGGAACCTAGAAGATGGTCCCCTTGGTTCCGGCCCGGATACTCGGCCCCCTCCTCCTACACTCCCCCATCCTGTATGCTTGCCAGTCCTCGGGCGAGGGTCTTGGTAGGCTCGGGTTGGCCTTTTGAGACAAAAGTTCTTGTTGCCATACGAACTGATCCTGTTCGTAGCGTTCGGGGGGTTTGCCAGCTGTTGACCGCTCAGAGCGTCTTGGTTCGACTGTGGTGGAGCTTTCTGGGGTGGTGGCAGGTGGTGGGCTGGTGTGACTAGCCGAGATATTGTTTCTTGGAGGGCCCGCTTGTACCGCTGGGCTATCTTCTTCGTCATCTAGGTCCCAGACCCTGGGCAGTGGTTCGGGGACCTGAGGAGTGGGCTCGGGTCGCATGGGATCGGTGGATGTACAGGGCTGCAACATATTACGGTGCACAGTGCGAGTGGGAAGTGCCCCTTTTTTTTCAGGTCATATCTCGTACACAGGCCCATCGGAGATCATTTGGCGCAATACTCGGTAAGGACTCTCTTCCCACTGTGGTTCTAGCTTGTTCTGGGGGCGCTGGTCTAGTACGAGTACTCGATCTCCAGTCTGGAAGTTGATGGGTGGAGGCAGAGTCCCCTCTGGGTGTCCTAGATCCTGGAGTTTTGTCTGCATGATGCGGTGAAGGGTCTGTAGCCGGTGTCGGTGGTTTCGGACCCATGATGACACCCAGACCAGGGATGGGGTTCCTCCGGGTTTAGTTATACCTCCGTGATCCCTTTGCCTTCTCGCCCGAATAGCAATGAGTAGGGGGTATAGCCGGTAACCCGGTGCACCCGGTTGTTATAAACCCACACTAGTCCAGGGACATTCTCAGGCCAGCGGGCCTTTCGGTCAGTCTCCAGGGTACGCAACATTTGAATTAGTGTCCGATTAAATCGTTCGCAGGCCCCGTTTCCCTGTGGGTGGTATGGTGTGGTCTGAGATTTATTGATACCATAGAGACGATGTAGTTCCTCCATGACTTTCCCCAGGAAGCATGCTCCCTGATCTGAATGTATCCATTGAGGGTAGCCGTACACTTGGATAAAGTTCTTGCAGATTGCATAGGCGACTGACTCCGCAGTTTGATCTCGGGTGGGGGTTGCCACGGCAAATTTGGTGAAGTGATCCACCATGACGAGACAATGTTCATACCCCTGGCATGCGGGGCCAATGGTCACATAGTCCACCGTCAAGAGCTCGAGGGGTGCTGATGTCACTATCGTTTGCTCGGGGTCCGTTGTGCGGGTGGTTTAGCTAGCTCACATAGGCGGCAGGCCCGGCAAGTTTCTTCCACAGCAGCGTGCAAGCGCGGATGGTAAACTATCTGCTGCAACCATTGCAAGGTCTTTTGAACTCCGAAGTGAGCCCCCTTTTCGTGGGCTTCCTGAGCCAGTTCACTGAGTTGGGCTCTGGGCATGACCACCTGCCAAGTTGTTGCAGATGTCGCCCGTGATACCGCTTTATGATACAATAGTCCTTTCTTGATGACTAGTTTCTCCCATTGGCGTAGCATCAGCAACATATCCTGGGACGAGGTCTGTCTCTGGGCGTCGGTGGGTAGTCTGCCGGTGGTCACCCATCGGCGTAGGAGCCCAATTTCTTCATCTTCTTTTGCTGCTGTTGGATCCATCTGTCACGTGATTGTTCCAGCATATCCCTTGGGGGGTCCTTCCTGTGTGGCAGCCGTGAACACGGCGGCGGTGAGGGCGTACGGCGTCTCTTCCCCTTCTAATGCCATGAGGGCTACCTCGGCTTCCAGGTCGGGGGTCATTGGATGCATTCAGAAGAGGCTTCTCATTCGCTCTGCCCAGCTCCACAGCATGTGTTAGAGCCGGAGAACCTAGGCAGGTTGCTTAGCATAGCCCCCAGAGAAATGCTGGACCGGGGGCCCTCATTATTTGCTGTGTCTATGGCCCCGCTCTGGCCTGGGGTGCCGTTGTCCGCGCTCGGAGACTGCATCCTGCCGACTACGCCAAATGTGGTAATAGCAGGTACACTGGATGCAGTGACGAGACGCGAGACAGATTAAACTTTAGGTAGTAACTTTTATAGATAAATGCCGTTAGAGCTATACTAAGCAACCAAACAAAATAACAGTAGTTGTCCTCCCAGGAAACCAATACAAATAAACACGGATTGGGAGAACACGACTACTCTAGCACAGGCCTTTCACTATAGAGCCACGGTATGGCCGACAACAGGTCCTTAGTTACTATGTGTCACTTATCCGTCCTAACGTCCCTCTGCGTCCTTTTCGATGGTGCGTCGGCGTCGCAGCCACTGGGTCCAGCCGCTGAGGATCTGGCGTGGTCTTCAGGCGTTCCGATGCCCAGACAAAGCAGGGGCACAACAGGCCTGCAGAGAGTTCTTTGGCGGAATGTCCCCCAGCGGAGACAGTGGGATACCGCCTGGGAGTGGAGGCCGCAGCCCCCGGACAAGGGCTGGCAGCGGCGGTGCTAAGTGGCAGTTGGTAGGCCACAGGCGCAGCCAGCGGCTGCACTAGGGGACCCGCGGCGGGCGCTGGCCCAGCCCCTACCACGGACTGGAGCGGGGTGGTGGTAGCTGCCGGCAGCAAAGGATAAGTTACCGCCGCGGTCGGCAGTGAAACGGCAGCGGCTGCAGGCAGCAGCGAGAAGGTCGCAACCGCGAGCTGGAGTGAGGCGGCGATGGCCGCAGATGGCTGCGAGTAGGCCGCAGCCGCGAGCTGAAGTGAGGCAGCAGTCTTCTTCTGTCGGTCGGCTCGGCGCCGTCTCCCTGCGGTCCACCGAGAGTCTCCCTCCTGTCGATGTACTCCTCTCTGGTTGCTGCTTGTGGCTCTAGCTCCCTGGCACTCCCAAGGTCTCCTGCTCCTTCTCTCCCGTTCTGCTGACTCACCCTGACTGGCCCTCTCCGCCACCTTTCATCTGGACTCCTCCCCCAACTGCCCTGTCAGTCTCAGCGGTCCGTCCCCTTACTCTGCTCCCCGGAAACAAATCCCCCAAGAAACTAGAAGACGGTACCCTTGGTTCCGGCCCGGATACTCGGCGGGGACCCCTCCTCCTACACTATCATGCCTCTGTCCTGTGTCTGGGCGCCGCCCACCATCTGTCCATCATGATGCCCTTGTGCGTTGCTGCCACTTCCTGTTTTGAATACCGGCGCCTCCGCTGTGACAAGATTGCATGCCCGAGAATCGACATCAGGCTATTGCGCCTGCGTGTTGTGGAGGCCCCAGATCCCGCCCCGTAGTGTGTTATGATGTATTCACACTGTGGGGCTGGGGCATCCGCAACACGCAGGCGCAATAGCCTGATGTCGGTTCTCGGGCAGCGCGCACTGCGCATGCCCGAGAACTCTTGTCACAGCGGAAATGCCGGTATTCAAAACAGGAGGAGGCAGTGATGCATAGGGCATCATGATGGACGGATGGTGGGCGGCGCCCAGACACAGGACAGAGGCATGATTGACGGATGGTAGGCGGCTGATACAGGGGGACACAACATACCTATGGGACACATTACAGGTATGAGGAGCTATTTATAAAGGTCGATATTGCAGCGTTACTAGGGGTCAGAAACCGAAGAGCCACCTTCACAGAATGCAGCTTTAGTGCTGCTGAAGGTGGCTCTTTAAATTAAAAACGCCTTTGGGGGGGGTGACAGGTTCCCTTTAAGCAATAAACGTGGGAACGGTGCCTGTTGGAGTCACATTTTCAGGGCCCATACCCATATGTGTGAATAAAAAATGTTCTGATTTCAGTCCAGAAATGTAGGACTAGTGCCATGCAAGTTTCAATCTGATTTTTCACACTTAGCATCCAAGTTACATCCAAAAGCAAAGCGATTGCTATCCGATTGCAATGCGATTTTAACATAAGATTTTACATAGAGCAATTTTCTGTAATTTACACATCATTTTCAAAGGAAACATTCTTCAAACCACACTGTATATATTACACACACACATATACATATATATAATATATATATTTATATATATACTGCTCAAAAAATAAAGGGAACACTATTCCATTTGCAACAGGCTATTTGTGTTCCCTTTATGTCTTTGAGCAGTATATACTGTATATGCATAGGATAGATAGATAGTTGAAAAGCCGGCAATTCAGCAGACGTGTAAAATCACAGCAGGAGCTGACAGGAAAGAAGAGATGGATTACATACAATAATACATATAGAATAGATAGATATAAAGATGTCAGTGATATGTATAATTAGTACAGTGTGTGTGAAGCTTACTGTACATGTATTTAATTATTAAAAGATTATTTTTCTGAAAAAAATGACATGGACTCCCACGTAATTTTCTCAACCAGCAGACGGAAAGCCGATGGCTGGGGGCCGATGTTTATAGCCTGGGAAGGGGGTAATACCCATGGAGCTTCCCAGGCTACTAATATCAGCTCACAGCTGTATACTTAGCCTTTACTGATTATTAAAATGGGGGACACCCCAAAAAAATGACATAGGGTCCCCCTATAATTAATAACCAGCAATGGCTAGATGGCTAGGCAGACATTAATAGCCTAGGAAGGGACCATGGATATATGCCCCCCCAGGCTAAAAACATCAGTTCTCAGCCACCCCAGAAAAGGCATATCTAGAAGACGTGCCAATTCTGGCATTTAACCTCACTCTTCCCCCTTGCCCTGATGCGGTAGCAAGTTGGGTAATAGTTGGGGGGGTTGATATTACCTTTGTATTGTCAGGTGACATCAAGCTCCGAGGTTAGAAGCCCCAAGGTTGGTAATGGAGAGGAGTCAATAAGTCCTTTAATTGAAAGAATGACACAGATTCCTTTAATAAATCTTAATTAAACCATACTTATTTCATCGTCGATTCCAGTGATGCCATTGTCCCCTGCAAGAGAATTAAAATACACTGATACAAACGGTAGTAGATGCTGCTGTCTCTGTTGAATTTCAGGCTGTATGGTCACATCATGCAACCATGCAGCCTGCCATCTTGATGTAGCAGAGGCAGACCCGTCATGGGACAAATGTATTATCTTCTCAGCAGACAGGTGAGGAATATTGTTTTTTATTTTAATTCTCTTGCAGGAGACAGTGACATCACTGGAATGGGCAATGGCGAGAGTATGGTTTAATTAAGATTTTGTTAAAGGATACTGTTTCATTCTTTCAATTAAATGACTTTATTGTGGGTGTATGTGTTTTTATACAATATGACTATGGGGTTAATAATGAGGGCGTCCTATTCAAACGACATTGGTGTGTAGAAATCGGAGGGCACTTGCAACATGGACCATATGTCGTGTGATTTTTTGCTAACACCCATTGACTTTCATTGACAAGTGTTTCCAAGATATGTGGCAAATTGCAGCATGCTAAGATTTTTTTTCAGTACGATTTCAGCTGAGAAAAAAAATTGCAGATGAGATGTAACCCATTGAATAACATTGCTCAGAGTGCAATCCGATGAGCATGAGCCCTCAATATAAAATCCTGGAAAACCCTAAAGTGTAACTGTCATTTTAAGAGAACGTGAAGGAAAATGTCTGTCTGCCTCCCTCCTCTACATTGAACTTTTTAAGTATAAGGTGCTGGGGAATATGCCGCTGCCATTAACCGTTTGCCTGTAATTTGCAGCTGCTGTTCCATTTTGTTAGTAATGTAGAATTGACAATATTATTGCCTGCAGTACTAATCACCAGCCACTGTAGGCCACTGTTTCCCCTGCAACTGCTAGATGAGATGACTCTGGCTAATACTGGTTTGTGCAGGATTTTGATTCTGAGGCGGTGACCACAGCTCTGTGAGGAGAAATAAGAACAGTGATTCTGTGGACAGACACTAGGGTTATGTTACATGGACTCGGTTCTACTGGTGTGAACTGCAGTTTGAACAGAACCAGATAGAGCACCTGGTTAGCGGGGCAGTACAAGCAACTGGCAAGAAGTGTCTGAAAGGAAGGGGTTGGTTCGGAGGCCATCTTGAGAAAGTTTGGTGCAATCTGGGAGGAGGAGGACGTGTGACGCCTCCATCGAGCGACATCCGCTGATCCGATATCCGTGAGACCCCCGGAGAGCCCTCCAGCATGTCAACTGTGGTGTCAAGCAACGGTTAGAAACACGTCATTCGTTGGTCAAACAGATGTCATCCAGGAGGGCTGATTTCCGCAACGACACAGCGACCAGAGACGGGTCTGTAAGTCCTGACCTCAGGCCCGTTTTATGGTGGGAGAGTGCACGCGCACACAGTTAATTTGGCGCCAAACTAAGACAGGCAGATACAGAAACTTGAATGCATCAGTGCCCATCGGATCATCGGACTGAACCACTAGAAACTACAGTATTAAAGGGGATCTACCGGAGTATACAGAGGTGATCCGAGGAATGGTCCATTGCACTCGCATGATCCTTAAAGTGAACACGATGGTGTATAATTCCATAACTGGGTTCTACCTAAGGGTTTTAGTCATCTTGTTAAGTTTGTAAGCTGACATGCTGCATCCCCAATAGGCCACCTCTGGTAGTCTTCTGATGCTCAGTGGCTGCATGAGGCGGCTGTACAATTAGGTAATTATAGTAACGTAGCCAACCTTTCCATGCCTACGGAGTGACGTAGCGCAATGGTCCTGATCACTTCTAACCAGCGGTTTGTGAATTAACCTGTCACATCTTGTTGGAGGAAGCGTAACCAGTCTGAGATTCACAGTAAAGGTTCATTTGACAAATTTAGTGTTTACTGCTTTCCTTGTCCACGGCTTCACTGTATCCTGGTGAGCCTACCACAATTCACGGCTTACATAAGCACCAACTGTCACCTTCTATCTCAGTAACGAGAGAAAAAGGCCATGACATTAACACTTTAAATGCTATTTCAATGAGCCATAGGTAGCACCCTTATTTTTCCTGGATTCTAGTGGTATACCGTGAATGTAAGTTGAAGCTCTCCAATTGTGTGTAGAGCAGGGTAAGTTATCATAGTGTTAATAGACTTACATGGGCTCAGCTATAGTATATATACACATTTCCTAACTAGAGCTTCTCTTGCATCCTGGGTATAAACACTTCAGTTTGATGTGCTCCATTTGAAAGTAAGTCACGAGCGGAGCAAACCTCTAGTCTGGGACTAAGCTCACAGTTGTCATAACAGGAGGAGGATAGACATGGCATGCTCTCTCCCTGAGTGCATTATCAAGGATTGTTTATGGCAGATAAGTATCCACCCAACCCCAATCCTCATACCTTCCCCCTCCACCATCCGGCTCTGGAACATGTCACCCATTCCAGGCAGTGTGGCGTCTTCCGTCATCACCATACATAGCTAACATTACAGGCACCTATGGACTTATGCTCATTCATCAGGTTGCACAACGCTCCGTTCATCAATATCATGGTGGAGCGGATATTATGCTGGGTCTCGCTTTATAATGCTGGGTTCTCCAGCTTGGACATAAAGCCTCATGTCTATATACACCGTAGACTCTTGCACCCATTCTCAATGATGAACATAAATATTAATGTTGGCCCTAGCCATACATCCTGTGCAAGGCAGAAAAATTAGTTTGTGGCACTTGGCACCTTGGGTGCACACAGGGCTAGTTCCAGGTTTTCATGTGCCCCGGCGAAAAAGTATCAGTGGGCCCCTTTAACACATACCACAATTCATGATACACAGATATGATAATGGCAGAGAAATATACAGTGGGGCAAAAAAGTATTTAGTCAGTCAGCAATAGTGCAAGATCCACCACTTAAAAAGATGAGAGGCGTCTGTAATTTACATCATAGGTAGACCTCAACTATGGGAGACAAACTGAGAAAAAAAAATCCAGAAAATCACATTGTCTGTTTTTTTTTCATTTTATTTGCATATTATGGTGGAAAATAAGTATTTGGTCAGAAACAAAATTTCATCTCAATACTTTGTGATATATCCTTTGTTGGCAATGACAGAGGTCAAACGTTTTCTGTAAGGGTATGTGCACACTTTGCGGTTTCTGCTGCGTTTCCGCAGCGTTTTTGGCTCTGCAGTAACGCAGCAGATTTTGCTGCGTTGTACAGTACCTTTATTTCCTATGGAAATAAAAAAAAGCTGTGCACATGCTGCGTTTTTTTCCGCGCGGTTTTGCTGCGGTTTTCAAAACGCAGCATGTCAATTGTTTGGTGCAGAAACGCTGCGGTTTTACACCTCATCCATTATGAGGTGTAAAACCGCAGGGCAAAACCGCAGAAAAAACGCAGATAATCCGCAGATAATCCGCAGAAAAACCGCAGCACTTTGTCCTGCGGATTTCCTGCGGTTTTCTCTACAAAATCCGCAGAGACTATAAACTACGTGGGAACATAGCCTAAGTCTTCACAAGGTTGCCACACACTGTTGTTGGTATGTTGGCCCATTCCTCCATGCAGATCTTCTTTAGAGCAGTGATGTTTTTGGCTTTTCGCTTGGCAACACGGACTTTCAACTCCCTCCAAAGTTTTTCTATAGGGTTGAGATCTGGAGACTGGCTAGGCCACTCCAGGACCTTGAAATGCTTCTTACGAAGCCACTCCTTCGTTGCCCTGGCGGTGTGCTTTGGATCATTGTCATGTTGAAAGACCCAGCCACGTTTCATCTGCAATGCCCTTGCTGATGGAAGGAGGTTTGCACTCAAAATCTCACGATACATGGCCCCATTCATTCTTTCATGTACCCGGATCAGTCGTCCTGGCCCCTTTGCAGAGAAACAGCCCCAAAGCATGATGTTTCCACCACCATGCTTTACAGTAGGTATGGTGTTTGATGGATGCAACTCAGTATTCTTTTTCCTCCAAACACGACAAGTTGTGTTTCTACCAAACAGTTCCAGTTTGGTTTCATCAGACCATAGGACATTCTCCCAAAACTCCTCTGGATCATCCAAATGCTCTCTAGCAAACTTCAGACGGGCCCGGACATGTACAGGCTTAAGCAGTGGGACACGTCTGGCACTGCAGGATCTGAGTCCATGGTGGCGTAGTGTGTTACTTATGGTAGGCCTTGTTACATTGGTCCCAGCTCTCTGCAGTTCATTCACTAGGTCCCCCCGCGTGGTTCTGGGATTTTTGCTCACCGTTCTTGTGATCATTCTGACCCCACGGGGTGGGATTTTGCGTGGAGCACCAGATCGAGGGAGATTATCAGTGGTCTTGTATGTCTTCCATTTTCTAATTATTGCTCCCACAGTTGATTTCTTCACTCCAAGCTGGTTGGCTATTGCAGATTCCGTCTTCCCAGCCTGGTGCAGGGCTACAATTTTGTTTCTGGTGTCCTTTGACAGCTCTCTGGTCTTCACCATAGTGGAGTTTGGAGTCAGACTGTTTGAGGGTGTGCACAGGTGTCTTTTTATACTGATAACAAGTTTAAACAGGTGCCATTACTACAGGTAATGAGTGGAGGAAAGAGGAGACTCTTAAAGAAGAAGTTACAGGTCTGTGAGAGCCAGAAATCGTGATTGCTTGTTTCTGACCAAATACTTATTTTCCACCATAATATGCAAATAAAATGAAAAAAAAACAGACAATGTGATTTTCTGGATTTTTTTTTCTCAGTTTGTCTCCCATAGTTGAGGTCTACCTATGATGTAAATTACAGACGCCTCTCATCTTTTTAAGTGGTGGAACTTGCACTATTGCTGACTGACTAAATACTTTTTTGCCCCACTGTAGGTATAGTACATTGTCAAAGATTTCACTTCTTACATTACGTGAGCGATATCTATTGTAAATTCTTCAATAGGTCAGATAACAGACAGTATAATCTTCCATACAGTATTATGGGCACCACATAGTGCTCCATACAGAATAATGAACCCCATATACTGCTCCATACAGTAGTATGGGCATCACATAGTGCTCCATACAGAATAATGAACCCCATATATTGCTCCTTAAGGAATAATGGACCCCATATAATGCTCTATACAGTATAATGAGCCCATATAATGCTCCATACAGTATAATGAGCCCCATATATTGCTCCATACAATATTATGGGCCCAACATAGTGCTCCATACAGAATAATGAGCCCCATGTATTGCTCCATACAGAATAATGGACCCCATATATTACTCCATAAAGTATAATGAGCCCCATATATTGCTCCATACAATATTATGGGTCCAACATAGTGCTAAATACAGAATAATGAGCCACATGTATTGCTCCATAAGGAATAATGGACCCCGTATAATGCTCTATACAGTATAATGAGCCACATATATTGCTCCACACAGTATATAATAGGCCCCATATATTACTCCATACTGTATAATGAGCCCCATATATTGCTCCATACATAATGGGTCTCATATAATGTTCCATACAGTGTATGATGGTCTCCATATAATGCACCAGTAAATGATGGGCCCTGAATATTGATCCATATAATGTATAATAATAGAGTATAATCAGGGGCTGGACTACCGTGGTCGCAGGGGTCGCAGCTGCAACGGGGCCCGGAGTCTTTAGGGGCCCAACTGCAGAGCTGCAGCTGCTCATTGGCAGTGCAGCTCCATTCTTTGGCTGCCAGGCTGCAATTGGCTGCTCTGTGCGCACATGACCCTTTGATGAGGTCACAGGAGGGTAGGAGTCAGGGGTCACATGATAAGGAGCCTCCGTGTGTGCGCAGGACTCTGCCGTGCTGGTTGTCATGGTGCACTGCTGAATGCGGGTACATTTATGTGTGGGGTCAGGAGGGGTTTACAGGGTGGATGTAGCAGAGCCGTGTGTGTACAAGGTGTACGGAGCAGAGCCGTGTGTACGAAGTGTATGGAGCGGAGCCACGTGTGTACGAGGTGTACAGAGTGGAGCCGTGTGTGCACGAGGTGTACGGAGCGGAGCCATGTGTGTACGAGGTGTACAGAGCAGAGCCGTGTGATGACGTGTATGCAGCACAGCCGTGTGTGTACGAGGTGAGCAGAGCCGTGTGTGTATGAAGCGGAGCCGAGTGCGTACGAAGAGTACGGAGAAAAGCCGTATGTGTATGAGGTAGATGGAGAGGAGCCGTGTGTGTACGGAGCGGAGCCGCACGTGTACGAGGTGTACGGAGCTGCGTGTGTACGAGGTGTACGGAGCGAAGCCGTGTGTGTATGAGGTGTATGGAGCAGAGCCGTGTGTACGAAGTGTACGGAGTGCAGCCATGTGTGTACGAGGTGAGCGGAGCCGTGTGTGTATGAGGTGTACGGAGAAAAGCCGCGTGCGTACGAAGTGTGCGGAGCCGCGTGCGTACAAAGTGTACAGAGAGCAGCCGCATGTGTATGAGGTGGACGGAGAGGAGCAGAGCGTGTACGAGGTGTATGGAGCGGCGCATGTATGAGGTGTACGGAGCGGAGATGTGCGTGTATTTTGGCATGGGGGGCCCCATTTGAAAGTTTGCAACGGGGCCCATAACTTTGTAGTTACGCCACTGAGTATAATAGCCCCATATATTGCTCCATACTTTATAATGCTCCATACTCCATACAGTATATGATGGGCCCCATATATTGCTTCATACAGAATGGGCCCCATATAATGCTCCATATAGAATAGTACCCATATAATGCTCCATATATAATGGGCCCCATATAATGTTCCATATATAATGGGCCCCATATGATGCTTCATATATAATGGGCCCCATATGATGCTCCATTATGAGCCTCATATATTGATCCAGTATATAATGGGCCCCATATATGATGCTCCAAGGTATGTATTGTTGGGGGTTCCAGTGCCTGAATTCCCATCTAGGTTATCACCTATACTTTGGATATGTTATTAATTACACTTTAATCTTGCTTGTCATTGAGATGTGAAAATAGAATCTACTTTTGATTCAGTTGCAAGTGGCTTAAAGTTAAAATATCATATCTTATATATCTAGATAAGTCTAGAGGCAGACACCTTCAATGGTTCTTGGCCAAATGCTCCTAACCTCCCTCCCTCCATATACAGTATATGCACACTCGGATTGGCGGTGTGTCCTTTCTCTCCTAGCAGTGGTAGGGCAGTAAGCTATGGCTCTAGAAACAAAAGGATCAGGGATAAATTCAACATGTCGATTCTTTACTTTTCTCCTTAGGTTAGTTTCACACTTGCGCCTTTTTGCGCAGCGTTTCGAGTGCACATGATACGCATGCAAAAAACGCTTGTAAACGCCACGATTTTTCATCGCATTATCGTGCGCATTACGACAAAAAAACGGTGTGTTTGTATGCGTTTTCACGTGTTTTTCCATGCATTTGCATTTTTTATGCGCATGGTGTCACAATCACAGGAGGAAAATCCTTGAAAAATTCTTGCAACAGACTCCACCAATGGGACAGCAGTGGGCGTGTGTAATGGGAATTATTTATATAGACCCTGTTTACAGCTGAATTCTTCACATTTGCTTTAATTTTCTCTTGACAACATGGATCTGCGCTGGAAGAGTTTCCACTTCATCTTGGATCTGGACATCAGGATGGCTCAGGCTTATGCTGTTGCTTGCCATCAACAAAGGGAGAGAGAGAGACAGCGAAGACAGCAGCGGCGGCGTGTGTGGATACATCCGATTATTGAACTCCGGGAGAGCCATGGAGTGTACCACACCCTCTACAGCGAGCTCCAGGCAAACCCGGATAAATTTACTGATTATACACGGATGTCCCAATAAGGTTTCAGAAATTTGATTGGTCGTGTCAAAGATGCCATCCGGAGACAGGACACACAGCTCCGTCGTGCGATTCCTCCTGAGGAACGGCTCCTCGTCACATTACGGTACATAGTATTGCAAAACCAATGCCTGCATAATTTTCTTTGTTCTGACATGTACTATTCCAAAGCTGGCAGAATTATTGTTCTGCCATGTAGTTAACCAAAGGCTGCAGTATTATTTTTATGCCATGTAGTAAAGAAAAGGCTGCATATTTATTTGTATGCCATGTTTTTTTTTCTTTTTTTAAATTTTACTTTTTTGGTGTTGTAAATCCATATATATAAATATTAATTTTTGTTCTTTCTCAGTTTCCCAGATTCCTGGCTACTGGAGAGAGCTTCTCTTCACTCCACTTCCAGTACCGGACTGGAATATCATCCTTGTCTGGAATTGTTGCGGACACCTGCCGGGCTTTGTGGGACGTTCTTTGTCCCGAATTTATGCCCCTGCCCACCACAGAAAAGTGGATTGAAATTGCTGAAAGATTCTGGACAGTCTGCAATTTCCAAAACTGTTTGGGTGCGGTTGATGGGAAACACATCCTTATTATAAAACCAAAAAGAACAGGCTCTGAGTACTATAACTATAAAAAGTACTTTTCTACAGTACTCATGGCCATTTCTGATACAGACTGTATGTTTGTTGCAGTTGACATTGGGGCATTTGGCCGTGGGAATGACTCCCAGGCTTTTAAGAACTCTGACATGGGCCGGAGGTTGTATGGCAACCAGTTCAATTTCCCCATGCCACGGCCTCTTTCTAACACCGAAGGTCCACCACAGCCCTTTGTAATGGTTGGGGATGAGGCATTCCAGAGGTGCCAAAACCTGCTCAAACCCTACTCCAGCCGGGACTTGGACCACACCAAAAGAATTTTTAATTACAGGCTGACCAGGGCCTGAAGAACTGTTGAGTGTGCCTTTGGTATACATTAATCTGAAACTGGAAACAGTGGATGAGGTGGTGAAGGCCTGTGTGGTTCTACATAATTTTGTGATGGTTATAGAGCACCCGAACTTTGAACTCGATGATGCGGCTCCTAACCCATTGCCTGAATTTACTCAGTACCCTCTCAGGTCATCCGTTGAAGTTGGCCAAATGAGGGACCAATTTGCGGCCTACTTCAACTCAGATGTAGGACGGGTGGAATGGCAAGAGCAAATGGTGTAAAAAAGTTTTCTTTTGTGTGTATGTTAATAAAAAACCTGTGTTGATACCTGTACCGAGTGCACTCTGTCTTTTTACACTTTAATACAATAATCAACTGGCCAGGTGTACCAGTGAATTCGTGATGTTGTGTTTTGTGCATCATAAATTTACTAGTACTCATGACCAGGTGACTATACATACACACAAGTTGTATGATCTTTATCATCTCTACACTTTGTGTTCAATTTGCAGCGACGGTGGAGATAATACAACATTTGTGTCACCTGGCATGATGTTAAAAATCGTGATTTGGGAATGCAGTAGCATCCCTCACTATTCATGACACCTAACCCTGTCACTATAAATATTATTTGTAGTATCATCACTGTGGCTTCAGTTTGAACGCAGACTGGAGACATAATAAAGTTTATACAACTTCTACAATACGCAGGCCTGGTGTCATGCTCATGTGAGGATGCCCAAAGTAACGCATCCTGACTTCAGAAGGTTATCACACATGGGCAGGAGAATACACATAAGAGGTAAACTGCAGCATCGCTACAGTGTGATAGAAATATATGCAGACTGAAGCGACGCTGCAGGTTAAAACTCATGTATATTCACCTGCCCAGGTGTGATAGTTATGATGCAAGGGCAGGGTATTGTTCATATGGCGTGTATTTTCCCCATCATCTCCTCAGTTTATCTACACACACTGAATAGAGGATGGGGTTAATTCCAAGGTATATCTAGAATCACCTTGCCTTGTATCACAAAAAGTTAAATGATGATGGTAAAAACACACCATAGTCAATTAACTTTTTATGATACCTGGCAAGGTAACAATAGATACGCCTTGCACTCAACACCATCCTCTATTCAGTCTGTGCAATATTAGCTGACTGAAGAGACTGGTGGGGAAAATACAAGTCATATAGATTTGTGTTTTTGACTACACATATCTCCAAGACTGACACAAGAAACATGTGTCAGTAATGGAGCTATGTGGTGGCAAAAACGCGAAGTGTACGGTGCAGTGTGTGTAGGCGGCGAAAGACACATTAATCAAACCGTGTTTGGTGAAAGCAGAATTGCACATTTATTTTAAAAACCAAAAAAAAAAATTATTTTGAGGGACGGTTGGGGGAAGAGTGGGTTACTTTGGGGGTGTGGAAAGACGAGGAACGGCTGGAAGTTGAGGAAGGGGTTCTAGGTGAAGGGGCGACGAAAGTAGTGGGGGAAGGGAAATCAGGGATATAAATGGAGGCAGGTTGAGAAACATTAGACGGAGAGGGGAGTGACAAACAAAGTCTTTTGTTTTTTGTGCTTCTTTGGGGCAGGAGTCACCTGCCAGGACTGACTACCACCGTGTGACCGCCTTACATTGCTCGACCGCCTGGAGCTGGTGGACCGTGTCTGTGATGAGAAAAAGAGGGAATGTGGGTCACCCCTCTGATGCTCGGTGGTGGCAGTGGTGGTGCTCCTAGAAGGAGAATATGTGGTGTCGGTGCTCCTAGTCGGCGAAGTGGTGTCGGTGCTTCTTGTGGGAGAAGTGGTGGTGGTGCTCCTAGTAGGAGAAGTGGTGGCGGTGCTCCTATGATGAGGAGTGGTGGTGGTGCTCCTAGGAGGAGAAGTGGTGGCGGTGCTCCTATGATGAGGAATGGTGGCGGTGCTCCTAGGAGGAGAAGTGGTGGTGGTGCTCCTATGATGAGGAGTAGTGGTGGTGCTCCTAGGAGGAGAAGTGGTGGTGGTGCTCCTATGATGAGAAGTGGTGGCGGTGCTCCTAGGAGGAGAAGTGATGGCGGTGCTCCTATGATAAGGAGTGGTGGCGGTGCTCCTTGAATGATGAGGAGTGGTGGCGGTGCTCCCATAATGATGCTGAGTGGTGGCGGTGCTCCTAGACGGAGATATTGTGTCTGTGCTCCGAACAGGAGAATAGGTGGCGGTGGCCCAAGCAGGTTGTGCGGTAGGGGTGCGCCAAGATGGTGGAATGGTGGCGGTGCTCCAGACAGGAGCAGCGCTTGCCATGGTGGTGGCGGGGGTGGAGTGTCCAGCAGCACTCGACAATGGTGTGGTGTAGTGTTGTCCGGCTTTGCTAGGAATGTAGGTGGCCGTGCAGTGGTATGCAGCAGAAGTCAGTACTGTGGTGAAGCGAGTCAGTGGTGGCACAGGTGGGAATGACACCACTGACTGCTGCACGTACTGATTCTGCTACATAGCCTGTAAGTAAGCAGTGTTGCAGGCCTGTAACACATTCAGCTGTTGCTCAGGACTAAGGTGTTCCGCCATGCCCCGGTCGATTTTACTAAAGAAATGGTGCGCTAGTCTGTTGAGGTCGGCCTCCAGCCGGTCAAGGCGCTGGTCGGCAGAGTGGAAGAGGTGTTCCATGTGTGTAAAGCAGCGTTCCATTAGTGAAAAACCGCTTTCCACTGTCTGACAGTGCCTTGAGGCTAGCATGATAGGCCTCGCTCAAGTGCATGAACTCGGGCAAGACAGGCCAGTCCGAGGCCCTGTGCCGCTGGCGGGTAGTGCCCGCATAACCAGTGGCAGAGACCTGGGACAGGGGAACACCTGATTGACCAGCTTCCTGTTCACCAGCTGTCCATGTTGCTGACCTGCAAGTTGATTCCTGGCTGTCGGATGGCTGGGACGGGTCCGAGGTCGTCCGATGAAGGACCGCCCAAGGGACAGGTTGCAGGGTGCTGCTCCAGGTGCTGTGGAAAGAAAGCAAAAACATTACTATCAGGCATTTACAAGAAACATTCGCTGTGGAATATAACAGCACAGATTAAAAAAAAACAAAAACTTACGCTCTGGTGGCAAGGACCGGTCTTAGGAAAGCCAACTCGCGATGATAGCGCTACTTTCTTCTTGTCCTTGCCGCTGAACCACTGCGAACCTGTCCCTCAGCACGAACATCAGTGTTGAAGTGGTCCTTCATCGAGCGCCAGCGTGTGCTTACTTTGTTCACTGTGGGAAAAATAAATAAAAAACATTATACAATGCAATGATGGCTACATCTGTATCATCACACATACCTGTGTGAACTAGCCAAGCAGTAAATGCACCATCACAAAAGAATTCAATAGACAATGCAGTCACTGTTGATCCTGAGGACACTGATATGTTTCCTGATAGAATATAGCTATCAAGAAACACAACAGTATCCTCATGAACAAGATACTTGCCAAGATCAATACAGCAGTAAAAAAACACAAAGCAGTCAATGTTGATCCTGAGGACATTGATATGTTTCCTGATAGAATATATCTATCAAGAAACACAACAGTTTCCTCATGAACAAGATTCAAGGCATGATAAATACAGAAGTAAAAAACAAAGCAGTCACTGTTGATCCTGAGGACACTGATATGTTTCCTGATAGAATATATCTATCACGAAACACAACAGTATCCTCATGAACAAGATTCAAGGCATGATCAATTCAGCAGTAAAAAACAAAGCAGTCACTGTTGATCCTGAGGACGCTGATATGTTTCCTGATAGAATATATCTATCAAGAAACACAACAGTATCCTCAGGAACAAGATTCGAGGCATGATCAATACAGCAGTTAAAAACACAAAGCAGTCACTGTTGATCCTGAGGACACTGATATGTTTCCTGATAGAATATATCTATCAAGAAACACAACAGTTTCCTCATGAACAAGATTCAAGGCATGATAAATACAGAAGTAAAAAACAAAGCAGTCACTGTTGATCCTGAGGACACTGATATGTTTCCTGATAGAATATATCTATCAAGAAACACAACAGTTTCCTCATGAACAAGATTCAAGGCATGATAAATACAGAAGTAAAAAACAAAGCAGTCACTGTTGATCCTGAGGACACTGATATGTTTCCTGATAGAATATATCTATCAAGAGATACATCAGTATCCCCCTGAACAAGATTCAAGGCATGATCAATACAGCAGTAAAAAACACAAAGCAGTCACTGTTGATCCTGAGGACACTGATATGTTTCCTGATAGAATATATCTATCAAGAAACACAACAGTTTCCTCATGAACAAGATTCAAGGCATGATAAATACAGAAGTAAAAAACAAAGCAGTCACTGTTGATCCTGAGGACACTGATATGTTTCCTGATAGAATATATCTATCACGAAACACAACAGTATCCTCATGAACAAGATTCAAGGCATGATCAATACAGCAGTAAAAAACACAAAGCAGTCACTGTTGATCCTGAGGACGCTGATATGTTTCCTGATAGAATATATCTATCAAGAAACACAACAGTATCCTCAGGAACAAGATTCGAGGCATGATCAATACAGCAGTAAAAAACACAAAGCAGTCACTGTTGATCCTGAGGACACTGATATGTTTCCTGATAGAATATATCTATCAAGAAACACAACAGTATCCTCATGAACAAGATTCAAAGCATGATCAATACAGCAGTAAAATACACAAAGCAGTCACTGTTGATCCTGAGGACACTGTTATGTTCCCTGATAGAAAATATCTATCAGGAAACACAACAGTATCCTCAGGAACAAGAGTCAATGCGGCATCACACAGCAGGGAAATACTTACTAAACGCCTTTTTGGAAGCTGCAGAGGCGCTGCCCCAGCCATCCATCAACGCTGCGGCCACCTCATTCCAGAGCTGCCGGCTCACCACAGTGTTCTTGTACTGCTGGTCACGGCTGTCCCACAACAGGATACGGTCTTGGACGAGGCAGATAAGGTGCTCGTTGTCGAGATAGATGTCTTCATCCCATTGTGGAACCTAGAAAAAAAATTATAATCTTGGAAATTATGGAGAATGAAATAGAAAAGAAAGAAAACAGAAAATAAGAAAGATATAGAAGATGAAAAAAAGGAAGAGAAAATTTTTTTTTTTTAAAAAAGGGACAGTCAAAGACTGTATACTTACATTGCGTCTCCTCGCCGGGACTTGGCTAGGCTGCTCCCGCTGTTCCGCCTCACTTGCCGGGTCCAATGCTGAGTTCGGTAAAAGATCACAAATTATTAGACATTTGTAGAGGCAGCTATACTTACCCAAAGGCAGCAAGAGCCTCACCTCACGCTCTGCTTGGGCCAGTTCTTGCTGGGATGGCGAATATTCGGATCCAGAAGACATGCTGCAATAAAAACATTTGTACATAATAAATTTTAAAATATAGATTTTAGAATACTCACATTTTAGCTGCTGAAGCAAGTTGGTCTTGTCTCTTGCTGGGTGGGTGTATTTTCTCTTCCAGGGCTTCTTATCTCTTGCAGACTGTCTGTAGAATAAGTGGTCTGGCACTACAGACACTGTCTTTTATGTACACTCCTTCAAAACAATGTTGCTTGTTTAGGGTGTGGTTTAAACCAGTGTCTAGACATTGTTTACTCTGAAATCACGTGCGCTCACAAAGCGCTGATGTGCGCACTTCACAGCGCACGTCAGCGACCCCATAGACTATAATGCTATTTTTTTGCTCATTGCGTGCACACACGCGCGCATGCAATTTTTTAACGATATTGGGTGGAAAAAAAATGCAACATGTAGCGTTCGGCGCGTCTGGTCGCACACCTGGAAAATGGGCAGCGCATGAAAACGCTGAGGCACGCGTGCAAGCGCTAGACACTGCGCCCGCCATTTTAAAGATAGGGGACAATTGCGCGTGCGACCGATAGCGCACGATGCGCTGCGCAATAAAACGCTAGTGCGAAACTAGCCTCACACATTCCAACTCTGTGACAATGTCAGACTCTGCAGGACCATAGCCTTTAGCAAGGAAACGGCAACACCCAGTTGTCAATTTATACAACAGCCAGTGAGCTCCCCCTAGTGGTGGCTGCAGATAGAGACAATTCCCTCCTTTACCTTTATGTCTATGCCACAAATTTATCTCTGGAGTGCTGAGTGCTATAAAGATAAAATAAATTAGTGAAGAATGTTGTGCCTTAAACAATAAAAAAAAATCTGAATATGAATATATACAGTATATTTATTTATTTATCAATCTAACTCCTGGCTCTTTCTATGTTTAGTAGGTAATCCTATTCCAATATATGTACTTGGACCATCCACTGGACTAATAAGCCTAGAACAAGCAGGAATGTCAGTGAACAAATGACTCTTTTCCGACAAACCGATATATCATTCCCCTCAGCTCCCGCTGCTCTATACTGTACTTTGCTGCCCACAGATGGTGGTAGCGCATGGACCATGTGACAGGTTCCCTTTATTGCTCCTGTATGTCCTTCATTACCCCATAAAGGGTGCAGCTATAGCACCCTATTTAGCTTAAAGACAAGAATGTTAAAACCTCAACTCTCCCAATATGACTCTGAAGAGGTGTGTAGTTCTTTCAAAAGGTTTGTAATCATAGTATGAAACGGTCCAAAAATGTAAGACCCCATATGCACTTCACAATCTAACAGCTATGATACTTTGTCTCTGAGGCCAAATGTTATATTGTTCCTATCCTAAGCAGTTGGTGTTATGAACATTTTCCCTTGTGTATTAATTATTTTTTTAATTTCAGATAGTGCAGCTTTGTGCGATTGGGGTACATAGCATAGATTCCATTTGTTTGCTGTTTTGTATCGCCATCTTGTGGTGTAACATTAACATTTTTAATGCGTGAGTTGAAACTATGAAGGACATACAGGACATACAGTATTGTATTATTGTGATCTCAATCTACCATGAGCAAGTTCAGAACATGAAAAGCATAGATTACTTTGTTCCACTTTATGCAGATGCATAATAAAAAACAGCCATGTTTTTAGGAGGGAGGGGTGTAATGAGGTGGTGGGCCTGTACACTTTATGCGGCACCTGAGTGGTGTATTTACAGTGCCTTGCAAAATTCTTTGGCCCCCTGGAACTTTTCAACCATTTCCCACATATCATGCTTCAAACATAAAGATACCAAATGTAAATTTTTGGTGAAGAATCAATAACAAGTGGGACACAATTGTGAAGATGAACAAAATTTATTGGTTATTTAAAATTTTTGTGGAAAGTCAAAAACTGAAAAGAGGGGCGTGCAATAATATTCGGCCCCTTTACTTTCAGTGCAGCAGATTCACTACAGAAGTTCATTGTGGATCTCTGAATGATCCAGTGTTGTCCTAAATGACTAATGATGATAAATATAATCCACCTGTGTGTAATCAAGTCTCCGTATAAATGCACCTGCTCTGTGATAGTCTCAGGGTTCGGTTTGATGCACAGAGAGCATCATGAAGACCAAGGAACACAACAGGCAGGTCCGTGATACTGTTGTGGAGAAGTTTATAGCCGGATTTGGATACAAAATGATTTCCAAAACTTTAAACATCCCAAGGAGCACTGTGCAAGCGATCATATTGAAATGGAAGGAGTATCATACCGCTGTAAATCTACCAAGACCCGGCCGTCCCTCTAAACTTTCATCTCAAACAAGGAGAAGACTGATCAGAGATGCAGCCAAGAGACCCATGATCACTCTGGATGAACTGCAGAGATCTACAGCTGAGGTGGGACAGTCGTACACTGAACAAATATGACCTTTATGGAAGAGTGGCAAGAAGAAAGCCATTTCTCAAAGATATCCATAAAAAGTGTCTTTTAAAGTTTGCAACAAGCCACCTGGGAGACACACCAAACATGTGGAAGAAGGTGCTCTGGTCAGATGAAACCAAAATCGAATTTTTAGGCAACAATGCCAAGCGATATGTTTGGCGTAAAGGCAACACAGCTCATCACCCTGAACGCACCATCCCCACTGTCAAACATGGTGGTGGCAGCATCATGGTTTGGGCCTGCATTTCTTCAGCAGGGACAGGGAAGATGGTTAAAATTGATGGGAAGATGGATGGAGCCAAATACAGGACCATTCTTGAAGAAAACCTGTTGGAGTCTGCAAAAGACCTGAGACTGGGACGGAGATTTGTCTTCCAACAAGATCTCAAACATAAAGCAAAATCTACAATGGAATGGCTCACAAATAAACGTATTCAGGTGTTAGAATGGCCAAGTCAAAGTCCAGACCTGAATCCAATCGAGAATCTGTGGAAAGAGCTGAAAACTGCTGTTCACAAACGATCTCGATAAAACCTCACTGAGCTCGAGCTGTTTTCCAAGGAAGAATAGGCAAGAATTTCAGTCTCTCCATGTACAAAACTGATAGAGATATACCCCAAGTGACTTGCAGCTGTAATTGCAGCAAAAGGTGGCACAATAAAGTATTAAGTTAAAGGGGACGAATAATATCGCATGCCCCACTTTTCAGTTTTTGAATTTTCTCAAAAATTTAAAATAACCAATAAATTTCATTCAAGTTCACAATTGTGTCCCACTTGTTGTTGATTCTTCACCAAAAATTTACATTTGGTATCTTTATGTTTGAAGCATGATACGTGGGAAAAGGTTGAAAAATTCCAGGGGGCCTAATACTTTTGCATGGCACTGTATATACATTAATGTTTGCTGGTATTAATGCAATGTGTGATGCCCATTTTACTCTGTACTGTTCTTTGTGCTTTACACTGCCATATTTGTATGCACAAGCTAGAGGCAGGGACAGAAGGGGTTAATTTAGGGGGCTGAGCTAGCAGCCTCTAGGGAAATGTTGAAAGAGGCAGCGTGTGTGTCCCTTTCTTTGGCACAGGTGCATCCCCGTCCGGGACAGAAGGAGCCCTCGTCTGGGGCATATGTGCGTCCTGTCCAGAACAGAAGAGACCCCCATCTGGGGTATAAATGTGTTCCCGTCTGGAACAGTGAGGACCCCGTTTGGGGCATAAGTGGATCCCTGTCTGGGACAGAAGGGACCCCTGGCTGGGGAGAATATTGGCTGCCAGGACTGTCGGGCACAAAGACTGAATAGTGCCCCGCCGAGGACTATAAGCATCCAGGAATGGGCTTGTGGACTGTGACTGTTACTGCGGCTGCCATTGCTGCTGCCGCTGATACAGCAGTGAAGGAACTAGGGAAAGAGCAGGAAGTTTACCTGAATTATTGTAACTACCTTTTCCACGTTTTTATACTTTTATTGCCTTTTCTCTACTCTACAATAAACTGTTAGCCCTGTTGGATTTTAACTGTGAACCTTGAGCCTGATTGCCCGTACTACAGTGACTGTGGAGAAGAGGTAAATCGCCTGGGGTGCATCTGTCCTGTCTGAATAATGTGAAAGGGTCGGGGTGCTTGCTGTTTGCTCTGTGAACTCTGTTTGTGGACTGTGGCTTTACGTGACTAACTACCACCCCGTGCCACCTTGTTACACAGGGATAAGACAGGGCGATGTCACAGTACAGAGAGAAGACATGGTGATGTCACGGTACAGGGATAAGACATGGCGATGTCATAGTATAGGGATAAGACAGTGATGTCACAGTAAAAGGATAAGTCACGGTGATAAGGGAATGGGTAAGTTTTCTACTTGAGGAGAGTGACATGCCAGGTGTGGCATGCCAGTATGAGGATACTTAAATGCCTTGCATGCTCCTCTGGGAAATGAAATATGCAAATTTTCTCCTCAGAGAGAAGGAGGACTTGGACTCTAGTGCCACTATTGGAAGTAACAATTCTACAAGTCAATATTAACTCTTTAACGAGACATGCAAATAAGGATAAAAGCGAAACCAGAATCTTAATTTGCAGACACGTTGTTTTGCCTCTCATGAGTGGAAAGTATGAGATCTTATTTGGGTGGGTGAGACGCTAAGACTGGGATCTAAGGGGTATCCATATCACTTTTTTTAAGCAGATTCTGATAGAAAATGCTCCAAACTAGACTAGACACTGTACAATCAAAATGCAACAAAAACAACCTCTTCTGGACAAGAAAAAATCTCTTTCAAAAAATCTTCAAAACTGATTCAGGAAATGAAACACTTCTCCAAAATCTCTTCAAAGAGGAGAGTTTCCTGAAGTGGTTTACACTAGAAAACTTTTCATTTTTGAATGACTTGAAAAAAACGTGTGCCCATAACCTAAATCCCTTTTTTCTCCTCCAATGTCTGTACTCCTTCAATACTTTGTGGGTTTCTTCAAAAGATCCTAGAGATTGAGATGTAATAAAAATAATAAAGAGCAGCACAGCAGCACTGTGTGGGTTCTGTTAAAACAGTTTTCCTACTGTGGAGGTCATACTGTGTTTATTAAGACATCATACTTTGTGTGTGCGGGCTGGAAGGGGTGACATTATACAGTGCGTGGGGGTGGGATAGTGGGGACATCATACTGTGGGGAGGTAGTGGGGACATAGTATGTCGGCAGTGACGGATTATAATGAGGTCAATCTGGGTAGTAACCCAGGGCCTAGTGGTATGGGGGGGGGCACCAGCACAGGGTAAATTGCCCCATTATAAAGTGTGACAGACAGACTAATCCGGCAACCGCTGCCGCCTGCCACACTCTCACAGCGGCGCTACCGCCCCCTCTTCCTCCCGCACGTTAAGGTTCCTGAAAGTGTCTGTTCTGTATCACTACCGTCCCTCTCCATGACTATTCCCGCTGCACTCAGTCAGCCCAGTACTACAACTCCCATGATGCCCCGCGCTGGATCCTGCCCACGTGGGGGCCGCCTGGCTGCGGGAACAGAAAGTGCTGTGGTTGTGTTCACCTTCAGCCTCGTCGGAGCACAGACCTGAGCAGCCAACATGAGCGCAGGATCGCGGGTTGTGCTGGAGGAGATCGAGCTGATCAAGGGCCCCTCAGGTACTGGCGCCGGGAGGCGGCTGTCTTAGGAAGGGGCACAGTGTGGCCAGCCATGTCATGGGCCGTGCAGGCCGCACTGCTGGGTTCTCCAGCTGGTACAGAACCACAACTCCCAGCATGCCCTGAGAGCTATTGGATGGGGAGGCTGCAGTATAGACCCCTGTATGGTGCAGGGTGTGGACCACCAGGTGATTAGAGGGGCTCTCCATATAGGAGTGATGGGTATACATGAGATCTGTGAGCACAGACCACCACTGATGTCCGCTGTCAAGACCTTCTGCCGTTGGGGGTAATGTCACGTGGGTCAGACTCTCTTCAGAATCTGAAACTCACTTCTGTTTTATAAAAAGTCCACTCGAGGGTCTCACGAGTCGCCGTAGCACCCATAGGACACCCAGCAGGTGTGGTGCACAAGGCCTGTTATTGGGACCGGAGATGGGGACCCCCATCCATCTAGCAACCCTGTGAATGAGTCCTAGGCTGAGGATGTCTGTACGCCCCCACTACATCGCAGTGTACTGCAGGTGAATGGGGTCACATTGCCCCCCCGCAAGCAAGTCACAGAAATCCCAGCACACATTTGTCCTCCATAGAGAGAGGGAGAAGCCAGAGTCAGACTCCTCTGTTCCCACTAGTGCTGCGCGGACAACCCACAGGGTCTGCTCTCTCCCTTCACATCATCTTTTGGGGGGGGAATCAGGACCCCCAATATACCCATCAGATGACTGTAGGGTCAGGCCAGCATTTGTGCATTGGCACCATTTACCATCTATCCATAGCAAAAGTAATAAATGACACTGGGGGTCCCAAAAAAATAAACTCCCACTCATCTATTCCTACTGTATATGTCTGGACCAATTTTTATTTGTTCCACTACGACTCTTCTCACAGCATGGTAAAAAACCAAACTGGCCTACATCACAGATCATTTCATCCAAAATGTGGCTTATTTATTTATTTTTTATGTTTCTTCCCATACCATATATTATTCATATTTTGGTAGTGAGCAGTTTGTAAATGCACTTCCTGCAAGCACTTAAAGGGTTTGTCCACTTCTAGGCAGCCCCTAATTAATGACCCCTAGGTGCTGCACAAATAAGGAAAAATCTATACTTACCTCCTGCGCCGACGACGCTGCTCCTCGCAGTCCTTTGTCCTCTGCAGCCATCACATTTCTGTCTGAATGGAAGAAACACATTTATCACATCGGGAAAGAAAATTGCACAATGGGAATGAGGTCATAAAAGGCGCTACATCTACTTATTATTAGACTGTGACGATGTAACGAGATCAGTTGAGATATTGTCCTTTCTTGAATCCTTTTTTTTTTAAAGGACCTTTCCATTTAAAATCACATCCTTGTCTTTCCTTACAGTAATACTTTCTATTTAAAGGGGTTGCCCATTACTATTACCATTGATCCATTGATCTAACTCTTGGTCACGTAATTCCGCCCTGTCAGCTTACAGCAAGGTTCCATCCGATGGTTCCTCCTTCCAGCTTCAGAGGGAACATCACGTTGATGTCACTCGAGAGGTTTAACAGGGCTGGCATGCGAGGCCTTCACAGTCTTGTTGAGTGATGATCTCTCCGACGCTAAAGGCAGAAAGGAGAAACCTTGAGCAGATCATCCTAAGAAGCTGACAGGTGACAACTCTTTACAAGCACAGCCGTGGTTTATTGTTAAAAAGTAGTGGACAACCTGTGTAACTTTCTTATATATGTGTCTAGGAAAGCTGAGTAAGGCCGGGATCACACATGCGAGAAACACGGCCGAGTCTCGCATGATAATACCTGGCACTTTAGGCTTAAAAAAAGTCTAATTGAGGGTTTTAAATTCCGATGAGACATAAATTCAAAGTGTAAAATTACCCAATGCAGGAAGTTCATGACTTTTAGTCAGAGACATGATTATAATGCATAGAAATAAGAAGAATGGAGGGGGATGTTTACTTTTGGAAAAACATCCTGATAATATATTTGAATACTGTCTTTCATCAGACTTTTAGTCAATTACTTTCACTTATACCAAATACTTTTGTTCTGTCTCCGACATTCAATTTATATTTTCTGATTATCTGTCTGTTATATTTGTTGTAATTTACATAGACTGTATTGTTTTCAGTGTTTTTTGCTTCCTCTAGTGACCATAGTCCTAACCGCAGTCTTATTGTGTTGTTTTACTTTCACTTTGATGCCTGAATCTTACCCTCCTTTCACAATGCATTATGATAGTTTTGCAGTGCATCCTGGTAGTTTTGCAGTGCATTCTGGTAGCTTTTGCAAAGGATTATGGTAGTTTCCCTCCAGTTTCTCCATTTTCCTTCTGCCTGCATTCAGGAAGCATCTCATATCTCTTCTCCCCTTGTGATCGCATCGCTGGTATGTACTCATGCTTTCTGCAGCTAATTTCTCTTATTTAGCCTGGTGTTAATTAGTCCTGCCCTTGTCAGCTATTATTATAAATGTTGATTCATAATGTATGCTATGTATAATATGTATTCCTGATATACCCTGTACTGACTGACTGTATATATATATTATGTTTGTATTGTAGTTTCACCGCGCCAATATATCAAGTTCAATAAAAGCACAGACTCAATCTACAGTCTCCTTATTGGACCCCGATATAGCGGTTTAGCTGAACTGTGTAACTGCAATAAAGTCTGCCTTATTCAGTGAGGACAGAACAGTGAAACAGCGACCATCCAGCTAGTGGGAATTCAGGGAAAAGACAGCCTTCCATCCTTGCAGGAACTAGTGAAACTGCAGCCATCCACCTAGTAAGATTCAAGTCACTGGCTACACAGAGACTTAAATACAGCTACAGCAATCTCTGCACAGCTAAGCATTCCCCCAAGACACCATGTCCCACAAATCACAAAGGACAAAATCTGTTATTTCCGTCTCCTCAAAGACTATGTCCATCAGCAGCGCGGTCGCCATTGCTCGCGCAAATGCTGAAGCCGCCAAAATACAAGCAAGCTTTGCTGTAGAAGAGATGGAACATAAATTAGAGAAAGCACGCCAAGAAGACCAAGAGAGAAGGTCACGCAGAGAGAGAGATCAAGAGAGAAAGTCACGCAAAGAGAGAAGTCACGCTTAGAAAGAGATGAGCAAGAGAGAAGGTTATGCTTAGAGAGAGATGAGTAAGAGAGAAAGACGCAGTTAGAGAAGGCATGCGTGGATGCCGCCTTAGAGAGCTTAGCAGCAAAAAGAGAAGCTGCTGCAGCCCTAGCCGGAGCAGAATCGCTAGAAGCTGTGCACAACCCTGAGTTGCATAGTCAAAGCAGTACGTCAAGTTTGGAGTTTCCACTGCAAGATTCACCACAACGCACATCTCAGTATGTTAATGAACTTCCTGATCCAAACTATAACCAAGAACACAACATCTCCAGTGAAGCGAGTGAGAGTCATCATGAGGCTCAGCTCCAGGAAAACGTGATGCAAAACAACTCTGCTAATGACTACCTTGCCCCTCACCAGGTAACCAACGTAAATTACCTTGCTGACATACCGCACGTCAGACCGAAGCAAAATGACACCGGCTGGCGCCACCCTGAGGATGCTAACAGGTATGAACACACCTCACATCGCTATCAGTGCAGCCCATCACCAGTATACTCTACTGACAACCGGTTCACAACAGAATTTGCAAAGTTATTCACATGAAGTGGACTGTTTGCCAAAGGACTCATGAAATTCTTTGACCAAGCTGAAGGTTACAGAGCTTGGAAAGCTTCCTTCCAAAATGTCACTAGAGACTTGTTGCTACAAGACAGGGAAGAGTTGTCAAATACCTGGGTGAAGAGTCAGTCAAACACGCAGTAAGGATCAGAGACATTAATATAAACTGCCCTGAGATTGGCCTCAAAGAGATCTGGAAGAGGTTGGATGAGTGTTACGGCTCAGCAGAGGTAACAGAGAGAGCCTTGTTCAAAAGAATCAATGACTTTCCTAAAATATCTAACAAAGGTCTCCAGAAACTTAGAGAACTAAGTGACCTGCTAAAGGAAGTCCTAGTTGCCAAATGTGAAGGTGACCTACAAGGACTTGTATTCCTTGACAAAGCCAAAGGTGTTATCCATAGACCAAATGTTGCTCTACAATCTACAGGAGATGTGGCTCACACGTGGTTCCATATACAAATACAAACACAGTGTTCCAGTCCCTCCCGTCTCCATTTTTGTAGACTTTATACACAAACAAGTGATAATTAGAAACTATCCCAGCTTTGACTTTGCAATGTCATAAGCCACACCGTCACCAGCTGCAAATCCACACAGAACGTCTGTGGCAGTGCAAAAGACTTATGTTTCTTCTCCAAGTTCCAATTACAGGTCTGCTGTCTGCTCCTAATCAGAGACAAAGGTGCGAGACCCTCACAAGCAGTGCCCACTCCATCAGAAGCCTCATCCTCTCCTGAAATGCAGAGCCTTCAGGGGAAAATCTACGTCAGATCGCAGAAGCTTCCTGAAACAGAACGGTATCTGCTACAAGTGCTGCTCATCCACAACTCATCTCGCCAAGGATTGTAATGTCAGTGTAAAATGCACAGAATGTGGTACCACAGATCATAACACTGCTCTACACCCTGGCCCAGCTCCATGGAGTGCACAAAACACACCAGCTGACAGTGAGCATGGCGGGGAGGAAAGGAACACTGATGCAGCTACGCCAGAGATCACTTCACAATGTACTGAAGTCTGTAAAGGGGCAATAGTAGGTCCTGTTCAAAAATATACGCCATCAGAGTGTACCAAAAGGGTCATAAAGACAAAACTGTAAGACTGTATACTATCTTGGATGATCAAAGTAATCGATCCTTGGCTAGATCAACATTCTTTGACCTATTCAACATCAAAGAGCCCAGCACCCCCTACTCATTAAAGACATGTGCAGGTACTGTGACAACAGCAGGCAGGAAAGCTATTGACTACCAAATTGAGTCCTTAGACGGACAATAATGCCTACCACTACCTACAATCATCGAGTGTAATCAGATCCCAGACAATAGATCTGAAATACCTACGCCAGATGTGGCAATCCATCACGCTAACTTGAAACGCATCGCACACCTTTTCCCGGAACTCGACCATCAGTCCCAGATAATACTGCTGTTGGGAAGCGATATCCTACAGGTCCATAAAGTGAGAAGTCATTTCAATGGACTCCACAATGCTCCCTATGCCCAAAAGCTAGACCTAGGATGGGTCATAATAGGAAACGTATGCTTGGGACACATGCACGCTCCATCTTCGGTGACAAGCATGCTGACAAATACATTGGAGAAAGGACGCCCATCTCTGATTCAACATTGTAACAATGAGTTCCATGTCAGAGAGCTACCACACAGCATCCAACTACCTAATCATTTAATAGACTTTACTCACAACAGCAGTATTGTGCCAGGAAGCTATGAGGACCAGTTAGGGTGCACAGTCTTCCAGAGAACTAAGCCGGACAACCAAGTGGCAATGTCGGTAGAGGACAAGTTGTTCTTAGAGGTAATGGACAAGGGACTTGTAAAAGATGAGACCAACAGCTGGGTCGCACCTCTTCCCTTCAGAACCGACAGACCACTTCTACCGAACATCAGAAATCAGGCATTAAAACGTATCACCTCTCTTAAACATAATCTGCTAAAGAAACCGGAGATGAAAGATCATTTTTTCTCCTTCATGTCAAAGATTTTTGAGAACTGCCATACAGAACTAGCTCCCACTCTCAAAGACTCTGAAGAATGCTGGTTCCTACCCATGTTTGGAGTATACCACCCTAAGAAACCAGGCCAGATTAGAGTGGTGTTCGATTCCAGTGCTAAGTTTGATGATGTCTCCCTGAATGATGTTCTACTGACAGGATCAGACCTCAATAACAAACTGCTGGGAGTACTTATGTGCTTCCGTAAGGATTCCATCGCCTTCATCGCTGACATCCAGCAAATGTTCTATTGTTTCCTTGTGAGAGAGAGAGAGACAGTAACTTCCTAAGATTCTTCTGGTACAGAGACTATGATCCTACTAAAGAGGTCACAGAATATCTGTTAGGGCTGGCGGAATAAATAATATATATAATAAATAATAAAATAATAATAAGGTGGGTCCACCGTGCATGGGTAGTAAACTGCTGCTTCATAATGGCGGAAGTATAAGTGGTATACAAGGGGTCACACGTGGGTTAACGTCGCCAGGGGCGCACCTATAATGAAGCAAGTTGAGCATTTTGCCTGAAAACCTCAAAAAGAGGAAAAAATCCTCCAAAAAATTCTGAAACAAACCAGACAGGCCTAAATGCATGTGCACTGATACAGGGTGCAGCGGAGCCAAGTAAAATGGCAGCTGCACAGGTGCATAAACACCAAATGAAACAGCCAGCCTACAATCAGGGATTGGCCGTGTGGTACACCAGTGCAGAGAAAATTCAGTGCAGAGAACCATTCTGCAAACTTGTGGCCTCTGTTCACACGGGATGCATTCTAGTTGGCACTGGGCAGCCCCCCTATATCGTGTTACTAAGAGGTTGTGAACCAGAAGCCCTGCATTCCCTGTGTGAACACTGCCATATGTGGATTATTTTCTCTGCACTGGTGTACCACACGGCCAATCCCTGATCGTAGGCTGGCTGTTGCCCTCACAGTCTGCACTGGCAGCTTTGTGAAGGGACAGACTGCGCACAGGACATGGTGACCAAGCACAACAGCAGCTCCTGCCCTCAGTGCAGCTTCAGGTAACTTTTCAGCTCATATACTGGCTGCTTTATGTAGGGTACAGTGCAGTGTGTGTAGTATACAGTGTATAGCATTGATTTGTGTGCGATTACTATAGGTCCCTGTAGTAGAATCCCATGGGTCACTTATCCAAATTTCCACTCTGAATGGATCAGAGAAGAAAGGCGAGAAGTTTCCAGCAAACCATCTTTATAAACAGATATTGCAAGTGCAGGTTTTGTGGAGTTATGCACATTTGTACTTTTATAGTAATTTTTCCAACCCATACTTACCGACTTTTTAGATCAAACAACTAAGGCTGGATTCACACTTGCATATTTTTTAATCCATGGGCATACAAGAAAACCCTGTATGCTTACGGATTCCCACACACTAAATAAACTGTATGCTGCAAGCTGCATCCGTTTGCGAGCTTTCGTGGATCTGTAGGATCCATTATGACACCCCCCCGGTGGCATGTAATTTAGAGCTGCGTCCCTGTGCACATGCACAGTTCATGCGTCTTAGCCCGGAAGTACAGATCCACCGGGGTTTGTACTGTCCAGCTGTTTCCGTGCCCATAGACACCCGTTGTAAATTTTCACATGGTGCTACGGATCTGTGTTGATCCACGGGATCATGTTATTTTTCACGGAGACCAAAAATGCATTTCGATGCAGATTTCGTCTCTGCAAAAATACATTTTGTCACGGATCCACACAGACCAGGGCAAAACGGTGACACCTGGATGCACACACAAGTGTTTCCATCCCCATTGAAAGTCAATGGGGCCGAAAACTGATCCGTATGCATCCAGTTTGTGATGGATTCACACGCATAGAAAAATATGCAAGTGTGAAACCGTCCTAAGAGGTAAGAGATTGTGTCTCCAAGTTCACCACCAAAAATGTTACCCATAGAAACACCCCATTTCAGGAGCGGACACAGACAAAAGTGATCCCTATTCAAGAACATTTATAAGGGGTCTTTAGAACCCAATAACTCATCATAATGCACAATTCCTCCTGCTTTGGACATAGACATGGACCCCCCAGCAGGTTTCAGTGGGTTTTGCTAATCTCTAGGCATCTGGAAGACGGGCGCACCTATCAAGAAGTGACCTGACTTGGTTGCTTCAGGCAGCTTCACCCTGCTGGTAAACAGAGGGCGGCATCCGCAGAGGGCCTATTGGTAGCATTGGCCCCCCATGGATGCCACTCCCGCTTCTATAGTTTGAATGAATTCTTTCAGGTGCCGGACACCTCTGCAACTCAGCACGATGGGAAGCAAAGATGTCATCACGGAGCGCCCCTGTACTGAGCAGTGCAGAGTGGCAGACACACGCTGAGGAGACCGGAGTAGCAAGGAGTTAGGCCTGTTTCACACTTCAGTTTTTTCAAATCAGTCAAAATCCGCCAAAAAGTGAAAATGGCGGATCCGCTAAAAATGTGTAAAAACGGATACAAGCGGATGGTACGGATCCATTTTTTGACGGATCTGCTATACGGATTTTTGTACGGATCCGAAAAAAAAGGATCCGTTCCATCCGCTGGCATCCGTTTTTTCCATCCGTTTGATCTGTTTTCTTGCGGATCTGTTTTTCCACACCTCCAAAATGGGATGCTCCCAAATATGATTGGCTCTTGGAAAATGCTCCCAAATATGATTGGATACTGGAAACTATGGAAAACTATAGCTATGGTGTTGTTATACAATATCTTTGAAAGGTTTTAGAGCTAGTGGCAGCGATGGAAGGAGAAATAGCGAATATTAACAGCTTCTGTGTGGACTTTGATCTTCACTGCAATAGGTTGGCAATTATTGCTCTCCAGAGGGAGAAAAGAAGACTGCGACTCCTGCGTTGGAGAAGGAAGAGACGTGGATTCATCCGATAAATGCACAGAGGTTTACCCTTGGCGTGTTTTCTACACTATACCTGGAATTGAAGGATAACCCGGACAAGTTTTTCAAGTATGTGCGCATGAGGCAGGACCTGTTCGACATATTGGTGGATCGTGTTGGAGCACAAATCCGGAGAAGTGACACCTACATGCGGTTTTCTATATCACCGGCGGAGCGTTTGATGGTGACCCTTCGGTAAGTTATCTATTTTTTAAAAGGTTTCTGATTCTGCAGACTTTTATTGTTATGTTACAGCTTGTATTTTGTATTAATTTTACTTTTTTCACTTTTTTTACAAGTTTTCTGGCAACTGGAGAATCCTTCACCTCCCTCCATTACCAGTTCTGGCTCGGGATTTCAACTATATCTGGAATTGTACAACAGACCTGCCGGGCATTGTGGGATTGTCTACACGAGGAGTACATCCCACAGCCAACACAGGAGAGGTGGCTGGAGATTGCGGACAGCTTTCAAGAAATCTGCCAGTTTCCAAATTGCGTTGGTGCCATGGATGGCAAGCATATAAGGATTGTGAAACCCATTGGATCTGGATCTGAATTTTACAACTACAAAAATCACTTTTCAATTGTCCTTATGGCCATTGCGGACGCAAACTGCAAATTTATTGCCGTGGACATTGGTGCATATGGGCGATCAAATGATTCCCAGGTCTTCAAGATGTCTGCCATGGGCCGTCATTTGTATGGAGACAATTTTGATTTTCCACCTCCAAGACCACTCCCTGGAAATACAGGCCCACCAATGCCACTTGTGTGCATTGGTGACGACGCATTTCAGTTGTCCAAACACCTCTTCAAGCCATATGGTAGTCGTGGATTGACACACCGCAAAAAAATCTTTAACTATCGATTGACCAGAGCGCGAAGAGTGGTGGAGTGCGCTTTCAGCATTTTAACTGCAAAATGGAGAGTGCTCTTGACGGCCATAAAAATGAAAACAGAGACTGTGGATGAGGTGGTGAAGGCGTGTGTCATCCTGCACAACTTTGTACTTTCAAAGGAACCTGTTTCCATGGAAGAAAATCTGTCCCACCTTGTGGGATTACCAGCAGCCAACTGTTCGGAGTACTTTGTCAGTTACAAGAATGAGGGACTCATTTGCGGATTATTTTCTCACACCAAAGGGCAAACTTGACTGGCAAGATAACATGGTATAAATTTTTTTAAAGTTTTTTTTATTTTTTTACCAATTGTTTGTAATAAAAGTGTTGTATTTTCAAATTTAAAACCACCGGTTACCAAGTTTTTTGTTTTTTTTTACCTTTTACACCACCTGTTTACTTTGTGAAATGTAAAAAGGTAAAAACACTTGGTAACATTTCACAAAGTAAACCGGTGGTGTAAAAAGGTCACAACATTACAACAAGGGTGTACTTCGTGAAATGTTGCCAAGTGTTGTGATACCAAGAAATAACCCAAAAAAAAGAAACTACACAATAAAGTTTTTTTGAAAAAAAAAATTGTTTTATTTCTCAAATTTTTTTCAAAATTTTAGAAAACTTTATTTTTTGGTTAGAAAATTTTTTTTAATTTTTTTTTTAAATACATAACAAAATTACATAAACATTACAAATGCTGGTAGTTTTGGGTGGAGATACTATCGGAGGGGTTAACAGGGTTGACCACATCGAGGGGGGGTGGAGGACTGGGAAGGGAGTTGGTGAGGATCAGAAGTGGAAGGGGGGTTGAAAACATGAGGTTGGGACGGGAGTGGATGGACAGACGAGGTTTGTGGGAACATTGAAGGTGTGTGTGGGGGTGGGTATGGTGATTGCATTGGGGTATAATGCAGTGGGGAAGGAAGGTACTGGGAAGAATAGAATGGGGAACTAGAGAAAGGAGAGGGAGTGGAAGGAGGAGGGATGGTTGTATGATGGATGGACGGGGGAAGGATGGACAGGGGGAGGATGGACAGGGGGAGGTTGGGATGCTTCAGCGAGTACCTCCACTAGAGTATTGTGACAGGCTTGCATCACACGCATCTGCTGGTGAGTACTTAAACCTTCCATTTGCCGGACAATGGATTGAAAAAAAATATGTCTCGGCGTCTGGTTTTATTCTAAATTCATCTGTTCCATGTATCTTCTGAGTTCCATGATACTTTGATTGATCATGGTTAACCCAGAAGATAACTGGTTTCCATAAGTCTGGAAATCATGCTGGACAGATGAGTTTAGACTCAAACAGTCAGACAAGGTCATCTTTTCCTGACTCCTCAGACACTGCCGGCCAGAACCAAAAGTTGGTCGAGATGTTGCGGCAGTGTCTGAGGGGTGGGGAACAGGGAACAAGTCGTCACCAGCAGTTTCATGTGATGAAGTCTGCCCTGCTGCTCCAGTGCTGGTGGAGGGGATAGAGGGATGAGACAAGAGGGAAGGTAGAGAGGGGTCGGATACCTCGATGTGGTCACCGGGGGCGGTCTCCGAAGGGATCCCTCCAGAGGGAGGCAACTGAGAAGCAGGCTCCAGAGTGCTGCAGACGGTACTAAAAAAAGAGAAAAAAATATATATATTAATATATTTATATTTCATTTAACATTGCTGAAAAAAAAATTGGTTAAACATGTAAACATTTGTACTACAGAAATGGTGTGTGGAATATTTACCTTCTGGTTACCATCGTCGACCGGAGGAACGCCAGGGCTCTGTAATTTTTGTACTGGGTGCTCCGGCGTCCTCCCGATCCACTCGGGGCCTGCATCTCCTTGTTGAAGTCCCTCTTGAAGCTATCCCTGAGCGACCGCCACCGTGTGATAACCCTGTCACCTGTGAAGGAAAAAAACAAAGTGATTAGTATTCAACACTTTACATGCTGTAATATAAGTTACTGAAATTGTAATACTTACGCACTAAATCCCTGGCCCTTGCATCGAGCTCCTCCCAGTTCTCTACAACCGCGGAACACACCTCATCCCAGAGCCGTCGGGTGGTCGGTTGGTGGGCATGTAGACGGTTTCCCATGTTCCACAGCGGCTCCCGTGTTTCTACTTCATGGATGAGGTCGTCTGTGTTTATAATCAGACCTTCCTCAATTGGTCTCCTGGGAGCACGCTGTGAAACCTGTGAAGAAAAAAAAAAAAATTACATTCAATTCAAACACATGAGGTTCATTACTCAATTAACCAAATAGGGTTACTTACCGTTTGCCAACCACCAGAGGCATCACCTCGACGACGCTGGGATGTCCTGGGAGTCGCTCTTGTGCGGGCACCAGATTGTGAAGACTGTAAATAAAAAAAAAAAAAAAAAAATTTGGTTTGGATGGATGAGTAGTTATTGTGTGTGCGCTGTGATGAATGTTTGTGTTGGGTGTAGCATTATGTATGTATGTTTGTATGTGCTAAACTTACACTCTGCGCGCCCCCTCTTTGCATCTCTCCACCCTGCACGTCTCCTCCTGGAAGCTCCTCTGCTTCAGCTTCCTGTTAAAACATAATCCCTGCATATAGGGTTAAAAAAAAAAATTATTCAAAATACGCGTAAACGAAAATCAAGATTTAAAAATTTTTTTTTTTTACCTCAGATGCCTGATGCTGTAAGGGGGAGCTCCCAGAAGAAGACATATTAAAACTGCTGCGGCCTTCCTGGCTGGATGCCCTGCGGCTCCTGGCTGGATGTGCTGCGGCTCCTGACTTGATGTGCTGCGGCTTTCCTGGCTGGATCTGCAAGTATAAAGACACTTGTTAAGCTACTATACAAAGGATAAAATAAGCTTTCAGGCCTTTATACTTACTGGGAAAACTGAAGTGTTTTCCTCGGCGACTGGCCTGCGGCCTTCCTGGCTGGATGTGCTGCGGCTATGGATCTGCAAGTAAAGAGAATTTTATTACAAAAAAAAAACCTTCATTGGTATTAATGTGTGTAATTCCCTGAAACTCACTGAGTATACCAAAGTGTTTGCATGTGTTTAAATTCCCTGAAAACTGTCACTGAGAGTGTAACCACACTGTGATTGCAGGTGTGTAATTCCTGTGTATACCCACACTTTTAGTGTTTGCATGTGTGAATTCCCTGAAAAACTCTCACTGAGAGTGGAACCACACTGTGATTGCAGGTGTGTAATTCCTGTGTATACCCACACTTTTAATGTTTGCATGTGTGAATTCCCTGAAAAACTCTCACTGGGAGTGGAACCACACTGTGATTGCAGGTGTGTAATCCCTGTGTATACCCACACTTTTAGTGTTTGCATGTGTGTGAATTCCATGAAAATCTCTCACCGAGAGAATACCTAAGTGTTTGTGTAAATTCCAGTCTCTCACTTGAGAGTATAACCACACTTGTATACCAATAAACCCAAAATTAATGTACCTTTTTTTTTACATATTAATTTTACCTGGTTTTTAGATAATACTACAGACAGTTTTTAAAAACAGTTTTTATTATTTTTATTTTTTAGCTTAATTTTTTTTTAACACAAGTAGGAGCTACTATGCTCTTTATTTTAAATACCACAATAGATGAAAAATAAAAAAGTGATATACAAGAGAAACACCACATACAACACAACACAATCACAACAACACAACACAATCACACCACAGTTACAAATATGAAAATACATTTCAGTACACATGCTACAAAAAACAATTAAAATATGAAAAAAAAACCTACTAAAAATACACACACACAAACATGCAACACTAGGAGGCCACGAACATACATGCAGGAAGGCAGACCACACACACACACTCAGACAGGCAGGCAAGCCACAAACACACACAGACATGCCCCACACAAATAGCACAATTGCAAATATGGAAATAAAAATACAGTACTATGAAAATAATATTCAGTACACATGGAACAGAAAAACAAAGTATGAAAAAGAAAAACATACATGCAGTAAGGCAGACCACACACACACACACACACAGTCCACACACACGCACAGATAGACAAGCCACAGACATGCCCCACACAAATAGTTTTAATACTCACACAATTGCAGGATTTGGTGTTGGTTGCAGGTATCTCCGTCCTGGCTTCGTGCTGTGCAGCTGGGCAGGTGCTGGCAGACCTCTTGCTCCAGGGGTCTTTCAGCTGGGGGTCTTTCTGCAGGGCAGGTTATGGCTGGCTGGCAGGCTCTGTCTCTCCTCAGCTGGGGGTCTTGCTGCTGGGCTGGTGCTGTCTGGCTCTTCTTAGTGTGGCTGGTGCCGGATGTCTGGGCCCAATGATTAATTAGCCCACCTTATATAGTTTTGGGACTGTCTGGAAAAGTATCTTTTTTTCTGAGCATGCTCAGTGCATTTTAGCGGATTACGCCGGCGGATTCTGCAAAATCGCGGATCCTGCCGGATCCGCCGCCCATAAGCACCCATTCTACCGCATGGAGGACGACGGCGGATCCGCCGTTGTCCGCCATTTTGACAGCGCAAAAAAATGTTGCAAGCTCCGTCCACCTCAGACAGAATCCGCCAGGAATTTGGCGGATCCGCCGAATAGCGGACGCAACGGACGACCATCCGCCAAAATCTGCCACTAATGGCAGATCCGCCACAAGAAATTTTGGCGGATTTTGACTGATTGCAAAAAACTGAAGTGTGAAACAGGAAGGTGCGTACTATATTTACTTTATTTTTGTAAATCCGTGAGTACACTGATGGAAGACTATTGGGATGGGCATGATAATATATGAAGGATGATATTAAAAGCTATGGGATGCATTATACTATATGGTAGACTATGGGGGTGCATTTTTTGTATATGGAGAACTATGGGGTTGCATTATACTATATGGAGGACTATGGGGGTGCATTATAGTATATGGAGGTCTATGGGGGTGCATTATACTATATGGGGATTAAGACGGTGCATTATACTATATGGAGGATTACAGGGGGTGCAATATACTATATGGGGGGACTATGGGGTGCATTATACTATATGGTGGACGATGGAGTGCATTATACTATTTGTTGGACTATGGGGGTGCTTTATACTATATGGAAGGCTATGGGGTGCATTATAATATATGGAAGACAATGGGGGTGCATTATACTATACAGAGGACTGTGGGGTGCAATATACTATAAGGAGGACTATGGGGTGCATTATACTATGTGGAGGACTTTGGATGGTGTATTATAATATATGGAGCCAATTATACTATATGGCAGCCATGATAATACTTGGAGGGCTATGAGGCAGCCTTTATACTTTATAGAGGACTATTTGATGGCTGTGTTGGGGGCCATTATACAGTCTGAAGAGGTGTAGGGGACATTATACTGTATGTAGGTCCATTATACTACGTGGCGGATTGTGTGGGGGTCACAGTTGGGGATAATACTGTGCAGGGGTAATTGAGGGGGTACAGTAGGTTCATCATACAGTGTTTGTGGAGGGTACCGTGGAGTAATTCACTGTGGGGGATTATACAGTGTTTGTGGGGCACTTTTGTTGGCATTATACTTCATGGGGCAATGAAGAAGAAATGTAGGGGCTTCAATGGGAGGAGAATTACTTTGTAAGGGTTGCAGAGTTGTGAGATATGTACTGTACTTATGTGACCCAGCCAGATATATATTTTTTTTGGGGGGAGCCCAATAAGAACTTCTGCTATGGGGCCCCATGATTTCTATGTATGCCGTTGGTGCAGGATGCATTGTCCCCTTCACGTTCGCCTCTGCTGCAGGACTGATTGGTCATAAGTTACACATCACATCCAATGCCGCCCCTCAGTACATACAGGCATCCAGCCATGTTTCTCCTGATTGGCGGTTGGTCGGTGATTGGCTAAGCGCTTCAGGAGAAGGAGGCGTGGTCTGTTGGGGAAGACGTGCCATTTTACCAGCTTAGTGCAGTGGCTGCTTGTTGATGCTCAGACTGTAGGTTGTTGTATGTGGTGTGTGGACGATGCTGCATGGTGGACATGTCTGACTAGTCAGTGATAGGCAGCCACCACATTGGAGCTGTCCAGTCTGACTAGTCAGTGATAGGCAGCCGCCACATTGGAGCTGTCCGGAGTTCTGTAAGCGTGTGCCAGCGATAATAGGTTGGCAATCAGTGCTGCCTCCTGTGCTATAAGGATGCAGGACTGTGTCGGCCACCGCTCTGCCGCCATCATTGTGTGTCTGTATGCTTGTGTCAAGTCTGCCATTGCCATTAATGACTCTTGTGTGGTTCTTGTATGTGCGGTGATGGCGCTGACATCCATGTGTTCAGACATCTTTTTTCTATTTCTCTAAATTAAAATGTCCACTATTGTACAAATTTTTACAGGATCGATAAAAAATCTATATGAACCAGATTAATTTCTACTGATTTTAAAAATTTACTATGGGGGGGCGTCATTTTGCCATTTGCCTCAGGCACCAGAGAGGCTAGGTTCACCCTTGCATATGGGGGCATATTTTATGGAGCGTCATATGGGGGTATAATCTATGGAGCAGCATATGGGGGCGTAATCTATGGAGCAGCATATGGTGGCATAATATATGGAGCATCTTATGAGGGCAGCATATGGGGGCATATTTTATGGAGCAGCATATTGGGGCATAATCTATGGAGCAGCATATGGGGGGCATATTCTATGGGGCAGCATATGGGGGCATATTCTATGGAGCAGCATATGGTAGCATAATACATGGAGCAGCATATGGTGGCATAATTATGGAGCAGCATATGGGGGCGTAATCTATGGAGCAGCATATGGTGGCATAATTATGGAGCACCATATGAGGGCATAATACATGGAGCAGCATATGGGGGCATATTCTATGGAGCAGCATATGGGGGTATAATCTATGGAGCAGCATATGGTGGCATAATTATGGAGCAGCATATGGGGGCATAATATATGGAGCATCTTATGGGGGCAGCATATGGAGGCATATTCTATGGAGCAGCATATTGTGGCATAATATATAGAGCATCTTATGGGGGCAGCATATGGGGCATATTCTATGGAGCATCTTATGGGGCCATAACCTTTATGGAGCATTATATGGGGCATATTCTATGGAGCATCTTATGGGGCATTATTAACCTTTGTGCAGCATTATATGGGGTGTATTTTGTATGGAGCATTTTATGGGGCCCATCATGAACTGTATGGAGCATTATATGGGGGATACTGATTCAATGTGGATATTCAAAAACATTTAACCTATTGATGTCTCAATTAATTTTAATTTTATTGGTATATATTTTTATGTTTGAAATTTACCAGTAGCTGCTGAATTTTTCTACCTTGGCTTATACGCGAGTCAATAAGTTTTCTAATTTTTTTGTTGCAAAATTAGGGGGGCCGGCTTATACACAATTCTGCTTATACACGATTATATACGGTATCTCATTCTCTCTGATTCCTTCTATCTCTCTGATTCCTTCTATCTATCTATCTATGTATCTATCTCATTCTAGCTGATTCCTTCTATCTATCTTTCTATATATCTATCTGATTTCTTCTATCAATTAATCTGTTCTTTTCTATAAATGTACAAGGAACGTCAATTAAAGTGTCTCTACTACAGATTGCAGAATAGAAGACCAGAAGAGAACTGCAGAAGAGAATACAAGTTAAACGTGTATTTTTTTATAAACATTTATTGGAAAATAAAAATTTTTGCTTTTCTTTCATTTGTTAAATCTCTAATTATTTCCATCATTACTATCTATAAATATCTCATTTAGATAATATTACCAGGATCATCTGGTAAAGTCTGACTATTGGAGCAGACAAGAAGAGCAGAAGATAGTAAAGGTGACAAAATGTTAAACAGTAAAATAAAAATAGTAATTTCAGCTTTTTCTAATTTTTTTAAAGGGAATCTGTCACCTATTTTTTCAAATATAAGCTGTGGCCACCGCCATCAGGGGATTAGCTACAGCATACTGTAATGCTGTAGATAATCCCCCAATTTTACATGAAAAAGAAGATAAACAAGTTATATTATAATCACCTAGTGGCGGTCCGGGTTTTTCTGGGTCCGATGGTTGTTGCTGTCTGGTCCGGCGCTTCCCATCTTCTAGTGAAGTTGTCCTCTTATTTGGTTCTGTCGCATCTCCTGTGCAGGCTGTAGATAAGCCCATGATGTTGGTGTCCGAAGTTCATCATTGAAAAAATAGGTGACAGATTCCCTTTAAACTTTTTTTAACCACTGCCCGACCTTTGATGCCACATAGGCATCATGAAAGTCAGTGCCAATCCGACCCATGACATCTATGTGGCGTCATGAATTGATAGCCCCCCTGCAGGTCGGGTTAATGGGGTCACAGAAAGGTCACCTGACCCGCAGATACAGGGGACTTTGTGCTTCAACCCAGGGGTAGTGGCTTGGCCCCCCCCAAGGCTACGATCGCTCTGATTGACTGTTGAAAGTGAAAAAGCCAATCAGAGCGATAGTAATATTTTATCAATGAAACTGGATGAAATATGACAATCCAGCCATGGCCGATGCTGAAATAGCATCCGCCATGGCTGGAGACTGAGATCCAAACCCCCCCAAGACAGACGGAGCAATCGGCCCCCCGCCACAGAGTGACGTGGGCAATCTGCTGCTGCCATCATCATCTGCTCCCCTTCCCTCCACTACCCCCTGCCTTCTGACCACTCCCCTTCCCCCCCGGTACCCTCTGAGTCCCGCTGTGGCTCCCTGTGTCCCGCTGTCCCGGATCATGGTGCCCGCCATCCTCCAAAATGGTGCGTGCATGCGCAGTGCGCCCATCTAATCTGCCAAAAGGCAGATTCCATTCATTCATTTTGATCACTGATAGATCCTATCACAGTGATCAAAATCAAAAAATAGTAATTCCCCTCCCTTATCACCCCTACCTTATAGGTAGGGATAAATAATAAATTAATTTTATTTTTCTATTAGTGCTAGGGTTGGAATTAGGGTTAGTGTTAGAATTTGGGTTAGGGTTGGAATTAGGGTTAGTGTTGGAATTAGGTTTAGGGTAGGATTTAGGATTTGGATTTAGGGTTAGGGTTGGAATTAGGTTTAGGGTTAAGATTAGGGTTAGGGGTGTTTTTGGGTTAGGGTTGAGATTAGGGTTAGGCTTATGGTTATGGTTGGGATTAGGGTTTTGATTTTGTTTGGGTTATGGTTAAGGTTGGGATTAGAGATGTGTTGGGGTTAGAGTTGTGGTTAGTGGTGTGTTGGGGTTGGGGTTAGAATTGAGGGGTTTCCACTGTTTAGGCACATCGGGGTCTCCAAACTTGACATGGCGCCACCATTGATTTCAGCCAATTTTGAGTTCAAAAAGTCAAACGGTGCTCCCTCCCTTCCAAGACCCGACGTGTGCCCAAACATTGGTTTACCCCAACATATGGATTATCAGCGTACTCAGGAAAAATTGCACAACAAATTTGGGGGTCTAATTTCTCCTGTTACCCTTGGGAATAAAAAAAATGTGGTTAAAAATTTATTTTTGTAGAAAATTTTTTTATTTTCACGGCTCTGCGTTATAAAACTTTTGTGACGCACTTGGTGGTTCAAAGTGCTCACCACACATCTAGATAAGTTCCTTGAGCGGTCTATTTTCCAAAATGGTGTCACTTGTGGGGGGTTTTCACTGTTTAGGTGCACAGGGGCTCTCCAAACACGACATGGTATCCGCTAATGATTGGAGCTAATTTTCCATTCAATAACACAAATGGCGCTTCTTCCCTTCTGAGCAATGCCGTGCCCCCAAACAGTGGTTTATGATCACATGAGATGTATCGGTATACTCAGGACAAATTGCACTTCCTTTTGGAAGTGCATTGAGCAGCAGGGTGGTGTGCTGGTAAAAGGGAAAAAAAATCTTTTAAATCTTCTGCCTGAGCGAGTGTGAACGAGCTGAGTGTGACCTGAGCGTAAGTTCGAACTGTGGTAAGTGTGCGACTTGTGATTCAGTGACTTTGGATTCAGGGAGTTTCCAAGGGAGGTATTACTGAATTACTGTTATATTTTATTAATACTTTTTATTTATTTTTGCTTATCTTTTCTGTCTGGTGCAATCCACATTAGGATGAGCTCCCCTATTGCCAATGCCATCCAGTGTACGTCTTGCCGCATGTATGAAATCCTTGAACAGCCGGTCGAGGGTGCATACTGCTGTGCGAGATGTGAACACGTTATGCATTTGGAAGCCCAGATACTGGATCTAAATGTGCAGCTGGCAACACTGAGATCCATAGACAATATGGAAAGGAGTCTTCTGCTCACAGAGCAGACGCTCAATGGGATAGATGAGGGGGGGATGCTAGGTTGGAGCTGCAGGACAATGAAGCAGCTAGCTGGGTGACAGCTAGAAGGCTGGCTAGAGGGAAGAGCACCAGGGAGGCTAGTCCTGATCTGGCACACCCCAATAAGTTTGCTAAGTTGGCAGATGAGGGGAGTGTCAGTGCAGGAGTAGCACTGCAGCAGCAAGGCATGTCCTCTGAAAGCCGGAGGAGTGTCTGCTCTAGTAAGGGGGGAAATAGGAGAGCAGGGCAGGCCAGACAGGTGCTGGTATTGGGGGACTCAATTATTAGGGGAACAGATAGGGCAATCTGTCACAAAGACGGGGATCGTCAAACGGTATGCTGCCTACCTGGCGCTCGAGTCCGACTCATCGCTGATCGGGTTGACAGATTACTGGGAGGGGCTGGAGAGGATCCAGCGGTCATGGTGCACATTGGCACAAATGACAAAGTTAGAGGTAGTTGGAAGGTCCTTAAAGATGATTTCAGGGAATTAGGCTGTAAGCTTAAAGCAAAGACCTCCAAGGTGGTATTTTCGGAAATACTTCCTGTACCACGTGCCACACCAGAGAGGCAATGGGAGATTAGGGAGGTTAATAAGTGGCTCAGGAATTGGTGTAGGAAGGAGGGGTTTGGTTTCCTGGAGAACTGGGCCGACTTCTCAGTTGGCTACAGGTTCTACGCTAGGGACGGGCTGCACCTCAATGGGGAGGGTGCAGCTGTGCTGGGGGAGAAAATGGCTAGAAGGTTGGAGGAGTGTTTAAACTAGGGACGGGGGGGAGGGTATTCCTTTTATAGGAGGGGAAGACAGTGCAGATAGAGACCTGGGCACAAATAATGACATTGGGGGTGGAGGTGGCATGTGGGGTTTGGTTAGAACAGTTAATAATTTAAGAAAGAATAGAGGTACAGAGAGATACATAAAGTGCATGTTTACTAATGCCAAAGCCTCGCCAACAAAATGGAGGAATTGGAGTTAATGTTGTTGGAACATAATTATGACACGGTGGGGATATCTGAGACATGGCTGGACGAAAGCCATGACTGGGCGGTTAATTTACAGGGATATAGTCTGTTCAGAAATGACCGTACAAATAAGCGAGGGGGAGGCGTGTGTTTATATGTAAAATCATCCTTAAAACCCATCCTTCGTGATAATATATATGAATCTAATGAAAATGTAGAGTCCCTGTGGGTAGAGATAAGGGGAGGGGGAAAAAATAATAAATTACTGATAGGGGTTTGTTATAAATCTCCAAAAATAATGGAAGCAACAGAGAATATCCTCATAAAGCAAATAGATGAAGCTGCGACTCAAGGAGAAGTCATTATTATGGGGGCATCGGGAGAGGTCTGGCGCCTGTCCACTGCAGTATTCTGCTCTGCCCTCAACAGGGCAGAGCAGTGCACCTGCACCGGAGCCACTACAGGACGGGAAGAAGAGGACGTCCTCATATGAAGATGGGAGGCGTCAGACCGGACTGCAACACCCATCGGACTGGACCGCCCCCCTCTGGTGAGTATTGTCTAGCTCATATTTATTCTCTTTTAGGTTACATAGGGGGCTTATGTACAGCATTAGAGAATGCTGTAGATAAGCCCCTAATGGCTGTGGCCGCATCTTATAGGCAGAAAATTGCATAACAGATTACCTTTAATTGGCAAAAACAACAGGTGACAGGTTCCCTTTAATGATAGAAGGAATGAATGATAGATAGAAGAACTGATAGAAGTAATTATAAGCAAAAAAAATAACTAAAAATTTTTAACGTTTTATTTCACATTTTGTGTTTAATTTAACTTTAAACTTGGATTTGCTTCTGCTCTTTTCTTCAGCTCCTGTAGTCCGATTTTCAATGACGATCCTGGAACATTGATAAAAACAAGATTTACAGTGATAGAGAGAAGGAATCTGATACATACATAGAATGAATCAGAAAGATAGACGGAATAAGACTGATAGAAGGAATGTGATAGAACAGATAGATAGATAGATAGATAGATATAAGGAATCAGAGAAGTAGAAGGAATAAGATAGGAGATAGATAGATATAAGCAATCATAAAGATAGAAGGAATCAGATAGAGAGATAGAAGGATTCAGAGAAATAGAAGGAATCAGACACCTAGATAAATAGAAGGAATCAGAGTTGATTGATAGAAGAAAGAAGAAATCATAGATAGAGGAATCAGATAGAAGGAATGAGATAGATAGAAAGATAGAAGGAATCAGATAGATAGATGGAATGAGATAGATAGACAGAACAAAACTGATACATAGAATGAGATAGATAATTAGATAGAAGGAATCAGAAAGATAAATAGATAGAAAGATAGATCAAATGAATCAGATAGATAGAAGGATATGGGATAGATAGATAGATAGATAGATAGATAAAAGGAATGAGATAGACAGAACAAAACAGATAGATAAATAGAAAGATAGATAGAAGGAATCAGATAGATAGAAGTAATCAGAGAAATAGAAGGATTCAGATAGATAGATAGAAAGAATCAGAGAGAGAGACAGATAGATAGAAGCCATGATAGAAGGAAAGTGACAGACATAGGAAAAAAAAGGACATACTTACCTGTTTGCTCTTTTTCAGGCAGTATTCGTTCCAGAGATGATAATCTTCTTCAGGGTCCGGTGTTTGCGCTCTGCTCGGGGCTTTCCTCAGGCAGGTATGCGGTATCCAGGAAGAGCGTCTCTCAGGCAGATGAAGACTTCTGGGTCACAGACGCCGTGAACAATACCGGCCTATGCGCAGTAGCGATTGCATGCTTTGCCCACAGTTGGGCAAAGCATACTGCGCAAGCGCGAACGGTGTTTTCAATGCGCAGCCACTGACAGACTACGTACGTGAACACAAGACTTCCTATAACGAAATACGCAGAGCAAGACAAGGATTGGGGGGGGATAAGCCACGCCCATCGGACCGGACCGCGGCGATTTCCATAAATCTGACGAGTGATAACAAAGGTATTTATGCATCAAAAGGTGCGGGGACGGGGGGGGGGGGAATACAACTACAATACTTAGGTAACACAAAATTGAATGATATCATTACATGATATCTCAAAAAAGGGGTGACAGATTCCCTTTAATATCATGCTAGAAGTTAGCCCTGGCTGAAAAAAAAAGGTTAGATATGTACATAGTTTTACTTAGTAAATGGTGGTAGGAATATTTACCTTCTGGACACCATTGTCGACCTGGGGAACGACAGGGCTCGTGCGTATTTGTACTTGCTCCTGCGTCCTGATCCACTCGGGGCCTGCATCTCCTTATTGAACTCCTTCTTGTAGCGATCCCGGATGGACCGCCACTGCTTCTGGATTTTTCCCCTGCAAAGTGAAAGCACAAATTGGTTAGGATGCAACACATTACATCCTGCAACATAACTTACTGAACTGTGAATACTCACGTGCTTGATTCTGGCCCCGAGGATGGAGGTCCTCCCAATTCACCACAACAGACTGGCAAACTTCCTCCCAGAGTTGTCGGGTTACGATTAAATATGCATGGTGTCAGTCACTCATGTTCCAGAGTGGTTCATGCTCTCGGACTTGGTCGATGAGGAGGTCTAAATCTATATCTGCCTCCTCACCCTCAGAGTCAGGAGCACGCTGTTCCCCCTGTTAAAAAAAAAACAAAAAAACATTAAAATCAAATCATCAACATTAAATTTAAAACACAAAAAGAAAAATTCAATATCAAAACTTACTCTCTGGCGACCGCTGCCACGATTTTGCCGACGACTCTGGGAGGCGCTTTGAGGACTTCTGGGTCAAGCACCAGAAACGGAAACCTATAATGTAAAAACAAAAATTAACATTATGTTATTGGTTGTTGGCATATGATTTGGGTTTACTGTGATGTGTACGATGATTTGTTTGTGCGATGCATGTAAAGATACTTACACTCTGAGAGCCCATTTCAGGTATTTCTCCACCCCGTCCGTCTCCTTCTGGAAGACCCTCTTCTGCAGCTTCCTGTTAAAACAAAATGCATATAGGGTTATGTGTTCCAAAAATGTAAAAACAAAAAAATAAAATAAAAAAATTTACCTCAATTCGCTGATGATGTGAGGTATGGCTCCCAGAAGAAAACACCTCTGGCAAAGTATCTGCAAGTAAAAAGACTTGATAGCTACTGCACAAAGCATAGTTAAAGCTTTCAGGCCTTCATTCTTACATGATTGGTTACACTGTCTGGGTCAGCACTCTGTGTCCTGGTGTTAGCGGTGGCCCACGTAGCCTGGCAAACCAATCTGCAAGTAAAAACACTTGTTAGCTCCTACCCAAAGCATACATAAAGCTTTCAGGCCTTCATACTTACATGATGGGTGGCAGGGTCTGGGTCAGCACTCTGTGTGCTGGTGTCCTGGTGTCAGCCGTAGCCCACTTAGCCTGGCAAACCAATCTGCAAGTAAAAACACTTGTTAGCTCCTACCCAAAGCATCCTTAAAGCTTTCAGGCCTTCATATTTACATGATGGGTGGCAGAGTCTTGGTCAGCACTCTGTGTCCTGGTGTCCTTGTGTCAGCGGTGGCCCACGTAGCCTGGCAAACCAATCTACAAGTAAAAACACTTGTTAGCTCCTACCCAAAGCATACTTAAAGCTTTCAGGCCTTAATATTTATATGATGAGTTGCACTGTCTGGGTATAAACAGTCTGTGTCCCAGGGGCAGCGGTGTAACAGGTGGCCTGGGCAACTTCATGCAAGAAATAAACAGGACAGAGTAAATTTTTTCTGTGTGGGTACATAAATTTCAACCCTTGCCCCCACAAAAGAAAATACACTTATGCCACCCTAAAAAATTTTTATAACAACATTTCGATACACCACCCCCTTTAATAATTCCTTCTCCCTACAGTATTTACCTAAACAATACCCTCAACCAACCAAATACCGCATATACTCGTGTATAAGCCGACCCCCCTAATTTTGCCACAAAAAACTGGGAAAACTTATTGACTCGCGTATAAGCCTAGGGTTAAATGGTGGTCCAAGAAGATGCTCCACAGATAAAACCCCCCCATGTGCTGCTGCACAAGGGTTAATGCTGGCCCAAGAAGATGCTCCATAAATACCCCCCATATGCTGCTGCACAAGGGTTAATGCTGCCCCATAAGATGCTCCAGAAATACCCCCCATAATATGCTGCTGCACAAGCGTTAATACTGCCCCATAAGATGCTCCATAAATACCCCCATAATATGCTGCTGCACAAGGGTTAATGCTGCACCATAAGATGCTCCATAAGTACCCCCCATAATATGCTGTTGTACAAGGGTTAAAGCTGCCCCATAAGATGCTCCATAAATACCCCCATAATATGCTGCTGCACAAGGGTTAATACTGCCCCATAAGATGCTCCATAAATACCCCCATAATATGCTGCTGCACAAGGGTTAATGCTGCCCCATAAGATGCTCCATAAGTACCCCCCATAATATGCTGCTGCATAAGGGTTAATACTGCCCCATAAGATGCTCCATAAATACCCCCATAATATGCTGCTGCACAAGGGTTAATTCTGCCCCATAAGATGCTCCATAGATACCCCCATATGCTGCTGCACAGGGGTTAATGATGCACCATAAGGTGCTCCATAAATACCCCCATATGCTGCTGCACAAGGGTTAATGCTGCACCATAAGATGCTCCATAAATACCCCCATATGCTGCTGCTGCAATAAAAAAATGACATACTCACCTCTCCATCGCTGGGGGCCAGGTGCCGGTGTCCTGAGCCCCCCGGCACCGGTGATATTCACCTGTCCCCGTTCCAAGCTGTCCACCGCTGTGTCTCCCGGCTCTCTGCAGTGACAGCAGAGGGCGCACACTGACTCCGTTATCGTGCCCTCTGCCGTCACAGCAGGAGGACCAGGAGACACAGCGGTGCACGGTTTGGAAAGGGGACAGGTGAATATTACTCTGCCCCCGTCATATTCACCCCTCCTGGTGCAAGGTCTTCTCTGCAGCGGCAGCCCCTGCCTCTCCCTCTGCTTTTTTCTTCCTGCATTCAGCTGGTCATGTGGTACCGTTCATTAAACTCATAAATAGGTGCATATTCATGAGCTTAATGAGCAGAACCACGTGACCAGCTGAATGCAGGAAGCAGTCGGCAGAGGGAGAAGCAGGGGCTGCAGAGAAGTGCCAGGAGGGGTGAGTATGGTTTTTGACACCCCTGCTTCATCTCCCACCCCCCGGTATATGACTCGTGTATAAGCTGAGAGGGGGACTTTCAGCCCAAAAAAATGGGCTGAAAATCTCGGCTTATACACGAGTACATACGGTACCTAAAATACCCTCATACCCACTTTAAATCCCTACCCACACCTGAATATATATTGGTGACTGATGTAAATATTTAAAAACACTTGGAAAATGTACGAACACCAATGTGTGAATTCCCCATTTGGTAACAACATAGTTTTTAAAAATGAAAACTTGAAACCCCTATCTAGACCATAACACTAATCACCACGGGTGGTTTCCGGCGACACACAACCCAAATTATTAAAGTTACCTTGGTTAAATCATACAGTGAAAAAATACTATAGATGCCAAGGTTTTTGAAAATTTTTAATATAATTTTTTTTAAGTTATATTTTTTGGCTCAGTTGTTTTTAAAATAAAAAAGGAGCTACACGGCTCTTTATTTTAAATACTATAACAATATGAAAAACAAAAAAAAGGACATTGCGTAGAGAAACTCACTCTGAAACTGGATGGCTGGCAACTCCCGCTGAATGGCTGGCAGGATGGCTGGCAACTCCTTGATGGATGGATGGCAACTGCTACTGAATGGCTGGCAGGATGGGTGGCTGGCAACTCCTGCTGGATGGCTGGGAACTGCTGCTGAATGGCTGGTAACTGCTGCTGAATTGCTGGCAACTCCTGATGGATGGATGGCAGGATGGCAGGATGGCTGGCAACTCCCACTGGATAGCTGGCAGGATGGCTGGCAACTCCTGATGGATGGATAGCAGGATTGAAGTCTTGCTGGATGGCTCCTCTGGTGTCTTGAAGGACAATGGATGAATGAAGCCCTACCTATCAGGTTTTTATACCTTTTCTGTGGGGTTTGGTTGCCAACTTTTTAGGATGAGTTGATACTTTGCTGAGCATGCTCAGACAGAAAAACCGGATCCGGCAAAAACCGGATGACGCCGGATCCGGCGCCCTTAGGCATCCATTATACAAAAAAAGGATGACGCCGGATCCAGGCATCATTCGGTTTTGCAAAGCAGCCAAAAAACATTACATGTAATGTTTTTTCCAGACGCTGCACCGTCACTTTTTGCCGTATAGTGGCAAAAGCCGGACGCACAGCGTGTCCACGTGGCGCAATGCGGCGCCAATGTAAGTCAATGGGGGAAAAAACGGATCCAATGAGAAACATCGCTGGATCCGGTTTTAAGATTTTTCGCCGCAGGGCGCCGGATTCTAAAAGCCTGAAGTGTGAAAGTAGCGTAAGACTTATATCTGAATGCAAAAAATGAATGTCATATCATAGCATAAGAAAGTGCGATGTGCTGTTTAGTGAATGAACTAAAAGTAGTAGAAAAAAATATTTCAAGTAGTTCAATAGTGTTAACTCCTTAACCCCCGGAGGTATTTTTGTTTTTCGCTCCCCTTCTTCCCAGAGCCATAACTTTTTTATTTTTCAGTCAATATGGCCTTGTGAGGGGTTGTTTTTTGTGGGACGAGTTGAATGTTTGAACAACTCCATTGGTTTTACGATGTTGTGTATTAGAAAACCTGGTATACATTGGTACACTGATCCCCATCCTGGTATACATGGTGCCCTCATCCCCATCCTGGTATACATGGTCCCCCTATCCTTATCCTGGTATACATGGTGCCCTCATCCCCATCCTGGTATACATGGTCCCCCTATCCCCATCCTGGTTTACATGGTCCCCCCATCCTGGTATACATGGTCCCCCCATCCCCATCCTGGTTTACATGGTCCCCCCATCCTGGTATACATGGTCCCCCCATCCCCATCCTGGTATACATGGTGACCTCATCCCCATCCTGTTATACATGGTACACTCATTAAATAAATATTTCAATAAATATGAAAAATTTATTACAGGTCACAAAATAATTAAGATGTTTTCAATGCAGTGAACATAATGTATTTCTGTAGGAGACATTGCTGTGCTGGTCCTGGGCTTCTCTGTTCTCTTATGACATCATCGCCTTCTCCCTTATGACATAGCTCCATCCGTCAGTCGCACCAGTTGCAGCCGATCACTGCAGCAGAGCAGTTGTCTTCCCGGCAGATGTGTCCAAACAAGACCAGAGTGTTCTCCAGGCCACAGATGGAAGGTTGAGATTTGCTAAGTGACGGGTAAGTACCAATGACCCATTTCTGTATTCCTCCCCTCCACTGTCTTCCCGCCATCCTGGGGACACATTCACACACACAGATTCTGGCCTGGAATGCGTTTTGGAATTTGTGAGCCAAAACCAGTAGTGTGTGCAAAACACAACTGAGGTGCAGATCGCTCCAAAATAGGTTTCATCTGTTTAGGTTTCACTCCTGGTTTTCTCTTAAAAATACTGATGTGATCCCTAGTGTACATGTGATGGATGTATATGTGTAGTGTAGACAGGGGCGGACCTACCGCCGGTTCAACCGGTGCAGCTGCATCGGGGCCCTGACGTGGAGGGGGGCCCTTACAGGCAGGGGCGTAATGCCAGGGGCTTGGCTTTCTGCTGCTTCAATAGATTGGTGCCACTGTATTAGACGTGTACAAGTGCCGGCTGGTATCCTCGTATTGCAGACACTGCAGGCTGTGTGTCTGCTGATCTGATGTTTCCTGCGCGCCTCTTTCACTCTGCTGGAGAGGAGAGATGATGTCAGCAGAGCCTGGGGGTTGGGGCAGGAGGTATGTAACAAGGATTCATCTGATATCTGCTTTCTGCAGAGGCTCTATCTGTTGTGAACTCTCTCGATTGGACTTCTAAGTCGGGCCTCCCTCTGGTGGTTACTGTGCGTAGTGGAGCTTGCTGAAGTCTGCCACCTGATGATGATGATAGGAAATCAGGGGTTACTGACTGGAGTATTTAAGTGAGCAGGCTTCCTTCAGTGGCTGCTGGTGATTAGTTTCTTTCTGTGCATTCTGAGGTCTGCTGTCTCCTGCTCTGATCCTGCATTTTTCAGTTAAGTTGTTCATTTGCTAATCCTTTGCATCTGTTCTGGTTTTGCCTCTTTCTGCTTTGCTGTGAGGGTTCAGCATGCTCCCTGCTGGGGCTGTGCTGGACTCCTCTCCATATGTTATAGCTTGTGTCAGTTTGTTCAGTCCCCTGTTATATTAGTCTCTTTTGCTTTGCTGCCAGTTCATACCAGAATGCTGATAGTGGGGGAGAGGTCGTGAGACCTCAGTGTTTTTTTGTACATCAGACGTGTTGGATTTTTAGGGTTTTTGCGTGACTGCAGACAGCGTCTTTCCTTTCCTGTCCTATCTAGTCAGTTTGGGCCCCATCATTTGCTCAGTCTATTTTCTGCCTGCGTTTGTGTCTCATCTTGTCTCACCGACAATATATGTTTGGGGGCTGTCTATTCCTTTGGGGTTCTACTCCGGGGCAGTTTAGATTTCACCTTTCTTGCTTTAGGCTTAGTTAGCTCTCTGGCTGTGTCGAGGCATCTAGAGCATTGTAGGTACGCTCCACGGCTACTGCTAGTTGTGTGGATAGGATCAGGGGTCTGCAATCCACTAAGTTACCAACCTTTCTGGTTTCCTGGTGGCCTAGCCTATTCCTGCCATCCTCCTTGGTGACCAGTTCATAGCATCTATCTGAGGCACTGAGAGATTTATTGCACCTTCTTACACTTAGATACAGATGGGGTGACTCTGTCAGTGGGGTCACCAGCTCCAACCACACCAATCTGTATGTAAATTGAAGCTGCAGCAATAAGTCACAGTGATCCTCAGATAGAGACTGCAATGTCTGACCCTGAGCCCGTCTCCAGGACGTCCTGCATTATCTATCAGATATACATTATAATGTGAGGTCCTGCAGCCTGGTCAGTGCTCAGTGCATAGAACACTGTACATATGCACATAGTATAGTACATAACACCCAGTACACAGATTAGTAGATGGCTCATATATAACAGACTTGGGCAAAATGTGGAAATCGGACCAGGCTATCTATGATAGCCAAACGCCCGAAAACACTGGTCCGCAGGTCGCACTATACAGCCGACCTGCATCCAGATTTCACCGTCATCTGCATCTTCAGGATGCAAATAGTGGTGAATATAATGGAGGACAGAACCATTGGCTCCTTCCACCAGTCACAGCATGTGCTATGGATACAGCAGATGCAATGATGTCACTACATCACTTCTGCTGTGCGGAGAGTCAGTGCACACAGCAAAGACCGGAGCAGGGAGCCGGGGAAGGGGAGCAAGGTGACTATGTTTTTTTGTTTTAAAGTGTGTGTGATTTGTTCCTTTATATAGAGGATATATGATGGCTCATAGTGTATATAGGGGGCTATGTCATGGCTCGTACTGTATATAGAGGGGGCTATGAGGGAAATCATGCTGTATATATTGAGGCTCGGTGAGGGCTCCTGCTGTATATAGGGGGCTCTGTGAGGGCACCTGATGTATATAGTGGGCTCTTTGAGAGTTCCTGCTGTATATAGGGGGCTCTGTGAGGGTACCTGGTGTATATAGGGGGCTCTGTGAGGGTTCCTGCTTTATATAGGGGCTCTATAAATGCTCCTGTTGTATATAGGGGACTTTGTGAGGGCTCCTGCTGTATATAGGGGGATCTGTGAGGGCTCCTGCTGTATATAGAGGGCTCTGTGAGGGTTCCTGCTGTATATAGGGGGCTTTATCATGGCTAGTACTGTATGTAGGGGGCTATGTAGGAAATCATGTTTTATATATTGAGGCTCTGTGAGGGCTCCTGCTGTATATAGGGGGATCTGTGAGGGCTCCTGCTGTATATAGGGGGATCTGTGAGGGCTCCTGCTGTATATAGAGGGCTCTGTGAGAGTTCCTGCTGTATATAGGGGGCTTTATCATGGCTCGTACTGTATGTAGGGGGCTATGTGGGAAATCATGTTTTATATATTGAGGCTCTGTAAGGGCTCCTGCTGTATATAGGAGACTCTGGGAGGTCTCCTGCTGTATATAGGGGCTCTGTGAGGGTTCCTACTGCATATAGGGGACTCTGTGAAGGCTCCTGCTGTATATAGTGGGCTCTGTGAGGGCTCACACTGCATATAGGGTGCTATGTAGGCAGTCATGCTCCTGCGCTGTATATAGGGGGCTCCGTGAGGGCTCACAATGTATATAGGGGGCTATGTGGGAAATCATGCTCTATATAGGAGACTCTGTGAGGGCTCCTGCTGTATACAGGGGGCTCTGTGAGTGCTCCTGCTGTATACACGGGGCTCTGAGTGCTCCTGTGGTATATAGGGGCCTTTGTGAGGGCTCCTGCTGTATAGTGGGCTATGTGGGAAATCATGTTGTATATATTGAGGCTCTGAGGGCTCCTGATGTATATAGAATACTCTGTGAGGGCTACTGCTGTATATAGGGGGCTCTGTGAAGGCTCACGCTGCTTATAGGGGGCTAAGTAGGAAGCCATGCTGTATATAGGAGACTCTGTGAGGGCTCCTCCTGCTGTATATAAGAGACTCTGTGAGGGCTCCTGCTGTATATAGGGGGCACTGTGAAGGCTCCTGCTGTATATAAGATACTCTTTGAGCGCTCTTGCTATATATAGGGGGCTCTGTGAGCGATCTCACTGTATATAGGGGCTATGTGGGAAATCATGCTGTACATGGGGGGCTCTGTGAGGGCTCCTGCTGTACATGGGGGGGGGTTTGTGAGGGCTGCTGTATATAGGGGGCTCTGTGAGGGCTCCTACTCTATATAGGAGACTCTCTGAGTGCTCCTGCTGTATATAGGGGGCTCTGTGAGGGCTCACAATGAATATAGGGGCTATGTGGGAAATCATGCTGTATATAGGAGACTCTGTGAGGGCTCCTGCTGTATATAAGAGACTGTGAGAGCTCCTGCTGTATATAGGGGCTCTGTGATTGCTCCTGCTGTATACACAGGGCTCTGAGTGCTCCTGCGGTATATTGGGGACTCTGTGAGGGCTCCTGCTGTATATAGGGGGTTCTATGAGTGCCCCTGCTGTATATAAGGGGTTTTGTGAGGGTTCCTGTTGCATATAGGGAGTCTTGTGAGGGCTCCTGTTGTATATAGGGGGTTCTGTGAGGACTCCTGTTGTATATAGGGGGATCTGTGAGGGCTCCTGCTGTATATAGGGGACTCTGAGCACTCCTGCTGTATATGGTAGACTCTTTGAGGGCTCCTGCTGTATATAAGAAATTCTGTGAGGGCTCCTTCTGTACCTGGGGGGATCTGTGAGGGTTCCTGGTGCACATAAGGGGCTCTTTGAGGGCTCCTGCTCTATATAAGGGTCTCTGTGAGGGCTTACACTTTATATAGGGGCTATGTGGAAATCATGCTGTACATAGGGGGGCTCTGTTAGGGCTTCTCCTGTACATCATGGGGGGCTCTGTGAGTGCCCCTGCTGTGTATAGGGGCTCTGTGAGTGCTACTGCTGTATATAGGGGGCTCTGTGAGGGCTTAAATTGTATATAGGGGCTATATGGGAAATCATGCTGTATATGGGAGACTCTGTGAGGGCTCCTGCTGTATATGGGGGCTTTGTGAGTGCTCCTGCTGTATACACGGGCTCTGATTGCTCCTGCGGTATACAGGGGGCTCTGTGAGGGCTCCTGCTGTATATTGGAGGTTCTGTGAGGGCTCCCGCTGTATATAGGGGGTCCTGTGAGGGCTCCTGTTGTATATAGGGGGTCCTATGAGAGGGCTCCTGTTGTATATAGGGGGTCATGTGAGGGCTCCTGTTGTATATAAGGGGTTCTGTGAGGGCTCCTGCAGTATATAGTGGGCTCTGTGAGGGCTCCTGCTGTGTATAGGGGGCTTTGCGATGGCTTACATTGTATATAGGAGGCTATGTAAGAGCTCATGCTGTACATCCGGAAACTATGTGGGTGCTCAAACTGTATATAGGAGGCTATGTGGGGGCACATATTGCATATAGGGAGAGCTTTTTGGGGGCTCTCCCTGTAGTACATCTTTTACAGGATACTGTTGTATGGAATAGTGCAGTCTACTACAGGTTATATATTTATATATTTTATCATGACCAAACTAATAGTCGTTATGGGGTAAATACAAACAGCAACTGTTTACAATACCACACCTCTCCTTCATACACACATCTCTGCTTGTTAAATGCCCATTAAATACCATTGATGGTGCCCAGCTCAGGAGATGGATGGATCCTATTGGTGAAGGCCACCTCACTTTATACTAATGCCTACTAAAAAATGAAGTAGTGTAGATCAGGCACAGAGAAAATGGAAGTTTTGTAAATACATATTACAACTAGTGTTTAATAGGCTGACCTCACATGTAGAGTTTCCATGATATACTTTCCAGCTACTTTATCTAAATTAGAAGCAAATTGTTTGACGATTACTTCTACCTAAATGGCAGAAAATGCACCTATCTTAGTGATGGTTAGGACAGCTAGAGGGGATATGGAGGAGGCTGTTTTTGATAGGTGTAATGTAAACATTTTGCTATTAATTTATGTAAAGTTTCAAAGTTTTCTAACTATTAGAGACACCTTAATTTTAAACACACCCCCAGGTTTACTTAGTAAAAATATAGGAAAAACATCTTTGCAACTAATTAATATTTCCAGCAGGTGTAAATTTGTAGGGGATTTGATAGCACTAACTTTACTGCTGTAGGGTAGAATAGAGTGGATAGAGATATAATGTTAGTATTTCTCTGCAGCATGTATGTTATGCACATGTACCTTTGCAGCAGGCAGTTTATATGCATTCTCTGGAGCACATACATAATCACATTACTGCTACATGCACAGTATAGGAATACTAAGCTCTGTTATGCATACACACAGCTCTGCAATATACATACACACATTTCAGTTACACACAGCTGTCTTACATACACACACCTCTCCAGATACACACAGCTCATCTTCATAGAAACACACAGCTCTCCTATGTTCACACACACCTTTCCTATATAACACTCAGGTCTCATCCGTACACATATAGAGTTTCCCCTTATTCACATACAGCTCTTCTACTTACACAAACACAGCTATCCAAAGAACAAACACGGCTTTGAAACGTGTACACGCACACATATCTGCTACATACGGCGGCACAGTGGCTCAGTGGTTAGCACTGCAGCGCTGGGGTCCTGGGTTCAAATCCCAGCAAAGAGATTTGCAAGGAGTTTGTATGTTCTCCCCGTGTTTGCGTGTTTCCTCCCACATTCCAAAGACATACTCATAGGGAATTTAGATTGTGAGCCCCATCGGGGACAGTGCCAATAATGTCTGTAAAGTTCTGTGGAATTAATGGCGCTATATAAATGATTAACAACATCTGCATGGAGTTTGTATGTTCTCTCCGTGTTTGCGTGGGTTTCCTCCTACATTCCAAAGACATAATGATTGGGAATTTAGATTGTGAACCCCATCGGGGACAGTGCCAATAATGTCTGTAAAGCGCTGTGGAATTAATGGCGCTAAATAAATGATTAACAACATCTGCATGGAGTTTGTATGTTCTCTCCGTGTTTGCATGGGTTTCCTCCAACATTCCAAAGACATACTGACAGGGAATTTAGATTGTGAGCCCATCGGGGACCGTGTCAATAATGTGTGTAAAGCGCTGTGGAATTAATGGCGCTATTTAAATGAGTAAAATAAATAAATAAATACATACACTTTGCTACACACATGCACATAGCTTTCCTCCATAAACTCAAAAAAAATCATATATACAATACATACAGCTCTCCTATGTACACTCATATATATATATATATATATATATATATATACAAGCACATGTACATAAACACAAATACTGTATGCATTACCACATTTTGAAATTCTTTTCAAGATTGTGACCGATCAAATGCTGTGAAAGGGCCTTCAGCTACACAGGACGTGCAGTATCCCTGCAGGTCCCAGTTTCATTCTCTCCAGTATAGCACCGATCAGATAGATCAGTGTGGGGGAAGAGCAGAGAAAACAGTTCTCTCAGTGATTAGGAAGGATGTTGTCAGCATTCTGCTCATTCAGAATAAGCTGCCTCTAGACTGTAACACACATACGCTTTTTTACCTAGATTTTTCTTTGCTAAAACGTGTGTTTTATTGTCTAGTTGATACAGGAGTTAAAAAGTACAGTTGCTTACAATGCATGTTACTATGTATGTTGTCACGAGTAGTGATGAGCGAGTATACTCCGAGTATTTTGGCATGCTCTGAGATTTAGTTTCTGTTGACGCAGCTGCATGATTTGTGGCTGCTGGACAGCCTGAATACATGTGGAGATTCCTTAACAAACAGGCATTCCTCACATGTATTCAGGCTGACAAGGAACCACAAATCATGCAGCTGCGTCTACAGAAACTAAATTTCCGAGCACGCCAAAATGCTCGGAGGACACCCGAGCATGCTCGGGAAAACCCAAGCCACGAGTATACTCGCTCATCACTAGTCACGAGTCAAAACCTAGAGTTTTAGCATCCTGGGTTCTTTTGTGGCGACACATCCCTTTAAGACACTGGCCCGGTACCAAGTAACCCACAGCCCTGAGGGTGTGTTCCAATATGTGCACCTTCAGTTCTGGAAGTACTTGGGCCCGCTCCTTCTGGAATGCGAAATATCAGGGCCTTAACCACTGCCTCCTGGAACTGAAGGTACAATGTATCGGTGTGGCATACACATCGAGACAGCAGAAAAGTGTTGAGCATTGCCATTTGTAAGGCCGGTTTCACATTAGCGCATTTTCAGCGCGCGCACGGCCGGGGGTAGCTCCGCCCCCGATCCGGCTCTCTGCCCGGCGTGCCCGCCCCTTCCTTGTAGCGCCGCCTTCTAGCGGACAGCGGCGCCTGCGATCGGCGCACCCTATCTTTAGCATAGGGTGCGCCGATCGTGCGCAGGTCGTGCGCTAGTTGCGCTTTGACCTGCGCTGCGCACTTTTGACGGTGCGCCGTGCGCGCCAAAATCGAACTTTTCGGATTTTGGCGCGCACGGCGCACCGTCATAAGTGCGCAGCGCAGGTCAAAGCGCAACTAGCGCACGGCCTGCGCACGATCGGCGCACCCTATGCTAAAGATAGGGTGCGCCGATCGCAGGCGCCGCTGTCCGCTAGGAGGCGGCGCTACAAGGAAGGGGCGGGCACGCCGGGCAGAGAGTCGGATCGGGGGCGGAGCTACCCCCGGCCGTGCGTGCGCATAAAATGCGCTAATGTGAAACCGGCCTAAGATGTGCATGGCCGGCTTTTTGTACCACACCCTGGCCTTTCTCAAAGCACTGTATAGTTAGAGGAGTTGATCGGAGAGATCAACACCCCCCCATGTTTTTGTTGTACCCCACTACACAGTCCAAAACATGGAAGGATCCAGCGATGTCGCGTGACAGTATTGTCAAAATGGCATTAAAATATTCTCAGGCACATAATGTCTGGCAACACTGCATGGAAACACAGATCTACTCGTTTCGACGTAAGGTCTTTATCAAGATCTTGATAACGACCTTACATCGAAACGCGTAGATCTGTGTTTTCATGCAGTGTTGCCAGACATTATGTGCCTGAGAATATTTTAATGCCATTTTGACAATAAATATTTGTTTTTAACCATCACCCGACATCGCTGGATCCTTCTATTTTTTGTTCTGATGTTTCCTTAAGCTCACTTGGATCCATGCAGGGCGTTGACTGATGGTGAGACAAGCTGCACATAGCAGAAAGGTGAGCTGACTTCAACCTTTTTTTTTTCCACTACACAGTCCGGTTTGCAGACCTGTGTAGAGGTACCTCGTACAGTGCTGAGGGCGCTGCCATCACCATGTATGGTGGTCAAGAGAAGGACATCCCTCTTGTCCTTGTACTTGACCACCAGTAGGTGGTCGCAACTTTGGACTCTGCTGTCACCCCTTCTGAGCATCTGCCCAAGTAGCATCTTTGAGAGGCCTCCCTGATTTTTGTGGACAGTACCGCAGGTTGCAGTACCTCACGCAGAGAGGCATTTGTAGAGTGGGATGCTGGTATAAAAGTTATCAGTGTAGAGGTGATAACCTTTATCAAGCAGTGGGTGCACCAAATCCCACACAATTTTCCCACTCACTCCCAGGACAGGAGGACACTCAGGGGGTTCAATCCTAGTGTCCTTCCCTTCGTAAACTCTAAACCTGTGGGTGTACCCTGAGATACTGTCACACAGCTTATAGAGTTTAATGCCATACCTGGCCCTCTTGCTGGGCAGGTACTGACGGAATCCAAGCCTTCCCTTGAAATTAATTAAGGACTCATCCACGCAGATGTCCCTTTGGGGCATGCACACTTCAACAAACTTTTTTTTGAAGTGTTCGATGACCAGCCGAACTTTGAACAGACGGTCAAAGTTGGGGTCATCTCGTGGGGGACACTGTGCATTATAAGTATAATGCAAGAATTTGTGGATGGCCTCGTGAAGGACCAGGCCCAAAAACTACATCATTTCAACTGTGTCTACAGGAGACCAGTTAGAATATGATGAACCTGGGTTTTGTTCCAAAAATTGACGAGCGTACAAATTAGTTTGTTCCACCATGAGGTTAAGAAAATAAAAAGACTTTTAAAAAGTCTATTTCTGTGAGGCCAGTGGTATCTAACTTGGTTCCTGATTCTACCACAAAATCAGGAATCAGTGGTTCGTAATTTTCAGTGGGCGAGGTCCATACTGGGTCCGCAGTGGGGTGCGTTGGTTCATCGTCATCGTCTGGAATGTTGGGCGCTGCCACATCTTCTGTCCAGGGACGTCTGCTTGGCAGTTCCGCAGGACCCAAGGAGGAAGATGAGTAGGAGGAAGAGGATGAAGAATCCGAAAAGTACATAAATGTGGGATCCTCTCTCGCTATCAGTGTCGGAGGCAAGAAAAGCATATGCCTTTTCCAATGAATAGAGCTGTTGGGACGAATGTGATGGGTGGGACATTTTTTGTGTGAATATGGTGGTTTGTGTGGACTTTATTTATAACTGTATGTGTATGTGTGTGGGGGGGCTAGTGATTGGTGCAAACTATTCTGAAAAGAAAAAGAAAAAAGAAAAAAAGTAAATTAGGAGAAAAATGCCTAAAGTCTAAAACAGCAGGTCCTAGCTCTGATAAGTGAACGGTGTCACTTATCAAAGTTCGGCGGCTGCTGGATGTACGCATGGGGGTGGCGCAAGGAAGGGGTTAAAAAAGAAAAATGGAAAACAGCCGGCAGGAGCTCTGATAAGTGAACTGCATCACTTATCAAAATTTGGCGGCTCCTGGATGTGCTCACGGGGGTAGTGCAAAGGGGGGTGAGAAAAAAAAGGGACACGAGTGTTGATCGGTGAACTGCGTCACCAATCAACGCTCGGCGGCTGCTAAATGTGCGGCGCAAAGGGGAGTAAAGAGAGGGGGTAGGGGGAGGGGGTGGATGAAGGGAGATCGGACAGGGGACAGGGATCAACACTTACAGTTGCAGTCTCTCTTCTTTCTTCTGTCTTCTTTCTTCAGCAGGGATTATGGTGTCACAGGCTGCTGTGGCTCCACAAATTCCAGCACAGGAGGAGCTCTGGCAGTGTGACCGCTCTGCAGGAATCCTCAGCTAGAGTGAGGACTCCTGTAGAGCAGGTCACATACAGGTGAGACAGGTCACACAGCGGTCATACTGCTGCTGTGACCTGTCATTGGTGGGACTGAATGATCACATCGATCCCACAAATCACTGCTGGCCCTGTTGACCGTGGCAACTGCCTAGGATTGCTCCGATCCTAGGCAGGTCACAGCAAGGTCACCAGCAGGGCACAGAGCGGTCACAGCTGTGCCCTGTGATTGGCGCGATCGACGATGACATCGATCGCGCCAATCTGCTCCTGCAGGCCCTGTCCTAGGCTCCAGCCTAGGATCGGTGCTATTACAGCATCGATCCAGGCAAGTACCGGCAGGGCACAGTGCAGTAATACCGCTGTAGTGCCCTGTGATTGGCGTGATCGATGCGTCGGTACATCGGTACTCGATCCTATATAAAGGAAGAAAGACACCGCGCTAAAAATGATGCAAGCAAACTGTCAAAATTGTTGTGTTGAAACAATAACACATATAGTTGTATGTGCTAAGATTATATGGCAGTATTCTGATAATCAAACCTTGTCTCCAAATTGTGAACCAATAGGTGAACAGGAGGAGCAGAAACACAATGCAGACCTGAGGCAAAGGATATATTTTGTGTGACACACTAGATCTTACTTATCATCAAGTGGGGTACAAGTGCTATATCTAAACTGCAGAGCAACTGGTAGGCAGGAAGAGCAGAAGCACAGTGCAGACCTGGAGTATAAAATATGTATTATATTATTGTTCACAGCACTAAATGATGATAAGTAGGATTCTTTTCACAGCACTATTTGGCTTTTTTATATATATGCTGGTTGGTCTTATAGGGTCTATTGGAGTATTGTCACAGAAAATAACATACCTGTGTGCAATCATGTGTCGAGCATAAACTATTTCTAGTGTGTCACACAAAATATATCTTTTGCCTCAGGTCTGCATTGTGTTTCTGCTCCTCCTGTTCTCCTATTGGTCCACAATGTGGAGACAGCACCTATATCCCGGCCCTTTACCCGTAAGACCCCCTTCTTTGCTTTGCAGCACTAGCTATTCCTAATATATGCATGCTGGGTGGCCTCTTAAGGTTTGATTATGAGAATACTGCCATATAATCTTAGCACATACACCTAGTAGGTGCCACGCTCTATATCACGCATTGTGTTATTGTTAGGTTCAACATGACAATTTTGACAGTTTGCTTGTATCAGCTTTAGTGCGGTGTAGTTCTTCCTTTATATAAATTTTTTCTGTACATGAGAGGCAGGCACAGAAGCTGTCTAGATACCTGCAGCTTTAGCTTACATTCAATGGTATCAGGAGCGCCGGTGTATTTGTCTATATTGTCTACGGTACTCGATCCTAGCCTGGGACCTCATTGTTTCAGCCAATCTCATTGGCAATCCTATGGCAGCAGAATCGCCGTGATTCTGCAAAATTAATGGACATGCTGCGGATTTTACCGCTCTGCGATTCCGCAGCGGGAAAATCCGCAGCATGGAAACAGCAACTGCGGAATCCCATAGGATTACATGGGATGCGTTTTGTTAGCGTTTTTTAAGCATTTCCGCTGCGGAAAAAAAGCGGCTTAAAAAACACAACGTGGGCACACAGCCTTAATACCACAAAAGAAAAAGAAACAGTGACTTTAAAATAACCCCCCAAAAACTCAAATGACAAAGTGGAGTTATAAAGTTGTATGCAACTTTAGAAGGGCTGCCTGGTCTGCTGATGAAAGTCTGCAGTCACATACTGACTAGACATGCTCAGCCTCTCTTAGTTCACTTGTACAGAAAGAAGCTGAGCATATCTAGTCGGTATATGACCGCATGTATGCAAATAGTATACTTGCAGTCACGTGACCATCCGTTCTCACCGGCAATACCGGTAAATCCTGACAGAAGACTGGACAATGCCTTTAAAGACTGCACATATCACTCAATATTTAAATGGAATCTGTCACCCCTTTTCTGAGATATCATATAATGATATCATTCAATTGTGTGTCACATAAGGATTCTCTTAGTACTTTTGCTTCCCCCTGATCTCGCACCTTTCATGCATATATACCTTTTTTATATCGGTTCAGATGTATGTAAACTGCTGCTGTCCGGTCCGCTGGGCGGGGCTTATTCACCTGCCCCCCCTGTCTTGCTCTACACAAGAAGAAATGCGTAGAACAAGACAGGGGGGGGGGAGCAGTTGAATAAGCCCCGCCCAGCGGACCAGACAGCAGCAGTTTACATACATCTGAACCGATATAAAAAAGGTATTTATGCATGAAAGGTGCGAGATCAGGGGGAAGCAAAAGTACTAAGAGAATCCTTATGTGACACACAATTGAATGATATCATTATATGATATCTCAGAAAAGGGGTGACAGATTCCCTATAAAATCAATCAATAGCATAAAGCTGGGTTCTGACAGCTATATCGAAAAACAGGCCAGCGCCATCAGCACGTTCCAGACATCATTGGCTATTTGTACAACCCCATGGACTGGAATGATGTATCATTTTTTGTTTTTTTCATGTAGGCCAGAGGTCTAAAACACGTGGCCCGCAAGCCGCATGCGGCCCCTGAGGTAGTCATCTGCGGCCCGCGGTGCACCACGTCTCACCCCCTGAGGCAGGTGGAAGGGGGAAGGCGCACATTCAGGAGCGTGGGATGGCTGCGCTGTGTGCACAAGACCTGAGATGAGGTCACAGGAGGGGGAGGAGTCAGGGGTCACATGATCAGGGGCCTCAGTGTAATAATAATAATAATCTTTATTTTTATATGTGTATGCAGGATGCTGCCTGTGCTGGTTGCCATGGTACTGGATGCGGGTAAGTTTATGTGTGGGTCAGGAGGGGTTTACAGGGTGGATGTAGCAGAGCTGTGTGTATGAGGTGTACAGAGCGGAGGCGCGTGTGGACGAGGTGTAAGGAGTGGTGCTGTGCGTGTACATTGTGTACGGAGTGGAGCCGTGTGTGTACGAGGTGTACGGAGCAGAGCTGTGAGTGTACAAGGTGTACGGAGCAGAGCTGTGCGTGTACGAGGTGTACGGAGCAGAGCCGTGTGTGTACGAGGTGTGCGGAGCGGAGCCGTATGTGTACAAGGTGTACGGAGCGGAGTCGAGTGTGTACGAAGACCGAGGTGTAGGAAGCAGAGCCATGTGTGTATGAGGTGTACGGAGCCGAGTGTGTATGAAGTGTACGGAGCGGAGCCGTGTGTGTCCAAGGTGTACGGAGCAGAGCCGTGTGTGTACAAGGTGTACGGAGCGGAGCCATGTGTGTACGAGGTGGACAGAGAGGAGCCGCGCGTGTACGAGGTGTGCGGAGCGGAGCCGCGCATGTACGAGATGTACGGAGTGGAGATGTGCATGTATGAGGTGTGCTGAGTGGAGATGTGCGTGTATTTTGTTTGGGGGGCCCATTTGAAAGTTCTCACCAGGGCCCATAATGTTGTAGTTACGCCACTGTTCACGCTAGAAGAGAAGAGGAGTGCGCCGCTCCGTAGTGGTTGTGGCCCAGCGTGATGACATCCCTCTGGCGCTGTGTAATGACATCACGCCAGCGTGCAGAGAGCGGAGACGTGACTTTCCCCCCATTGCTGGATTTTGCAGGTAACTGTGGCTGTGCATGTACAGCGAGATGATAGCGCCATCTCACATGCAGAGCCGACACTATTATCCCCTGAGGTAAGCTGTACATCACAGCTGACAACCTATTTTAACGTCCACGATCGGTATTAGCACCGATCGCGGCCGTTTAACCCCTTAGATACCGATAGCTGAAATCAAATATGACTGCTCCCAGTTGTCTAAATAATAAAGCTTTTATACAAAAATGTTGGACTGTGTGCACATTTATATACATACAGTGTGTATATATATATATATATATATATATATATATATATATAATATTTTGCAGTGAGAAATAAGTATTTGTTCCCTCTGGCAAACAAGACTTAATACTTGGCAGCAAAACCCTTGTTGGCAAGCGAAATGTTTTTTGTAGTTGATGATGGGGTTTGTGCATGTCAGGAGGAATTTTGGTACACTCCTATTGCAGATCAACTATAAATCATTAATATTTTGAGGCTATCACTTGGCAACTCAGAGCTTCAACTTCCTCCATAAGTTTTCTGAGAATAAGGTCTGGAGACTGGCTAGACCACTCCATCACATATATAATGTTCTGTTCCCACATATATAATGTCCTCCACAGACCCCCATATATAATGTTCCCATATATATATATATATATATATAATTTCCCCCACAGACCCCCATATATAATGTTCCCACATATAAAATGTCCCCCACAGACCCCCATATATAGTGTTCCCACATATGTAATGTCACCCACAGACCCCCATATATTATGTTCCCACATATATAATGTCCCCATGGACTCACATATATAATGCTCCCTACACACCCGCCCAAGTCAGTGACCAAATAACAAAAGGAAAAAAATTCAAAACCTTATCGTCCCCTAATCCAGGCTTCGGGACCACCGCAGCCTCCGTCTCCTCTTCTGCCACTTCTTACAGCCGACGCTGACCAGTGCCATGCAGTGATGTCATTGCGCTGCCCGATGTCCCCTGTGTGACACCGACCTCCAACGGCCAGAAGTAGCCTGCGTCCTGCTGAGGTAACGAGGGGAGTGCCTCAGCTTCTGTCCTGGGCGGTGCTGACAGAACAGGGAGGTACAGACGGCCGGGGGCGGGCAGAAGCGGGGTAGGGACAGCTGGTGATTTTTTTTATTTTTTTAAATTGTTCCCTCTACCGCCCGGTGTGTGAATACACATGACATGTGATGTACGTCTTTCTGCTGAGCGCTCCTGCGCTCCCTCTACTGGTGGCTGCAGGTAGCCGTCATGTCACCATTAGTACCAGGATGTCCATATTTATAGATTCTGTCATATGCACAATGTCAGTGATTCTGGGGCTCATCCTGTGTTGTGGATGTTGGGGGTGGTTGTTGTATCAGAGAGAAGCCTCTTAATAAATATTTATTACAGGTCACAAAATGCAGTGAACATAATGTATTTCTGTAGGAGACATTGCTGTGCTGGCCCTGGGCTTCTCTGTTCTCTTATGACATCATCGCCTTCTCTTTATGACATCATCGCCTTCTCCCTTATCACATAGCTCCATCCGCCAGTCGCACCAGTTGCAGACGATCACTGGAGCAGAGCAGTCGTCTCCCCGGCAGATGTGTCCAAACAAGAGCAGAGTGTTCTGCAGGCCACAGATGGAAGATTGCAATGTACTATGTGACGGGTATGTGTGTGTGCAAAACACAACAGAGGTGCAGATCGCTCCAAAATAGATTTCATCTGTTTAGGTTTCACTCCTGCTTTTCTCTTAAAAATACTGATGTGATCCATAGGGTACATGAGATGGATGTGTATGTGTAGTGTAGATGTGCTGCCTATTTACACACGGTGTGTGTGGTGTAAGGCTGAGTTCACACGTGGCGTTTTTTTCGCGTTTCCGCGGCGGTTTTAATCGCGCGATTTTGCCGCGAAAACGTGAAAAATAAGCATCCCATGCATTCCTATGGGATTCCGCAATGTTGTGCTAATGCTGCGGTTTTTACCGCGGCGGAATCGCTTCGCGGTAAAAACCGCAGCATGCTCATTGATTTGCGGAATCGCGGCGATCCCGCATCCATAGGAATGCATTGTTCCGCTTACTTTCCGCATGTGGCTGTGCACACCATGCGGAAAGTGAGCAGAACATTTGCAGATGGTACCCACGGTCCGGAGGAGAGGAGACTGTCCTCCGGGCTTTGGGTACCATATCCCTGTAAAAAAAAAAATTAAAAATAAAAAATATTGTTATTCTCACCCTCCGACGTCCCGCGCAGCCTTCCCGCTTCTCTCCACGCTCCCGTTCCCAGTAGTCCTTTGCGAAAATGCCCGCGATGGCGTCCAGTCTCGCGGGATCGCGAAGTCTCGCGGTAATTCGCGCGACGTCATTGCGAATTACCGCGAGACATCACGATCCCGCGAGAACGGACGTCATCGCGGGCATTTTCGCAAAGGATTACTGGGAACGGATGCGCGGGACGTCGGAGGGCAAGAATAAAGCAATTTTTTAATTTTTTTTACATTCTATCTTTTACTACTGATGCCGCATAGGCAGCCTCAATAGTAAAAAGTTGGTCACACTCGTCAAACACTATGTTTGACGAGTGTGACCAACCTGTCAATCAGTTCTCCAAGCGATGCTACAGATCGCTTGGAAAACGCTAGCATTTTGCTAGCTAAATACGCTTGCAAAATGCTAGTTTTTCCGCGGGAAAATCGCGGGAATTTAAAATGCGATTTTCCCGCGGAATGGAATTCCGGAATTCTCGCGGTAATTTCCGCGAGAGTTCCGGTACGTGTGCACTTAGCCTAAGTGTATAGATATGTGTATATAATGTGTGCAGTTTATAATAAGTGTATGTGACCATGGTGCGGTGTATTATGTGTCATATGGATAGCCAGTCTGTGCACTATGTTTATATATGTCCTCTCTCCTCCTGTACCTGTCGTGACTTGTATTGTTTAAGATTACTGTACTTGTATGTATTATGTATAGCCCTCCTCACATGTAAAGCGCCATGGAATAAACGGCGCTATAAATAATAATATTAATCATAATAATATACAATAGAGATATAAGTACGGTATTTTTCTGACTTTGAAACACACCTAAGTTTTAGAGGAGGAAAATAGAAAAAAAATGAATAAAAATACATGGTCATAGCGCACTGTTATGAGTAGGGATATCTGTTGCTGACACTGTTATAGGAGTATTGTCCTCCAGTTCTGTACTAATATCTCCCATCCTGATATATGTCCCCTTCCTCTTATATATGTCCCCATCCAGGTATACATGGCCCCCAACTCTGGTATGCACTCCCCCATCCTGATATATATGGCCCCATCCTGGTATACTTGGCCCCCCCATCCCCATCCTGGTATACATGGTCCTCTCATCCCCGTCCTGGTATACATGGTCCCCGTCCTGGTATACATGGCCCCCAACCCCATCCTGGTATACATGGCCCCCACCCCCATCCTGGTATACACGCCCCCATCCCCATCCTGGTATACATGGTCCCCCCATCCCCATCCTGGTATACATGGTCCCCCATCCCCTTCCTGGTATACATGGCCCCCACCCTCTTCCTTGTATACATGGCCTCGATCCCCATCCTGGTATACATGGTCCCCCCATCCCCATCCTTGTATACATGGTACACTGATCCCCATCCTGGTATACATGGTGCCCTCATCCCCATACTGGTATACATGGTACACTGATCCCCAGCCTGGTATATATGGTGCCCTCATCACCATCCTGGTATACATGGTGCCCGCATCACCATCCTGGTATACCTGGTACACTGATCCCCATCCTGGTATACATGGTACACTGATCCCCATCCTGGTATACATGGTGCCCTCATCCCCATCCTGGTATACATGGTGCCCTCATTCCCATCCTGGTATACATGGTTCTCTCATCACCATCCTGGTATACATGGTGCCCTCATCCCCATCCTGGTATACGTGGTACACTGATCCCCATCCTGGTATATATGGTGCCCTCATCACCATCCTGGTATACATGGCGCCCTCATCACCATCCTGGTATACAAGGTACACTGATCCCCATCCTGGTATACATGGTGCCATCATCCCCATCCTGGTATATATGGTGTCCTCATCCCCATCCTAGTATACATGGTGCCCTCATCCCCATCCTGGTATACATGGTCCCCCCATCCCATCCTTGTATACATGGTACACTGATCCCCATCCTGGTATATATGGTGCCCTCATCCCCATCCTGGTATACATAGTGCCCTCATCACTATCGTGTTATACATGGTACACCTATTAAATAAATATTTAAATAAATCTTAAATATTTATTACAGGTCACAAAATAATTAAGATGTTTTCAATGCAGTGAACATAATGTATTTCTGTAGGAGACATTGCTGTGCTGGTCCTGGGCTTCTTTGTTCTATTATGACATCATCGCCTTCTCTTTATGACATCATCGCCTTCTCCCTTATGACATAGCTCCATCCGTCAGTCGCACCAGTTGCAGCCGATCACTGGAGCAGAGCAGTTGTCTTCCCGGCAGATGTGTCCAAGCAAAACCAGCGTTTTCTTCAGGCCTCAGATGAAGGTTGAGATTTACTAAGTAACGGGTAAGTACCAATGACCCGTTTCCGTATTCCTCCCCTCCACTGTCTTCCCGCCATCCTGGCGACACATTCACACACACAGATTATGGCCTGGATTTGGGTTTTGGAATTTGTGAGCCAAAACCAGGAGTGTGTGCAAAACACAACAGAGGTGCAGATCGCTCCAAAATAGGTTCCATCTGTTTTGGTTTAACTCCTGAGTTTCTCTTAAAATTACTGATGTGATCCATAGTGTACATGTGATGGATGTATATGTGTAGTGTAGACAGGGGCGGACCTACCGCCGGTTCAACCGGTGCAGCTGCATCGGGGCCCTGACGTGGAGGGGGGCCCTTGCAGGCAGGGGCGTACTGCCAGGGGCTTGGCTTTCTGCTGCTTCAGTAGATCGGTGCCACTGTATTAGACGTGTACAAGTGCCGGCCGGTATCCCCGTATTGCAGACACTGCAGGCTGTGTGTCTGCTGATCTGACGTCACCTGCGCGCCTCTATCACTCTGCCGAAGAGGAGAGATGAGGTCAGCAGAGCCCGGGGGCCGGGGCAGGAGTATGTAACAAGGATTCATCTGATATCTGCTTTCTGCAGAGGCTCTATCTGAGGCACTGAGAGATTTATTGCACCATCTTACACTTACACACAGATGGGGTGACTCTGTCAGTGGGGTCACCAGCTCCAACCACACCAATCTGTATGTAAACTCAAGCTGCAGCAATAAGTCACAGTGATCCTCAGATAGAGACTGCAATGTCTGACCCTGAGCCCGTCTCCAGGACGTCCTGCATTATCTATCAGATATACATTATAATGTGAGGTCCTGCAGCCTGGTCAGTGCTCAGTGCATAGAACACTGTACATATGCACATAGTATAGTACATAACACCCAGTACACAGATTAGTAGATGGCTCATATATAACAGACCTGGGCAAAATGTGGAAATCGGACCGGGCTACCTGTGATAGCAAAATGCCCGAAAACACTGGTCCGCAGGTCGCACTATACGGCTGACCTGCATCCAGATTTCACCATCATCTGCATCATCTGCGGTACATCATGGGGGGCTATGTGAGGGCTCCTGCTGTATATAGGAGGCTCTGTGAGGGCTCCTGCTCTTTATAGGAGATTGTGAGAGTTCCTGCTGTATAGAGGGGGCTCTGTGAGTGCCCCTGCTGTGTATAGCGGCCTCTGTGAGTGCTACTGCTGTATATAGGGGGCTCTGTGAGGGCTCACATTGTATATAGGGGGCTATATGGCAAATCATGCTGTATATAGGAGACTCTGTGAAAGCTCCCGCTGTATATAGGGGCTTTGTGAGAGCTCCTTCTGTATACACAGGCTCTGAGTGCTCCTGCGGTATACAGGGGGCTCTGTGAGGGCTCCTGCTGTATATTGGAGGTTCTGTGTGGGCTCCTGCTGTATATAGGGGGTCCTGTGAGGGCTCCTGCTGTATATAGGGGGTCCTGTGAGGGCTCCTGCTGTATATAGGGGGTCCTGTGAGGGCTCCTGTTGTATATAGGGGGTCCTGTGAGGGCTCCTGTTGTATATAGGGGGTCCTGTGTGGGCTCCTGCTGTATATAGGGGGTCCTGTGAGGGCTCCTGTTGTATATAGGGGGTCCTGTGAGGGCTCCTGTTGTATATAGGAGGTCCTGTGAGGGCCCCTGTTGTATATAGGGGGTCCTGTGAGGGCTCCTGTTGTATATAGGGGTATAGGGGGTCCTGTGAGGGCTCCTGTTGTATATAGGGGGCTCTGTGAATGTTCCTGCTGTATATAGGGAGCTCTATGAGGGTCCCTGCTGTGTATAGGGGGCTCTGCGAGGGCTTACATTGTACTGTATATAGGAGGCTATGTAAGAGATCATGCTGTACATCTGGAAACTATGTGGGTGCTCATACTGTATATAGGAGGCTATGTGGCGGCACATATTGCATATAGGGAGAGCTTTTTGGGGGCTCTCCCTGTAGTACATCTTTTACAGGATACTGTTGTATGGAATAGTGCAGTCTACTACAGTATTCCAAACTTTTATTTGTGGTATACTGCCAGATACCAAACATATAATGTAATATACAGTAATATATAAATGGTCGGGCTCAGCCGGTTCCAGCAGTTATCAGGTAACCACGAGGAGGCGCTCTGCACACCATCATGTGCCAACTAGAGCGTCAGCCATGTCTGCAGTGTTCTATTCACTGACAGCGGACACTAGTTGTCACCTGACTGCAAGTCTGACTGCGCTGGAACCAGCAGAAACCTAATCTTAACCATGGTGGTGATAATGAGGGCAATCTGGCTTGTTTCTCGGAGCCAGATTGCCCTCATCATAAGCAGCATGCTGGGCACGTAGGGGGCCCAGACACATTTCTTGCACAGGGGCCAAAAGCTGTCCGTGTCAGCCACTGAGTGTAGATGTGCTGTCCTTTTACATACAGTATGTGTGGTGTAAGTGTATAGATATGTGCATATAACGTGTGCAGTGTATAATAAGTGTATGTGACCGTGGTGCAGTGTATTACTGGATGTGGATATGGATAACCAGTCTGTGCGGCATCTATCACCCTATGAATGTCATATCAAAGCATAAGAAAGTGCGATGTGCTGGTGTAAAGTGCTGTTTAATGAACGAACTAAAAGTAGTAGAAAAAATATTTCAAGTAGTTCAATAGTGTTAACTCCTTAACCCCCGGAGGTATTTTTGTTTTTCGCTCCCCTTCTTCCCAGAGCCATAACTTTTTTATTTTTCAGTCAATATGGCCTTGTGAGGGCTTGTTTTTTGTGGGACGAGTTGTATGTTTGACAAACTCCATTGGTTTTACGATGTTGTGTATTAGAAAACGGGAAAACAATTCCAAGTGCGGTGAAATTGCAAAAAAAAGTGCAATCCCATACTTGTTTTTGTTTGGATCTTTTTGCTAAGTTCACTAAATGCTACTACTGACCTGCCATTATGATTCTCCAGGTCATTACGAGTTCAAAGACATCAAATATGTCTAGGTTCTTTTTTTTTCTAAGTGATTAAAAAAAAAATCCAAACTTTCCTAAAAAGACCAAACTGGGCCATTTTCCTATACCCATAGCGTCTCCATTTTTCGTGATCTTGGGTTGGGTGAGGGCTTATTTTTTTGCGTGCCAAGCTGATGTTTTTAATGATATTTTGGTGCAGATACGATCTTTTGATCGCCTGTTATTGCATTTTAACCCCTTAACGACCGCAGATAAACCTTTTAATGGCGGCAGTTAAGGGTACTTAAACCACATCACTGCTTTTTAACGGCACTGAGGATTAAGGGTATAGTGCCCCCCGGAGTCGGAATTTCTCTGGGGTCTCGGGTACCGGGGTAGCCGAGAAGCCAGAAACATGATTCGGGTCGATTTTTACCGACGGCAGTGTTACAATCGCCGCTGTTAACGTTATAAGAGGAGAGGAGAGAGAAAATAGGGTCTCCAATCGCCCCCCCCGGTACCTCCGTTGTCCCTGCAACCCCCCGTGAAGTCCCCCGCGCTGCCCGTATCCTCTTCCAGGAGAAAATGTTGGTGGCAGCTAGTAGTTATCATGTAACCTTGTTAATCAATTGCCAACACAAATAAGGTGCTACATACAGTAGGTCTCATAGAATATACAGTTTATTGAAACATATTAAAACAATACATAAAATTATACAAAAGAGTATGGCAGAGAACCAAAATGTGAGGCATAACAGTAGATCACAGAATAAATATACGTAGCAAAAAGCATATGAAAGAAGTACCTAAAACATAGTGTATCTGCCTACACCTCATAGCCGTAGCTGAATGAGATGAAATGTGCAAAATAGCAAAGGAGTATTTAAGAAGCAGGCATGGAACTTAAATCAGGGAATGTTTTAGCAGTCAAATGACAGGTCCGGTGCTTAATCCCCAGCCCCAAAGCGAGTTTCACCCAAGCTTTGTCAGGGGGCGTGTCTCCTTGGATAATTTTAATCTTGTTAATCAATGCAGTATAGAGAGGAACCAGATCTCTACTTCAGATAAAACGAGCTCTGAATAATATTTGTACCATGATGAGCTCTATATATATTTATATGTTTTATCATGACCAAAATAATAGTCGTTATGGGGTAAATACAAACAGAAACTGTTTATGTTACCACACCTTTCCTTCATACACACATCTCTGCTTGTTAAATGCCCATTAAATACCATTGATGGTGCCCAGCTCAGGAGATGAATGGATCCTATTGGTGAAGGCCACTTCATTATATACTAATGCCTACTATAAAAATGAAGTAGTGTAGGTCAGGCATAGAGAAAATGGAAGTTTTGTAAATACATATTACAATTAGTGTTTAATAGGCTGATTTCACATGTAGAGTTCCCATGATATACTTCCAGCTACTTTATCTAAATTAGAAGCAAATTGTTTGAAGATTACTTCTACCTAAATGGCAGAAAACGCACATATCTTGGCAATGGATAGGACAGCTAGAGGGGATATGTAGGAGGATGTTTTTGATAGGTGTATTGTAAACATTTTGTTATTAATACAGTGGGGCAAAAAAGTATTTAGTCAGTCAGCAATAGTGCAAGTTCCACCACTTAAAAAGATGAGAGGCGTCTGTAATTTACATCATAGGTAGACCTCAACTATGGGAGACAAACTGAGAAAAAAAATCCAGAAAATCACATTGTCTGGTTTTTTTTCATTTTATTTGCATATTATGGTGGAAAATAAGTATTTGGTCAGAAACAAAATTTCATCTCAATACTTTGTGATATATCCTTTGTTGGCAATGACAGAGGTCAAACGTTTTCTGTAAGTCTTCACAAGGTTGCCACACACTGTTGTTGGTATGTTGGCCCATTCCTCCATGCAGATCTCCTCTAGAGCAGTGATGTTTTTGGCTTTTCGCTTGGCAACACGGACTTTCAACTCCCTCCAAAGGTTTTCTATAGGGTTGAGATCTGGAGACTGGCTAGGCCACTCCAGGACCTTGAAATGCTTCTTACGAAGCCACTCCTTCGTTGCCCTGGCGGTGTGCTTTGGATCATTGTCATGTTGAAAGACCCAGCCACATTTCATCTTCAATGCCCTTGTTGATGGAAGGAGGTTTGCACTCAAAATCTCACGATACATGGCCCCATTCATTCTTTCATGTACCCGGATCAGTCGTCCTGGCCCCTTTGCAGAGAAACAGCCCCAAAGCATGATGTTTCCACCACCATGCTTTACAGTAGGTATGGTGTTTGATGGATGCAACTCAGTATTCTTTTTCCTCCAAACACGACAAGTTGTGTTTCTACCAAACAGTTCCAGTTTGGTTTCATCAGACCATAGGACATTCTCCCAAAACTCCTCTGGATCATCCAAATGCTCTCTAGCAAACTTCAGATGGGCGCGGACATGTACAGGCTTAAGCAGTGGAACACGTCTGGCACTGCAGGATCTGAGTCCATGGTGGCGTAGTGTGTTACTTATGGTAGGCCTTGTTACATTGGTCCCAGCTCTCTGCAGTTCATTCACTAGGTCCCCCCGCGTGGTTCTGGGATTTTTGCTCACCGTTCTTGTGATCATTCTGACCCCACGGGGTGGGATTTTGCGTGGAGCACCAGATCGAGGGAGATTATCAGTGGTCTTGTATGTCTTCCATTTTCTAATTATTGCTCCCACAGTTGATTTCTTCACTCCAAGCTGGTTGGCTATTGCAGATTCCGTCTTCCCAGCCTGGTGCAGGGCTACAATTTTGTTTCTGGTGTCCTTTGACAGCTCTCTGGTCTTCACCATAGTGGAGTTTGGAGTCAGACTGTTTGAGGGTGTGCACAGGTGTCTTTTTATACTGATAACAAGTTTAAACAGGTGCCATTACTACAGGTAATGAGTGGAGGAAAGAGGAGACTCTTAAAGAAGAAGTTACAGGTCTGTGAGAGCCAGAAATCGTGATTGCTTGTTTCTGACCAAATACTTATTTTCCACCATAATATGCAAATAAAATGAAAAAAAAACAGACAATGTGATTTTCTGGATTTTTTTTTCTCAGTTTGTCTCCCATAGTTGAGGTCTACCTATGATGTAAATTACAGACGCCTCTCATCTTTTTAAGTGGTGGAACTTGCACTATTGCTGACTGACTAAATACTTTTTTGCCCCACTGTATATGTAAAGTTTTAAAGTTTTCTAACTATTAGACACACCTTAATTTTAAACACCCCCAGGTTTAATTAGTAAAAATATAGGAAAAACACTTTTGCAACTAATTAATATTTCCAGCAGGTGTAAATTTGTAGGGGATTTGATGATACTAACTTTACTGCTGTAGGGTAGAGTGCATAGAGATATAATGTTAGTATTTCTCTGCAGCATGTATATTATACACATGTACCTTTGCAGCAGGCAGTTTATATGCATTCTCTGGAGCACATACGTAATCACATTACTGCTGCATGCACAGTATATGCAAACTAAGCTCTGTTATACATACACACCGCTCTGCAACATACATACACACATTTCAGTTACACACAGCTGTCTTACATACACACACCTCTCCACCATACACACAGCTCATCTACATAGAAACACACAGCTCTCCTATGTTCACACACACCTTTCCTTTGTAACACTCAGCTATCATCCATACACATATAGAGTTTCCCCTTATTCACATGCAGCTCTTCTACTTACACAAACACGGCTATCCAAAAAACAAACACGGCTTTGAAACATGTACACACACACATATCTGCTACATACAGCGGCACGGTGGCTCAGAGTTTAGTACTGCAGCACTGGATTCCTGGGTTCAAATCCCACCAAGGAGATCTGCAAGTAGTTTTTATGTTCTCCCCGTGTTTGAGTGTTTCCTCCCACATTCCAAAGACATACTGATAGGGAATTTAGATTGTGAGCCCCATCGGGGACAGTGCCAATAATGTCTGTAAAGCACTGTGGAATTAATGGCGCTATATAAATGAGTAAAATAAAAACATACATACACTTTGCTACACACATGCACATAGGTTTCCTCCATAAACACAAAAACTCATATACAACACATACAGCTCCCCTATGTACACTCACACATACAGATTTATTTATATATATATATATATATATATATATATATATATATATGTACTGTATGTATATACAAACACATATATAGAAACACAAATACTGTATGCATTACCACATTTGGAAATTCCTTTCAAGATTTTTGACAGATCAAATGCTGTGAAAGGGCCTTCAGCTACACAGGACGTGCAGTAACCCTGCAGGCCCCAGTTTCATTCTCTCCAGTACAGCACCGATCAGATAGATCAGTGTGGGGCAAGAACAGAGAAAACAGTTCTCTCAGTGATTAGGAAGAATGTTGTCAGCATTCTGCTCATTCAGAATAAGCTGCCTCTAGACTGTAACACACATACGCTTTTTAGCTAGATTTTTCTTTGCTAAAACGTGTGTTTTATTGTCTAGTTGATACAGGAGTTAAGAAGTACAATTGTTTACAATGCATGCTGCCATGTATGTTGTCACGAGTAGTGATGAGCGAGTATACTCGTTGTTCGGGTTTTCCCGAGCATGCTCGGGTGTCCGCCGAGTATTTTGGCGTGCTCGGAGATTTCGTTTGTGTCGACGCAGCTGCATGATTTGTGGCTGCTGGACAGCCTGAATACATGTGGAGATTCCTTAACAAACAGGCATTCTTCACATGTATTCAGGCTGTCCAGCAACCACAAATAATGCAGCTGCGTCGACAGAAACTCAATTTCCGAGCATGCCAAAATGCTCGGAGGACACCCAAGCATGCTCTGGAAAACCCGAACAGCGAGTATACTAGCTCATCACTAGTCACTAGTCAAAAACTAGAGTTTTAGCATCCTGGTTTCTTTTGTGGTGCGTTTCCCACTGATAATATGTAACATTCTTGCCTGAAATTGTAAAATTATTCAAGTAAGCTTTATATGCCTAACAGCCTCTTTATTTGGCATATTGAGATGTACTTAAGTACTTGGGACCCGTTAAATGCCATTGATGGGGCCCATTTCAGGAGATGGATAGTGAAGGCCACCTCATTATATACTAATGCCTACTAAAAAATGAAGTAGTATAGATCAGGCACAGAGAAAATGGAAGTTTTGTAAATACATATTACAATTAGTGTTTAATAGGCTGACTTCACATGTAGTTTACATGATATACTTTCCAGCTACTTTATCTAAATTAGAAGCAAATTGTTTGAAGATTACTTCTACCTAAATGGCAGAAAACGCACCTATCTTGGCGATGGATAGGACAGCTAGAGGGGATATGGAGGAGGCTGTTTTCTGATAGCTGTATTGTAAACATTTTGCTATTAATATATGTAAAGTTTCAAAGTTTTCTAACTATTAGACACACCTTAATTTTAAACACTCCCCCAGGTTTATTTAGTAAAAATATAGGAAAAACACTTTTGCAACTAATTAATATTTCCAGCAGGTGTAAATTTGTAGGGGATTTGATAATACTAACTTTACTGCTGTAGGGTAGAATAGAGTGGATAGAGATATAATGTTAGTATTTCTCTGCAGCATGTATGTTATACACATGTACCTTTGCAGCAGGCAGTTTATGTGCATTCTCTGGAGCACATATGTAATCACATTACTGCTGCATGCACAGTATATGCAAACTAAGGTTTGTTATGCATACACACAGCTCTGCAACATATGCACATTTCAGTTACACTCAGCTGTCTTACATACACACACCTCTCCACCAAACACACAGCTCATCTACATAGAAACACACAGCTCTCCTATGTTCACACACACCTTTACTATCTAACACTCAGCTCTCATCCGTACACATATAGAGTTTCCCCTCATTCACATACAACTCTTCTACTTACACAAACACAGCTGTCCAAAAAACAAACACGGCTTTGAAACCTGTACACACACACATATCTGCTACATCCGGTGGCACGGTGGCTCAGAGTTTAGCCCTGCAGCGCTGGGGTCCTGGGTTCAAATCCCACCAAGGAGATCTGCAAGGAGTTTGTATGTTCTCCCCGTGTTTGAGTGTTTCCTACCACATTCCAAAGACATACTCATAGGGAATTTAGATTGTGAGCCCCATTGGGGACAGTGCCAATATTGTCTGTAAAGTGCTGTGGAATTAATGGCGCTATATAAATGATTAACAACATCTGCATGGAGTTTGTATGTTCTCTCCGTGTTTGCGTGGATTTCCTTCCACATTCCAAAGACATACTCATAGGGAATTTAGATTGTGAGCCCTATCGGGGACAGTGCCAATAATGTCTGTAAAGCGCTGTGTAATTAATGGCGCTATATAAATGTGTAAAATAAATAAATACACTTCTCTAAAATAAATAAATACACTTCTAAATTAAATAAATACACTGCATGTGTAACATGCACATACTGTATCTTTCCTCCATAAACACAAAAAACTCATATAGGCTATGTGCCCACGTTGCGTTTTAAAACGCACACTGAAAACCGGACTCCTTCCCAGAAATCGCGCGTTTTTTTCCGCGCGATTTCACTGCGATTTTACCGCAATTCTGTTCGCGATTTTGCCGCGATTTTCTCAAGCACTTTCCAAGCGATTTGAAGCATCGCTTGGAAAGTGATTGACAGGTTGGTCACACTCGTCAAACACAGTGCTTGACAAGTGTGACCAGGTTTTTACTATTGAGGCTGCCTATGCGGCATCAATAGTAAAAGATAGAATGTGAAAAATGATAAAAAAATAAAAAATTGGGGTATATTTACCTTCCGACGTCCCGCGCTGCCATCCCGGGCATCAGCGTTCCCAGCAATGCCTTGCGAGACCTGTGATGACGTTGGTCTCGCGTTACTGTAGCGATCTCGCTAGACCACTAGAGTCACGCGAGACTACGTCATCACAGGACCTTGCCGCAAGGCATTACTGGGAACGCTAGGCCGGGAATGCAGCGCGGGACGTCGGAAGGTAAATATACCCCGAATTTTTATTTTTTATTCTTTTTTTTACAGGGGTATGGTACCCAGGGCCTGGAGGACAGTCTCCTCTCCTCCACACCGTGGGTACCAACCGCACATGAGACGCTTAACTTCCCGCATGGTGGGCATAGCCACATGCAGGAAGTAAGCGATTCTCATGCATTCCTATGGGTGCGGAATCGTGGCAATTCTTTGCGATTTCGCACAAAAGAATGAGCATGCTGCGTTTTTTTCCGCGATGCGTTTCCGCCGCGGAAAAAAGCGCAGCATTAGCACAGCATGTGCGGAATACCATAGGAATGCTTGGGGGCGTTCTGTACACGATTTTTAAACATTTTCGCAGCGTTTTCACGCCAAAAATCGTGGCAAAAACGCTTAAAAATCGCTACGTGTGCACACAGCCATATACAACACATACAGTTCCCCTATGTACACTCACACAAACATATGTATATATATATATAAAAGTATGTACAAACACATATACATAAACACAAATACTGTATGCATTACCACATTTTGAAATTCCTTTCAAGATTGTGACCGATCAAATGTTGTGAAAGGGCCTTCAGCTACACAGGACGTGCAGTATCCCTGCTGGCCCCAGTTTCACTCTCTCCAGTACAGCACCGATCAGATAGATCAGTGTGGGGCAAGAACAGAGAAAACAGTTCTCTCAGTGATTAGGAAGGATGTTGTCAGCATTCTGCTCATTCAGAATAAGCTGCCTCTAGACTGTAACACACATACGCTTTTTACCTAGATTTTTCTTTGCTAAAACGTGTTTTAATGTCTAGTTGATACAGTAGTTAAAAAGAACAATTGTTTACAATGTATGTTGCTATGTATGTTGTCACGAGTAGTGATGAGCGAGTATACTCTTTGCTCGGGTTTTCCCGAGCATGCTCGGTTGTTCACCGAGTATTTTGGCATGCTCGGAGATTTCGTTTCTGTCGACGCAGCTGCATGATTTGTGGCTGCTGGACAGCCTGAATACATGTGGAGATTCCTTAACAAACAGGCATTCTTCACATGTATTCAGGCTGTCCAGCAACCACAAATCATGCAGCTGCATTGACAGAAACTAAATTTCCGAGCACGCCAAAATGCTCGGAGGACACCCAAGCATGCTCGGGAAAACCTGAGCAGCAAGTATACTAGCTCATCATTAGTCACGAGTCAAATCCCAGAGTTTTAGCATCCTTGGTTCTTTTGTGGTGCCTTTACCACTGATAATATGTCACATTCTTGCCTAAAATTGTAATATTATTCCAGTAAGCGTTATATGCCTAACAGCATCTTTATTTGGCATAGAGATGTACTTAAGTACTTGGGACCCATTAAATGCCATTCATGGGGCCCATTTCAGGAGATGAATGGTGAAGGCCACTTCATTATATAATAATGCCTACTAAAAAATGAAGTAGTGTAGATCACGCAAAGAGAAAATGGAGGTTTTGTAAATACATATTTCAATTAGTGATTAATAGGCTGACTTCACATGTAAAGTTTCCATGATATACTTTCCAGCTGCTTTATCTAAATTAGAAGCAAATTGTTTGAAGATTACTTCTACCTAAATGGCAGAAAACGCACCTTTCTTGGCGATGGATAGGACAGCTAAAGAGGATATGGAGGAGGCTGTTTTTTGATAGGTGTATTGTAAACATTTTGTTATTAATTTATGTAAAGTTTCAAAGTTTTCTAACTATTAGACACACCTTAATTTTAAACACCCCCCAGGTATACTTAGTAAAAATATAGGAAAAACACTTTTGCAACTAATTAATATTTCCAGCAGGTGTAAATTTGTAGGGGATTTGATAACACTAACTTTACTGCTGTAGGGTAGAATAGAGTGGATAGAGATATAATGTTAGTATTTCTCTGCAGCATGTATGTTATACACATGTACCTTTGCAGCAGGCAGTTTATAGGCATTGTCTGGAGCACATACGTAATCACATTACTGCTGCATGCACAGTATATGCAAACTAAGCTCTGTTATGCATACACACAGCTCTGCAACATACATACACACATTTCAGTTACACACAGCTGTCTTACATACACATACCTCTCCACCATACACACAGCTCATCTACATAGAAACACACAGCTCTTCTATGCTCACACACCTTTACTATATAACACTCAGCTCTCATCCATACACATATAGAGTTTCCCCTCATTCACATACAGCTCTTCTACTTACAGAAACACAGCTATCCAAAAAACAAACAAGGCTTTGAAACATGTGCACACACATATCTGCTACATATGGCTGTACGGTTGCTCAGTGGTTAGCACTGCAGCGCTGGGGTCCTGGGTTCAAATCCCACCAAGGAGATCTGCAAGGAGTATGTAAGTTCTCCCCATGTTTGAGTGTTTCCTCCCACATTCCAAAGACATACTCATAGGGAATTTAGATTGTGAGCCCCATCGGGGACAGTGCCAATAATGTCTGTAAAGCGCTGTGGAATTAATGGCGCTATATAAATGATTAACAACATCTGCATTGAGTTTGTATGTTCTCTCCGTGTTTGCGTGGGCTTCCTCCCACATTCCAAAGACATAATGATAGGGAATTTAGATTGTGAGCCCCATCGGGGACCGTGTCGATAATGTCTGTAAAGTGCTGTGGAATTAATGGCGCTATATAAATGAGTAACAACTTATGCAAGGAGTTTGTATGTTCTCCTCGTGTTTGCGTGAGTTTGCTCCCACATTCCAAAGACATACTGACAGGGAATATAGATTGTGAGCCCCATCGGGGACAGTGCCAATATTGTTTGTAAAGCGCTGTGGAATTAATGGCGCTATATAAATGAGTAACAACTTATGCAAGGAGTTTGTATGTTCTCCTCATGTTTGCGTGAGTTTGCTCCCACATTCCAAAGACATACTGACAGGGAATTTAGATTGTGAGCCCCATTGGGGACAGTGCCAATAATGTCTATAAAGCGCTGTGGAATTAATGGCGCTATATAAATGATTAACAACATCTGCATGGAGTTTGTATGTTCTCTCCGTGTTTGCGTGGGTTTCCTCCCACATTCCACAGACATAATGATAGGGAATTTAGATTGTGAGCACCATCGGGGACAGTGCCAATAATGTCTGTAAAGCGCTGTGGAATTAATGGCGCTATATAAATGAGTAACAACTTATGCAAGGAGTTTGTATGTTCTCCTCATGTTTGCGTGAGTTTGCTCCCACATTCCAAAGACATACTGGCAGGGAATTTAGATTGTGAGCCCCATCAGGGACAGTGCCAGTAATGTCTGTAAAGCGCTGTGGAATTAATGGCGCTATATAATTGAGTAAAATAAAAACATACTTACACTTTGCTACACACATGCACATAGCTTTCCTCCATAAACACAAAGAACTCATATATACAACACTGTGAGAATCATGTGGGAATAGTGGATGAGGGCAGGTATATCTCGCCCAGATACCTTTCCTATGTGGCCTAGTCTGGTCAGTATCTCACCTGGTTACTATTAAATAATGGGAGGGCGGATATAAAAGGATGCCAGGTGGTTGTGTGAGTGTCTCAACCTGGGAACACAGAGAGCCTGTCTGTGTGAGAGACACACGTGAGTGGAAGCAGTGCCCACTGCAACTGTGGTTTGGCTGGACGGGAGAAGCCCGCCAGTTGGTAGTTAGGTTGTACTTTGTTTAGTTAGTGCCGGACAGACAAGGATTTGTTTTATGTTTTTTTTTCTTTATGCATTGCATTCACCTTTAATAAACCTGACCCAGTGTCAGTTATACCCGGACCCAGGCTGTGCGCCTGAGTTTCATGCTGAACACACGTGACCTTTGACCCCAGCAAAGGCGATCCCGGAGTGTTTTATCACAACACATACAACTCCCCTATGTACACTCACACAAACATATGTATATATATAAAAGTATGTACAAACACATATACATACACACAAATACTGTATGCATTACCACATTTTGAAATTCCTTTCAAGATTGTGACGGATCAAATGCTGTGAAAGGGCCTTCAGCTACACAGGACATGCAGTATCCCTGCAGGTTCCAGTTTCATTCTCTCCAGTACAGCACTTATCACATAGATCAGTGTGGGACAAGAACAGAGAAGAAAGTTCTCTCAGTGATTAGGAAGGATGTTGTCAGCATTCTGCTCATTCAGAGTAAGCTGCCGCTAGACTGTAACACACATACGATTTTTACCTAGACTTTTCTTTGCTAAAAAGTGTGTTTTATTGTCTAGTTGATACAGGAGTTAAAAAGGACAATTGTTTACAATGTATGTTGCTATGTATGTTGTCACGATTAGTGATGAGGGAGTATACTCGTTGTTCGGGTTTTCCCGAGCATGCTCGGGTGTCCTCCGAGTATTTTGGCATGCTCGGAGATTTCGTTTGTCGACACAGCTGCATGATTTATGGCTGCTGGACAGCCTGAATACATGTGGAGATTCCTTAACAAACAGGCATTCCACACATGTATTCAGGCTGTCCAGCAACCACAAAACATGCAGCTGCGTTGACAGAAACTACATTTCTGAGCACGCCAAAATGCTCGGAGGACACCCAAGCATGCTCGGGAAAACCAGAACAGCGAGTATACTAGTTCATCACTGAGTCACGAGTCAAAACCTAGAGTTTTAGCATCCTGGTTTCTTTTGCGGTGCCTTTACCACTGATAATATGTCACATTCTTGCCTAAAATTGTAATATTATTCCAGTAAGCTTTATATGCCTGACAGCCTCTTTATTTGGCATATTGAGATGTACTTAAGTACTTGGGAACCTTTAAATACCATTGATGGGGCCCATTTCAGGAGATGGATGGTGAAGGCCACTTCATTATATACTAATGCCTACTAAAAATGAAGTAGTGTAGATCAGGCACAGAGAAAATGGAAGTTTTGTAAATACATATTACAATTAGTGTTTATTAGGCTGACTTCACATATAGAGTTTCCATGATATACCTTCCAGCTGCTTTATCTAAATTAGAAGCAAATTGTTTGACGATTACTTCTACCTAAATGGCAGAAAACGCACCTATCTTGGCGATGGATAGGACAGCTAGAGGGGATATGGAGGAGGCTGTTTTTTGATAGGTGTATTGTAAACATTTTGTTATTAATTTATTTAAAGTTTCAAAGTTTTCTAACTATTAGACACACCTAAATTTTAAACACCCCCCAGGTTTACTTAGTAAAAATATAGGAAAAACACTTTTGCAACTAATTAATATTTCCAGCAGGTGTAAATTTGTAGGGGATTTGATAATACTAACTTTACTGCTGTAGGGTAGAATAAAGTGGATAGAGATATAATGTTAGTATTTCTCTGCAGCATGTATGTTATACACATGTACCTTTGCAGCAGGCAGTTTATATGCATTCTCTGGAACACATACATAATCACATTACTGCTGCATGTACAGTATATGAAAACTAAGCTCTGTTATGCATACACACAGCTCTGCAACATGCATACACACATTTCAGTTACACACAGCTGTCTTACATACACATACCTCTCTACCATACACACAGCTCATCTACATAGAAACACACAGCTCTCCTATGTTCACACACACCTTTCCTATATAACACTCAGCTCTCATCCGTACACATATAGAGTTTCCCCTCATTCACATACAGCTCTCCTTCTTAGACAAACACAGCTATCCAAAAACCAAACACGGCTTTGAAACATGTACACACATATCTGCTACATACGGCGGTACGGTGGCTCAGAGTTTAGCACTGCAGCGCTGGGGTCCTGGGTTCAAATCCCAGCAAGGAGATCTGCAAGGAGTTTGTATGTTCTCCCCTTGTTTGAGTGTTTCCTCTCACATTCCAAAGACATACTCATAGGGAATTTAGATTGTGAGCCCCATCGGAGACAGTGCCAATAATGTCTATAAAGCACTGTGGAATTAATGGCGCTATATAAATGAGGAACAGCTTATGCAAGGAGTTTGTATGTTCTCCTCGTGTTTGCGTGAGTTTGCTCCCACATTCCAAAGACATACTGACAGGGAATTTAGATTGTGAGCCCCATCAGGGACAGTGCGAATAATGTGTGTAAAGCGCTGTGGAATTAATGGCGCTATATAAATGAGTAAAATGAATAAATACATACACTTTGCTACACACATGCACATAGCTTTCCTCCATAAACACAAAAAACTCATATATACAACACATACAGCTCCCCTATGTACACTCACACAAACATATATATTTATAAGTATGTACAAACACATATACATAAACACAAATACTGTATGCATTACCATATTTTGAAATTCCTTTCAAGATTTTGACGGATCAAATGCTGTGAAAGGGCCTTCAGCTACACAGGACGTGCAGTATCCCTGCAGGCCCCAGTTTCATTCTCTCCAGTACAGCACCGATCAGATAGATCTGTTTGGGGCAAGAACAAAGAAAACAGTTCTCTCAGTGATTAGGAAGGATGTTGTCAGCATTCTGCTCATTCAGAATAAGCTGCCTCTAGACTGTAACACACATATGCTTTTTTAGCTAGATTTTTCTTTGCTAAAACGTGTGTTTTAATGTCTAGTTGATACAGGAGTTAAAAAGTACAATTGTTTACAATGTATGTTGCTATGTATGTTGTCAATAGTAGTGATGAGCGAGTATACTCGTTGCTCAGGTTTTCCCGAGCATGTTCGGGTGTCCTCCAAGTATTTTGGCGTGCTCGGAGATTTCGTTTCTATCGTCGCAGCTGCATGATTTGTGGCTGCTGGACAGCCTGAATACATGTGGAGATTCCGGAACAAACAGTCATTTTTCACATGTATTCAGGCTGTTAAGCAACCACAAATCATGCAGCTGCGTTGACAGAAGTTAAATTTATGAGCACACCAAAATGCTCGGAGGACACCCGAGCATGCTCGGGAAAACCTGAGCAACGAGTATACTCGCTCATCACTAGTCAGGAGTCAAAACCTAGAGTTTTAGCATCCTGGTTTCCTTTGTGGTGCCTTTACCACTGATAATATGTCACAATCTTGCCTAAAATTGTAATATTATTCCAGTAAGCTTTATATGCCTGACAGCCTCTTTATTTGGAATATTGAGATGTACTTTAGTACTTGGGACCCGTTAAATGCCATTGATGGGGCCCATTTCAGGAGATGGATGGTGAAGGCCACTTCATTATATACTAATGCCTACTAAAAAAATGAAGTAGTGTAGATCAGGCACTGAGAAAATGGAAGTTTTGTAAATGCATATTACAATTAGTGTTTAATAGGCTGACTTCACATTTAGAGTTTCCATGATATACTTTCCAGATACTTTATCTAAATTAGAAGCAAATTGTTTGAAGATTACTTCTTCGTAAATGGCAGAAAACACACCTATCTTGGCGATGGATAGGACAGATAGAGGGGATATGGAGGAGGCTGTTTTTTGATAGGTGTATTGTAAACATTTTGTTATTAATTTATGTAAAGTTTCAAAGTTTTCTAACTATTAGACACACCTTAATTTTAAACACCCCCCAGGCTTACTTAGTAAAAATATAGGAAAAACACTTTTGCAACTAATATTTCCAGCAGGTGTAAATTTGTAGGGGATTTGATAATACTAACTTTACTGCTGTAGGGTAGAATAAAGTGGATAGAGATATAATGTTAGCATTTCTCTGCAGCATTTATGTTATACACTTGTACCTTTGCAGCAGGTAGTTTATATGCATTCTCTGGAGCACATACTGTACGTAATCACATTACTGCTGCATGCACAGTATATGCAAACTAAGCTCTGTTATGCATACACACAGCTCTGCAACATACATACACACATTTCAGTTACACACAGCTGTCTTACATACACACACCTCTCCACCATACACACAGCTTATCTACATAGAAACACACAGCTCTCCTATGTTCACACTCACCTTTCCTATATAACACTCAGCTCTCATCCGTACACATATAGAGTTTCCCCTTATTCACATACAGCTCTTCTACTTACACAAACACAGCTATCAAAAAAACAAACATGGCTTTGAAACATGTACACACACACATATCTGCTACATACGGCTTCACGGTGGCTCAGTGGTTAGCACTGCAGCGCTGGGGTCCTGGGTTCAAATCTCACCAAGGAGATCTGCAAGGAGTTTGTATGTTCTCCCCGTGTTTGAGTGTTTCCTCCCACATTCCAAAGACATTCTCCTAGGGATTTTAGATTGTGAGCCCCATCGGGGACAGTGCCAATAATGTCTGTAAAGTGCTGTGGATTTAATGGCGCTATATAAATGATTAACAACATCTGCATGGAGTTTGTATGTTCTCTCCGTTATTGCGTGGGATTCCTCCCACATTTAAAAGACATAATGATAGGGAATTTAGACTGTGAGCCCCATCGGGGACAGTTCCAATAATGTCTGTAAAGCGCTGTGGATTTAATGGCGCTATATAAATGATTAACAACATCTGCATGGAGTTTGTATGTTCTCTCCGTGTTTGCGTGAGTTTGCTCCCACATTCCAAAGACATTCTCCTAGGGATTTTAGATTGTGAGCCCCATCGGGGACAGTGCCAATAATGTCTGTAAAGCGCTGTGGATTTAATGGCGCTTTATAAATGATTAACAACATCTGCATGGAGTTTGTATGTTCTCTCCGTGTTTGCGTGAGTTTGCTCCCACATTCCAAAGACATACTGACAGGGAATTTAGATTGTGAGCCCCATCGGGGACAGTGCCAATAATGTGTGTAAAGTGCTGTGGAATTAATGGCGCTTTATAAATGAGTAAAATAAAAATATACATACACTTTGCTACACACATGCACATAGCTTTCTTCCATAAACACAAAGAACTCATATATACAACACATACAGCTCCCCTATGTACACTCACACAAAAACATATATATATATATATATATATATAAAAGTATGTACAAACACATATATATAAACACAAATACTGTATGCATTACCACATTTTGAAATTCCTTTCAAGATTTTGACAGATGGAATGCTGTGAAAGGGCCTTCAGCTACACAGGACGTGCACTATCCCTGCAGGCCCCAGTTTCATTCTCTCCAGTACAGCACCGATCAGATAGATCAGTGTGGGGCAAGAACAGAGAAAACAGTTCTCTCAGTGATTAGGAAGGATGTTGTCAGCATTCTGCTCATTCAGAATAAGCTGCCTCTAGACTGTAACACACATACGCTTTTTACCTAGATTTTTCTTTGCTAAAACGTGTGTTTTATTGTCTAGTTGATACAGGAGTTAAAAAGTACAATTGTTTACAATGCATGTTGCTATGTATGTTGTCAATAGTAGTGATGAGCGAGTATACTCGTTGCTCAGGTTTTCTCCGAGCATGCTCGGGTGTCCGCCGAGTATATTGGCATGCTGGGAGATTTAGTTTCTGTCCACACAGCTGCATGATTTGTGGCTGCCAGACAGCCTGAATACATGTGGAGATTCCTTAACAAGCAGGCATTCTTCACATGTATTCAGGCTGTCCAGCAACCACAAATCATGCAGCTGCATTGACAGAAACTTAATTTCCGAGCATGCCAAAATGCTCGGAGGACACCCAAGCATGCTCGGGAAAACCCGAGCAGTGAGTATACTAACTCATCACTAGTCACTAGTCAAAACCTACAGTTTTAGCATCCTGATTTCTTTTGTGGTGCCTTTACCACTGTTAATATGTCACATTCTTGCCTAAAATTGTAATATTATTCCAGTAAGCTTTATATGCCTGACAGCCTCTTTATTTGGCATATTGAGATGTACTTAAATACTTGGGACCCGTTAAATGCCATTGATGGGGCCCATTTCAGGAGCTGAATGGTGAAGGCCACTTCATTATATATTAATGCCTTCTAAAAAATGAAGTAGTGTAGATCAGGCACAGAGAAAATGGACATTTTGTAAATACATATTACAATTAGTGTTTAATAGGCTGACTTCACATGTAGAGTTTCCATGATATATTTTCCAGCTACTTTATGTAAATTAGAAGCAAATTGTTTGAAGATTACTTCTACCTAAATGGCGGAAAACGCACATATCTTGGCGATGGATAGGACAGCTAGAGGGGATATGGAGGAGGCTGTTTTTTGATAGGTGTATTGTAAACATTTTGCTATTAATATATGTAAAGTTTCAAAGTTTTCTATTAGACACACCTTAATTTTAAACACCCCCCGGTTTATTTAGTAAAAATATAGGAAAAACACTTTTGCAACTATTTAATATTTCCAGCAGGTGTAAATTTGTAGGGAATTTGATAATACTAACTGTTAGGGTCAGCGGAACGCACCCAATATAAATAATAGTAGGTGCGTTCGCCGCCCGGGATCCACCGTGCGGTAGGTGACAAGACCGCTGCAGAACAATGTCAGATGCACCTAGTAGGTGCGGGACTGCACTCAGGTTAACGTCACCCGAATGCTAAGGGCGACTCCGTACAAACACAGAGTCGCTTGGAGAACACTAAAGCAAAGGCACAGGCCCTGTTAGCGTCACAGAGGTCTGCGTGTGGCGTCGCAGCCGCAAACACCAATAGTTGCTGTTATTACAGCGCAGCGGCAGAGAAAAGCCGCAAGCGGCGCTGAGGACCGGGCGCTGACGGACGCTTGTGTAGGTGTGGAGCAAGTGGCGTGTAGCTTGCCACAACCCTGGAGCTGACTATTCACACTCGGTCACCACTCGTAATATCAGAGGGTAGGGGTTTCATAATGAGTCAGACACCAGTCCATACATCCATCACCATACACACACAGAATAATATGTTACACTAGCGCATGGCCGAGCCGCCATGCGGGCTTTTTATAGCCATGCGCTTCCGGGACCTTCCAGTACTTTGGGAAGGAACAATCAGATCCGACATAGGACCTGCACATGTGACCCCTGCTCTCCACTGAGAGGACAAGTTGCGGGCGTGCCCAGTAGCACGGCACGAGGACTTAACCTCTGGAGCAGTTCCCTACAAAGCAGGTTGCGCTACCATTGCTGCACCAGAGGTGGCAGCAACATCCAGGCTCACAGAATGAGTCTGAGGGAAATGCCTGGCTCGCCGTGATTGCTGAGCAGGAGTCAGAGTGGTCGGAGGAGAATGAGAGACCGCAGGATGTCTGGCTCTGGATTCCCGCTGTGCAGTGCCAGGAATCCAACGCCTAACATTACCCCCACCCTAGGGCCCCCCCTCTGAGCCTCACTGCGCTCAAAGGCCGCGATTAGGAGCGGTGCATGAATGTTTTCCACCGGCTCCCAGGTCCGAGCCTTGGGCCCTTGACCCTTCCAGTCCACCAAATAAATTTTTTTGCCGCGGACAAACCTGCGCCCCACGATGGCATTAACCTCAAACTCATCAGACAATAAGTCTGATGACCCGGCAGATGACTCAGAAAACCGGACCATGTGAACTGGTTTGAGGAGGGACACATGGAACACGTCCGAAATGGCCAAATGTGGAGGAAGAGCCAGGCGGTAGACCACCGAGCTAAGTCGCTCGAGGACCTTGAATGGTCCAATGTATCTCGGTGCGAACTTGGGAGACTCGACCCGCAGTTTAATGTTTCGGGTGGAGAGCCATACCATGTCGCCAGGGGAGAAACTTGGCGCGGGCCGCCGATGCGTGTCGGCGGACGCCCTCATCCTTTCTTTAGATGCCCAGATAGCATCCTGAGTGCGATCCCAAATGTCCCGGGCCTCCACTGCCCAGTCTGCCACCCTGGAGTCGGTGGAGGACACTGGCATCGGGACAGGGACGCGTGGATGTTGACCATAGTTTAGGAGAAAGGGCGTCTGACCAGTGGAATCAGCCACCGCATTGTTTAGGGCAAATTCAGCCCAAGTTAGCAAGGATGCCCAGTCATCCTGCCTGGCAGAGACAAAATGCCGTAAATAGGTGACCAAGGTCTGATTGGCTCTCTCGACCAAGCCATTCATCTCGGGATGGTAAGTGGAGGATAGATTTAGCTCGATGCTGAGTAAACTGCAGAGCTCCCTCCAAAACCGAGACGCAAACTGGGGGCCGCGGTCACTCACGATTTTGTCCGGCATGCCATGTAAACGGAATACGTGCTTAATGAACAAGGTGGCCAGGCCTCGAGCGGAAGGCAGGCGTGTGAGTGGCACCAGATGCACCATTTTGGAAAAATGGTCGGTGACCACCCAGATGACCGTACTGCCACCAGACTTGCGCAGGCCAACTATGAAATCCATGCCCCAAAAGCATCTCCCAAAGTCTATCCGCCACTGGCAGGGGAAACAACAGTCCCGCCGGCCTCTGTCTAGAGGGTCTGTTCCGAGCACACGAAACACATGCTTGCACGTATTCCTTGACATCTCGAGCCATATGTGGCCACCAATATGACCTTGCCAGGAGTTCGGCGGTCCGTTTACTACCAAAATGGCCACCCACCCTGGAGGCATGTGCCCAGGCGAGGACCTCCGGCCGTAGCTGAGGAGGCACCAAGGTCTTGCCCGGTGGTACCGGCTCGAGAGCAACTGGAGCCACGGTCGTAAAACTCTCCGGCGGGAGAATTAACCGAGGCTCAGCTTCTCCTTCTTCCGCTGAGACCACTGAACGTGAGAGAGCATCCGCACGGACGTTCTTCTCTCCAGAGAGGTAGTGGAGGGTGAAGCGGAATCAGGAAAAGAAGAGCGACCACCTGGCCTGACGGGAATTCAGGCGTTGGGCCGTCTGTAGATAGACCAGATTTTTATGGTCCGCATATACCTGAAAGGGAAACCGGGCTCCCTCCAGGAGATGTCTCCACTCAGAAAAAGCCAACTTCATGGCTAGCAGCTCCCTGTCGCCGATGGAGTAATTTTTCTCCGCCGGTGAGAAGGTCTTGGAATAGAAGAAGCAGGGATGCTTCCGACCTTGAGCATCCTTTTGATAAAGGACTGCTCCTGCACCGACGGAAAAAGCGTCTACCTCAAGGATAAACGGCTTATCCACATCGGGACGATGTAATATGGGAGCGCCAGCAAAATGTGATTTTATAGCCGAGAAGGCCTTGGAGACATGTTCTGACCAAGCATTGGGGTTAGCTCCTTTCTTGGTGAGAGCAACCAAAGGAGCCACCAGTGTGGAAAAGTGTGGTATTAACTGGCGGTAGTAATTCACGAACCCCAAAAAGCGCTGCACCGCTTTGAGGGAATGGGGTTCCTGCCAGTCCATTACCGCTTGTAGTTTGGAAGGATCCATGGCCAGCCCCTGGGCTGAGATGATATAGCCCAGGAACGGCAAGGACTCCTGCTCAAACTGGCACTTCTCCAGCTTGGCAAATAGCTAGTTCGCCCGCAGACGGTCGAAGACCCTGCTGACGTCTCTCCGGTGGGTGGTCAAATCTGGCGAAAAGATGAGTATGTCATCCAGATAGACCACCACCGAGGTAGAGAGCATGTCGCGGAAGATGTCGTTGACAAAATCTTGGAAGACAGCTGGCGCATTACAAAGGCCAAAGGGCATAACCAGGTATTCGTAATGGCCTTCCCTGGTATTAAAAGCTGTCTTCCATTCGTCTCCTTCGCGAATGCGGATCAGGTTGTATGCACCCCGCAGATATAATTTAGTAAATATCCGGGCCCCCCGCAACCTGTCAAATAACTCCGAGATCAACGGTAGGGGGTATTTGTTTTTATCCGTGATAGCATTGAGACCTCTGTAGTCAATGCAGGGGCGTAACTCTCGGTTCTTCTTCTGTACGAAGAAGAACCCTGCACCAGCCGGTGACACAGATTTTCTGATGAAACCCCTAGCCAGGTTCTCCCGGATATATTGGGACATAGCCTCCGTCTCAGGGAGTGATAAGGGGTAAACACAGCCTCGGGGAGGCTCTGTGCCTGGCAGGAGATCAATCGGGCAATCATAGGAACGGTGCGGCGGGAGCGTCTCCGCAGACTTCTTAGAGAAGACGTCCGCGTACTGGTGGTAGGGTTTGGGGAGCGTGGAGAGATCTGCAGGCACTTCAGTGGAAGCCACCTGAACGCTGCCCCTCAGGCACCTTCCCTCACAGTCCTTGTCCCAACCCAGTATCCTTCCCGAAGCCCAGTCAACATGAGGGGAGTGGCAACGAAGCCAGGGAACTCCGAGGAGCACCTGATCGATGCCATTTGGCATAATAAGCAGGGACAGAGTCTCCTGATGTGAGTGTGAAATAGAGAGTCCGAGTGGGGCTGTCTGATGGGTCACCTGAGACGGTAACGGTGCCCCATTTACCACCCTAATGGTCAGAGGTTGGGAGAGTAACACCAGAGGGATAGCGTGTCTCTGGGCAAAAGTCGAGGACATAAAGTTCCCCTCGGCCCTGGAATCCAGGGTGACCTCGGCCTCCCAGGTGGAGGACCCACTATCTAACGTACCCCGGAACACCGGTTTGGGTGAAAAGGGTCCCACCTTGGATTGACCACCACCTACGGCCACTGAACGTGGTCGTCTTTTCGGCCGCTGAGGGCATGTGCCAGCCGAGTGGCCAAACTGTTGGCCCTGATAACAGCGCACAGAGCTTCGCATCGGACGCGACTTAGTGCCGGTGCGAGACACCTCCATAGGCTCAGAGGAAGGGACCTCCTGTGCGGCATATATCAGCGGCTCGGTAAAGGTGGGAGCCAAATTAACCCTACGTCTGGATTGCGCTCGTTACAACCCGCGCTCCGTGAAGTGGAGATCAATGCGGGTGGAAACGGCGATCAACTCCTCCAGACTTGTGGGAATTTCCCTAGTAGCTAGAGCATCTTTTACGTCCTCAGCCAGGCCTCTCCAAAACACCGGGACCAACACTTTGTCCGGCCACTCTAACTCGGAAGCCAGTGTCCGAAACTAGACAGCATGATGGCTAACCGAAAGTGACCCTTGTGTTAAGGATAACAGTTGGAGAGCCGTATCGTGTGTGACCCGTGGTCCCAAGAAGACTTGCTTCAGAGCCGCGAGGAACTGAGCAGCTCCCTGTACCACGAGATCATCACGTTCCCACAATGGCATGGCCCACTGTAATGCCCGGCCAGACAACAGGGAGACAATAAATCCCACCTTAGCCCACTCTGTAGGAAACCGTGCAGCCAGCAACTCCAGCTGAATGGAGCACTGACTAACGAATCCCCTACAGGAGGCACTATCACCCGAAAACTTATCGGGGAGCGGGAGGCGAGACATTGTCGGCAAGGGCAAAAGTGTGGGCGCACGTGAGACAGCCTCAGCGACTGTCTGAGCAGCAGCTAGCGCAGCATTCGCAGCTGAGTTGGTGCTCTCAATAGCCGCCAACCTGCTCTCCAGCTGCCGAATGTAGCGCTGCAGCTGCTGCACGTCTGCCATTGCCAGCCAGACCCTGGCGCTAGTGTAATGTTAGGGTCGGCGGAACGCACCCAATATAAATAATAGTAGGTGCGTTCGCCGCCCGGAGTCCACCGTGCGGTAGGTGACAAGACCGCTGCTGAACAATGGCAGATGCACCTAGTAGGTGCGGGACTGCGCTCAGGTTAATGTCACCCGAACGCTAAGGGCGACTCCGTACAAACACAGAGTCGCTTGGAGAACACTAAAGCAAAGGCACAGGCCCTGTTAGCGTCACAGAGGCCTGCGTGTGGCGTCGCAGCCGCGAACACCAATAGTTGCTGTTATTATAGCGCAGCGGCAGAGAAAAGCCGCAAGCGTCGGCGCCGAGGACCGGGCGCCGACGGACGCTAGTGTAGGTGTGGAGCAAGTGGCGTGTAGCTTGCCACAACCCTGGAGTTGACTATTCACACTCGATCACCACTCGTAATATCAGAGGGTAGGGGTTTCATAATGAGTCAGACACCAGTCCATACATCCATCACCATACATACACAGAATAATATGCTACACTAGTGCATGGCCGAGCTGCCATGCGGGCTTTTTATAGCCATGCGCTTCCGGGACCTTCCAGTACTTTGGGAAGGACCAATCAGATCCGACATAGGACCTGCACATGTGACCCCTGCTCTCCACTGAGAGGACAAGTTGCGGGCATGCCCAGTAGCACGGCACGAGGACTTAGCCTCTGGAGCAGTTCCCTGCAAAGCAGGTTGCACTACCATTGCTGCACAAGAGGTGGCAGCAACATCCAGGCTCACAGAATGAGTCTGAGGGGAATGCCTGGCTCGCCGTGATTGCTGAGCAGGAGTCTGAGCGGTTGGAGGAGAATGAGAGACCGCAGGATGTCTGCCTCTGGAATCCCGCTGTGCAGTGCCAGGAATCCGACGCCTAACACTAACTTTACTGCTGTAGGGTAGAATAGAGTGGATAGAGATATCATGTTACTATTTCTCTGCAGCATGTATGTTATACACATGTACCTTTGCAGCAGGCAGTTTATATGCATTCTCTGGATCACATTACTGCTGCATGCACAGTATATGCAAACTAAGCTCTGTTATGCATACACTCAGCTCTGCAACATACATACACACAGCTCTCCTATGATCACACACACCTTTTCCACATAACACTCAGCTCTCATCCATACACATATAGAGTTTCCCCTTATTCACATACAGCTCTTCTACTTACACAAACACAGCTATCCAGAAAACAAACACGGCTTTGAAACATGTACACACACACATATCTGCTACATACGGTGGCTCAGTGGTTAGCACTGCAGCGCTGGGGTCCTGGGTTCAAATCCCACCAAGGAGATCTGCAAGTAGTTTTTATGTTCTCCCCATGTTTGAGTGTTTCCTCCCACATTCCAAAGACATACTCATAGGGAATTTAGATTGTGAGCCCCATCGGGGACAGTGCCAATAATGTTTGTAAAGCGCTGTGGAATTAATGGCGCTATATAAATGATTAATAACATCTGCATGGAGTTTGTATGTTCTCCCCATGTTTGAGTGTTTCCTCCCACATTCCAAAGACATACTGACAGGGAATTTAGATTGTGAACCCCATCGGGGACAGTGCCAATAATCTGTGTAAAGCGCTGTGGAATTAATGGCGCTATATAAATGAGTAAAATTAATAAATACATACACTTTGCTACACACATGCACATAGCTTTCCTCCATAAACACAAAAAACTCATACAGTTGTGGCCAAAAGTATTGACACCCCTGCAATTCTGTCATATAATACTCAGTTTCTTCCTGAAAATGACTGCAAACACAAATTCTTTGGTATTATTAACTTCCTTTAATTTGTCTTAAATGAAAAAGCACAAAAGAGAATGAAGGAAAAAGCAAAACATTGATCATTTCACAGAAAGCTCCAAAAATGGGCCAGACAAAAGTATTGGCACCCTCAGCCAACTTGGTTGCACAACCTTTAGCCAAAATAACTGTGACCAACCGCTTCCGGTAACCATCAATGAGTTTCTTACAATGCTCTGCTGGAATTTTAGACCATTCTTCTTTGGCAAACTGCTCTAGGTCCCTGATATTTGAAGGGTGCCTTCTCCAAACTGCCATTTTTAGATCTCTCCACAGGTGTTCTATGGGATTCAGGTCTGGACTCATTGCTGGCCACCTTTGAAGTCTCCAGTGCTTTCTCTCAAACCATTTTCTAGTGCTTTTTGAAGTGTGTTTTGGGTCATTGTCCTGCTGGAAGAACCATGACCTCTGAGGGAGACCCAGCTTTCTCACACTGGGCCCTACATTATGCTGCAAAATTTGTTGGTAGTCTTCAGACTTCATAATGCCATGCACACGGTCAAGCAGTCCAGTGCCAGAGGCAGCAAAGCAACCCCAAAACATCAGGGAACCTCCACCATGTTTGACTGTAGGGACCGTGTTCTTTTCCTTGAATGACTTTTTTTCTCCTGTAAACTCTATGTTGATGCCTTTGCCCAAAAAGCTCTACTTTTGTCTCATCTGACCAGAGAACATTCTTCCAAAACGTTTTAGGCTTTTTCAAGTAAGTTTTGGCAAACTCCAGCTTGGCTTTTTTATGTCTCGGGGTAAGAAGGGGGTCTTCCTGGGTCTCCTATCATACAGTCCCTTTTCATTCAGATGCCGACGGATAGTACGGGTTGACACTGTTGTACCCTCGGACTGCAGGGCAGCTTGAACTTGTTTGGATGTTAGTCGAGGTTCTTTATCCAACATCCGCACAATCTTGGGTTGAAATCTCTTGTCAATTTTTCTTTTCCGTCCATATCTAGGGAGGTTAGCCACAGTGCCATGGGCTTTAAACTTCTTGATGACACTGCGCACGGTAGACACAGGAACATTCAGGTCTTTGGAGATGGACTTGTAGCCTTGAGTTTGCTCATGCTTCCTCAATTTGGTTTCTCAAGTCCTCAGACAGTTCTTTGGTCTTCTTTATTTTCTCCATGCTCAATGTGGTACACACAAGGACACAGGACAGAGGTTGAGTCAACTTTAATCCATGTCAACTGGCTGCAAGTGTGATCTAGTTATTGACAACACCTGTTTGGTGCCACAGGTAAGTTACAGGTGCGGTTAATTACACAAATTAGAGAAGCATCACATGATTTTTCGAACAGTGCCACTACTTTTGTCCACCCTCTTTTTTATGTTTGTTGTGGAATTATATCCAATTTGGCTTTAGGACAATTCTTTTTGTGTATTTTCATTTAAGACAAATTAAATGAAGATAATAATACCGCTGGGGTCCTGGGTTCAAATGCCACCAAGGAGGTCTGCAAGGAGTTTGTATGTTCTCCCCGTGTTTGAGTGTTTCCTCCCACATTCCAAAGACATACTCATAGGGAATTTAGATTGGGAGCCCCATCGGAGACAGTGCCAATAATGTCTATAAAGCACTGTGGAATTAATGGCGCTATATAAATGAGTAACAACTTATGCAAGGAGTTTGTATGTTCTCCTCGTGTTTGCGTGAGTTTGCCCCCACATTCCAAAGACATACTGACAGGAAATTTAGATTGTGAGCCCCATCGGGGACAGTGCCAATAATGTCTGTAAAGCGCTGTGGAATTAATGGCGCTATATAAATGATTAACAACATCTGCAAGCAGTTTGTATGTTCTCCTCGTGTTTGCGTGAGTTTGCTCCCACATTCCAAAGACATACTGACAGGGAATTTAGATTGTGAGCCCCATCGGGGACAGTGCCAATGTCTGTAAATCGCTGTGGAATTAATGGCGCTATATAAATGAGTCAAATAAAAGCATACATACACTTTGCTACACACATGCACATAGCTTTCCTCCTTAAACACAAAGAACTCATATATACAACACATACAGCTCACCTATGTACACTCACACAAACATATATATAAGTATGTACAAAACACATGTACATAAACACAAATACTGTATGCATTACCACATTTTGAAATTCCTTTAAAGATTTTGACCGATCAAATGTTATGAAAGGGCCTTCAGCTACACAGGACGTGCAGTATCCCTGCAGGCCCTAGTTTCATTCTCTCCAGTACAGCACCGATCAGAAAGATCAGTGTGGGGCAAGAACAGAGAAAACAGTTCTCTCAGTGATTAGGAAGGATGTTGTCAGCATTCTGCTCATTCAGAATAAGCTGCCTCTAGACTGTAACACACATACGCTTTTTAGCTAGATTTTTCTTTGCTAAAACGTGTGTTTTAATGTCTAGTTGATACAGGAGTTAAAAAGTACAATTGTTTACAATGCATGTTGCTATGTATGTTGTCACGAGTAGTGATGAGCGAGTATACTCGTTGCTCGAGTTTTCCCCGAGCATGCTCGGGTGTCTGCTGAGTATTGTGGCGTGCTGGGAAATTTAGTTTCTGTCGACGCAGCTGAATGATTTACGGCTAATAGACAGCTTGAATACATGTGGAGATTTCTTAACAAGCAGGCATTCTTCACATGTATTCAGGCTGTCCAGCAACCACAAATCATGCAGCTGCATTGACAGAAACTAAATTTCCAAGCACGCCAAAATGCTCGGAGGACACCCAAGCATGCTCGGGAAAATACGAGCAGCGAGTATACTAGCTCATCATTAGTCACTAGTCAAAACCTAGAGTTTTAGCATCCTGGGTTCTTTTGTGGTGCCTTTACCACTGATAATATGACACATTCTTGCCTAAAAATGTAATATTATTCCAGTAAGCTTTATATGCCTGACAGCCTCTTTATTTGGCATATTAAGATGTACTTAAGTACTTGGGACCCGTTAAATGCCATTGATGGGGCCCATTTCAGGAGATGAATGGTGATGGCCACTTCATTATATACTAATGCCTACTAAAAAATGAAGTAGTGTAGATCAGGCACAGAGAAAATGGAAGTTTTGTAAATACATATTTCAATTAGTGTTTAATAGGCTGACTTCACATGTAGAGTTTCCATGATATACTTTACAGCTACTTTATCTAAATTAAAAGCAAATTGTTTGACGATTACTTCTACCTAAATGGCAGAAAACGCACCTATCTTGGCGATGGATAGGACAGCTAGAGGGGATATGGAGGAGGCTGTTTTTTGATAGGTGTATTGTAAACATTTTGCTATTCATTCATGTAAAGTTTCAAAGTTTTCTAACTATTAGACACACCTTAATTTTAAACACCCCCCAGGTTTATTTATTACAAATATAGGAAAAACACTTTTGGAACTAATTAATATTTCCAGCAGGTGTAAATTTGTAGGGGATTTGATAATACTAACTTTACTGCTGTAGGGTAGAATAGAGTGGATAGAGATATAATGTTAGTATTTCTCTGCAGCATGTATGTTACACACATGTACCTTTGCAGCAGGCAGTTTATATGCATTTTCTGGAGCACATACGTAATCACATTACTGCTGCATGCACAGTATATGCACACTAAGCTCTGTTATGCATACACACAGCTACACTGTATACTATATACAGAGGTCCTGTGTATAGTGTCACCAGTGATCACTGTATTACCTGTACACAGGCACTGCATACTAAGTACAGATCTCCTGTGTATAATGGCACTTATGGTGATAGTATTGTGTTTTTTTTATCACTGATCAGTATTGTAGTATTCAGTCACTATGTGCTGGTAATATGTGATCTGGACATGGTGTTGCGGTCTTTGTCCCTTGTATGTGCTAATATTTGGTCACTTTGTGGTGGTAATATGTGGTCTGGTCATGGTGCGGTGGTATTTGTTCCTTATATGTGATATTATTCGGTCACTAAGGTAGTAATATGTGGTCTGGTCATGGTGTGGTGGTATTTGTCCCTTGTATATATTATTATTGGTCATTTTAAAAATTGAAAATTAAATAAAAATATACCTAAATTGTATTGCATATTTTAACAAACATTTAATAGGTTAGTGTAGAGTACAGCTTGGCCAAAAGTGTCTACAGTGTTGTGATGGCTGCTTAAAAAATCTTTTGGCCAAAACAAAAGCTGCCAACTATACGTGTGATTTGATGATGGGAACTGTTTTGTGTGATTGGTGAGAAGTAGAGTTTTTCCAAGAGAGGGCGGTGGGACTGTGGACAGTTTGAGGGGTGGAGGCGGGGCTGGGGTGGAGCCTTGGTGGAGTCTAGAGGGGGCCCCGAAAATTTTGCCAGCATGGGGCCCCGAAATTCCTAGTGGCAGCCCTGCCTGGAACGACTCGTCACTCAGGTGTCAGTTCCGGAGGGGACTGTCTGATCATTTAAAGGATGCCTTGTCTCTTCACCCTCCTCTCAGCTCTCTGGAAGAGGCCAAGACTCAGGCTGTTCGCATGGATCGGAGGTTACGGGAGAGAGGAGACGTGCAACAGGAAGTCCCTTTCCTTCTGGTTAAACCGCATCCTTCACAAAGTTGAATAAGATCACTGTGAGAAATACTTACCTCCTCCCACTTATCCCTGATCTTTACAACCAACTGTCTGGGGCTAAGTGGTTTTCTAAATTGGATCTTCAGGGGGCATAAAATCTCATCCGTATATGGGAGGGGGATGAGTGGAGAAAAGCGTTTCTCACCTCTGAAGGATTGTTTGAAAATTTGGTTATGCTCTTTGGGTTGACTAATGCGCCTGCTGTTTTCCAAAATTTTATCAACTATGTCTTTTCTGACTTTATTGAGCGCATTATGGTAGTGTATCTTGATATTCTGGTGTACTCTGTGCAGAAGCAGGCCCACATAGGTCATCTGCGTGCAGTTCTCCAGAGAGTTCTCAAACTGTCTCTTTGTTAAACTGGAGAAATGTTTGTTTTTGGTCCAGGAGTTGTCCTTTCTGGGATTCGTCTTGTTGGCTGAGGGATTTGTGGCGCCCCTGAGGGCTCAGTCACCTCAGAGGTACTGCACCACCTCCTGAGGTGTAGTATCCCACTTCTCAGGTAAGATGGAACACCTGACCGGACTCCAGCACCTGCACCCAACACGGAAACCTTAGAACAGCAGAGCACCCTCTATGGCCCCTGCTTTGGTTCATGAAGGGTGCTGGGAGGTGGGTGGAGCTTAGATTGCACTAAGAGGGGAAAGCTGACAGGAAGTTAGAGAGGTCCCCTGAAGGGGATGGAGAGAGAGGATGTGTTTGCAGCAGCCTCCTGTGAGCTGGAGCTGCTGGCAAGGAAAGAGAGAGAAAGATCAGTTCTTCAGAAGAAAGATAGAAAAGTACGGAACATGAGGAGGAGGGAACTGGGATCGGAGCTAGAGCAGAGCCCTTTCCTAAGTTTTGTGCGCCAAAGGCCGGGCGCCGATACCGAGGCTGTGTGTGATACTAATGATCCTACAGCAGAAACCGGAGGAATAGAAGTTGTGACCACTCTATTCTCACCTAAGACTCGACGACAAAGTAGCAACGTGTGTGAGCCGGGACATGATGGTATGGAGTCCCCGAAGTAGGCTACAGCTGCCTGTCATGCAAGTGGAGTTCTAAGTAACAGCAAGAAAGAGGAACTTGAGTGTAATTCATAACTACAAGTACTTCAGATTAGTGCTAGTAAGGAGACGTTCAGAAAAGGCACATTTAGAAGGGAGTGCTGGAAGGGTGTACTCCATCTGCCTGGGAGTTGGCTGAGCTCCTGACCTGGAGGACACAGCACTGAAGCGGGCACCTGTGTATGCCAGAAACGTGAGTAAAGCTTTGTAACTAGAGTTGAGCGAAACGGGTCGGACAAATTCAAAAATCGCCGACTTTCGCCAAAGTCGGGTTTCATGAAACAAAACCTGACCATAGCGTGAGGTCGGCCATGATGTCGGCGACCCGAGCACCAAAGTCGCGTTTCAAATAATGCTTCCATCTCCTTTTTTCAGCCAATGATGGAGGACGCAGACTGTGGGAAACACGATGACATGCGCAGCAGCCACCACCATCTTGGAGAAGGGCATTGAAGTGATTGGCTGGCTGTTGTGAACTCATTTTCTGGTTTACCTCTGGCTTCTGGTGAGGGTGGTGGAGCTGGCTGTGTTGACAGAGGAGTCGTGAGTTCTCCATCCAGGCTCCCTCTAGTGGTGACAGTAGGTAATGAAGCTGATCTAATTGGCAGAGACCTGCCACCTGAGGAGGAGGACTGTGAGTAGACATCAGGAGTCTCTGACTGGATTTAAGACAGCCGACTCCCTAATTTTGTGCTGGTGATTTTTCCTGCCCTGAGGTTCTGATTTCCAGTTCTGTTCCTGCCTTCTCAAGCTAAGTGTGCTCTGTTATGTTTTCACTTGAGATTTGGTCTGGTTTACTGATTTTTTTTGTGGTCAGCCAGCCCCTGCTGGGGCTGTGCTGAATTTCCATTCTTATGTCTCTGTTTATGCCAGTTTACTTTTTTGTCCCTGATCAGATTGGTCTCTTTTTGCTCTGTCTTCAGAATATACCAGAGTGCTGATATAGGGAATTGAAGTCTAGCGACTTCAGGGTTTTTGTTATCAAAAAGTGTTGGACATTTTTTGGCAGGGTTTTGTGCATGATTGCAGACAGCATCTTTCCTTTCCTGTCCTTTCTAGTTAGTTTGGGCCCCATCGTTTGCTCAGCCTATTTTTCTATCTGTGTTTGTGTTTTCATCTTGTCTCACCGACAATACATGTTTGGGGGCTGTCTATTGCTTAGGGGTCTGCTCTGGGGCAGTTTAGAGTTCCCTTTTCTTGCTTTAGGCTTATTTAGTTCTCCGGCTGTGACGAGGCGTCTAGGATCATCGTAGGTACGCTCCACGGCTACTGCTAGTTGTGTGGATAGGATCAGGGGTCTGCAATCCGCTTAGTTACCAACCTCTCTGGTTTTCTGTGGCTTAGCCTGTTTTTGTTTTTCCTCCTCGGTTGCTCATTCATAACAGAATCACCAGCCATACTGCAGATTCTAGGGTACTCAAAAGCAGGAAAAAAAAAATTGTAGAAAAAAAAAAAGTGTCAGAATTTTTTTTTTTATATGTATTTTTTCCTCTTTTCCTCTGGGGCCGTAGGAGGATTTTTTCCTTAATGGAGATTAAGCAATTGTCTGATCGTGTGGAGCAGCTCGCTGCTGAAGTGCGGGGAATTTCCGCCTATCTCGCTCAATCTCATGCTGTTGAACCAAAAATCCCTACTCCTGATGTGTTTTCTGGGGATCGGTCTAAATTTTTGAATTTTAAGAATAATTGTAAATTATTTCTTGCCTTGAAGCCTAACTCATCGGGGAGCTCTGCGCAGCAGGTTAAAATTGTCATCTCCTTGCTGCGCGGCGATCCCCAGGATTGGGCGTTTTCTTTGACACCTGAAAATCCTATTCTGACAAATGTGGATGCATTTTTTCAAGCCCTGGGGTTGTTGTATGATGAACCTAATGCTATTGATCAAGCTGAGAAAGCCCTATTGGCATTGAACTAGGGTCAAGATTCTGCAGAGTTATACTGTCAAAAATTCCGAAAGTGGGCGGTCCTTACTACATGGAATGATGGTGCCTTGGCAGTTCTCTTTCGCAAGGGTTTATCAGAAACCGTAAAAGATATTATGGTGGGATTTCCTGTTCCCTCTGGTCTTGACAATTCTATGTCATTAGCCATTCAAGTTGATCGGCGTTTATGTGAACGTAAAACTACACGAGAGGTGTTGCCACCTTTTCAATAAATGTCTGAACCTATGCAATGTGATAGAGTTTTGTCTAGGGTGCAACGTCAGGAGTATAGAAGGCGTAATAAGCTGTGTTTTTTCTGTGGAGATGCCTCTCATATTATTTCTGTCTGCCCTAAACGAGAGAAACGTTTTGCACACACATTTACTGTGGGTGACGTACAACCTAAGTTTCGTTTGGCAATTACTCTGATCTGCTCCTTATCCACATTTTCCACCAAGGCTTTTGTGGATTCAGGAGCGGCTTTGAATCTGATGGATTTGGATTTTGCTAAACGTTGTGGTTTTCCCATGATACCTCTGCAGATGCCTATTCCTTTGAGGGGTATTGATGCTACTCCTTTGGCGGAGAATAAGCCTCAGTTTTGGACCCAGGTGATAATGCGGGTCGCCCCAGACCACCAAGAAAATTGTAGATTTTTGCTACTGCATAATTTGCATGATACTATTGTTCTGGGTTTTCCCTGGTTGCAAATCCATAATCCAGTTTTGGATTGGAAATCTGTGTCTGTGGTGAGTGGGGCTGTCGGTGTGCTCTTGGTGACACTCCTGTTTTCTCCACCTCTCCCCAGTCTCATGATGTTCCTGACTATTTGGCTGATTTTTATGATGTATTTAGAGAGAGTAAGTCTGCGTCCCTGCCTCCTCATAGGAGTTATGACTGTGCAATTGAGTTGAGGCCTGGGTGTAAATTTCCCAAGGGACGGCTTTTCAACTTATCTGTACCTGAACACGAGGCTATGTGATCTTATATTAAGGAGTCGTTGGAGAAGGGTCATATTAGACCACACTCTTCACCCTTAGGTGCTGTTTTTTTTTTTCGTGGCTAAGAAAGATGGTTCATTAAGGCCTTGTATTGACTATCGTTCCCTTAACAAGATTACGGTTAAATATCAGTATCCGTTACCCCTGATTTCTGATTTATTCTCCAGAGTTAAAGGTGCCTGCTGGTTTACTAAGCTTGACCTCAGGGGGGCGTATAATCTTATTCGCATCAAGAATGGAGATGAATGGAAGACGGCATTTAATACTGCGGAGGGACATTTTGAGTACCTGGTGATGCCTTTTGGGCTCACTAATGCCCCTTCTGTCTTCCAAACCCTCATGAATGATATTTTCCGGGACTTTGTGGATAAGTTTTTGATCATCTATTTGGATGATATTCTGATCTTTTCCATTGATTGGGATTCTCATGTGGAAAACGTTCGGACTGTGTTCCGGATTTTAAGGGAGAATTCCCTGTATGTTAAGGGATCGAAATGCCTTTTTGGTGTACAGAGGATTTCATTTTTGGGATTTATTTTGTCTCCGTCAACTATTGAAATGGACCCGGTCAAGGTACAGGCCATTTATGATTGGGTTCAGCCCACTTCTTTGAAGGCTCTCCAGAAGTTTTTGGGTTTTGCGAATTTTTATCGTAAATTTATAGCTAATTTTTCTGGTTTTGTCAAGCCATTGACTGATCTGACCAAGAAGGGCGCTGATGTGCTGAATTGGTCTCCAGAGGCTGTTTTGGCATTTCAGGAGCTGAAGCGGAGGTTCACTTCTGCTCCGGTTTTACGGCAACCTGATGTCTCACTTCCATTTCAGGTAGAGGTGGATGCTTCGGAGATTGGTGCAGGAGTTGCTTTGTCCCAAAAAGATCCGGTGACTTCTAAAATGAATCCCTGTGCCTTCTTTTCCCGTAAGTTCTCCCCATCTGAACGCAACTATGATGTGGGGAATCGGGAATTGTTGGCCATGAAGTGGGCATTCGAGGAGTGGAGACATTGGTTGGAAGGAGCTAGACATCAAGTTGTGGTCCTCACTGACCACAAGAATTTGATTTACCTGGAGTCGGCCAAACGCTTGAATCCTAGACAGGCTAGGTGGGCCTTGTTTTTCACGCGTTTTGATTTTGTGGTCTCCTTTCTTCCGGGCACTAAGAATGTTAAGGCAGACGCCCTTTCTAGGAGTTTCTTTGCTGATTCTCCTATTGTGACCAAACCTACTACCATCCTAGGTGAGGGGGTAGTTCTTTCTGCCATCTCGCCCGATTTGAGACGTGCCCTGGAAGAATTTCAGGAGGACAAACCTGAGCGTTGTCCTGTGGGAAAATTGTATGTTTCTGACCAGTGGAGAAAGAGAGTGATGTCTGAAGTTCATTGCTCGGCGTTGGCTGGTCATCCAGGTATTTTTGGTACCAGAGATTTGGTGAGTCGGTCTTTTTGGTGGCCCGCCTTATATCGTGATGTCAGGAATTTTGTGCAGTCTTGTGGGACTTGTTCCCGGTCTAAACCCTGTTCTCGTTCTAGTGGGTTGTTGATGCCCTTGCCAGTGCCCAAGAGGCCATGGACCCATATCTCAATGGATTTTATTTCTGATCTTCCTGTCTCTCAGAAAATGACTGTTATTTGGGTGATTTGTGATAGATTTTCTAAGATGGTCCATCTTGTACCACTCCCAAAGCTGCCATCTTCCTCAGAGTTGTTGCCCTTGTTTTTACAACAGGTGGTTCGGTTGCATAGGATTCCTGAGAACATTGTGTCGGACAGAGGAGTCCCAGTTTGTCTCCAGATTTTGGAAAGCTTTTTGTTCCAAGCTGGGAATTCAGTTATCCTTCTCCTCTGCGTTTCACCCACAGACCAATGGGCAGACTGAGAGAACATACCAGACTTTGGAGTCCTATTTTAGATGTTTTATATCTGCTGATCAGGATGATTGGGTCTCATTTTTGCCCTTGGCCGAATTCACCCTAAATAATAGAGCTAGTTCTGCCACATTGATGTCGCCCTTTTTCTGTAACTTTGGGTTTCATCCTCGATTTTCTTCAGGGCAAGTGGAATCTTCAGCCTGTCCAGGTGTTGACACTGTGGTAGAGAGAATGCAGCAGATTTGGGACCAAGTGGTGGATAAGTTGTCCCTCTCTCAAGAAAAGGCCCAGCGGTTTTCCAACCGGCGGCATAGGACCATTGGACCCTGGTTTAAAGTGGGTGATATGGTTTGGTTGTCGTCAAAAAATATCTCTATGAAGGTTGTGTCTCCAAAGTTCAAACCAAGATTTATTGGACCTTATAGGATTTTGGAGATTCTTAACCCGGTTTCTTTTCGATTGGCTCCTCCAGTTACGTTTAAGATCCATAACGTGTTTCATAAGTCTCTGTTGAAAAGGTTTGTTGAGCCAGTGGTTCCTATGGCGGTACCTCCTGACCCTGTGTTGGTTGAAGGTAATGTGGAATATGAGGTAGGGAAAATACTGGATTCTCGTCTGGCTAGACGGAGACTCCAGTATTTGGTCAAGTGGAAGGGTTATGGCTAGGAGGACAATTCTTGGGTCTCTGCCTCTGACATTCATGCCGATAGGTTGGTTCGTGCTTTTCATCGGGCCCATCCTGATCGGCTGGTGGCGTGGATGAGGGTTCGGTGACCCCTCCTCAAGGGGGGGTACTGTTGTGAACTCATTTTCTGGTTTACCTCTGACTTCTGGTGAGGGTGGTGGAGCTGGCTGTGTTGACAGAGGAGTCGTGAGTACTCCATCCGGGCTCCCTCTAGTGGTGACAGTAGGTAATGAAGCTGATCTAAATGGCAGAGACCTGCCACCTGAGGAGGAGGACTGTGAGTTGACATCAGGAGTCTCTGACTGGATTTAAGACAGCCGACTCCCTAATTTTGTGCTGGCCATTTTTCCTGCCCTGAGGTTCTGGTTTCCAGTTCTGTTCCTGCCTTCTCAAGCTAAGTGTGCTGTTATTTTTTCACTTGAGATTTGGTCTGGTTTACTCATTTTTTGTGGTCAGCCAGCCCCTGCTGGGGCTGTGCTGAATTTCCATTCTTATGTCTCTGTTTATGCCAGTTTGCTTTTTTGTCTCTGATCAGATTGGTCTCTTTTTGCTCTGTCTTCAGAATATACCAGAGTGCTGATATAGGGAATTGAAGTCTTGCGACTTCAGGGTTTTTGTTATCAGAAAGTGTTGGACATTTTTTGGCAGGGTTTTTTGCGTGATTGCAGACAGCATCTTTCCTTTCCTGTCCTTTTTAGTTAGTTTGGGCTCCATCGTTTGCTCAGTCTATTTTTCTATCTGTGTTTGTGTTTTCATCTTGTCTCACCGACAATACATGTTTGGGGGCTGTCTATTGCTTTGGGGTCTGCTCTGGGGCAGTTTAGAGTTCCCCTTTTCTTGCTTTAGGATTATTTAGTTCTCCGGCTGTGACGAGGCGTCTAGGATCATCGTAGGTACGCTCCACGGCTACTGCTAGTTGTGTGGATAGGATCAGGGGTCTGCAATCCGCTTAGTTACCAACCTCTCTGGTTTTCTGTGTCTAAGCCTGTTTTTGTTTTTCCTCCTCGGTTACTCATTCATAACAGCTGGCTTTGTGTGGTGTCACAGGGGCTATAAAAGGCCATGACCGCCGACCGCCATCTTACTTCTGCCAATCTTAGAATAGGGAGAGGTGCTGCTGCTGATTCTGAATAGGGAGAGCGTTAGGCAGGGAAGAAAAAAAAATAGCTTCTGCTGATAGCGCTTTTCACTGTACAGTTAGTGTGCAGTGAAAGGGGAGGATTTTTGTTGTGTGCAGCAGTGCTGGTGGTGATTAGGCTGCCTTTTCAGGCTACCTGATAGCTGCATTGGTGTGTGCACACTGCTGTTCAAACTGCTTTTTTCAAAGCCCCCCAACTTTTATTATTTTGTTCGGCTCAGTTACCGAACGTTCATTTTTTCACACACCGTATAGCGGTGTACGCTCCTCACACACTACCGTGTACTGGCTGGTATCACGGACAAATACAAACTATCTGTGTGTGACTCTGGAAAAACAAGCAGAGATTTTCCATTTTTCCAGACCTACACCCTATAGAGCTGTCCGCTTTTCAAACAGTTTCGTATATCTGCTGTTTGATTATGGTCAAAACTATACAGAGACAGCGTGTGTCACTCCGTATAAAAATAGACAGAGATTTACCATTTTCCATACAGACACCGTATAGCAGTGTACGCTCCTCACACACTACCGTGTACTGGCTGGTATCACGGACAAATACAAGCTATCTGTGTGTGACTCTGGAAAAACAAACAGAGGAGATTTTCCATTTTTCCAGACCTACACCCTTTAGAGCTGTCTGCGTTTCAAACAGTTTCGTATATCTGCTGTTTGATTATGGTCAAAACTATACAGAGACAGCGTGTGTCACTCCGTATAAAAATAGACAGAGATTTACAATTTTCCATACAGAAACCGTATAGCGGTGTACGCTCCTCACACACTACCGTGTACCGGCTGGTATCACGGACAAATACAAGCTATCTGTGTGTGACTCTGGAAAAACAGGAGATTTTCCATTTTTCCAGACCTACACTGTATTGAGCTGTCCGATTCTCAAACAGTATTGTATATCTGCTGTTCGCATTACAGCCACATCTATACAGAGTCAGCGCGTGTGTGTGACACTCCATAAATACATATACGGAGATTGTTAGTTACACAAAAAACGTATACAGCTGTACGCTTCTGATACAGTACCGTATATCTGCTTGTTGTATTACGGTCAAATACATACTGGGAGAGCGTCTGTGACTAACAAAATATATACGTAGATTTAATTTTTTTTAATACACCTTACACAGCTGGATGCTCCTCATACATTACCATCTCTCTGCTGGTATCTTTGGTACATTTTCCCAAACATGAGGAAGTATGGTGGAAGAGGCCGCGGATGTGGGCAGGGGGGTGCGGCTGGTACTGATGGTGGTGGTGCATCGGCTGGTTCTGGCAAAAGCACAATAGCAGCTAAGGCAGGAGGTGTTGAGCCTGCGTCATCATCTGGCCCAAGAAGGCCTGTAAGGTTCCCTTTTCTTGGAGTAGGAAAACCGCTTTTAAAGCCGGAGCATCAGGAACAGGTTTTGGCGTACATTGCCGACACAGCCACCAGCTCTATTGCCTCCTCTTCTGAACGTTTGAAACCTGCAAGCACGGAGACGTCAGTGCAGGGTTCTGGTCATGAAAAACACCTTTCTTTGTGTCCTTCACTCTCACCTAAAGTTAAGGATGCGGCAGCCGACACTTCAGATTACTCTATGGAGCTCTTTTCACATACCATGCCTGGGTTATCCAGTCAAATCCTGAATTCCCCAGTCCAAGATGAATCTGACATGGAGTGCACTGATGCACAGCCACTGTTAGATGATTCTGCTGGTACATTGACTCAGAGCACTACATTGCCCTCGCAGTCTACTGAGCCAGAATCTGACCCTGATGAAACTCAGGTGCCCCTTCCCGCATACTATACCACCTTACACGGTGACACAGAGGAAGGTAAAGAGGAAGGTGCAGATGACTTTGAAGAGGAGGTGATGGATGACCCAGTTCTTGACCCAGATTGGTATTCATTGGGGGGAGGAGGGTGGCACTGGCAATAGTTCAGATAAGGAGAAGGATCCACAGCAGGCATTGACATCGCAGCAGCGGTTATCTGGCAGGCCCGTAGCTGTCCAAAAACGTGGACCAAAAAATAAAAGATTTGCAGGACAGCTTGGCCAGATGGTCAACTTAGCACAGCGTGCAAGGCCAGAAAATGTATACCATAGTAGGAAGAGTGCAGTGTGGCACTTCTTTGTCCAAAATCCTACTGATGAGGCAAAGGTTACCGTAAGAAGTGCGGAAGGACCTTTAGCCGAGGTAAACAACTCAGAAATTTGAATACCAGTTGCATGCTTAGACATTTAACCAACATGCACTTGCAAGCATGGACGGACTACAAAACCTCAGGTAGCACATATGCACCTGCTCCGACTGAAGTTAGCCAGCAACACTCCATCACTTCCCCCACTGTAACATCACCGCCACCGTTAAGCACACCACCAGCACGAAATGTTGAGGTGTCGTCGCAAGACCAAAGCACTCAAGGAATCACAATGGTTTTGCAACATAACACTGAATCTAGGCCATCACCACCAGTACCACCCCCAACCCCCTCTCACTCCGTCCGGTCCTCCGCTATTTCCCCCATATGCAGCTCTCCAGTCCAACTCACCCTACCAGACACTCTGAGTAGGACAAGAAAGTACTCATCCTCTCATCCGCGTACACTGTGCTTGAACGCCTACATTGCCAAACTAATCTCATTAGAGATGATGCCCTACCGTTTGGTTGAAAGCGAAGCTTTCTGCGAGCTCATGGCCTACGCAGTCCCACGCTATGACCTACCCAGTCGGCACTTCTTTTCTTGAAAAGCCATCCCAGCCCTCCACCTGCATATGAAAGACCGCATTGTCCATGCACTCAAGCAATCAATGAGTGGAAAGGTGCACCTCACAACAGATGCATGGTCCAGTAGGCATGGCCAGGGCCGTTACATGTCCATCACTGCGCACTGGGTTAATGTGGTGGATGCAGGCTCCACAGGGGACAGCGGCAGTGGAACAGTGCTGCCTAGCCCACGGTATAGAAAACAGTTGCCTCTAGGCTTTCGACCCTCCTCCATAAGTGAAAGCTTGTCCACAGAGCGCAGTTGCACGAGCACTCCATCTGCAGCTGGCAGTGTTGCACACGAGGTGTCTCACTATCGAACAGCTAGTGGTAAGCGTCAGCAGGCTGTGTTAAAGATGATGTTTTTGGGCGACAACAGACACACCGCGGAGGTACTGGCCGACTACTTGCAGCGACAAACTGAGTCATGGCTGGGCAGTCTACATCTTGAGCCAGGCAAGGTAGTCAGTGATAACGGCCGTAATTTTGTGGCAGCCATAGGCCTTGCAAAACTTACACATATACCTTGCCTGGCTCACACTTTGAACCTGGTGGTGCAGTGCTTCCTTAATAATTATCCGGAGTTAACATCCCTGCTCCATAAGGTGCGGAAACTGTGCTCGCACAGCCATCGCTCGGCCGTACACTCCAGTTGTATGCAGAAGCTGCAGCGATTGCTCCACCTCCCCAAGCACCGCCTAATCATAGACATTGCAACAAGGTGGAACTCCACCCTGCACATGGTTGAGAAGCTGTGCGAACAGAGGCAGGCTGTAATGCATTTGTGGAGGATACACGGGCAGGCAGTTTGAGGGCAGACAGGGAATTGTCGGGTGTGCAGTGGTCAAAGCTGAAAGACCTCTGTAAAGTCCTTCAGTGTTTTGAGGAATGCACACGGCTGGTAAGCGCAGATGACGCCATCATAAACATGAGCATCCCACTTATGCGTCTGCTCATGCAAAGTTTGCCGCACATTAAGGAACAGGCGTCCGCAGCGGAGGAGGAACAGGAGGAGGAGGGAAGCCTTGCTGACAGTCAGCCATTGTCTTGTCAGGGAACTGTCCTGGACGAGGTGGAGGAAGAAGAGGAGGATGAGGGGGATGATTATTTTGGGCAGGAGGATGCTTTTCAGGGGGCAAGAGAAAATGTTGGCGTTCCAAGGTCAGGTACAGGGTTTGTGCATGACTGTAGGGATGTGGATTTGCCAGAAAGTGCTCCTCCACCCAGCAGTGGCAGTGCATTATTGACACCTGGAACATTGGCCCACATGTGCGATTATGCCTTGCGGATCCTAAAAAGGGACCCCCGCATTGCCAAAATGATGAAGGATGACGACTACTGGCTGGCCAGCATCTTCGATCCACGCTACCAAGGCAAATTACACAACATCATGCCACAGGAGAACCTAGAGATAATATTGGCTAACAAACAAGCAACTCTGGTAAACCGTTTGTTTGAGGCTTTCCCAGCACACAGCAGCGGTGCTGTATCTCCCAAGAGCCATAGTGGGCACAATGGAAGAGGTGTTCGTGGTGCACACAGCCGAAGTGGCGTTGGAGACAGGGGTTTCATGACCATGTTGTGGACTGATTTCTCAAGTACCGCTCACACGACTGCTAATACTGCATCGATTAAAAGTGAAAGGAGACAGCAGTTGTCAACTATAGTTACAAACTACTTCTCGTCCCATATCGATGTTCTCCCTCACAGGTCATTCCCATTTGACTATTGGGCCGCTAAACTGGACACCTGGCCTGAATTGGCACAATATGCTTTACAGGAGCTCGCTTGCCCTGCTGCTAGTGTGTTATCTGAAAGGGTCTTCAGTGCTGCTGGATCAATCCTGACAGAAAAAAGGACCCATCTGTCGACCCAAAATGTTGATGATCTAACCTTCATTAAAATGAACCATGCATGGGTTTCAAAGGATTTGGTCCCATCTTCACCCCTCAGACACACCAGCGTACTATGTGGGGCCCTGTGCCAGTACCGTCGCCCACGAGTGTGCCCCCCCTGCTTGGTCATGGCCACAGCACTTGCAAGTTGCAATACTTACCTCTCCCTGCTCCACCGCTGTGTAGTCTGGGCAGTTAAATCCTTCACAGGGACGGCCACTAGAAATTTGGTGTATTGATCGATGATGGTGAAGATGTAGCTATGGCCTGTCCTGCTGGCCTCTACCTTCAGATGATCAATGGCTACCATTTGTAATGGACGTCAACTTACAAGCGGATGCAGTGGTGCTTTATGATCACCTTTCACAGTTGTGATAGTCACAGACGTGTGACATTCCTGCCACCATTTTTCAATGTCTCCTCTCATGCCAATCCAATAGAATCGCCTACGGCCTGTGGCTTCTGTCTTTTGCCCTCCAAAATGACCAGACACATCATGATAGTGTGGTAGGGGCTGGGATTGGGGGGTGGGCCACTGCTTACCAGACGAGGCAAAGACGAGACGGAGACAGCTTCCACTTGTAACAGTTCCGGATTTATTTGTCGTCCTCCTGACGACCACCAAACACGCACCGCAGCTTCTTTACACCACTGTATCACCAGGCCCGGGTACCTATTCTTCAGCTCCAGTCACAGTAACGCACCTCGCGGATGTTTCACTGGGGGCTGTCCTAGACCAATCTACCCCCAGCGCTTCACCTGCCCGAGATCGTCTTCCAATCGGTACCCCCAGGGCCTCGTCTGTCTTGCGATACGTCGAGTCAGGGTCTCCCCCTGGCTGCCTCTTCTCCTTGCCTGTCCTGCAGTCCGTCGGGTCAGGGCTAGAGTTGAGCGATACCGTCCGATACTTCAAAGTATCGTATCGGATGGTATCGGCCGATCTTTAAAAAAAGTATCGGTATCGCCGATTCCGATACCGGAAGTCCCATTCAAGTCTATGGGACTTCCGGTATCGGAATACGAAAAACCCTTTCCTGCCCTACAGCCTCTCTGGGGTCTGTACGGGCCTTTCGGGGGGCTGTGCCGGCCTGCCAGGGGGTCTGTGCAGGCTCCGGTGGTCTGTGCCGGCCTGCCGGGGGGCTGTGCCGGCCTGCCGGTGGTCTGTGCAGGCTCCGGGGGGCTGTGCCGGCCTGCCGGGGGGGCTGTGCAGGCTCCGGGGGGCTGTGCCGGCCTGCCGGGGGGCTGTGCCGGCCTGCCGGGGGGGCTGTGCAGGCTCCGGGGGGCTGTGCCGGCCTGCCGGGGGGCTGTGCCGGCCTGCCGGTGGTCTGTGCAGGCTCCGGTGGGCTGTGCCGGCCTGCCGGGGGGCTGTGCCGGCCTGCCGGGGGGCTGTGCAGGCTTCGGGGGTCTGTGCAGGCATCGTCCGATGGGACTACAAGTCCCATCGGGCGATGCCTGCTACCATGACAGTGATTGACACATTAGCCAATGATGGGACAGTAGTAGTCCCATCATCCGGCTAATGTGTTAAATGTAAAAAAAAAATAAAAAAAAAAATTACATGCTACATTCATACTACATAAATACTACATGCAACATACATACTACATATATACTACATGCATGCTACATACATACCACATATATACTACATACATACTACATACATACTACATGCATGCTACATGCATGCTACATGCTACATACATAACACATATATACTACATGCATGCTACATACATACTACATATATACTACATGCATGCTACATACATACTACATGCTACATACTACATACAGTATATACTACATGCATGCTACATACATACTACATGCTACATACATACTACATATATACTACATGCATGCTACATACATACTACATGCTACATACATACTACATATATACTACATGCATGCTACATACATACTACATGCTACATACATACTACATATATACTACATACATACTACATACATACTACATGCATGCTACATACATACCACATACATAACACATATATACTACATGCATGCTACATACATACTACATGCTACATACATACCATATACATACTACATGCATGCTACATACATACTACATGCATGCTACATACATACTACATGCTACATACTACATATATACTACATGCATGCTACATACATACTACATGCTACATACATACTACATATATACTACAGGCATGCTACATACATACTACATGCTACATACATACTACATATATACTACATGCATGCTACATACATACTACATACATACTACATATATACTACATGCATGCTACATACATACTACATACTACATACATACTACATATATACTACATGCATGCTACATACATACTACATGCTACATACATACTACATATATACTACATGCATGCTACATACATACTACATGCTACATACATACTACATATATACTACATGCATGCTACATACTACATGCTACATACATACTACATATATACTACATGCATGCTACATACATACTACATACATACTACATGCATGCTACATACATACTACATGCTACATACATACCACATACATACTACATATATACTACATGCATGCTACATACATACTACATGCTACATGCATGCTACATACATACTACATACATACTACATGCTACATACATACCACATATATACTACATACATACAATACATTCATACAATACATACATAGACATACAGTACATATAACATAGAGTAACATACTTACCAATACTTGTCACATTGTTCCCCGAAGCCATTGTCTTTTCCGGAATAAATATTAACATAACAAACCACAAAAATACTCACCCACGATCCGAAGCAGTCCACGAGTGTGTCCCACGACGATCTTGGGTAGAGAACTGCAGCATCAGCTGTTGCTGCCGTTCTCTACGGGCTGCAGGAATCCAATGACGGAAGGTAGGTATCCTTCCGCACTGTATTCCTCCGCCACTTAAAAAAAAAAAAAAGTCCCTAGTCTCACTTTATGCCATTGCTGTGTGGGAATTTCCCACGCAGCAATGGCATAAAGTGAGACTAGGGACTTTTTTTTTTTTAAGTGGCGGAGGAATACAGTGCGGAAGGATACCTACCTTCCGTCATTGGATTCCTGCAGCCCGTAGAGAACGGCAGCAACAGCTGATGCTGCAGTTCTCTACCCAAGATCGTCGTGGGACACACTCGTGGACTGCTTCGGATCGTGGGTGAGTATTTTTGTGGTTTGTTATGTTAATATTTATTCCGGAAAAGACAATGGCTTCGGGGAACAATGTGACAAGTATTGGTAAGTATGTTACTCTATGTTATATGTACTGTATGTCTATGTATGTATTGTATGAATGTATTGTATGTATGTAGTATATATGTGGTATGTATGTAGCATGTAGTATGTATGTAGTATGTATGTAGCATGCATGTAGCATGTAGTATGTATGTAGCATGCATGTAGTATATATGTAGTATGTATGTAGCATGCATGTAGTATATATGTAGTATGTATGTAGCATGTATGTAGTATGTATGTGGTATGTATGTAGCATGTAGTATGTATGTAGCATGCATGTAGTATATATGTAGTATGTATGTAGCATGTAGTATGTATGTAGTATGTATGTGGTATGTATGTGGCATGTAGTATGTATGTAGCATGCATGTAGTATGTATGTAGCATGCATGTAGTATGTATGTAGTATGTAGCATGTATGTAGTATGTATGTGGTATGTATGTAGCATGTAGTATGTATGTAGCATGCATGTAGTATATATGTAGTATGTATGTAGTATGTATGTGGTATGTATGTAGCATGTAGTATGTATGTAGCATGCATGTAGCATGCATGTAGTATGTATGTAGCATGCATGTAGTATGTATGTAGCATGCATGTAGTATGTATGTAGTATGTATGTAGTATGTATGTAGCATGCAGTATGTATGTAGCATGTATGTAGTATGTATATAGTATATATGTAGTATGTATGTAGCATGTAGTATGTATGTAGCATGCATGTAGTATGTATGTAGTATATATGTAGTATGTATGTAGCATGCAGTATGTATGTAGCATGTATGTAGTATGTATGTAGTATATATGTAGTATGTATGTAGCATGTAGTATGTATGTAGCATGCATGTAGTATGTATGTAGTATTTTTTTTATTTTTTATTAACATTTAACACATTAGCCGGATGATGGGACTACTACTGTCCCATCATTGGCTAATGTGTCAATCACTGTCATGGTAGCAGGCATCGCCCGATGGGACTTGTAGTCCCATCGGACGATGCTTGCACAGACCCCCGGACATCAGCACAGCCCCCCGGCAGGCCGGCACAGCCCCCCGGCAGGCCGGTACAGACCCCCACAGGGTGCACAGACCACCGGCAGGCCGGCACAGCCCCCCGGCAGGCCGGTACAGACCCCCACAGGGTGCACAGACCACCGGCAGGCTGGCACAGCCCCCCGGCAGGCCGGTACAGACCCCCACAGGGTGCACAGACCACCGGCAGGCCGGCACAGCCCCCCGGCAGGCCGGTACAGACCCCGGGCAGTCCACACAGCCCCCCGGCAGGCCGGCACAGCCCCCCGGCAGGCCGGCAGAGACCCCCGGAAGGCCCGAAATGACGGCGCATCATGATGCGCACACACCGCGCATCATGATGACGTCAGTCTGTCAATCAACTTTGAACTTCCGATTCCGATGCCGAATTCCGATATTGAAAAAATATCGGAAGTCGGTATCGGAATTCCGATACAGCAAGTATCGGCCGATACCCGATACTTGCGGTATCGGAATGCTCAACACTAGTCAGGGCCACCCCCCTGACTGTCTTTCCTTTGTCCGTCCCCCTGGCCGAGCTCTTCTCACTTTCTCCGTCTTCTTCTGAGCTCCTCCCGGGACTAAACTCACCTGGAGCCCCGCCTTCTTCTATTTATCCCCTCTCTCACAGGGGAATTTCCCACCCAGGCTCCTATCTCCCCGCCCCCCTTGACTAAGCAGATTCCTAAGCCCTAAGCTGATGTTAAGTCCTGTACTACTCTCCCCTGCCATCTTGTGGTCATTTCACGGTACTGCACTCCCTTTTCTGTCTTTCCCTGCTGTTACCTTTCTAACCTGTCAATCTCTGTCACTAGTGCACAAACCGTCCCCTCCTTCTACCAGTCACGTCTGTCCGTCAAGTCACCTTCCCCACACTCCCCCACCCTTTGTCCATTGTCATCCCGACAATCGTACGTCCTACCTATGTCGTTCTGAAGCTTGTCCACAGTCTGTTGTCGGACCGGTTGTTGGGCCACATCCACCACAGGGACCGAACTAAACCGGGAGCACCATGCTCTGAGCAGCCTACTGCTACCCGCCAGCGCGCACGCCACGTGACAACTTTCGGGTTGGCGAGGTCCACCCGGACTACTCTACGGCGTGTACCTCCCACTGCTCTCCCCTTCCACTACCTTCAACCATTTATTCCTTTTTGGGGTGTCCGTGGTGTCGGGGATCTGACTTGGGACCACTGTCTGGTTCGATATTTCTCATCTCCTCATCCTTCATTAAAAGAGTCATGGTCGGCGTCTTCGTCACAACTACCTCGTACCCGGAACCTGTTACATACATTTTTTTTTTAAACATGTTACTTATTAAATCAACTTTAACATACCGTATATATGATTACCACTATTCTATTAACAATAGGAGTTACTCAACCGGAGCAACCCCCTTTTCTCTTTCTCTTTTTTTCTCTCTTTTTTTCTTTAACTCCTTCGTTAAACACATTATTTTCAAACATAAAATGGAACTACTCCCCCTCCCTTTAACATTAGCACTTTTTCCCACATCCCCGCTGTATCAGGAGAAAACAATAAACCTTTTCCTCAACTTTGGACGCATAACTGTCCTCTTTAGTCCTGCACAACGGTGCAACGAAATCCCAACAGTCTGGGCCATCTCCTGACGGCGGATGTTACGCCAATCCAGCAGGGGAACCCACAGCCGTGAGGTTCCCGGGATGTCTCGACTGTTCCCGAGCCCTGAGTGTTCTTTTTTGCCCAGGGCTCAGGGGCGATCTCCCTCCTGAGAGAGGAGTCAAAAGGGATAGAAGGGGCCGAAAGTGGTTCCACGGCGCGCGTTCCATGCTAGTTCTCTGCTTCGGAACCAGCAGTCCACCACCGGTGGCGGCGTGGACGCACTCATCTCTGTCGATGTGGTGGCTTTGCTCCAATCAAACCAGGGGCGGCCGCGAAGCAGGCCGCAATCAAACCAGGGGCGGCCGCGGAGCAGGCCGCAACCGGAGTTGCAGACGGGGCCGGAGTAGCGGCCGGCTTCATGGACGGGGCCACTGCTGAAAGGGGGAACGCAGCAGCTTCGGTCGCGGGCTGGCTCCGCACCAGAGACACCTGACGTGGCGCCGCCGGGCGGGGTGGTTCGGGGACGTGGCAGTTCCGATGTCTTCAGCGGCCGCTCCCGCGGGCCTGCAGTCGCTACTCCTCTCCGCCCATTCAGAACACATGACACATGCACAAAAACTGAACGGGTCATAAGACCCTGTTCACACCACCCAAGAACTAAGACACAAAAACAGAACACAGTATGACAAATGTGCATAAATACTCTGCTGTAAAACATATGTAACTGTAAGTAGCAAGTGCTAGTAAAAGATGTTAACAAAACCAGGGTATTTTGTTGATACGTTTTTTTGCAAAAAAATGTATGCTAAGCCACTCTGCCGCATCAAGGCATACCCTTCTCGGAGCAGTCCTATCTAATATATTTAAAAACCTGAACATGTGAATAATACCTTCATAATAATAACATATATTAGATAGGACTGCTCCGAGAAGGGTATGCCTTGACGCGGCGGAGTGGCTTAGCGTACATTTTTTTGCAAAAAAACGTATCAACAAAATACCCTGGTTTTGTTAACATCTTTTACTAGCACTTGCTACTTACAGTTACATATGTTTTACAGCAGAGTATTTATGCACGTTTGTCATACTGTGTTCTGTTTTTGTGTCTTAGTTCTTGGGTGGTGTGAACAGGGTCTTATGACCCGTTCAGTTTTTGTGCATGTGTCATGTGTTCTGAATCCATTGATTTCTTGCTTATGCAAGCTTTGGGAGATCCCCGCCTCTCTCCTTTGGGACATGCATAAAAAGCCATTTTGCCCAGCGAGCCCATACCGGGCAGCACCTTTCTGAACCCTGCTCATGAAGGTATTATTCACATGTTCAGGTTTTTAAATATATTAGATAGGACTGCTCCGAGAAGGGTATGCCTTGACGTGGCGGAGTGGCTTAGCGTACATTTTTTTGCAAAAAAACGTATCAACAAAATACCCTGGTTTTGTTAACATCTTTTACTAGCACTTGCTACTTACAGTTACATATGTTTTACAGCAGAGTATTTATGCACGTTTGTCATACTGTGTTCTGTTTTTGTGTCTTAGTTCTTGGGTGGTGTGAACAGGGTCTTATGACCCGTTCAGTTTTTGTGCATGTGTCATGTGTTCTGAATCCATTGATTTCTTGCTTATGCAAGCTTTGGGAGATCCCCGCCTCTCTCCTTTGGGACATGCATAAAAAGCCATTTTGCCCAGCGAGCCCATACCGGGCAGCACCTTTCTGAACCCTGCTCATGAAGGTATTATTCACATGTTCAGGTTTTTAAATATATTAGATAGGACTGCTCCGATAAGGGTATGCCTTGACGCGGCGGAGTGGCTTAGCGTACATTTTTTTGCAAAAAAACGTATCAACAAAATACCCTGGTTTTGTTAACATCTTTTACTAGCACTTGCTACTTACAGTTACATATGTTTTACAGCAGAGTATTTATGCACGTTTGTCATACTGTGTTCTGTTTTTGTGTCTTAGTTCTTGGGTGGTGTGAACAGGGTCTTATGACCCGTTCAGTTTTTGTGCATGTGTCATGTGTTCTGAATCCATTGATTTCTTGCTTATGCAAGCTTTGGGAGATCCCCGCCTCTCTCCTTTGGGACATGCATAAAAAGCCATTTTGCCCAGCGAGCCCATACCGGGCAGCACCTTTCTGAACCCTGCTCATGAAGGTATTATTCACATGTTCAGGTTTTTAAATATATTAGATAGGACTGCTCCGAGAAGGGTATGCCTTGACGCGGCGGAGTGGCTTAGCGTACATTTTTTTGCAAAAAAACGTATCAACAAAATACCCTGGTTTTGTTAACATCTTTTACTAGCACTTGCTACTTACAGTTACATATGTTTTACAGCAGAGTATTTATGCACGTTTGTCATACTGTGTTCTGTTTTTGTGTCTTAGTTCTTGGGTGGTGTGAACAGGGTCTTATGACCCGTTCAGTTTTTGTGCATGTGTCATGTGTTCTGAATCCATTGATTTCTTGCTTATGCAAGCTTTGGGAGATCCCCGCCTCTCTCCTTTGGGACATGCATAAAAAGCCATTTTGCCCAGCAAGCCCATACCGGGCAGCACCTTTCTGAACCCTGCTCATGAAGGTATTATTCACATGTTCAGGTTTTTAAATATATTAGATAGGACTGCTCCGAGAAGGGTATGCCTTGACGCGGCGGAGTGGCTTAGCGTACATTTTTTTGCAAAAAAACGTATCAACAAAATACCCTGGTTTTGTTAACATCTTTTACTAGCACTTGCTACTTACAATTACATATGTTTTACAGCAGAGTATTTATGCACGTTTGTCATACTGTGTTCTGTTTTTGTGTCTTAGTTCTTGGGTGGTGTGAACAGGGTCTTATGACCCGTTCAGTTTTTGTGCATGTGTCATGTGTTCTGAATCCATTGATTTCTTGCTTATGCAAGCTTTGGGAGATCCCCGCCTCTCTCCTTTGGGACATGCCTAAAAAGCCATTTTGCCCAGCGAGCCCATACCGGGCAGCACCTTTCTGAACCCTGCTCATGAAGGTATTATTCACATGTTCAGGTTTTTAAATATATTAGATAGGACTGCTCCGAGAAGGGTATGCCTTGACGCGGCGGAGTGGCTTAGCGTACATTTTTTTGCAAAAAAAATGTATCAACAAAATACCCTGGTTTTGTTAACATCTTTTACTAGCACTTGCTACTTACAGTTACATATGTTTTACAGCAGAGTATTTATGCACGTTTGTCATACTGTGTTCTGTTTTTGTGTCTTAGTTCTTGGGTGGTGTGAACAGGGTCTTATGACCCGTTCAGTTTTTGTGCATGTGTCATGTGTTCTGAATCCATTGATTTCTTGCTTATGCAAGCTTTGGGAGATCCCCGCCTCTCTCCTTTGGGACATGCATAAAAAGCCATTTTGCCCAGCGAGCCCATACCGGGCAGCACCTTTCTGAACCCTGCTCATGAAGGTATTATTCACATGTTCAGGTTTTTAAATATATTAGATAGGACTGCTCCGAGAAGGGTATGCCTTGACGCGGCGCAGTGGCTTAGCGTACATTTTTTTGCAAAAAAACGTATCAACAAAATACCCTGGTTTTGTTAACATCTTTTACTAGCACTTGCTACTTACAATTACATATGTTTTACAGCAGAGTATTTATGCACGTTTGTCATACTGTGTTCTGTTTTTGTGTCTTAGTTCCTCTCCGCCCATTGTCTGGCTTTCGTACCACCCCAGATCCTCCGATGACAAGCACGGATCCGGAACACAGTCTCCAAATTATAATCCACAGGTGTTTCTAATCCACAGGCACGTGTAATCTACAGAGGAACAGTCCAAGTCCTTCTAGGTTCTTTAAACGCAGGCCTGCCGTGGAAGGTCTCGTATTAGCGGCGGCGATCCTGCCGACTATGCCAAATGTGGTAGGGGCCGGGATTGGGGGGTGGGCCACTGCTTACCCGACGAGGCAAAGACGAGACGGAGACAGCTTCCACTTGTAACAGTTCTGGATTTATTTGTCGTCCTCCTGACGACCACCAAACACGCACCGCAGCTTCTTTACACCACTGTATCACCAGGCCCGGGTACCTATTTTTCAGCTCCAGTCACAGTAATGCACCTCGCGTATCTTTCACTGGGGGCTGTCCTAGACCAATCTACCCCCAGCGCTTCACCTGCCCGAGATCGTCTTCCAATCGGTACCCCCGGGGTCTCGTCTGTCTTGCGGTACGTCGAGTCAGGGTCTTCCCCTGGCTTCCTCTTCTCCTTGCCTGTCCTGCAGTCCGTCGGGTCAGGGCCACCCCCCTGACTGTCTTTCCTTTGTCCGTCCCCCTGGCCGAGCTCTTCTCACTTTCTCCGCCTTCTTCTGAGCTCCTCCCGGGACTAAACTCACCTGGAGCCCCGCCTTCTTCTATTTATCCCCTCTCTCACAAGGGAATTTCACACCCGGGCTCCTATCTCCCCGCCCCCCATAACTAAGCGGATTCCTAAGCCCTAAGCTGATGTTAAGTCCTGTACTACTCTCCCCTGCCACCTTGTGGTCATTTCACGATACTGCACTCCCTTTTCTGTCTTTCCCTGCTGTTACCTTTCTAACCTGTCAATCTCTGTCACTAGTGCACAAACCGTCCCCTCCTTCTACCAGTCACGTCTGTCCGTCAAGTCACCTTCCCCCACAACTAGGCAGTGAGGACCATTTCTACATCTCTCCCTGTGATCACAATTTGATGGAGACGAGTAACGGTGATATGATCCACGCTACTGCGATAAAGCAATCCTTTCTTCACAAAGAACCGTTTTTGCGGTCTCCACAGACACAGTAATTGAGGGTCTGCATCGCCTCTGCAACATCTACCGGGAGGTTTTCCCGTGATGAGTAATTACCAAATATCTGCAAACACTCGACTTTCCGTCTGTACTTTTATCCATGTAGTTTCCAGTAGCGGAGAGTCTGGACTGGCTTACTGAGATTGAAATATATACGAAGATTTAAAAGTACCACAACTGTTGTGAATTTGCTTTCTGGCCTCCCCCTGGTTATTGTTGAAGGTAGTGGAGTTGGTCGGTTTGACAGAGGGGTTGCAGGTTCTCTTTCTGGGCTCCCTCTGGTGGTTACTGGAGGTAGTGGAGCTGATTTGATTGACAGAGGCTTGCCACCTGATAATGAGGACGACGATTGGAGATCTGGGGCCTCAGATTGGGATTTAAGACAGCCGAAGCCTTCTATCCCTGCTGGTGATTTTTTTGCTGCCTTGCCTCCTGAGGTCTGAAGTATCCAGCTCTGTCCCTGCATTGTCCAGCTAAGTGATTAATTTGCTTTCTGTTTGCATTTGTTCAGGTTCTGCCTATTCCAGCTTTGTGCCGGTCAGCCAGCTCCGGCTGGGGCTGTGCTGAATCACCGCCCATATGTTACTGCTTGTCTCAGTTGGTTTTGCCCCCTGTTAGATTGGTCTCTATTGCCTGCTTTCAGAATCTACCAGAGTGCTGATATAGTGGGAGGCGAAGTTGTGTGACTTCAGGGTTTTTTTGCATCAGTTGTGTTGGACATTTTGGCAGGGTTTTTTGCGTGATTGCAGACAGTGTCTATCCTTTCCTGTCCTGTCTAGTTAGTGTGGGCCCCTTCATTTGCTCAGTCTATTTTTCTACCTGTGTTTGTGTTTTCATCTTTTCTCACCAACAATATATGTTTGGGGGCTATCTATTCCTTTGGGGTCTGCTCTGGGGCAGTTTAGATTTCCCTCTTCTTGCTTTAGGCGTAGTTAGCTCTCCGGCTGTGCCGAGGCGTCTAGGATTATCGTAGGCACGCTCCACGGCTACTGCTGGTTGTGTGAATAGGATCAGGGGTCCACACTGGAGCATTAGAAATGGAGCCCATTGTACATAGAGCATTATTTGGGCCCATAACACACTGGAGCATCGTCCATGGGGACCATCATATACTGTAGCATTATGTGGAGCTCATCATATACTGTATGGAACATTATATGTGACCAATTATTCTGTATGGAGAAATACTGTATATGGGGCTCATTATTCTGTATGGCGCACAATGTGGTGGCCATAATGCTGTATGGAGTAATATACTCTCCTTTTTTTGAGCTATTGTAGAATTTAAAATAGATCAGTCATGTCATGTAAGCAGTAAAGTATTTGTCATTGTACTATACCTATATTTCTGTGCCGTATCGGAGCATCATGAGTTGTGGTATGTGTTAAAGGGGCGCACTGACACTCTTTGGCCCAGGTCACATGAATACCTGGAGCCAGCCCCACCCCCCCATATTTAGCCAAATAACCCCCCAGTTTTCAATGCGTAACTATTATTATGAAGTAAATTAAGGTTGACAAGCTTCAGTAATAAGAAATGATGTTTTTGGCATTGAAATGGGCACTGTAGGTGTGTTTACTGTCCTCCACTCCCTGCCGACTTTGCTTCCCCATTGAATTGCATTGGGTTTCATGTTTCAGTCGGCCTCCCTATAGTCAGCCGATTTCGTTCGACCCGACTTTTGCGAAGGTAGGGTTTCATGAAACCCGACTCGACCCTAAAAAAGGCAAAGTCACTCATCTCTATTTGTAACTGTACTCAGCTGTGTCTCTGCCTTCTTCCTGCGTCAACCTACTCAGCAATGCTACTCCATCTACCTCAACACCTACTGCTGCTGCCCTGGAACTACAGCTCTGCCTGTGGAGAGTTATTACATCTCTGCTGCATCATACCATCTGTCCCAGAGGATCTGCACTGCAGAGCTGGTCCCCTCCTGACAAGATACCACAGGTGGCGTCACAAACTTATCCATACATAAACTTTATTCATTCCACCTATTTTACATGGACGCCCAGGTCCACGGACCGGGTCACTGCCACCGCGACACATCCCTTTAAGACACCGGCCCGGTACCGAGTAAACCCACTTGCCCTGAGGGTGCTCCAGATTTTGTATGGACCCCAGAAAGGTTCAGGCAACTGTGGACTAGGTTCAACCCAGGGATCTTAAAGGACTTCAGCATTTCTTGGGGTTCGCTAATTAATATAGGAAATTTATAAAGGGGTTTTCTCTAATTGTTAAGCCCTCACTGATTTGACCCGGAAGGGGTCTGATATCAAGAACTGGCCTGCTCCAGCCACAGCGGCATTTTCAGCGCTAAAGAAGTGTTTCATGTCTCCCCTGTATTGATTCAGCCGGATCCATCTGAACCGTTTATTGTAGAGGTGGACGTCGTGGGAGTGGGGGCGGTATTGTCCCAGGCACCTGCCACTTTAACCAATTTAAGACCTTGTGCCTTATTCTCGAAGAAATTCTCTTCTGCAGAAAAGAGTTTTGATGTAGGTTAGGCTGGGTTCACATTACGTTAGGCAGTCCGGTAGACGGACTGCATTACACCGTGGTATAACATGGTGTAACGCAGTCCGTTAATGCTGCCATTCAGCCCCATTGTCGGGTGCATCGTGGCGCATGCCGTACAGCAGCACACATTTGCGATGTGCCGTCATTCACTGACGGAGCCTCGGACGCGGGCTGCAGCGTCTGAGGCTCCGTCACCGCTAGCGCAGGTGAAGCATCTGTGCTAGCACAGATGATTCATCTGCACTAGTGGGCATAGCGTAATGCGATCGCGTTATGCTATACCGTTAACGCAGCCCGTTAACACTATGCATTGAACGAGCTGCTTAACGTAATGTGAACCTAGCCTATCAGAGAGTTATTGGCCTTTAAACTGGCATTTGAAGAATGGAGGCATTTTTTGGAGGGGACGGTCCATCGAATCACTGTGATTACAGATCATACGAATCTGGCTTACATCGAGTCTGCCAAGAGGTTGACACCAAGACAGGCGATATGGTCACTTTTTTCTCACGATTTCAATTCTCTATTACCTTTTGGCCCAGTTCTAAAATAGTCAATACTGATGCCTTATCCCTTAGTCTGGACTCGATATCACCTCCTGAACCTTCTTCCTCCATTCTTCAGCATGGTGTGGTTGTTGCTGGGGTGTCCTCGTTGTTGAAGCGAGAGATTCGTGAGGCTCAGTCTCTTGCCCCTCCGTCATTGCCGGTTAATAAGCTCTTTGTGCCCATTCAATTTCATCTCAGTATACAGTACTTCAGGAGTTTCATGATTCTGCCCTGAGTGGACATCCCGGCTACCCATAAAGCTGTTTCTAGGTTGTTTTGGTGGTCCTTGTTGGCTTCGGATGTGGTTAAGTTTGTACCATCCTGTGATGTATGTACTCGTGCTAAAAGTTCCCATAACCAGCCAGCTGGGGAATTGGTGCTTTTGCCAATTCCTCATAGACCATTGACTCATATGTCCATGGATTTTATCACCGATCTTCCTCCTTCTAGTGCAGTGGTGGGATTCAAATTTTTAACAACAGGTTCTGTGTTTGTGTGTAGGAAAGCCACACCCATTTTTAAGCCACACCCATTTTTAAACCACACCCATTTACACACACCTTTTCCTCAAACATATACAAGTAGGGGCGCAGTCAAACAGTTAAAAAAAAAATAATAAATTGGAATGAGATCAGAACAGTGCACAGGTCCCAAAAAGGCAGCACAGGTCCCCAATAGGCAGCACAGGTCCCTAATAGACAGCACAGGTCCCTATAGGCAGCCCAGGTCCCTATAGGCAGCATAGGTCCCTAATAGGCAGCATTGTTCCCAAATAAGCAGCACAGGTCCCCAATAGGCAGGCACAGGTCCCCAATAGGCAGGCACAGGTCCCCAATAGGCAGCATTGTTCCCTATAGGCAGCACAGGTCCCCAAAAGGCAGCACAGGTCCCCAATAGGCAGCATTGTTCCCAAATAGGCAGCACAGGTCCCCAATAGGCAGCATTGTTCCCTATAGGCAGCACAGGTCCCCAATAGGCAGCACAGGTCCCCAATAGGCAGCACAGGGTCCCCAATAGGCAGCACAGGGTCCCCAATAGGCAGCACAGGTCCCCAATAGGCAGCACAGGTCCCCTTTAGACAGCACAGGTCCCCAGTATGCAGCACAGGTCCCCAATATGCAGCACACATCCCCATTAGGCAGCACAGGTCCCCAATATGCAGCACATGTCCCCAATATGCAGCACAAATCCCCATTAGGCAGCACACGTCCCCATTAGGCAGCACACGTCCCCATTAGGCAGCACACGTCCCCAATATGCAGCACACGTCCCCAATATGCAGCACATGTCCCCATTAGGCAGCACACGTCCCCATTAGGCAGCACAGGTCCCCTTTAGGCAGCACACGTCCCCATTAGGCAGCACACGTCCCCAATATGCAGCACACGTCCCCATTAGGCAGCACACGTCCCCATTAGGCAGCACACGTCCCCAATATGCAGCACATGTCCCCAATAGGCAGCACAGGTCCCCTTTAGACAGCACAGGTCCCCTTTAGACAGCACAGGTCCCCAGTATGCAGCACAGGTCCCCAGTATGCAGCACAGGTCCCCATTAGGCAGCACACGTCCCCAATATGCAGCACACGTCCCCATTAGGCAGCACAGGTCCCCAATATGCAGCACACATCCCCATTAGGCAGCACATATCCCCATTAGGCAGCGCACGTCCCCATTAGGCAGAACAGGTCCCCAGTATGCAGCACAGGTCCCCAGTATGCAGCACAGGTCCCCAATATGCAGCACACGTCCCCATTAGGCAGCACACGTCCCCAATATGCAGCACACGTCCCCATTAGGCAGCACACGTCCCCATTAGGCAGCACACGTCCCCAATATGCAGCACATGTCCCCATTAGGCAGCACACGTCCCCATTAGGCAGCACACGTCCCCAATATGCAGCACATGTCCCCATTAGGCAGCACACATCCCCATTAGGCAGCACATGTCCCCATTAGGCAGGACAGGTCCCCAATATGCAGCACATGTCCCCATTAGGCAGGACAGGTCCCCAATATGCAGCCAGCACATGTCTCCATTAGGCAGCACAGCAGCAGGTCCCCATTAGGCAGCAGCAGCACATACTGACCTGACACAGCAGCACCGGTGTGACCAGTCCAGGATGATGAAGATGGCAGGCCGGGCCCAGGGTGACTAGGAAGGCAGGCCGCAGACCACACGCAGCTCACACTAGGTAGCGGCGCGCGGTTCGTCCTGGTTAGTATCAGTGCGCGAGGGCCGCTGGGGTCCGGCGGGGTGTGCTCAGTCCCTGCGGCTGGCCGGCTGCACGTATCAGTGCGCGGTATCCGGCGCGGCGGGCGGGACTAGGAAGCAGAGCAAGACTCCTCCTCTGCTCCTGCTCCTTGCCGGCTGCTGCAGGAACATCAAAGTACCGGATCGCGGCTGTGAATCTCCCCGGTTCGGGGAACCGGCTGCTTTTTTAACAACCGGTTCCACCGAACCGGGGAGAACCCGCTGAATCCCACCCCTGTTCTAGTGGTAAAACGTTCATTTGGGTGGTGGTGGACAGATTTTGTAAGCAGGTGCATTTTGTACATTTGACAGGTCTGCCTAATGCAGAGATGTTAGCTAAATTGTTTGTTGAACATGTGGTATGGCTGCATGGTGTGCCTGTGAGTGTGGTTTTGGACAGGGGAGTGAAGTGTCCAAGTTTTGGAAGGCTTTTTGTAAAAGGTTGGGTATTTGTTTGACCTTTTCTTCAGCATATCATCCTGAGACTAATGGTCAGACAGAGAGAACCAATCAGTCCTTGGAACAAATCTTGCTGTTAGGGTTCTGTAGCAGAGACCCAAAAGTGGACCCTCTGGGTCATGGCTCCAGAGTCCCCGAGGGCGAACTGACCAGGTGGTGCCACCCCTTTTACAGGGAGTGTTAGGGGCAGACCCATGGGAAATGAAACCACAACAGCCGGAGCCAAAGGGGCAACTCAGGGCAGAGCAGGGATGGTATGAAGGAGGATGGGGTGGCTGAACAGGAGGAGATGCACTGGAGGGAAAAGTGCAAGGCCAGCGGCGGAACCAGAGAGACCAGGGTTCCTGGGGCTTGAGCTGCAGGAAGAAAGTGAGACGAAGTAAGTGGAGAGGCTAAGGGGCAAGGCCGGAGGTAACTACCCACTACAGAAGACACCGGGGCACAAAGGGGCACGGGCGAGACACAGGGAAGACAGGCAGGCAGACAGGCGGCACAGACAAGCAAGACAGAGGCACTGACACGCAAGACGGAGACACTGACAGGCAAGGCAGAGTCAGGGCAGAGAGCAGACAGGCTAGGCTGATTAGGTAAGGGGCAGGGGCGTAACTAGAACTGATTGGGCCCCATAGCAAACTTTTAAATGGGGCCCCCTCAAAGACACACCCCCTCAAAGACACACCCCTCCAGGAACTACATTTCCCAGAGGTCCATGCGGCAGGCAGCTCTGCAGAGAGCTAATAGACAGCGAGGGCTCAGGGAAGGGGCGGGACTGAACTAGTCTGAAGCAATACACTCCGTGACTGGCTGCAGGCAGGGAGGCGGGCCCAATATGTGCTTCGCTCCGCATAGCAGGCACAGAAATGCAGCGTAGGCTGCGAAATCATAGTGTACATTTTTTTCCGCCGGGGCCCCGGATCCCTTACACCAGTGGTCCCCAACCTTTTTTGCACCAGGGACCAGCTTCAAGCAAGACCATTCTTCCATGGCCCGGCAGGGCGGGGATGGAGGTGTGACAGGGGCAGGGCTTTGGTCATAAGGGGCGGGGCTATGGACGCGGTTGTAGTTTAACAGTGCATACTTATCATTTAATTATAACATTTATAATGTGACTCAACTCACAATAGGTTTTGAATGAGCGGGAGCACCTGGCTTTTTTCTCTGTTTCAGTGGGAGCACTGGGCTACTTCTACTGATGACCGTCACTGCTAATGATGATTGGAACCTACAAGGAAATGGCGCATTGAGCACTTAAGAAAAATTGTACTGGAGTACTGTACATGCTGATTATTTTCTAATCATCAGAAAATGTATGTGTGGTTCCCCCCGTCCTGTCCATCTCTGTGTGGCTCCCCCTGTTGTATGCATGGCTCCCCTGTCCCATCCTTGTATACATGGCTCTGCTCCCACACTCCCATCTTGTATACATGGCTCTGCTCCCATCCTGTACACATGGTTCCGCTCCCACCCTCCCATCCTGTATACATGGCTCCGCTCCCACTCTCCCATCCTGTATACATGTCTCTGCTCCCATCCTCCCATCCTTGTATAGATGGCTCCACTCCCACCCTCCCATCCTGTATACATGGCTCTGCTCCCACTCTCCCATCCTGTATACATGGCTCTGCTCCCACTCTCCCATCCTGCATGCATGACTCTGCTCCCACTCTCCCATCCAGTATACATGGCTCTGCTCCTACTCTCCCATCCTGTATACATGGCTCTGCTCCCACCCTCCCATCCTGTATACATGGCTCCCCTGTCCCATCCTGTATGCATGGCTCCCCTGTCCCATCCTGTATGCATGACTCCGCTTCCACCCTCCCTCCCTTGTATATATGGCTCTGCTTCCACTCTCCCTCCCTTGTATATATGGCTCTGCTTCCACTCTCCCTCCCTTGTATATATGGCTCTGCTTCCACTGTCCCTCCCTTGTATATATGGCTCTGCTCCCACTGTCTCTCCCTTGTATATATGGCTCTGCTCCCACTCTCCCTCCCTTGTATATATGGCTCTGCTTCCACTCTCCCTCCCTTGTATATATGGCTCTGCTTCCACTCTCCCTCCCTTGTATATATGGCTCTGCTTCCACTCTCCCTCCCTTGTATATATGGTTCTGCTTCCACTCTCCCTCCCTTGTATATATGGCTCTGCTCCCACTGTCCCTCCCTTGTAAATATGGCTCCGCTCCCACTCTCCCTCCCTTGTATATATGACTCTGCTTCTGGGTCGCCCCGTCCCAGGGCTGTGGGGTACTCGGTACCGGGCCAGTGTCAGTGGGATGTGTCACGGTGGCTGTGACCCGGTCCGTAGCCCTGGGCGCCCAAATCAATGGTGGTTTGAGATATAGTTTATGTGAAAGTTCGTGACGCCACCTGGGGTGTTTGGCAAGCAAGATGTTAAGCCAACGCTGCGTGCAGATCGTCTGGGGCTGATGGTGTGTTGCAGCATAGATGGTGTAGCTCCCCACAGGTGAAGCTGTAACCCCAGGGCTGTTTATAGGCGCAGGCAGTGTGAGGAATGTTGGTACCCAGATGTAGTGGTGCTGACGGTGTTGGCGCACAAATGACTGGAAGACACCAGGGCTTGCAGTTCCAAAGCTCAACTCACAGTTCGTGGTACACACTGGTGCCTGCCTCCGTGCCGTGTCCTCCGGGGTAGAGACTCAATCAACCTCCTGGGCAAATCAGGATTCTCCTCTCCAACACTCCACCAACATGTACCTTTCCTGAACGACTCCTCTATTGCGCCTTTTAGTGTGAAGAGCTCCAGTACCGTGGTACTCTGAAGTTCCTCCTGTCAGATGTTCCTAACAACTCTACTTGTATGACAGACAGCTGTAGCCTCTCTCGGGGACTCCCTTCTCCGGAGTCCTGGCTCTCTATTCAGTTGCCTTTGTGCCCGAAGTCTTGGATGGGAGTAGTGAATTTACAGCCAACTACTCCACCGGTGTCTGCTGCAGAACCATAAGTGTCCATACAACCTCGGGGACCGGGCCCCAGCCTTGCGCTGAGAACCTATAGGCAGGGTTCCTCTTCCAACCCACAACTCCTCTCTGTTCTCCTACTCCTTTGTTCCGTGCTGTTCCTTCTCTCTCTTATGGAAGCTTAGGTTGCAGTTCTACGTCTTTCTCCTTCTGTTCCTTTCCCGTGCCAGCTGGCTCAGGTCACTGAGGCAGCTGCAGCACTTCTTCCTCTCTCTCCCTCTTCTAGGGATCTCCTTCCTCTCAGACCTGTCCTCAGACTCTCCTGACTGACTGTCCAGACTCACTCCCAGGCTGACCTCCTGTCAGACTGACCCTCCAGACTGATCTGTAATTCTAAACTTTCCCAACCTTTCATATATCTCAACTCCACCCACCTCCCAGCACATCTCGTGTTACGAAGCAAGGAACCACGAAAGGTGCTCTGCTACCATCTAAGCATGAAGCCGCGATGTGGTCAGTGCTGAACTATCCTGTGTGTGGGATGCAGGTGTTTGAGTGTGGAAAGGAGTTCCCAGCTTACCTAGGTGGTGGGGCACTACACCTTAGGAGAAGGTGCAGTACCTCTGTGGCGACTGAGCCTCAGGGGCGCCACATACCCCCCGTTAAACACAGCATGTCCGCGGGCTGCAAGACAACAAAGTAGACAGCAAAGAAACATACAAAAAATTTGTAATGCATAACCAACTTTTCTTATACTAATCTTCCTAGTATAGGAGGTACTCATCTTGAACGTTACAGACAATTCTATCTTAAATTCTATCTAAAATTTTTAATTCTAAGTGCAATTCTCAATTCAAAGTGCTATTCTCCGTAACACATTTTTCTCTCTTTTTTTTTTTCTCTCTTCCTCTAGACGCAAGACGCTGACCGCAAATACCTGGTCCGTCACCTGACTCTTTCAATTCTTTATTCATATCACTCATCTCTATATCAGACATTCCTAATTCTTCTATAAAAGCCATTTCTCAGTTACTAATACTCTTATAAAACACATTATCAAAATACTTCACAGTAAAACATTCAACAGTTATTCTTGTAAGTGCTGGACACCGCTCCCAGCCGGGATTTTTTGCAGTGTCCTTTGAGGTAGACATCATCTTCGAAAAGTGTCCATGCAAAACATTATCTTCGCAAAGTGTCTTTTATATGTAAAACCAAGAGAGAGCACCTAAAGAGGTGCAAACTATTTACAAGTGAGAGTTTTTGGATCACTCCACGTTCATGATCGCTAGTTCCAAATTGAAGAATGCTGCCATTGCAAAAACTAGGCAACAAAAGTGCTACCAGAAAAACAAAAACATGAACAATAGAAAAAAAACAGCAAAAGGCACAACTGGTGCAAACAAACCGTCCTGGGTAACGAGATTTTGTAAAGTGTTTACTTGTGTTCCCCTCCTGGGGTTCTGGAAGCTGAACTGGAACTGCTACCAGATTCAAGGTAATCGTTGACAATCTTTAAGTATTCTTCTTCCCGAGGCATTAAGCCAGGGATCTTTTGTCTGGGCTACCGGACTGGAGCTGATGCAAGGGCAGCCTGGTTCCTGGAAGCAGGTACCTGAGCAGTCTGGGTGGCAATGGTGGGTGGAGGGGCAGCAACAGGTCGCTTCGGCTTGTACCTCTCAATAAGCTCTTCTGTAATACGATGTACATTCAGGGCATACTACCCCCGGAGCCCCTCGTGCCGGGTGAATGTCACATACTCCCCAGGCTGCAGGTCTCTGTCAGGATGTCCCTTTCTCAGATGTGACTCGACATCCCTCCGGTTGAAGAACAAGTCACTGATTCTCTTGGGGTCCGCAATAAATCCAAAACCCCTCTCATTGTTCACATTCAGCACTTGCCCCCATGCAGCTGCATCCCAGGGGCCGTAATGGCCTTCACGTGCCTTCTCCTTCCGGGCCAGATCCGGGCCCAGCACAGCCATTTTTCTCTGCTCCCTCTCCCGATATTCAGCGGCCAGCTTCCGGATGGTGGCCCGACATCATGCCCAGTTCTCTTCTTCCTCCCGCTCTTCCCGGGACCGGCCCTCGCCCACTGGGGCCCGCGGCGCCACCGTTAGGGGTCCAGATGTTTCCCCCTGGGGACAGTCATCCCGGTCCCAGACCAGGTCTAGCAAAACCTGGCCAGCCGCTGCAGCCGCGGTGCACCCCAGGGCATTCCCAGGTGGGGGGACATCTGATGTACCTGAGGCCTCCTGGCGGTGCCGTCTCTGCTCTGGTGCAGGCTCCTGACGGTGGGCAGCTGCAGGGATATCCACCGGAATGGTTGTCGGTGGTGGTGAGGCCGATGGCAGCTCTGGGTCCGCGAGGGTTTTGGTCGGGACCTGCGCAGCCGCAACAGGTCCGGGCGGGGGCATGGTTTCAGCTCTCGGGTCCTTCGGTACTCTCAGCTGCACAGACAGCGTGGAGGTGAAAATCAGCACTGCCGGAGGACAGTCCGGTACAGCGGTAGCAGGTACCGGTGGAGTGGGTACCGCAGGCGTAGGCCCCTCCTGGGCCTGCTGCCATCTCAGCTGCTCCAAGACCTCCTGCCTCAGTCGCAGACGGGTATTCAGTTCAGCAATTTCGTTTTCTAGCTGCCGGCGGTTCATTCCGGAGTTCGGGTTGGAGCCGTCAGCCATGGCGCCAGGGATATTCGTTTCCCCGTGCTCCGCAGGCCTCCTTCCCTCACTCTCCAAAATGGCGCTCTGGCGTTCTTCCTGCCTCGGCCCCTTTCCGCCACTGGCTTCTTCTGCCCCTCCTTCCGGGGGCGGTGTCTTCTTCCAGCGCCTCCATACCAAGCCAGTATACGAACCCCTCGGGGGGTGGGCCATGTATTTGTCACATAGTAATTCAGGAAGGGAAGGCCCAATACTCTTTGCGGTCTTTTCCTAGGACCTCCCATCTCTTCACGCCCTTCTTCTCCGCGCCAGCGGCCATTTCTAATGTCCATTTTACAGTCTATTAAATTAGGTCTTCTGCACATTTTCAAAAGTACAAAGTCTCACAAATTTCAGGCGCACAGAACCCGATTGTATCGGGTCTCGTCATTCTGTTTGTGATGCCAAAATTGGGTCGCCCCGTCCCAGGGCTGTGGGGTACTCGGTACCGGGCCGATGTCAGTGGGATGAGTCACGGTGGCTGTGACCCGGTTCGTGGCCCTGGGCGCCCAAATCAATGGTGGTTTGAGATATAGTTTATGTGAAAGTTCGTGACGCCACCTGTGGTGTTTGGCAAGCAAGATGTTAAGCCAACGCTGCGTGCAGATCCTCTGGGGCTGATGGTGTGTTGCAGCATAGATGGTGTAGCTCCCCACAGGTGAAGCTGTAACCCCAGGGCAGTTTATAGGCCCAGGCGGTGTGAGGAATGTTGGTACCTAGATGTAGCGGTGCTGACGGGGTTGGCGCACAAATGAATGGAGGACACCAGGGCTTGCAGTTCCAAAGCTTTACTCACAGTTCGTGGTACACACTGGTGCCTGCCTCCGTGCTGTGTCCTCCGGGGTAGAGACTCAATCAACCTCCCGGGCAAATCAGGATTCTCCTCTCCAACACTCCGCCAACATGTACCTTTCCTGAACGACTCCTCTATTGCGCCTTTTAGTGTGAAGAGCTCCAGTACCGTGGTACTCTGAAGTTCCTCCTGTCAGTTGTTCCTAACAACTCTACTTGTATGACAGACAGCTGTAGCCTCTCTCGGGGACTCCCTTCTCCGGAGTCCTGGCTGTTATGAATGAGTCACCGTAGGAGGCAAAAACAGAAACACTAGCTAAGTCCAGAAAACCAGAGAAGTTGGCAGCTATCGGATTGCATACCCCTGAACCTATCAACAACAACTAGCAGTAGCCGTGGGGGGTTCCTACAGTGCCCTAGACCCCTTGATCACAGCCGGAGAACTAAAAAGCCTAAAGACAGAAAGGGAAATCTAAACTGCCCCAGAGCAGACCCCAAAGCAATAGGCAGCCCCCAACATATAATGACGGTGAAGCAAAATGAAAAAACACTCACACAGATAGAAAGATAGACTGAGCAAATGATGGGGCCCAAGCTAACTAAATAGGACAGGATAGAAAAGCTGCTGTCTGCAATCCGCCAAAACCCTATCAAAACAAGAGCCAACAGACTGATAGCCCTGAAGACGCTAGGCTTCAAAAAGACTATATCAGTACTCAGGTATTTTCTGAAGACAGAGCAAAAAGGAATTCAGCTCACCCCAGCAGGGAATGACAGAAATCCAGAAAAACAAAGCAAAACAAAACCAAAACACAAATGCAAAAAGCAGAGCAGGAAACTTAGCTTTTGAGGAGCAGGAATCATACTGGTCTCCTAGAATCCCTCAGAGAAATCACCCGCAAGGCAGAAGGGCGTCGGCTGCCTTATATCCAGTCAGCAATTCCAGTCACCCAGTCATCATCATTCTGCTCAGGTGCTTGGTAATCAGCCTCACTACCTTCCTTCACCAGAAGAGGGAGTTCATCAGACCTCAATGGTGAAGGGGAAAATGAACTCACAACACCTGGCTCTCTATTCAGTTGCTGTTGTGCCCCAAGTCTTGGATGGGAGTAGTGTATTTACTTCCAACTACTCCACCGGTGTCTGCTGCAGAACCATAAGTGTCCATACAACCTCGGGGACCGGGCCCCGGCCTTGCACTGAGAACCTATAGGCAGGGTTCCTCTTCCAACCCACAACTCCTCTCTGTTCTCCTACTACTTCGTTCCGCGCAGTTCCTTCTCTCTCTTATGGAAGCTTAGGTTGCAGTTCTACGTCTTTCTCCTTCTGTTCCTTTCCCGTGCCAGCTGGCTCAGGTCACTGAGGCAGCTGCAGCACTCCTTCCTCTCTCTCCCTCTTCTAGGGATCGCCTTCCTCTCAGACCCGTCCTCAGACTCTCCTGACTGACTGTCCAGACTCACTCCCAGGCTGACCTCCCGTCAGACTGACCCTCCAGACTGATCTGTAATTCTAAACCTTCCCAACCTTTTATATATCTCAACTCCACCCACCTCCCAGCATATCTCGTGTTACGAAGCAAGGAACCACGAAAGGTGCTCTGCTACCCTCTAAGCATGAAGCCGCAATGTGGTCAGTGCTGAACTATCCTGTGTGTGGGATGCAGGTGTTGGAGTGTGGAAAGGAGTTCCCAACTTACCTAGGTGGTGGGGCACTACACCTTAGGAGAAGGTGCAGTACCTCTGTGGTGACTGAGCCTCAGGGGCGCCACACTGCGCGGCGGCAGACACGGCGCTATGCGATAGTGCCGTGTGAGATGTGACACCATCGGATGCTAGTGTAGAGGTGCGGAGTGCACTGTGGTCTATGGCTTGCCACTGACTGGCGCTGACTCTTTCTCTAGTTCCCTATCCACATGTGTAATATCAGAGGGAGGGGAATCATAATGACTCAGTCACCAGAGTCATACATCCATCACCATTCACACATATAGCAAGTAGAGCCTATACTAGCGCACGGCTGTGCGGTTGTGTGACCCTTTTATAGCCGGGACCTTCCGGAAGCCTCCAGATCCCTGTGATGGGCCGATCAGCTCACGAGAAGGACCTGGGCATGTGATTCCCGATCTCCAATGGGAGATCGTCTCGTGAGCATGCTCAGTAGAGCGACGGAGGGACTTAGCCTCTGGAGCGATTTGCTGCTTAACCGCCTGCATTGCCATTGTTTGGGACATTTGCCTGCCTATTGGGGATCTATGCCGCCTATTAGGGATATTTACCTGCTTATTGGGGACCTATGCTGCCTATTGGGGACTATGCTGCCTATTGGGGACAATGCTGCCTATTGGGGACATTTACCTGCCTATTGGGAACCTATGCTGCCTGTTGGGGACATTTACCTGCCTATTGGGGACATTTACCTGTCTATTGTGGACATTTACCTGCCTATTGGGGACCTATGCTGCCTATTTGGGACATTTACCTGCCTAGAATCATAGAATCATAGAGTTGGAAGGGACCTCCTGGGCCATCTGGTCCAACCCCCTGCGCAAAAGCAGGATTCGCTATATCATCCCAGACAGATGTCTGTCCAACCTCTATTTGAAGACTTCTATTGAAGGAGAACTCACCTCTTCTCGTAGCAGCCTGTTCCACTCATTGACCACTCTGTCAAAAAGTTTTTTCTAATATCTAATCTGTGTCTCCTCCCATTCAGTTTCATCCCGTTGCTTCTAGTCTTTCCTTGTGCAAATGAGAATAAAGATGATCCCTCTACAATGTGACAGCCCTTGAGATATTTGTAGACAGCTATTAAGTCTCCTCTCGGTCTTCTCAGTCTTCCTATTGGTCCCCTATTGGGGACTATGCTGCCTACTGGGGACATTTACCTGTCTATTGGGGACTCTCGCACCATACTAGTCTGAGCCTAAGGTAAAAGCGGAGTTCCACCAATATGGACACTGGTGAGGCTGAAATGATATGGACTGGCAAGGCTGCATTGATGGGCACTGATCAGACTGCATTGATGGGCAGTGCAGTCTGTATGTATCGGTGGTATCTGCCACCGATATACGTGGATGAGATGTGTCTGAGGGATGTGATCACGAATCTCTATATAAACAATGGCGGATAGCGTTACTCGCCAGCCTGTGCTCCCAATCCCTATCACCTGCGCGTGGTGGTCCAGAAGGATGATGCAGTGATGAATTCAACAGGCTTTATTTACAGTACCTTGATGAGATGAGATGTCAAGGAAGATGAAGGAATGGAGATGAGGTAGGAGTGAGGACTGTAGGTTAGAGCTGTCATAGAAGCACCAGATTAGAGATGATAGGAGCTCCAGGTTGGAGGTAACAAGAGAATCCTTTCTCCAGCTTTGCAGCGCATGTGTGTTACAAGATGGCCCGGAGTACAAAAACAGGAAACAGAACGAAAAAGATAGGAGGAGCTATAGACAGAGAGGTATTATGGGAAAGTACCATAACAAAATATTACAGTGTAATACAGCAATGGCCATTAGATGGCAGCAAAGTATAACAAATACAATAGATGATAAACTAAGTATATACCATTACATAAATGTCCATGTATGGCTGAAAGTCTATCAGAATAAACTGAAACAGCACACTCCCTGTCTGAAATCCTTGGATTTCACATATCAACAGTCTCGAATTGGGAGTGTTTACCTGAAGTACATGGAGGGATACCTCAACCTGTAAGATAAAAAACAATGCATGCAATGCGACAATAACATATTGTTTAACAAGATAGACGAATGTCTATAACGAGTTCCTGAAGTAATCCAAAGGATAACCCATCTTCGGATCGGAGTAGCCACGCTAGGCCAAACTGTCTCCAACCCATTTGTAATCCAAAGGTCTAAGTTCCTTGAAAGAGTTCCTACTGATTGGATGGATAATTAATCCTCAACCGGTATTAGTAAGATAATGTCTGATATAGGCCTAATGAAGGATTTGGGGTCACCTTGCTTAGCAACTGTCACTTCTACCTTGCGTACCTTGCCATCGTCACTTGGAAAGGTTTTAGATATAAGTCCCATAGGCCATGCGTTTCTTTCCTCCTTCTGGTCTTTCATGATGACAATATCTCCTAGTTGTAAATTTGGCTTTACTTGTTGCCATTTTCTTCGTTTTTGGAGAAGTGTCAGGTACTCCTTCTTCCCTCTATTCCAGAAACAATTAGCCAGATGTTGCACATGCTTCCACCGTTTCTGATATTTGTCACCGGACACAGAATCTTCTGGCGGGTTAGGAACAGTTCCAAGTTTCTGGGTGAGGAGAGTTACCGGAGTGAGAATAGCAGCAGATTCTAGATCCATAGATATGGCTACAAGAGGTCTTGAGTTTACTATAGCATAGACTTCTGCTAAGAAAGTGGTCAAGGTCTCGTGAGGGAGTCTTGAAAGATTTGAGTCCATCAGCATAGATTCCAGTATCCGACGAGTAATGCCTATCATTCTTTCCCATGATCCGCCCATATGGGAAGCATGAGGAGGATTGAAGACCCAGGTACAGCCATTGGTTGTCAAGAAGTTCTGGACTGGTGTTGAATTCAGTTGTAGTTCTCAACAGGCCCCTACAAAGTTTGTTCCACAATCAGATCTTAATTGTTTTACTGGTCCTCTGATGGAGAAGAATCGTCTTAGGGCATTGATGAAACTGGAGGAATCCATAGACTCTATCACTTCTATGTGTATTGCTCGTACACTCATGCACGTGAACAACACCGCCCAACGTTTACTTTCTGCATGTCCGCCTCTGGTACGACATGCAGCGATTGCCCATGGGCCAAAAACGGCCAAGCCAACATAGGTAAATAGAGGCTCTGTGCTTGTCCTATCGGCAGGCAAATCAGACATCTGTTGTTGTTGCAGTTTTCCTCTTGTCTTACGACACTGAACACAATGATGAATTAAATGGGAAATCGGTCTCTTTGCTCCCACAATCCAGAGACCTGCAGCTCTTAAGGCTCCTTCAGTGAAGTGTCTGCCTTGATGTTTGATTTTTTCATGGTAATGTCGTATTAGTAAAGTGGTGATATGGTGATGACCAGGAATAATTAGAGGATTCTTTTCTGCCTCATCCAATTTAGCCTTGTTTAAACGACCACCAACTCTCAATAAACACCTCTCGTCTATTACTGGGTTTAAGTTGACAATGGGGCTCTTTTTAGGAACGTCTTGTTTCTTACGTATACATTCCAGTTCCTTGTGAAAAACATTCTGCTGCACATTGCGTATCACAAAGAGTTCACTCAGAGCAATGTCTTCTGCAGAGAGAGGCTTATGGCAGATATGCCAACCATGACAATCAGTGTTACTGTCCTTATTGCGATAGCATTGTACAATGTGTACTAACCTTGCAATGGCACGAACCAACCTCGTCCATCTTGAGAAGCGATCAAAACGCCGATAGTCCAAGCCAACCTTCTCCTTGAATTTGGTAATGAAGGTGCTGACATCAGGACGGATCTCTGGGTTGACATCTGGATCCTGAAGGTTGAAGCTGTCTTCAACGGCAGTCTCTTCACATTGGTCGTGAAGGAACCCTGGTCCTGTTAACCAAGAAGAGCTTGCGAAGGCATCAATAGACACTGGTCTTGTAGCAAGGTCCGCAGGGTTAAGATGGGATGGGACATACTGCCATTGCTGGGGCTTAGAGGATTTCCTGATCCTTTCCACGCGGTTACTGACATAGACGTAGAAGCGTTTTGTCTGGTTATATATGTAGCCCAGAACTACCTTACTGTCTGTGTAGAATTTTGTGTCATCCATGTGAATAGCTAGTTCGCTCTGTATGAAGTCTGCAATCTCTATGGCTAGTACAGCCCCACAGAGCTCGAGTCTCGGTATGGTGTGCTCGGGTTTAGGAGCCAGTTTAGCCTTTCCATACAGAAATCCAACATGGGCTGCATTGTTAGAGTCTACAACCTTCAAGTAATTGACAGCGGCAATAGCTTCAGTGGAAGCATCAGCGAATACATGAATCTCTTTCCTTTGACTCGTAGCTAGGGATGCCAGAGTGTAACAACGTGGTATGTGGATCTTATCCAAGGCGCAAAGAGATTCTCTCCACGACTTCCACCTTAGTTGTTGGTCCGCAGGGAGTGGTACATCCCAGTCCTTAATGCACTCTGAGAGTTGTCTCAGCAGGAGCTTGCCTTGTATAGTCAGGGGTGCGACAAACCCAAGTGGATCATATAGACTGTTCACCACTGACAGAACCCCGCGCTTAGTATATGGTTTTTCCGCACCACTAACCTGAAAGCTGAAGGAGTCTTTTAGCAGGTTCCACCTCAAGCCTAGGCTTCTCTGTACTGGTGGATTGTCTGGGCCTAGATTCAAGTCCCTAAATTCTGCGGCATGATCATTAGGGTGAAAGGCCTTCATGGCAACAGCACTATTGGAGGCAATTTTATGCAATCTTAAATGAGCTTTAGAAAGCATACCTTAAGTCCGTTTGAGCAGATCTATGGCTTCTTCCGCTGTGGGCAGGGATTTAAAACCGAAGTCCTTTTCAACGAACTGTTAGCCATCCTTCCCGAACTCTGCTGCGCCATCGGAGGCGGTCCAACGCAGGCCGTATGTAGCGACTGCAGGAGAAGTACTGTTTCCGAACACGTGCACCTTCATGCGGTATTCGACCATTTCCTTGTTGGTGTCGTTGTCTCGGTGCCATAGAAAACGGAGATAATTTCTGTGATCTTGTTGCACGACGAAACAATGGAACATTTGTTCGATGTCGGCGGTAATGGCGACCGGTTCCTTTCTGAATCTCATGAGCACTCCCACCAGGTTATTAGTCAGGTTCGGACCAGTGAGGAGAACATCATTCAGAGATACGCCGTCATGTTTGGCGCTTGAATCGAACACCACTCTGATTTGTTTCGGCTTTCTTGAATGATATATTCCAAAGGAAGGTAGATACCAGCATTCTTCATCAGCTTGCAATGGTGAAGCTGGCTCTGCGTGGTCATTGCGAAATATCTTGTCCATAAAGGCTATGAAATGTTCCTTCATTTCAGGCTTGTTCCTCAATGTTCTCTGCAACGAGATGAATCTAGATAAAGCCTGTTCTCTGTTGTTAGGAAGCCTGGTCCTTGAGGCCTTGAAGGGTAAGGGAGCAACCCAGCGGTCAGATTCGTTTTTGAAGAATCCACTGTCCATCATTTTAAGAAACTCCTTGTCTTCTATGGATAAGGTGACTTTGTTGTCATCTTTTGTTGTTTGAAATACTGTTCTCCCTAAGTCATCACCGTAGGGAGTAGGAATGATGTCAGGCTCTTAGATGCAATCAGAGAACCTTTCTTTCACTTCGTAGTGATGAGGGCATGACTTAAAGTGAGTTGCGCGACCATTTTGGAGCACATACGTTTTACAGGCGTTGACTTCGGATGCCTTGTGACTCCTATCCAAATATACATTGCCCACGATTACCCAGCCTAGGTCGAGTCTTTGGGCATATGGACATCATCTGGGCCGTTGCATTGTTGGCGCACCTTGTGAACCTTCAGAATGTCCCTCCCGAGTAGGACCAGAATATCAGCATTCATGTCCAGAGGAGGGATTTCTTTAGTCAGGTGCATCAAGTGGTGATGATGAAGTGTGGCTACCGGAGTGGGAATCTCCTCCCTGTTATCAGGTATCTTGTCACATTCAATTAGGGTTGGCTGTTGTGAGTTCATTTTCTGGTCTACCAGTTGTGAGTTCTCCTTCCAGGCTCCCTCTGGTGGTAACAGGAGGTAGTGAGGCTGATTTAATCAGTAGAGATTTGCCACCTGATAAGGAGGATGACGATTGGACCTCAGGAATCTCAGACTGGATTTAAGACAGCTGACGCCCTATTCTGGTGCTGGTGATTCCTTCTGGCTTGTCAAGTCTTGGTTCTCAGCTCTGTTCCAGTCCGCTCAAGCTAAGTTTTTCTGCTAATGTTCACACTTGATTTTGTTGGTCTATTCAGTTTTTTGTGTGGTCAGCCAGCCCCGGCTGGGGCTGTGCTGAATTTCCACTCTTACTTATCTGTATTTGCCAATTAGCTTTTTGTCCCTTATTAGATTGGCCTCTTTTTGCTCTGCCTCAGAATATTTCAGAGTGCTGATATAGTGGGAGAAGTCTAGTGACTTCAGGGTTAATTTTGTTATCAGAAGTGTTGGACATTATTTTTGTAGGGTTTTTGGCAGATTGCAGACAGTGTCTTTCCTTTCCTATCCTTTCTAGTTAGTTTGGGCCCCATCGTTTGCTCAGCCTATTTTCCTGCCTATGTTTGTGTTTTCATCTTGTTTCACCGTCAATACATGTGTGGGGGCTGTCTATTCCTTTGGGGTCTGCTCTGGGGCAGTTAGTTTTCCCCTTTTCTTGCTTTAGGCTTATTTAGTCCTCCGGCTGTGACGAGGCGTCTAGGTTCATCGTAGGTATGCTCCATGGCTGCTGCTAGTTGTGTGGTTAGGATCAGGGATCTGCAATCTGCATAGTTACCAACCTCTCTGGTTTTTCTGGGGCTTAGCTTGCTCAGGTTTTTCCTCCACGGTGACCCATTCATAACAGTTGGCAAAGGTATATGCTCGTTTCCCTTGATTGAAGAGACTATGTACCCAGAGGGTCTCCTGCCAGAAGTCTCAATACGACCAGAGCAGGTGTTGAGGGTGTATGGAGTCGTTTGTCCCTTTATGTTAAAGATCTCAAAGAATTTGGACCTTGCTAGCGATCGGTTACTTTGCTCATCTATTATGGCATACATTTTGTAGGCCTTGTCGGGTTGTCCTTCTGGATAGACCTTAACCAGACATACCTTGGCACAGCATTTAGGAACAGTCTCTTCTCCACATACCTCAATACATGAGGAGGAAACAGCAGTTGCAGTTGGATCAGGAACTTGTGGCTCCCTGCCATGCTTTTGAGCAGGATTGGATGTAGAAGAAGGTTGCGAGTTGTATGGAGCTGGCGTGGGATGCAAGGCTGTGACGTGTTTATCACTGCTGCATTCAGTGCACTTAATGGTGGCCTTACAGTCCTTAGCGAGGTGATCTGAGGAGGCGCAACACTTATAACATATCCTAAGCTCCTTGAGGGTATCTTTACGCTCCTGCAAAGTCCTTGCTCTGAATCCACGGCATTCTTTAAGTGGGTGAGGCATTTTGTGGATAGGGCAGATACGGTTACTGTCCATGACTTTAGGAGCAACATTATTTGTTTTAGTGAAGGCAGGTGTAGTAAGTGGAACGTCAGTCTTTCTCACGGATACTGTGTTCCTTGAATCTCTACGTTTGGCAATGTTATCATACCTTGTAGATGATGATGATGCTGGTGGAGTAGGCTCAGTGATGTCGAAGCTGGGATCATTCTTCTTCCGAGCTTGGTCACTGATGAACCTGGAAAAATGTGAAAAGGGGGGAAAGGACACATCATGCTGCCTTTTATACCGTGAGCCGTGGTCTGCCCATTTATCCTGCATGCTGTGTGGCAACTTGGACACTATTGGATTAACGCCATGAGCAGTATCTAGGTAGCTCAGTCCTGAGAGATGTGGGTCTAATTTTGCCAATTCTATTTCCTTTAACAGGTCGCTCAGATCTTGAAGTTTTCTATTGTCCTTGTTAGTTATCTTTGGGAAAGTTTGCAGTCTTTTAAATAAGGCACATTCTATGGCTTCTGAGCTGCCGTAGGTTTGTTCCAGTCTCTCCCAGGCTGCAATAAGACCTGCATCTGAATAGTCCACATGAACTGCCCTTATTGTCTTTATGTGCTCTGCTGATTCAGGGCCTAACCAGTTAACAAGCAAATCCAGTTGTTCTTTGCCAGTGAGATTAAGGTCTTGGATCACTGCTTGAAAGGTCGACTTACAGGCTCTATAATTCTCGGCACGATCATCAAACTTCGAGAGACTAATGTTTATTAACTCCCGGCGAATCATGTATCTGGCGAAGTCAGACATGTTCGATCTCCCGGTCATTGTTGCAGGATGAACTTGTGGTATCCTTAGGGGATGTAAGTTCTCTGGCTTATATGACTGCGACAAATAAGGACGAAATGATGCGGCATAAGGGTTAAACTGCGGTTTTGTCTCTATAGGTTCTGCTGGTTGTGGCCTAAATTGTGAGTTAGTGCTGGAAGTGGACTGGCGCCAGTGTGTTAATCTTAAACTAATCTAGTGCTGGCAGTTACCTTGTCGGTAGTAGGTGGCGACATTTCTTGATTTGCGGGCGCATCCGTGTTAGAAACTGGATGTGGTGCTGGTGCAGATGTTAAATGTCTTAGCACGTAGTCAGAAGTGCAATCAGCTGAGTCCTCCATTTCTCCTGGAATAAGACAATCCGAATTATCTTCTTGTCCCAATGCTTGTTCAAGAGCCTTCAGTTTAGCAAGGGCGGTTGCTTCTTCCCTTTCTGCTTGGAGTATTTTTAATTTCCTTTGAGTTTCCATTTTGTTTCTTTGAGCCTCCATCTCATTTCTTTGAGCTTCCATTTGGGCTTCTACTTCCACTTCAGCCTCCCTCTTAGCAAAGGAGCTTTTTACTCTAGCTTCCTCTGCAGCCGCACGGATCACCAGTATCTTGTCGGACAATGTTGACTTCCTGGAGTGAGATGATCTGGAAGACGAGGATGTGATTTTGGTCAATGTTGTGCGATGTGACCTGGCTTCTTGGAGGTGAGCGATGCAGAGTTCTGCTTTATCCTGGGCATCGCGTACTAATGAGGTCTTTTCTTGGAGAAGAGTTTCCCTTTCAGCTAGTTCTGCTGGGGCGTCTTCCATGTCACAGTTACTCAGGAATGTGATGTACCTTGCAGACAGTCTCTGGTAGCGATCATAGGCGGCAGATAAACTCTTCAATTTGGCGGTTAAATCTGCGGCGTCACTGTGAGAGCGTGGAAGAGCTGCTAAATAGTGATCAACTCTGCCCGATAAATGTTCTAGGTTATCATGGAACTCGTCTCTAGTAATCTCAAAGTTCTCTCGGGCCTTTCGTGTCGGCCTGGTTACACGTTTGGGTCGTACATCTTGCTCTGCAGTAAGTGCGGACTCTGCTCCTGCAGCATCTATGGTGTCAGGAACCTGATGTGCTTCACTTGCAGATGGGTCCACGGTGCCTTTTGTGGACATGTTTTAGCTAAGATGGTTGACGGTTAAGACTTGCTAGCAGACAATGCATATACACACAGACAACTGTAGACTTAGGTCTCTTGTTACTATTCTGCCACCGATATACGTGGATGAGATGTGATCACGAATCTCTATATAAACAATGGCGGATAGCGTTACTGTCATGTCGGCGGTCTCGGCTGCACCCGCTCCCGCCCCTCCTCCAGCGGCAACCGCCGCCACCTCCTTCTACCGGCGTCCTCGTCGCGGCGCGCTCCCACGCTCTGCCTCCCCTCCTGTGACGGCACCGCGCTCCTTCCTTAGGGCGCGCGCGCGCACCAGCGTCCCCTCTTCCGCCTACGGGGGGTGGCGCCGGGGGCGGCACGTACCGCCCGCTTCCGGACCCTAGGGTATTTCTGGCGCGCTCTCTATGGAGAGGACGCCTGAGTGTTGCTGTGCGCTCGCCACGCTGCGCTTTGGCCCCCTTCCGGTTCCTATAGTGCCGCCTGTTTCCTGTCTGTCTTCCCCGTGGCTTCCAGCCCCCGGCTCTGCTTCCTTGTTCCCAGTGTTCGTTCACCCTGCATGACCGCTCTGTTCTCCCTTCTGGTACCCCCTTGTGTGCTTCCTCCCGGTCCTCTCCCCTCTAGTACCTGCTCCCTGTCTGTCTACCCATCCTGTAGTCCTGTTAGGTCCTCTACCTCTCAGTCCAGTACTCCTGCCTACGGGCGCCTCTTGTCCTTGAGCCGCCCCTCCTGGTACCGGCTGTCGCGGTTCTGTCCTCGGTAGTCTTGCCCCAAACGATCCCTGTATAGGGGTCGGTCTTCACCTGGAGCGCTCGACCCCCGGGGCTCCAGATCCGCGACCCAGAGGGTCCACTCTCGGACGTCCTTTTCCGAAAAACGTCACAGTACACTCAGGCCATGGACCCCGCCGGTGCCACGGCTGCCATGCAGAAGGAACTGTTGTTCCTGCGTGAAAATCAGGCCCGAATCATGTCTTTCATGAAGTCCATGGACACCCGTTTGTCCGCTATGCAGACCTCTGACCCCGGGCATGCTCCCCTCCTAGCCAGCCTGCAGCAGGAGCTCGCGCAGCAGCGCGATGCCCAGTCCCACGTTTTGGGGTATATGGCGTCCATCGATGACCGACTGCTTGCCTTGCAGTCCGCTGCGGTCGTCTCTAACCCTCCCAGGGACGCCGTCTCCTCCCCGCCCCCCCGCCTGGGTAAGCCTCCCAGATATGGTGGAGATCCTAAACTTTGTCGGGGCTTTTTAAACCAGTGCAGACTGCACTTCGAGCTGTTGCCCCAACAATATCCCACGGATCGCGCCAAGGTGGCGTTCATAGTATCCCACCTCGAGGGAGAAGTCCTGTCCTGGGTGAACCCTCTATGGGAGAGGGATGATCCCGTCGTAGCGAGTATCCAGAACTTCCTGGAAACATTTCGTAGGGTGTTTGACGAACCCGGCCGCTTGGCTTCTACCACAGAAGCTCTCTTTAATCTCCGCCAAGGGTCGCTTATTGTGGGGCAGTACGCCATCCGTTTTCGGATGTTGTCGTCAGAACTCGGATGGAATAATGAGGCACTTGTGGGTGCCTTCTGGAGAGGCCTTTCCAGCAAGATTAAAGACGAGCTAGCCGGTCAGGATACCCCCACCTCTCTGGAGGACCTTATAGCCCTGGCTACGCGCATAGACCTCCGTTTTTTGGAGCGCTCGTGGGAATCGGTTAGAGAACGCAGACCCTTCAGGCTATATCAAGCGCCCATTCCACGCTCTGCTGCTCCCTCTACTAGCAGCGTCCCCGAGCCCATGCAGGTAGATCGGGTCAGGTTGACTGAGCAGCGTCGCAGAGAGAGGATGACTAACGGGCTCTGCCTGTACTGTGGTGGGGCTAATCACTTCATCCGCACTTGTCCTGAGAGGCCGGGAAACGCCTCCACCTAGGTCAGGTAAGAGAGGTCTCCCTAGGTGATCATAATTCCTCTCTGCCTCTTACCCTTTCAGCCTTAATTGTTTCAGGACGGGAGTGCAGATCTGTGGAGGCGTATGTGGACTCGGGTGCGGCTGGCAATTTCATCCGGCAGCAAGAGGTGGACCAACTTCAGATTCCGGTGGTTATCCTAAAAGACCCACGGGCTATCACCTCCGTCGATGGAACACCCCTTCCCGGGCTCGTTACCAGGATCACGACCGAAGTGGACTTACAAATTGGAGCGCTTCATTTTGAAAAGATAGCCTTCTACGTGCTGCCTAAATTGTCTCACGCTGTCCTCCTCGGATTACCCTGGCTTCGGCTGCACGAGCCAGTTGTCGACTGGCGCTCAGGGGAGATCCTCCGCTGGGGTCAATCCTGCCACACTCGTTGTTTGCAATCTGTCCTCCATCCTCGTCTCCTGCCTACGCCGACCAATCTCACGGGTCTCCCCACACCGTACTACGCGTACGCCGACGTTTTCAGTAAAAAAGAAGCGGAGTCTCTGCCTCCGCATCGGGCCTATGACTGCCCTATCAACTTGCTTCCTGGAGCCACTCCGCCCAGGGGGAGGACGTATCCCCTATCTCCAGCAGAGACCTCGGCCATGACTGAATACATCCGGGAGAACTTGGCAAAGGGGTTCATCCGAAAGTCCTCGTCCCCAGCTGGTGCAGGCTTCTTCTTTGTTCGGAAGAAAGACGGATCTCTTAGACCATGTATCGACTACCGGGGCCTGAACAATATTACAGTTAAGAATCGATACCCACTTCCACTTATCCCAGAACTCTTCGACCGGCTGAGAGGGGCTCGAATCTTCACGAAGCTGGACCTGCGGGGAGCCTACAATTTGATCCGGATTCGCGCAGGCGACGAATGGAAGACGGCCTTCAATACCCGTGATGGTCATTATGAGTATTTAGTCATGCCGTTTGGTCTCTGCAATGCTCCAGCTGTCTTCCAGGAGTTCGTTAACGAGGTGTTTCGGGACCTTCTGTACACTTGCGTAATAGTGTATTTAGACGATATCCTCATCTTCTCGCCTGACCTTTCCTCCCATCGGAGAAGCGTACGCATGGTCCTGCACCGTCTCCGGGAGAATCACCTCTACGCCAAGATTGAGAAGTGTCTCTTCGAGCAGACCTCGTTACCCTTCTTGGGTCATGTCATCACAGATTCCGGTCTGAAGATGGATCCCGAGAAACTCTCGGCGGTACTCAAGTGGCCCCGTCCTGTCGGAATCAAAGCCATCCAGCGTTTCCTCGGATTCGCGAATTATTACCGACAGTTCGTGCCGCATTTTTCCTCGTTGACCAAACCTATCTCGGCCTTGACTCGCAAAGGAACTACGCCTGATCACTGGCCCTCCGAGGCGGAAGATGCCTTTCTGGCGCTGAAACGCTCCTTTGCAGCAGCACCGGTCCTACATCGGCCGGTGGCCAGTAGGCCTTTTGTTCTTGAAGTGGACGGCTCTTCCACCGGAGCTGGGGCGGTCCTCTCCCAGCGAGTTCCCCCTGGACGTCTGGTTCCCTGCGGGTTCTTTTCCAAGTCCTTTTCCCCAGCAGAGTGCAACTACTCCATCGGAGATCGGGAGTTGCTGGCCATCAAGATGGCTCTGGAAGAGTGGCGGTACCTGCTCGAGGGGGCTGTGCACCCCTTTACCATCTTCACGGACCACAAGAATTTGGTCTATCTGCAGTCCGCCCAAAGGCTCAATTCCAGACAAGCCAGATGGGCCTTGTATTTTTCTCGATTCGACTTCCAGCTTCACTTCCGGCCCGGTAATAAGAACACCAAAGCAGATGCACTTTCCAGATCTCTACAGTCGCCAGAAGAGGACGAGAACCCCTCGTATATTATCGAGCCTGCCAAAGTGATCACCGTGGCCCCGATGAACTTTTCTACTCCTCCACCAGGCAAGACCTTCGTGCCTCAAAATAAACGTCTGGAGGTGTTGCGCTGGGGGCACTCCTCCAAGGTTGCGGGGCACGTGGGGTCCAAGAAGACTCTATCGCTACTCTCATGTTATTACTGGTGGGCCACCCTTCGCCAAGACGTGGCAGATTTTGTTGCCTCTTGCTCAACCTGTGCGCAGAACAAGGTTCCAAGAACTTTGCCCTCCGGTCTTCTCCATCCGTTGCCGGTGCCGGAGGCCCCTTGGCAGCAAATTGCCATGGACTTTATAACCGACTTGCCCTGCTCAGCTGGTTGCACCACCATCTTAGTCGTGGCGGACCGCTTCTCTAAGATGGCTCATTTTATCCCCCTGGCCGGGCTGCCCTCCGCTCCGAAGTTGGCCGAGATCTTCATCCATCAGATCTTCAGGTTGCATGGTCTTCCCCTACGGATTGTGTCTGATCGAGGGGTCCAATTTACTTCTCGCTTCTGGAGGGCTCTATGTCAGCTTATGGGTACGTCCCTCGACTTCTCCTCCGCCTATCACCCGCAGACCAATGGGCAGGTAGAACGGGTTAACCAGGACCTAACAACTTACCTGCGCCACTTCTCCAATGCCCACCAGGATAACTGGGTCTCTCTTCTACCCTGGGCGGAATTCGCCCATAATAACCACCCCAGTGAGTCGACCACCAAAACTACGTTCTTTGTGGTTTCTGGTCGCAATCCTGGTGTTCCACTACCCTTTGTCGCCTCTTCAGGAGTTCCCGCAGCTGATGCCCTCGCCACTAAATTTTCGAATATTTGGAAGGAGACCAGAGAGGCTCTTGTGAAGACCAGTGCCCGAATCAAAAGACATGCAGACAAGAGACGGAGGGACCTTCCCCCATACCACCCTGGTGATAAGGTCTGGCTCTCAACCAAGCACATCCGCTTGAAAGTTCCTTCCTATAAGCTGTGTCCTCGTTACATCGGTCCCTTCGAGGTACTAAAACGCATCAATGAAGTGTCTTACAAACTGAGGTTGCCGGCTTCACTCCGAGTCCCTAACGCCTTTCACGTCTCGCTCTTGAAACCTGTAGTTTTGAATCGGTTCCAACCGGTCTTCATTGCCCCTCCTTTACCTATTGGGTCGGATGACATCTTTGAAGTAAAGGATATTTTAGCCATGAAGAGAGTCAGGGGGAGGACTTTCTTTCTCATTGAGTGGAAGGGATTTGGTCCTGAGGAGAGGTCTTGGGAGCCTCAAAAGAATATCAACGCTCCTCTAATACTAAAGAAGTTTCTGGCCAATCTCAGAAAGGGGGATGTAAAGAGGGGGGTACTGTCATGTCGGCGGTCTCGGCTGCACCCACTCCCGCCCCTCCTCCAGCGGCAACCGCCGCCACCTCCTCCTACCGGCGTCCTCGTCACGGCGCGCTCCCACGCTCTGCCTCCCCTCCTGTGACGGCACCGCGCTCCTTCCTTAGGGCGCGCGCGCACCAGCGTCCCCTCTTCCGCCTACGGGGGGTGGCGCCGGGGGCGGCACGTACCGCCCGCTTCCGGACCCTAGGGTATTTCTGGCGCGCTCTCTATGGAGAGGACGCCTGAGTGTTGCTGTGCGCTCGCCACGCTGCGCTTTGGCCCCCTTCCGGTTCCTATAGTGCCGCCTGTTTCCTGTCTGTCTTCCCCGTGGCTTCCAGCCCCCGGCTCTGCTTCCTTGTTCCCAGTGTTCGTTCACCCTGCATGACCGCTCTGTTCTCCCTTCTGGTACCCCCTTGTGTGCTTCCTCCCGGTCCTCTCCCCTCTAGTACCTGCTCCCTGTCTGTCTACCCATCCTGTAGTCCTGTTAGGTCCTCTACCTCTCAGTCCAGTACTCCTGCCTACGGGCGCCTCTTGTCCTTGAGCCGCCCCTCCTGGTACCGGCTGTCGCAGTTCTGTCCTCGGTAGTCTTGCCCCAAACGATCCCTGTATAGGGGTCGGTCTTCACCTGGAGCGCTCGACCCCCGGGGCTCCAGATCCGCGACCCAGAGGGTCCACTCTCGGACGTCCTTTTCCGAAAAATGTCACAGTTACTCGCCAGCCTGTGCTCCCAATCCCTATCAGCGGCGCGTGGTGGTCCGGAAGGATGAATTCAGTGATGAATTCAACAGGCTTTATTTACAGTAAGAAAATAGGGGGGGGAAGCCAGCACTGCTTAAGGTTAGAACGCATAAATTGGAGTGCATATGCACATAATGTCTAGCTGTATTCAAAAATGAGATATTTAGCAAAAAAATTGATCAATTCAATTGAGCCACCCCGCCGTGCCAAGGCAATCTCATATGGGGGGTCCTACTCTATATATTTTTAATAAATGCTGTGCCATTACGGCCTCCTAAATACACTTAGAGCATGACCACATCAAGTGCAATCTGTACCTGAACATTGCTGAATCGCTCCCATGAAGCCAGATGAAGCAAGTGCAGATGAAGGCCAACCAGGTCTGAACACAGACATATCAGGAATGGCCTCCACACATTGCCTGACCAGCAAACATAGATGAAGGGCGATGTTGGTCCAGACACAGGTGCACAATTAAATAAAGCTTGGGGCAGGGTGGGGCTGCCGTGTGTGTGCACAGCAGCCTAATCCATCACAATGAACACAGAAAAATTATGGCGGACATAACCAAGCGTGCACGGCAACAGTGGTGGTGAGCCACAAACCAACAACAAGAAAATAGGGGGGGGAAGCCAGCACTGCTTAAGGTTAGAACGCATAAATTGGAGTGCATATGCACATAATGTCTAGCTGTATTCAAAAATGAGATATTTAGCAAAAAAATTGATCAATTCAATTGAGCCACCCCGCCGCGCCAAGGCAATCTCATATGGGGGGTCCTACTCTATATATTTTTAATAAATGCTGTGCCATTACGGCCTCCTAAATACACTTAGAGCATGACCACATCAAGTGCAATCTGTACCTGAACATTGCTGAATCGCTCCCATGAAGCCAGATGAAGCAAGTGCAGATGAAGGCCAACCAGGTCTGAACACAGACATATCAGGAATGGCCTCCACACATTGCCTGACCAGCAAACATAGATGAAGGGCGATGTTGGTCCAGACACAGGTGCACAATTAAATAAAGCTTGGGGCAGGGTGGGGCTGCCGTGTGTGTGCACAGCAGCCTAATCCATCACAATGAACACAGAAAAATTATGGCGGACATAACCAAGCGTGCAAGGCTGCTGTGCACACACACGGCAGCCCCACCCTGCCCCAAGCTTTATTTAATTGTGCACCTGTGTCTGGACCAACATCGCCCTTCATCTATGTTTGCTGGTCAGGCAATGTGTGGAGGCCATTCCTGATATGTCTATGTTCAGACCTGGTTGGCCTTCATCTGCACTTGCTTCATCTGGCTTCATGGGAGCGATCCAGTAATGTTCAGGTACAGATTGCACTTGATGTGGTCATGCTCTAAATGTATTTAGGAGGCCGTAATGGCACAGCATTTATTAAAAATATATAGAGTAGGACCCCCCATATGAGATTGCCTTGGCGCGGCGGGGTGGCTCAATTGAATTGATCAATTTTTTTGCTAAATATCTCATTTTTGAATACAGCTAGACATTATGTGCATATGCACTCCAATTTATGCGTTCTAACCTTAAGCAGTGCTGGCTTCCCCCCCTATTTTCTTTATTTACAGTACCTTGATGAGATGAGATGTCAAGGAAGATGAAGGAATGGAGATGAGGTAGGAGTGAGGATTGTAGGTTAGAGCTGTTATAGAAGCACCAGATTAGAGATGATAGGAGCTCCAGTTTGGAGGTAACAAGAGAATCCTTTCTCCAGCTCTGCAGCGCATGTGTGTTACAAGATGGCCCGGAGTACAAAAACAGGAAACAGAATGAAAAAGACAGGAGGAGCTATAGACAGAGAGGTATTATGGGAAAGTACCATAACAAAATATTAGTGTAATACAGCAATGGCCAGTAGATGGCAGCAAAGTATAACAAATACAATAGATGATAAACTAAATATATACCATTACATAAATGTCCATGTATGGCTGAAAGTCTATCAGAATAAACTGAAACAGCAGAAGTGGTGTTACCATTTTTTGGAATGTAGAAATTTGGAGGGGTGCAATATGGTACGTGGGCTGGTGGAGTCTGGTGGGGGGGCCCAATTAGAACTTCTGCTATGGTATCCCATAATTTCTATGTACGTCCCGGGTGCAGGATGCATTGTACCGTTCACATATGCCTCTGCTGCAGGACTGCTGACAGGCCATAGAATCGTAGAGTTGGAAGGGACCTCCTGGGCCATCTGGTCCAACTCCCTGTTCAAAGCAGGATTCGCTAAATCATCCCAGACAGATGTCTGTCCAGCCTCTATTTGAAGACTTCTATTGAAGGAGAACTCACCACCTCTCGTGGCAGCCTGTTCCACTCATTGATCACTCTAACTGTCAAAAAGTTTTTTCTAATATCCAATCTGTTTCCTCTCTTTCAGTTTCATCCCATTGCTTCTAGTCTTGTGCAAATGAGAATAAAGATGATCCTTCTACAATGTGACGGCCCTTTAGATATTTGTAGACAGTGATTAAGTCTCATCTCTGTCTTCTCTTCTGCAAGCTAAACATTCTCAAATCCTGCAACCTTTCCTCTTAAGACAGGGTTTGCAGACCGGTCACCATTCTGGTTGCTCTTTTCTGAACTTGCTCCAGTTTCTTGATGTCTTTTTTAAAATGTGGCGCCCAAAACTGGACACAATATTCCAGATGAGGTCTGACCAAAAAGGAGTAGAGGGCAATAATGACTTCACGTGATCTAGACTGTATGCTTCTGTTAATACATCCTAGAATTGCATTTGCCTTTTTTGCTGCTGCATCACACTGTTGACTCATATTCAGTCTGTGATCTATTAGTATACCCAAGTCTTTTTCACATGTGCTGTTGCTTAGCCCTATTCCTCCCATTCTGTATATGCTTTTTTCATTTTTATTGCCCAGATGTAGTACTTTGCATTTTTCCCTGTTAAAAACCATTCTGTTAGATGCTGCCCACTGCTCCAGTTTATATATATCTTTTTGAATCCTCTCTCTCTCTTCTCTAGTATTAGCTATCCCTCCTAGCTTTGTGTCATCAGCAAATTTAATCAGTTTACCCTCAATTCCTTCATCTAAATCATTGATAAAGATGTTGAACAATACAGGGCCAGAACAGAGCCCTGTAGTACCCCACTTGAGATATTCTTCCAACTGGATGTGCAGCCATTTACGACCACTCTTTGGGTCCGATCACTAAGCCAGTTATGAATCCATCTAACAGTTGCCTTGTCCATTCCATACTTAGGCTAGTTTCACACTTGCTTTTTTTTGCAGCGCGTTTTTCCCGCAAAAAAACGCATTGAAAAAACGCATACATAAGCATACAACTGCTGCGTTTTTTTCAAGCATTTTTATGAGCATGCATGAAAAAAACGCAGCGTTTTTATGCGTTTGTATGCGTTTTTAGCGCGTTTTTACCGCGTTTGCAAAAAAAGCTTACATGAGCATGCCAGTGCGCACATATGCGCATCCATAGGCTATAATGGCCCTTTTTAGCGCAAAACGTGCGCATATGTGCGCATGCGCTTTTTTTCAGGGCCAAAAAATGCAACATGATGCGTCTGGAAAATCCAATCGCACACCCCAAAAAAACGCAGCGCATGAAAATCGCATACATGCGCTTACAAGCGCGCAAGTATGCGCACCCATGTTAAAGATAGGGGAAAAAACGCATGCGCAGGTTAGCGTTTTTTTCCAGCGCTAAAAAACGCAAATGTGAAACCAGCCTTAGCCATTTTTTCAATAAGGATTTGTGAGATACTTTGTCAAATGCTTTACTGAAGTCAAGATATACTATATCTACAGCATTTCTCTGATCCACCCAATCAGTGATTCTGTCATAGAAGGAAATTAAGTTAGTCTGACATTACTTATTAGTTACAAATCCATGCTGACTCTGTTTAATCACTTCATTCTTATCCAGGTATTTACATACATGTTGTTTAATAATTTGTTCAAAGATCTTTCCTGGTATAGAAGTCAGACTCACCGGCCTATAGTTGCCTGGGTCCACCTTCTTCCCCTTTTTGAAGATAGGAACAACATTTGCTCTTCTCCAGTCTTCTGGGACTTCTCCTGTTCTCCAAGAATTTTCAAAGATTATGGAGAGGGGTTCAAAAATTTCTTCTGCTATCTCCTTCAGTAATTTGGGGTGTAATTCATCTGGACCTGGAGACTTGAATTCATTTAGGTTTGCTGAGTGTTTCCTCACTATCTTTCTGTTTATAAATATCCTGGATTCTTCTATTCCTTTAATAGGACAGTGAAGAACAGTTGATGTTACATTTCCTTTCTGAGAGAAAACAGATGCAAAATAGGAATTTAAAAGTTCGACCTTCTCAACATCCTGTCTTACCATTTCATCATTTTCATCTGTAAAAATCCTATAGCATCTCTGACTTTTCTTTTACTTTTGACATATCCCCAAAATCCTTTATTATTGCTTTTGACGTCTCTTGCAAGCCTCAATTCATTGTCAGCTTTAGTAATCTGATTTGTGCCTTGCAGGTTCTGCAGACAGCATTATATTCTTCTTTAGCTATGCCTCCCTCTTTCCATTTCATGAACATTTCTTTCTTCCTTTTTAGCATGTGCTTAAGTTCTGTGTTCATCCATCCTGGTTTCCTTAAATGCTTCTTAGTCTTCCCTCTTTTCAAATTGTTAACAATTGTGCTTTGAGAATTTCATTTTTCAAGATTTCCCATCCTTCCTGGACATTTTTGTCCTTAAGGATATCCAGCCATTGGATCCCTCCAATTCTCTTTCTGAATCCCTTAAAATCTGCCTTTCTGAAATCTAACCTTGACGTCTGAGTCTTCACAGGTCTTCCTCCTCTAGTTATCCAAAATTCTAAAATAGCATGGTCGCTAACTCCTAGGGTCCCAGCCACTTTTACCTCCTCAACCATTTCCTCCCTGTTTATAAGGATTAGATCCAAGGTAACAATTCCCCTTGTTTTCTCCTCTACCTTTTGGAAGATAAAGTTGTCAGCAAGAGAGGACAAGAATTTCCTTTATCTGTTAGTTTTGCCTGAGAGATCCCCAACAAATGTCAGGATAGTTGAAATATCCCATCCCATGACAATTGTCATATTTTTTGGAGAACTTGGCCATTTGATGCATAAAGAGTTCATCCATATCTTCAGCTTGCACAGGTGGCCTGTAGTAAATACCTATAATGGTGTCCTTTCCATTTTTCTGTCCTTGTATTCTTACCCAAACAGTTTCCACAGAACTCCCAGTCTCTGAAGCTTCAATCTCTTTGCAGATATACGCGTTTCTAACATACAATGCGACACCTCCTCCTCGTTTATCAAGTCTGTTTCTTGCAAATAAGTTGTATCCTTCTAGCCTTGTATTCCATAACTTACACAGCAAATCCAATGTCGCCCCTCGGTACATACAGGCATCCAGCCATGTTTCTCCTGAGCAGCGGTTGGTTGGTGGCGCTCGTCCCCCTTCCCGCTCCCACATCCCTAGCTAAACCCAATGGGAAGGCCCCGGCTATTAGCCCCGGACAGCCCTGTGCGCGGAACTTGTGATTGGCTAAGCGTTTCGGAACAAGGAGGTGTGGCCTGTTGGAGAAGCCGTGCCATTTTTTACCGATTTAAAAAATTTACTATGGGGGGGCATCGTTTTGCAGTTTGCCTCAGGCAGCAGAGAGGCTAGGTTCACCCCTGAGCATCACCCAGTGTGAACAGAAGCGAACTCTGTTACGACACAGAGCCGCGCCACCACTGAACATAAATGCCGGAGCCTGTTAAAATCACAGCACTCAGCAAGAGAGCGCACAGTATGCGGTCACAGAACTCAGCGCCAAGGACACGAGGTCTCAGTCCCTCTAGACCTACTGAGCGCGCAGCGTCGCTCCTGCGGATGCCACTATAGATGCTGACTATGGTGGAGTGTAGAGCACGTGCATCGTGGCGTGCAGAGCCACTGGTGGACACTGATGTCAGTCTCAAACTCTGCCTCTACCTATACCTAAGCCTGGGCGCTTAACAGGCTAGGCTGCACAACACATGCGTACCAAGGGTAGGAGTTTCAAATGAGTCAGTCACCAGAGACATTCATACTTGCACACAACACTCACTCCTCATAGTCTGGCAATGCAGTTTATACTAGCGCATGGCCGAGCGGCCATGCGAACCTTTTATAGCCGCGTCCTTCCGGGACCTTCCTGACCTTTCAGATGGTCCAATCCGAGCTGGAGAAGGACCTGAGCATGTGACCTCCGATCTCCAATGAGAGATCGTCCCACGGGCATGCTCAGTGGATCGAGAGGAGGATTTAGTCCCTGGAGTGGCTCGCTGCTAACCAGCATGCGTTGCTATAGCTGGACTAGAGGTGGCAGTAGCAACCAAACCCACGGAGCTAGTCTGGGCAGAGCGCCGGGGCCGACGAGTCTGCTGAGCAGCCTCCTCTATGGCTGGAGAGGAATGGGGGACCGCCAGAATAAAGCCTCGGGATTCCCGCTGTGCAGCGACAAGAACCCGATGCCTAACATTACCCCCCCTCCTAGGGCCCCCTCCTCTCTTAGCCTCGCTATGCTCAAATTCCGCAATGAGAAGTGGAGCACAGAGGTTCTCCCCTGGCTCCAAGGTACGAGCCTCTGGACCATGACCCTTCCAGTCCACCAAATAAAACTTTTTACCACACACCACCCTGCATCCCACGATGACATTAACCTCAAACTCATCCGACGACAGGTCAGATGTCCCGGCAGATGACTCAGAGAACCGGGACATGAGGACAGGCTTAAGGAGGGACACGTGGAAGGTGTTGGAGATAGCCAAATGTGGTGGAAGGGCCAGACGGTAGACCACAGGGTTGATCTGCTCAAGGACCTTGAAGGGGCCTATGTAGCGAGGTGCGAATTTTGTGGACTCGACCCACAGCCTGATGTTACAGGCGGAGAGCCACACCAAGTCGCCCGGACCAAAGGTTGGAGCGGGGCGCCGGTGCGTTTCGGCGGATGCCCTCATTCTCTCCTTGGAGGCCTGGATAGCATCCTGAGTGCAATCCCAAATGTCACGTGCCTCCACCGCTCAGTCTGCCACCCTGGAATCGGTGGATGACACGGGCATGGGCACAGGGACATGCAGATGCTGGCTGTAATTTAGGAGGAATGGGGTCTGACCAGTGGAGTCGGCCACAGCGTTGTTCAAAGCGAACTCTGCCCACGGCAGCAAGGATGCCCAGTCATCCTGCCTGGCCGAGACAAAATGTCATAGATATGTGACCAGGGTCTGGTTGGTTCTCTCTACCAACCCGTTCGTCTCAGGATGATAGGCCGAGGAGAGATTTAGCTCAATGCTGAGCAGGCTACAGAGCTCTCTCCAGAACCGAGACGCAAACTGGGGACCCCGGTCGCTGACAATCTTGTCCGGCATGCCGCGCAGGCGGAAAACGTGCTTAGTGAACAACGCTGTCAGGCCCCGTGCAGAAGGTAACCGGGAGAGAGGTACCAGGTGCACCATCTTGGAGAAATGGTCGATGACAACCCAAATGACCGTGCTGCCACTGGACTTGGGTAGCCCCACCACAAAGTCCATACCGACCACCTCCCAGGGCCTGTCCGCTACCGGCATGGGGTAAAGTAGCCCACCGGGCCGCTGCTGAGAGGACCTATTCTGGGCGCAAGAGATGCATGCCTGAATATAGTCCCTGATGTCACGGACGATATACGGCCACCAGTACGTCCTCGCCAGAAGCTCAGAGGTACGTTTTGTCCCGAAATGTCCACCCACCCTGGACAAATGAGCCCAAGAGAGGACCTCCGGTCACAGATGGGCAGGGACAAATGTCTTGCCCGGAGGTACTGACTCAAGGGCGACCGGAGCCACAGTCCTCAGGCTCTCGGATGGGACGATCAGCCGAGGCTCCTCCTCTTTCTCCGATGACACCACGGAGTGGGAGAGAGCATCGGCCCAGATGTTCTTCTCCCCGGAGAGAAAATGGAGGGTGAAGTGGAACCAGGAGATGAACAAGGACCATCTGGCCTGGCGAGAATTTAGCCACTGTTTGCAAATACACCAAGTTCTTGTGGTCGGTGAACACCTGGAAAGGGTGGCGAGCCCCCTCCAGCAGGTGTCTCCACTCCGAGAAGGCCAACTTCATCGCTAGCAACTCCCTGTCCCCGATGGAATAATTCCTCTCCGCCGGTGTGAAGGTCTTGGAGAAAAAGAAACATGGGTGCTTCCGACCTTGCGTGTCCTTCTGAAACAGGACCGCTCCAGCACCGACGGAAGAGGCATCCACTTCCAGAATGAAGGGTTTATCTACATCGGGGCGATGTAGAATGGGAGCGCTAGCGAAATGGGACTTAATGGAGGAGAAGGCCTTGGAGACAGGTTCCGACCACAACTTGGGATTTGCACCCTTCTTGGTGAGGGCCACCAAGGGGGCTACCAACGTTGAGAAGTGGGGGATGAATTGGCAGTAATAATTTATGAACCCCATAAAGTGCTGCACCGCTTTGAGAGAATGGGGCTCCTGCCAATCCATCACCGCCTGTAGCTTGGCAGGATCCATGGGCAGTCCCTGGGCGGAGATGATATAGCCCAGGAAAGGCAAGGACTCCTGCTCAAACACACACTTCTCCAGGGTGCAGCGGACCCAAGTAAAATGGCAGCTGCACAGGTGCATAAATACCAAATGAGACAGCCAGCCTACAATCAGGGATTGGCCGTGTGGTACACCAGTGCAGAAAAAATAATCCGCAAGTGGCAGTGTTCATTTGGTATTTATGCACCTGTGCAGCTGCCATTTTACTTGGGTCCGCTGCACCCTTGATTAGTGCAGATGCATTTGGGCCTGTCTGGTTTGTAACTGAATTTTTGGGAGGATTTTTTCCTCTTTTTGTGGTTTTCAAACACACACTTCTCCAACTTGGTGTAGAGGGAGTTTGCCCATAGGAGGTCGAAAACTTTGCAAACATCTCTCCGGTGAGAGTCAATATCTGGAGAGTAGATGAGGATATCTCATCCAGATAGACTACAACCAAGGTGGTGAGCATACCCTGGAAGATGTCATTTACAAAGTCTTGGAAGAGAGCTGGAGCGTTACAGAGCCCGAAGGGCATCACCAGGTATTCATAGTGCCCATCCCTGGTGTTAAAAGCTCTCGTCCATTCGTCCTCCTCACGGATGCGAATCAGGTTGTAAGCCCCCCGCAGATCAAGCTTAGTAAACACTCTCGCTCCCTGTAGCCTATCAAACAGTTCCGATATCGGGGCAGAGGATACTAATTCTTAACGGTGATGGCGTTAAGACCCCTGTAATCGATGCAGGGACGTAATTCTCCATTCTTCTTCTGGACGAAGAAGAATCCCGCCCCCGCTGTTGACACAGACTTCCTAATGAATCCTCTTGCCAGATTCTCACTGATATACTGAGACATGGCCTCTGTCTCCGGGAGAGATAGGGGATAGACTCGACCCCGGGGAGGCTCAGCACCAGGCAAGAGGTCAATAGGACAGTCGTAGGGGCGGTGAGGCGGAAGGGTCTCCGCCGCCTTCTTGGAGAATACGTCTACATACTGTCGATAGCATTTGAGGAGAGAGGAAAGGTCTGCGGGGACTTCAGTGGAAGCAACCTGAACGCACTCCCTCTGACATCTACCCTCACAGGATTTACTCCACCCGAAAATTCTCCCTGAGGACTAGAGATGAGCGACTTTGCCTTTTTTAGGGTCGAGTCGGGTTTCATGAAATCCGACTTTCTCAAAAGTCGAGTTGAATGAAATCGGCCGACTATCGGGTAAAGTCGGAGGACTGAAACACGAAACCCAATGCAAGTCAATGGGGAAGCAAAGTCATCAGGGAGTGGAGGACAGTAAACACACCTACAGTGCCCATTTCAATGCCAACAACATCAATTCTTATTACTTAAGCTTGTCAACCTTAATTTACTTTATAATAATAGTTACGCATTGAAAACTGGGGGTTATTTGGCTAAATTTGTGGGGGGGGGGGTAGGGCTGGCTCCAGGTTTTCGTGTGCCCCGGGCGAAAGAGTGTTAGTGGGCCCCTTTAACACATACCACAATTCATGATGCTCCGATACGGCAGAGAAATATAGGTATAGTACAATAACAAATACACTTCTTACATTACATGACTGATATCTATTTTAAATTCTACAATAGCTCAAAAACTGGACAGTATATTCCTCCATACAGTATTATGGCCACCACATAGTGCGCCATACAGAATAATGAGCTCCATATATTGCTCCATACAGAATAATTGGTCCCATATAATGTTCCATACAGTATATGATGAGCTCCACATAATGCTACAGTATATGATGGTCGCCATATAATGTGCCATACAGTATAGGACGGTCTCCATAGAGTAGAATGAGCCCCACATATTGCTCCATACAGTATAATGAGTCACATATAAAGCTCCATACAGTATATGATGGGCCCCATATATTGCTCCATACAGAATGGGCTCCATGTAATGCTCCATACAGAATAGGCCCAATATGTGCTCCATATAATGCTCCATACACTATATGATGCCCCATAAATAATGAACCCCATATGATGCTCCAGTAGATGATGGGCCCCATGGATGATGCTCCATTGTATGATGGGTCTATATAAGGCTCCATATATAATGGGCCCCATATGATGCTCTAGTACAGGGGTCCTCAAACTTTTTAAACAGGGGGCCAGATTACGGTCCCTCGGACCGTTGGAGGGCCGGAATATAGTTTAAAAAAATTATGAATAAATTCCTGTGCACACTGCACATATCTTATTTAGAAGTAATAAAACAAAAATAGGAACAAATACAATATTAAAAATGAAGTTAAATCATCAAACTTACCGATTTTTTGGGTTCTTCGAATATCCTACACTTCGAGTCAATTTTTTCTCTTTCTTGATATCATTGTTTCCTAGGGATTCAAAATTGCTATTAGTAAAATACCAACATATATACAGCGCTACAAAAACAATATACCAGCAATAAAACTGCCCACACAGAGACATACAGACTGCACTGCCCATCAATGCAGCCTGATCAGTGCCCATCAATGCAGCCTGATCAGTGCCTATCAATGCAGCCTCACCAGTGCCCATATTGGTGGAACTCCACTTTTACCTCAGGCTCAGACTGGTGTGGTGCAAGAATCCCCAATAGGCAGCATTGGTCCCTAAAAGGCAGGTAAATGTCCCCAATAGGCAGCATACGTCTCCAATAGGCAGGTAAATGTCCCCAATAGGCAGCACAAGTCCCCAATAGGCAGGTAGATGACCCCAATAGGCAGCACAGGTCCCCAAAAGGCAGGTAAATGTCCCCAATAGGCAGCACAGGTCTCCATTAGGCAGGCAAATGTCCCCATTAGGCAGCACAGGTCCCCAATAGGCAGGTAAATGTCCCCAATAGGCAGGCAAATGTCCCCATTAGGCAGGTAAATGTCCCCAATAGGCAGGTAAATGTCCCCAATAGGCAGCACAGGTCCCCAAAAGGCAGGTAAATGTCCCCAATAGGCAGGTAGATGTCCCCATTAGGCAGATAAATGTCCCCAATAGGCAGGTAAATGTCCCCAATAGGCAGCACAGGTCCCCATTAGGCAGCACAGGTCCCCAATATGCAGCACAGGTCCCCAATAGGCAGGTAAATATCCCCAAAAGGCAGCACAGGTCCCCAATAGGCAGGTAAATGTCCCCAATAGGTAGCACAGGTCCCCAATAGGCAGGTAAATGTCCCCAATAGGTAGCACAGGTCCCCACTAGGCAGAAAAATGTCCCCAATAGGTAGCACAGGTCCCCACTAGGCAGAACAATGTCCCCACTAGGCAGAAAAATGTCCCCAATAGGTAGCACAGGTCCCCACTAGGCAGAACAATGTCCCCATTAGGCAGGAAAATATCCCCAATAGGACCCGGCATTAAAAAAAAAAAAAAAAAAAAGTACTCACCTATGTCCCCGCGCTGCTCTGAAGAGGCGCCCGCTCGTCTCCGTCTTCTTCCGGCACAGGCCCAGGCGGCGTGACGTCATCAGACCGCGCAGGCGGCGTGATGACAATCACGTCGTCTCTGTGCACTGTGCTGCGGGAGGGCTGAGCAACACCTTTCCTCGGCGCCTCGTCCCGCCCGCAATTACACGGCCCGCCGGCACTGAACTGCAGTGCAGTTCAAGAGCTCAAAGTCGGCCTGGCGGGGGGCCGGATAAAAGTCTTTGGAGGGCCACATGCGGCCCACGGGCCGTAGTTTGAGGACCCCTGCTCTAGTATATGATGGGCCCCATATGATGCTCCAGTATATGATGGGCCCCATGGATGATGCTCCATTATATTATGGGCCTATATAATGCTCCATATATAATGGGCCCCATATGATGCTCTAGTATATGATGGGCCCCATATGATGCTCCAGTATATGATGGGCCCCATGGATGATGCTCCATTGTATTATGGGCCTATATAATGCTCCATATATAATGGGCCCCATATGATGCAGCATATGATGGGCCCCATGGATGATGCTGAAGTGTATGATGGGCCTATACACTGTGTGCAGAATTAGGCAAATGAGTATTTTGATCACATCATCCTTTTTATACATGTTGTCCTACTCCAAGCTGTATAGGCTTGAAAGCCAACTGCCAATTATGTAAATCAGGTGATTTGCATCTCTGTAATGAGGAGGGGTGTGGTCTAATGACATCAACACCCTATATAAGGTGTGCTTAATTATTAGGTAACTTCCTTTCCTTTGGCAAAATGGGTCAGAAGAGAGATTTGATGGACTCTGAAAAGTCAAAAATTGTGAGATGTCTTTCAGAGGGATGCAGCAGTATTGAAATTGCCAAACTTTTGAAGCGTGATCACTGAACTATCAAGCGTTTTATGGCAAATAGCCAACAGGGTCGCAAGAAGCGTGTTGATAAAAAAAGGCTCAAAATAACTGCCCATGAATTGAGGAAAATCAAGCGTGAAGCTGCCAAGATGCCATTTGCCACCAGTTTTGCCATATTTCAGAGCTGCAACGTTACTGGAGTATCAAAAAGCACAAGGTGTGCCATACTCAGGGACATGGCCAAGGTAAGGAAGGCTGGAAAACGACCACCTTTGAACAAGAAACATAAGATAAAACGTCAAGACTGGGCCAAGAAATATCTTAAGACTGATTTTTCTAAGGTTTTATGGACTGATGAAATGAGAGTGACTCTTGATGGGCCAGATGGATGGGCCCGAGGCTGGATCAGTAAAGGCCAGAGAGCTCCACTCTGACTCAAACGCCAGCAAGGTGGAGGTGGGGTATTAAGCTTTGATATTTATGAGTCTTTTCGGTTGATTGAGAACAAAGTTGTTGTTCAATAATAAAAAGAATCCTCTCAAATAAAACTTGCCTAATAATAATTATGCAAACAGTGTATAATGCTCCATATATAATGGGCCCCATTTATAATGTTCAGGTAGAGGGCGTACAGACATTACATCATCGCGCTCTCTGACCTGAATGTCACTGTCAGGAAACGCATAAGAGGTCACAGCGGTGGAGCAGGGAGAGGTAAGTATTGCAAGTGCTGGTGCACCTGAGCAAGCAGGGGGGGCCCACTGGTGGGCAACGGCACTGGCACAGGGCCCCTCATAGTACGACGGTGTCTCTGACAGCGAGTGGGCCTCCCCACCATCAGAGACACCGGTGTACTGTGAGGGGCCCTGTGCCAGTGCCGTCACCCACGAGTGGGCCCCCCCACCTGCTCAGGGCACCGCCACTTGCCCGGGTGCACCAGGTGCTGGCGCTGGCCCTGGGGGGTGGTACAGCCCAGTTAGGGAGGTGAAAAAACTGGCATATGTTGAGGTGTAGGCTGGACGTTCACCAGCTGCAAATGGAGGAATTGTCGAAGTTGGAGGAGGACAAAGCAAGCCATTTTGCTGGCAACCTATGTGTCATCAGGGGAAGGTGGGACAAAATCCTTTGAAACCCATGTGTTATGAATGGGTCACTGAGGAGGATAGCAGGTCCAGGCTAAGCCACAGAAAACCAGAGAGGTTGGTAAATAAGCGGATTGCAGACCCCTGATCCTATCCACACAACTAGCAGTATCCATGGAGAAAGGGGGAATCTAAACTGCCCCGGAGCAGACCCCAAAGGAATAGATAGCTCCCAAACATATATTGTCGGTGAGACAAGATGAAAATACAAACGCAGGCAGAAAAATAGACTGAGCAAATGATGGGGCCCACACTGACTAGACAGGACAGGACAGGAAAGACACTGTCTGCAATCACGCAAAAACCCTGCAAAAAGTCCAACACGTCTGATGCACAAAAAACACTGAAGTCGCACGACTTCGCCCCCACTACATCAGCACTCTGGTATCTTCTGAAAGCAAAGCAAAAGAGACCAACATAACAGGGGACAAAACAAAACTGGCACAAGCAGTAACATATGGGCGGTGATTCAGCACAGCCCCAGCTGCAGCTGGCTGAACCTCACAAAGCAGAGATAGACAAAACCAGATCAAATCCAAACAGATTAGCAAATGAACCACTTAGCTGAAACATGCAGGAACAGAGCAGGAGACCTCAGACCTCAGAAGGCACAGGAAGAAAATCACCAGCAGGGATAGAGCGAGTCAGCTGTCTTAAATCCCAATCTGAAACCCCATATCTCCAATCGTCATCATCATTATCAGGTGGCAAACCTCTGTCAATCTGATCAGCTCCACTACCTCCAGTAACCACCAAAGGAGCCCAGAAAGAGAACTCGCAACCCCTCTGTCAATCTGACCAGCTCCACTGCCTTCAGTAATCGCCAGAGGGAGGCCAGAAAGAGAATTCACAAAACCCATGCATGGTTCATTTTAATGAAGGTGAGATCACCAACAGTTTGGGTCGACAGCCGGGTCCTTCTTTCTGTCAGGATTGATCCAGCCGCACTGAAGACTCTTTCTGATAGCACACTACCAGCAGGGCAAGCAAGCTCCTGTAAGGCATATTGTGCCAATTCAGGCCAGGTGTCCAGTTTACAGGCCCAGTTGTCAAAGAGGATTGAACTGTGAGGGAGAACATCGATAGGGGAGGAGAGGTCATTTTGAACCATAGTTGACAACTGCTGTCTCCTGTCTGTTGCAATCGATTCAGTATTAACAGTCGTGTGAGTGGTACTCGAGAAATCAGTCCACCACAAGGTCATGAAACCCCTGTCTCCAACGTCAGTTCGGCTGTGTGCACCACGAACACCTCTTCCATTTGGCCCAGTATAGCTCATGGTAAAACCTGCACCGCTGCTGTGTGCTGGGAATGCCTCTAACAAATGGTTTAACAGAGTCGCTTGTTTGTTCGACAATATTAGCTCTAGGTTCTCATGTGGCATGATGTTCTGTAATTTGCCTTTATAGCGTGGATCGAGGATGCTGGCCAACCAGTAGTCATCATCCTTCATAATTTTGGCAATGCGGGGGTCCCTTCTTAGGATCTGCAGTACATAATCGCACATGTGGGCCAATGTTCCAGGTGTCAATGATGCACTGACAGTGGTGGGTGGAGGAGCACTTTCTGCCAAATCCACATCCCTCCAGTCGCGCATAAACCCTGTATCTGACCTTGGCAAGCCAACATTTGCCCCCTCGAGAAGCATCCTCCCCAAAATAATCATCGCCCTCACCCTCCTCCTCCTCCTCTTCCTCTTCTTCCTCCACCTCATCCAGGACAGTTCCCTGAGCAGACAATGGCTGACTGTCATCAAGGCTTCCCTCCTCCTCCTCCTCTTCCTCCTCCGCTGCAGATGCCTGATCCTTAATGTGCATCAAAGTTTGCATGAACAGACGCATAAGTGGGATGCTCATGCTTATGATGGTGTCATATGCTCTTACCAGCTGTGTGCATTCCTCAAAACACTGAAGGACTTTACAGAGGTATTTCAGCTTTGACCACTGCACATCTGATAACTCCATGTCTGCCCTCAAACTGCCTGACCGTGTATCCTCCCAGAAATGCATTAAAGCCTGCCTCTGTTTGCACAGCCTCTCAACCATGTGCATGTTGGAGTTCCATCTTGTTGCAACGTCTATGATTAGGTGGTGCTTGAGAAGGTGGAGCGATCGCTGCAGCCTCTGCATACGACTGGAGTCTACGGGCAAGCGACGGATGTGCGAGCACAGTCTTCGCACCTTATGGAGCAGGTCTGTTAACTCCAGATAATTATTTAGGAAGCACTGCACCACCAGGTTCAAGGTGTGAGCCAGGCAAGGTATGTGTCTGAGTTTTGCAAGGGCTATGGCCGCCACTAAATTACAGCCATTATCACTGACTACCTTGCCTGGCTCAAGATGTAGACTGCCCATTCATGACTCAGTTTCTCGCTGCAAGTAGTTGGCCAGTACCTCCGCGGTGTGTCTGTTGTCGCCCAAAGACATCATCTTTAAAACAGCCTCATGTCGCGTACCACTAGCTGTTCGATAGTGGGACACCTTGTGTGCAACACTGGCAGCTGGGAAGGAGTGTTCGTGCGACTGCGCTCTGTCAGCGAACTTTCGCTTCAGGAGGAGGAGGGTCGAACGCCTAACTGTTTCCTATACCTTGGGCTAGGCAGCACTGTTCCACCACTGCTGTTCCCTGTGGAGCCTGCATCCACCACATTAACCCAGTATGCAGTGATGGACACTTAACGGCCCTGGCCATGCCTACTGGCCCATGCATCTGTTGTGAGGTGCACCTTTCCACTCACTGATTGTTTGAGTGCATGGACAATGCGGTCTTTCACATGCAGGTGGAGGGCAGGGATGGCTTTTCTAGAAAAGAAGTGCTGACTGAGTAGGTCATAGCGTGGTACAGCGAAGGCCATGAGCTCTCGGAACACTTCACTTTCAACCAAATGGAAGGGAATCATCTCTAATGAGATCAGTTTGGCAATGTAGGTGTTCAAAGCCAGTGTACGCAGATGAGAGGATGAGTACTTTCTTGTCCTACTCAGAGTGACAGCTAAGGTGAGCTGGACTTGAGAGCTGCATATGGGGGAAGTAGCGGTGGACATGACGGACTGAGAGGGGGTTGTTGATGGTGATGGTGGTGGTGGTGGTGATGGCTTAGATTCAGTCTTTCGTTGCAAAAACATTGTGATTCCCTTGTGACGACACCTCAACATTTCTTGCTGATGGTGTGCTTACCGGTGGGCTTACATTGGGGGAAGCGATGGAGCGTTGCTGGCTACCTTCAGTCGGAGCAGGTGCACATGTGCTACCTGAGGTTTTGTAGTCCGCCCACGCTTGCAAGTGCATGGTGATTAAATGTCTAAGCATGCAACTGGTATTCAAATTTCGGAGATTTTTCTCTCGTCTAAAGGTCCTTCCGCACTTCTTACAGATAACCTTTGCCTCATCAATAGGATTTTGGTCAAAAAAGTGCCACACTGCACTCTTCCTACTATGGTATGAATTTTCAGGGCTTGCACGCTGTGCTAATTTGACCGTCTGGCGAAGCTGTCCTGCAACTCTTTTTATTTTTTTTTACCACGTTTTTGGACACCTACGGGCCTGCCAGATAACCGCTGCTGCGATGTCGATGCCTGCTGCGGATCTTCTCCTCTTCTGAGCTATTGCCATCGGCACCCTCTTCCCCCAATGGATGCCAATCTGGGTCAACAACTGGGTCATCCATCACCTCCTCTTCAATTTCATCTGCACCTTCCTCTGTGTCACCGTGTAAGGTGGTATAGTATGCGGGAAGGGACACCTGAGTTTCATCAGGGTCAGATTCTGGCTCAGTAGACTGCGAGGGCAATGTAGTGCTCTGGGTCAATGTACCAGCAGAATCATCTAGCAGTGGCTGTGCATCAGTGCACTCCATGTAAGATTCATTTTGGACTGGGGAATTCAGGATTTGACTTGATAACCCAGGCATGCTATGTGAAAAGAGCTCCATGGAGTAATCTGAAGTGTGGCCTGCCGCATCCTTCACTTTTGGTGGGGGTGAAGGACACAAGGAAAGGTGTTGTTCCTGACCAGAAGCCTGCATTGACGACTCAGTGCTTGCATTTTTTGAAACCAGAAGAGGAGGCGATAGAGCTGGAGACTGTTTCGGCAATGTAAGCCAAAACCTGTTCCTGATGCTCCGGTTTAAAAGTGGTTTACATACTCCCAGAAAAGGGAGCCTTCCAGGCCTTCTTGAGCCAGATGATGACGCAGGCTCAACACCTCCTGCCTTAGGTGCTATTGGCACTACCAGCAGATGCATTACCACCACCAGATGCTGACTATGGTGGGGTGTCAAGCACATGCACCGTGGTGTGCAGTGCCACCGGTGGACACTGATGTCAGTCTCAGACTCTGCCTCTACCTACACCTAAGCCTGGGTGCTTAACAGGCTAGGCTGCACAACACATGCGTACCAAGGGTAGGAGTTTCAAATGAGTCGGTCACCAGAGACATTCATACTTGCATACAACACTCACTCCTCATAGTCTGGTAATGCAGTCTATACTAGCGCATGGCCGAGCGAACCTTTTATAGCCGCGTCCTTCTGGGACCTTCCTGACCTTTCAGATGGTCCAATCCGAGCTGGAGAAGGACCTGAGCATGTGACCTCCGATCTCCAATGAGAGATCGTCCCACGGGCATGCTCAGTGGACCGAAAGGAGGACTTAGTCCCTGGAGTAGCTCGCTGCTGACCAGCATGCATTTCTATAGCTAGACCAGAGGTGGCAGTAGCAACCAAACCCACGGAGCTAGACTGGGCAGAGCGCCGAGGCCGACAAGTCTGCTGAGCAGCCTCCTCTGCGGCTGGAGAGGAATGGGCTACCGCCGGAAGCAAGGCTCGGGATTCCCGCTGTGCAGCGACAGGAACCCGATGCCTAACAGTATCGCATGAGAGTGCATATCTTTGGCAACAGCCCTTCACCTGCAGTCGCCATTTATGGACTCAAAAGGTCGGCTCAAGAAGGAGAAACAGAATATGGATCAGATGTCAGACAATTCATAGAAAAAGACTTTTATGTTTACGACTGTTTGTAAGCCATGCCTTCAAATGAGACTGCCATCAGTCTTCTCAGGAGAGCCCAAGAGATTCTTGCTTGCTCGAACCTCAGGCTGCACAAAATAGCCTCAAACAGCCAAGAACTCATGAAAGCATTCCCTTCACAAGACTTGTGTAACGGTTTCAGAGACCTAGACCTGGGGTCAGACCCCACACCAATGCAACGCAGCCTCGGGCTTCTCTGGAATCTACAGTCAGACACTTTCACCTTTCAAGTCAGCCAGGAAGAAAAGTCTTTCACACGCAGAGGTGTCCTGTCTACAATCAACAGCGTATACGATCCCTTGGGTTTTGCAGCTCCTGTTACTATACAAGGCAAAGCCTTACTAAGAGACTTAACTAAGGAAACATCTGACTGGGATGCACCTCTGCCACCTGATAAGAGAATTCAGTGGGAAGTATGGAAGAACTCTTTAGCAGCCCTCTCCAACCTGAATGTGGCAAGACCATACATCCCTGTGCCGTCTACAGAAATACAAACCCAAAGACTGTACGTTTTTTCAGATGCTTCTGTCAAAGCAATTGCTGCTGTTGCCTATCTCAAAACTGTGGACTCCAAATGTCAGAGCCACATTGGAATCTTTATGGGGAAGGCCAAACTTGCTCCACAGCCAGAGCACACTATACCAAGGTTAGAGCTTTGTGCTGCAGTCTTAACCGTCGAGTTAGCAGAGTTCATCGTATCCGAGATGGATATCGACCTGACACAAGCCAAGTTCTACTCAGACAGCAAAGTAGTCCTGGGATATATCCACAATGAAACCAAGCGATTCTATGTTTATGTCAACAACAGAGTTCTACGAATTAGGAGATCAGTTCATCCAAAACAGTGGCATTACATTCCCACGGACCAAAATCCTGCAGATCACGCAACTAGGGCAGTTGACGCAAATCGACTAGGAAGCACAACATGGCTCTCAGGACCAAAACTATTGTACACTGAGGAACGTTTTCAAGACACCTTTGAACTAGTGGGAGAGGCCTCAGATGCTGAAATCCGACCTCAGGTGTCTACACTTCATACAATGACCTCTGCTATCCAGCTTGGATCTCACAGATTTGACAAATTTTCAAGTTAGAAGTCACTTATTCGAGCCACTACCTGCCTGACTCATATAGCTTGCTCATTCAGGACCACCAGAGCTTTTGACACAGAAAAATGTAAAGGTTGGCTACTTTGTAAAAATACCTACAGTATGTTACCTCGGACTTGGAATGTTCCAGAAACCACATCATCTTCACTGTTCTAAGAGAAACCTACACTGTGGAAATCCAATGTCTCATTAACAAAGCTCCACTACCAGCGAGCAGCGCATTGAGAAAACTCGACCCATTCATCGACAACAACGACCTGTTGAGAGTAGGAGGCCGACTCAGAGAAGCTAAAATGGAGTTTGAGGAGAAATTCCCTCTTATCATTCCTGGAAAATGTCATGTTGCCTACTTAATCGTACAACACTACCACAATCTGGTCAAACACCAAGGAAGACTATTTACAGAAGGAGCCATCAGAACTGCTGGCCTGTGGATTGTTGGTGCAAATAAACTCATCAGTAGTGTCATCTACAAATGCATTACCTGCCGTAAGCTTCGTGGTTCGACTCAAACCCAAAAGATGACTGACCTACCAGCAGATAGACTCAGCTCAGACCCTCCTTTCACCAGTGTTGGTCTCGATGTGTTTGGGCCTTCGTCAGTTGTTACACGTCATACGAGGGGCGGACAAGCCTATAGTAAATGTTGGGCTGTCATGTTTACCTGTATGTCAATCAGAGTTGTCCACATAGAGCTCATTGAGTCACTTGACACTTCAAGCTTCATCAATGCTTTGAGACGTTTTATTGCCATTCGTGGTCCTATCAAACATATATGTTCAGACAGAGGTACCAACTTCATTGGTGCAGCAAAAAAATTGGGAATACCTTCAAATCTAGACTATAAGACTCTCGAGAGGTATCTCAGTGACCAAAGTTGCACATGGTCATTCAACCCGCCTCACTCTTCACACATAGGTGGATCTTGGGAATGAATGATTGGTCTGGTATGGAGAATTCTTGACTCCACTTTTCTTCAAGAAGGAGCAGCGAGGCTTACCCACGAAAGCCTAATCACCTTCATGGCAAAAGCCGCAGCTATAATCAATGCAAGACCATTGGTTCCAGTCCCTAACAACCCTGAGGAACCCTTGTCATTGACTCCAGCAACTCTCCTCACCCAGAAAGCAGGATTATCCAGTGCCCATCCAGGAGGATTCTACGCTAAGGACCTCTACAAGCGCCAATGGAGACAGGTGCAAAGTCTTGCAAAATTAGGAAGGGGAAAGGGAAATTTGTGCTCACCAAAATAGTCCTATAAGCCGGTCGTCCCTAGGGATCAAATGGCTGACCACCATGTGTTGCAAACATGACGAGAGAAGGAAGATCCGGCACTGGAGACTTGATAAAATCCACGATAAGTTTTATTCACATAATTTCATGATAAAACCATAAAGGGGAAAACAGACCCCCACGCCTGACGCGTTTCGAACCTTACACCAGGTTCTTCCTCAGAGACAAGTCTTGCAAATACTTTCTGGGACAGGTGGCACAAACAATATTTGTCTACCCTGCAGCCACAGACGAAGTGGCAATCTATTAGGCCTAATCTGATGATTGGTGACCTTGTCCTTGTGAAAGACTGCCAAGTCTTCCGGAACCAGTGGCCACTTGGTCTAGGTACCTTAACATTCCCGAGCAAGGATGGCAACGTCCGCAAAGTTGAACTAAGAATGACCAAATGGAGTGAACGTAAGACATTCTTCAGACCGGTAACTGAACTGGTCTTATTGTTGCCTTCTGAAAAAAGGGATAGTGACATCTGTTGATGCCTGACGGGGAGTGTTCTGTCTCCGACATTCAATTTATAATCTGATTATCTGTCTGTTATATTTGCTGTAATTTAGATAGGCTGTATTGTTTTCAGTGTTTTTGGCTCCCTCTTGTGACCAGAGTCATAACCGCAGTCTTATTGTTTTGTTTTACTTTCACTTTGATGCCTGAATCTTTCCCGCCTTTCACAATGCATTATTGTAGTTTTGCAGTGCATCCTGGTAGTTTTGCAGTGCATTCTGGTAGGTTTTGCAAAGGATTATGGTAGTTCCCTCCTGTTTCTCCATTTTCCTTCAGCCTGCATTCAGGAAGCATCTTATATCTCTTGTCCCCTTGTGATTGCATCGCTGGTATGTACTCATGCTTTCTGCAGCTAATTTCTATCTTATTTAGCCTGGTGTTAATTAGTCCTGCCCCTGGTCAGCTATTAGTATAAATGTTGATTCATAATGTATGCTATTGATACAAAAACCCATACAAAAATCCAGGGCACATAAAACTGCAAGGATTATATCAACACCACAGAAGAATTCAGTAGAACTTGCCAATATAAAAACATGTACTTTATTAATTCAAGACAGAGTACTTAATAAATTACAGTATAAATTCAAATAGATACAATAAAAGGTCACTACTTAAAAAAATAGGGGATTTCACCATCAAAAGAAAGCCCGATCAGCAGCCCATGTAATGCGTGCATATGCATTAGTTCTAGGAATAGCCACTGCTCTATAATACCCGGTACCTAAAGTGTCCAACCAGGGCTATATACAGAATCAAAATAGAGTAATGAACACTTACATGGGTAGTGATCTGGTCAGATGAGGTATTCCCAAGCGCCCCAAAGCGCGTTTCATCCCTTCGTCAGGAGGCGAACCTGACGAAGGGACGTAATGCACATTGGGGATACCTCATCTGAGCAGTTCACTACCCATGTAAGTGTTCATTACTCTATTTAGACACGGGGGCAGGATGGGGGCAGAATGGAAGACACAGTGGCAGGATGGGAGACATGGTGGCATGATGGGAGACACAATGGCACGATGGGAGACACGGGGGCAGGATGAGAGACACGGTGGCATGATGGGAGAAAAGGTGGCATGATGGGAGACACGGGGGCAGGATGGGAGACATGGGAGAGAATGGGAGACACGGTGGCAAGATGGGAGACACGGGGGCAGGATGGGAGACATGGTGGCATGGTGGGAGACACGATGGCATGATGGGAGACACGGGGGCAGGATGGGAGACACGGGGGCAGGATGGAAGACACAGGGGTCAGGATGGGAGACACGGTGGCAGGATGGGAGACACAGTGGCAGGATGGGAGACATGGGGGCAGAATGGGAGACACGGTGGCATGATGGGAGACATGGTGGCATAATGGGAGAACCACGGGGGCAGAATGGGAGACATGGTGGCAGGATGGGAGACATGGTGGCATGATGGAAGACACGGGGGCAGGATGGAGACATGGTGGCAAGATGGGAAACACGGGGGCAGGATGGGGCAGAATGGAAGACATGGTGGCATGATGGGAGACACGATGGCATGATGGGAGATACGGGGGGCAGGATGGGAGACATGGTGGCATGCTGGGAGACACGGGCAGGATGGGAGACACGGGGGGCAGTTTGGGAGACACAGGGCACAGGATGGGAGACATGGTGGCAGAATGGGACACACGGTGGCATGATGGGAGACACGGTGGCATGATGGGAGACACGAGGCAGAATGGGAGACATGGTGGCAGGATGGGAGACACGGTGGCAGGATGGGAGACAAGGGGCAGGATGGAGACAGATGGGGCAGTATGGAGATAGATGGGGCAAGATGGAGACACATGGGGCAGGATGGAGACAGAAGGGGCAGGATCATGGGGCAGGATGGAGACAGATGGGGCAGGATCATGGGCAGAATGAATACAATGGAGACAGATGGGGCAGGATAGGACATCACATGGGAGCAGAATGGATACTCATGAGGGCAGGATGGGAGAACATATGTGACCAGGATGGGAGAACATATGGCTGGAGCCAGGAATGAGACACACGGGGGCCAGGATGGGGAATATTATTACCATAAGGGCTAATTAAGGGATATTATTACTGCAGTGATGTATTTATTTTATTTTTTGAGGATACTGTTTTAAATGGGGGAGGCGGTACTGTTATGCAGAACGACACTATATCACCTTTTTTTCTTTATCTGGTGTAGTTTAGAAGTTGGGAAAAAATGTGTTCTGCAAGTGGTGCTCTAGATAACTGTATTATTTCCTGCAGAGACGAGCCCTGGCTGGATGAAGATGAAAAAAAAAGATGAAGGACTTCACCTAGAGACGTCACTGGTGAGTCAGTGTGTTACTTGTACACTGATGTAAGGTTCAGCCAGGACCGTAGTCATGGCTGAGGACACCTGGGCATTAGTGTCCTAGCCTCCCCTCACAGAAAAATAATGTTCACTAGTCAGCATACCTGTGTCTTCGGCTCCATCTCCTTCCGATTCTTCCCTAAGCCGCAATGGACCCTCTCCAGGGGATTTGCATTAACTGAGATACAATCCACTTCAACTTTAACAAGAACATCTTTACTGTGTTCTCTTGTTATAGTCATTGCCACATTCTGGAGCCACCTGTGTCCCCGCGTTGTCAATACTTCTGTCTCAAGCCTTTGCTCTTAGTCCACTGTGAATTCCTGCTCTATGGCCTGCTGCTGTCCTGGCCTGGTGCTGTGGATGACTGGGCTCCTAGCTTAAACGTTACGGAGCTGCCACGCTATTCCTGAGCACATAAGCCCACACAAGAGATATTGGGTATTAACCCTGGGCCCTTAGGCCCATGCTCACAGAAGGGGACCCTGGCTCGAACTGACTACACTTCAGGAAAAGCTCCTGCTTACCCTGCAGCATGCCCCTCCTAGTTAACTATTAACTAACTGGTTTCCTATTCCTACTAGCTGAAAGCTCTGTACATTATAATGCCCTCATCTAGTGGCCAAACATGAACACTACACTTACCCTATACACTATACATAGCAGCATTTCAAAAGCATAACATTATTCGTATATACATTCAGTAGAACACAGTAATACACATAACAATGTAGCAGTACCATTGTATAAGAGTGGTAATACACTCAGTCGTATAGCAGTACCATCACATATTACAAATATGCATATACTGATAACATACAGCATCGGGACGAAAGAGAAAGGCAGAGGCATAAACAAACATAATATATCATACCCCCTACATTCTCGCTTCCCTTTAATTTGGTTGTCCCCGACCAAAGTACCGCTGAAACCTTTATTTGTTCAAATTTATACTCCATGCAGGGAGGCAATATGAGGCAGTCCAAGTGCTACTAAAATTTTGGAGTAGTCCAGAAGCTACTAAATTTCATAAAGTGACGCACCACAGTCTGTACAAAAAGAACATAATTCCTGGCTCAAAGTAGTCCTATTTGGTGCAATAAGAACAAATATTTACAGCATGACCCATAAGTGGGGTCGGTAGTCCTTGGGGGTGAGCTCCCCCTTCTGTTATGGATGAGTCACCGAAGGAGGAAAAAACAAAAGTAATAGCTAAGTCCAGAAAACCAGAGAAGTTGGAAGCTATCGGATTGCAGACCCCTGAACCTATCCACAACAACTAGCAGTAGCCATGGGGGGGTTCCTACGGTGCCCTAGACCCCTCGATCACAGCCGGAGAACTAAATTAGCCTAAAGACAGAAAGGGGAAATCTAAACTGCCCCAGAGCAGACCCCAAAGCAATAGGCAGCCCCCAACATATAATGACTGTGAAGCAAGATGAAAAACACTAACACAGATAGAAAGATAGGTTGAGCAAATGATGGGGCCCAAGCTAACTAAATAGGACAGGATAGAAAAGCTGCTGTCTGCAATCCGCAAAAACCCTATCCAAAAATGAACCAACAGACTAATAGGAAAAACAGGCCCTGAAGTCGCTAGGCTTCAAAAAGACTATATCAGCACTCAGTTATATTCTGAAGACAGAGCCAGAGATCAACAGATCAGAGGCAAAAATGGAATTCAGCTCACCCCCAGCCGGGGATGGCTGAACTCCAAAAAACAAGGCAAACAAAACCAGAACTAAAGTGTATAAAAGGCAGAGCAAAACTTAGCTTTGAGAAGCAGAAATCAGACTGGTCTCCAAGAATCCAGCAGGAATATCACCGGCAAGGCAGCAGGGCGTCGGCTGCCTTAGATCCAGTGATCAGTTCCTGTGACCCAGTCATCATCTACCTGCTCAGCTGTTTGGTAATCAGCCTCACTACCTTCCTTCGCCAGAAGAGGGAGTTCATCAGACCTCTCTGGTGAAGGGAAAAATGAACTCATAACACCCTTCTCTTGAAGAGAGCACGATCCCTCTCCGCTGAGACCAAGTATCTCTTCCACCCGAATAAAGTCCATAATCGGGGGTAGTTTCTGAAGATGCGTTCCATCTTCCTTTGTAGGAAGCAGTCCTATTTCATTGAGTCCAGCCATTTTTCCGTCCGTTCCGGGAATATCACAACGTTCATAGTTTGGGAAGGTAGTTCCTGCTTTCCAGCAGAAAGGGCGCAACAAGCGCAACAAAAAAGAAAAATAATTAAAAAAAATGAAGTGATCATTCACTTAGGCCATCTGGCCGCATTACACCCGGCTCTTGGGGTGCTTCCAGGGCTCCATTGCCTGCAGGGATGCAGAACAGTCCCATTACTTATCCTGGTGCAGTGCGCACAACTTTTTTTTTATAACAGCAAAGTTTCAGAATCAACGGCGCACATCCCAGACCGTTGTATTGGTGGCTGAATCCCACGCCCGATTTCGGGCTCAAGACGACTCTGCAGCCTCAGAGGTTGGGATTTGCCACGGTAGGAAATGAGTAGTAGTAGTGGCGGTGGGGGCCCGGGTAAAAGGTGCCATTGAAGCCTGCTCTGGGTCTGGAAAGAGTCCCAGGTCATCCTTGCTGCAGAGGGTGACCGCTGCCGCGTAATACCCTCGAGGACAATCTTTGAAGAAGGATACCCAGTCTCCTTCCTGCAACGGCTTGCCGAATTTAACCGACGCAGCATTGACATATATTTTAACGTCAGTAGCTTCTTATCGGATGAACCCGTACCCTCGCTCAATGTCCGTATACACCAACCAACCATGGGTACGTCGGCCAGCTAAGGTGCTCCCTCCAGGTTGTCTCAGCTCTGTCCTAACCTTCTTCTCCCATTGCTTCTTTTGCTTGATGACATTTTCCACCCAGGCAGCCTGCTTGGGGGTCGGGAAGGGGCCCTCCACCAGTGTAGAGCAGTGTGTGGTGCCCAGGGACATGGCCGCTACTGAGACTGGTTGGACCTGCACGGGACAGGGGAGTGACATGGGTCTCCCTTTGGGGACGCGCGGTCGGACAACTGTCTCCGCAGCTGGAGCCCGGGGACGGGACCCTCCCTCCAGGGTCAGGGGCTAAGATTCACTCACACGCATGTCGACCATGGCCACCCCAGGAACGCTGGAATCCTCCGCAGGCATGTCTGCGCAGGCGTTTGGTGCTTTGTAAAGTTCCGGCTCGGTCACGGCTTCCTGCCGTGGTTCCTCCTGGGCGGCTGTTACATCCGGTCCAAGATGAGTGAATAGCGTTGGCTCCTGACGGGGGATTTTTCCCAGCTGACGTCGCACCGCTGACCCCACTGGTTGTTCCTGTGTCGGGATGCGTTGAGACACTGGCTCCACACTTAAGGGCTCTGGTCTTTGGGACACTGTCACCTCTGGCAGCCGTTGACTTCAAAACTGCAGTAACTCCGGGTGCTGATGAGTAGGGCTTTCCGAAAGTTCTTCCCACAACTTGCCGGGCTGTGTTCTTTCAACTTCCTGCCGCCACCTCCACTCCTTGCGGCCTATGCCTCGGCAGTGATGGGTGCAGTAGTGCTCCATCGCTGCCGGTCCAGATGCCCATAATGGCGCCACGCAGCTGCACTCAGATGATTCTTCTAGGCCCCACCTGTTTCCAGGCGGGGAGGCCTCCGTGCACTCCACCCATCTACCGGCACCCTGTCTGGGAGGGCGAGGTCTTCTCTTCATCCGCACCCACCAGGGGTGGACCTTGGGATACCGACAAGGAGATTTTGGCGCCAATTCTGTACTGTTATGCCCACGAAGGGTGAGGTCCTTGTTGTCTGCTTCTTCAACACCATTTCCCACCATCTTTAAGGCCGTCATCTTTGCCAGCACAATGTCAGATACTTTCCAGGTTTTATACAAGTCCAATTTGTTAGTCACGTCCGGTATTTCAACAGCATCCACAAAATCTTCATCTTTAACCCCTTACCTACAATTGACGTAATATTCCGTCCATGTGACCATGGACCTAATTACCATGGACGGAATATTACGTCATGCCCTTTAATGCGACATCGCGACTTAAGTCGCGGTGATCGCATTAAAATGCCGATGCCATCTTACCTCAGGATAGATGGCCTCGGCATCCCGGGCAGTCTCCGCCCTGGCCCGCCCCTCTCTGAGCTGTGATTGGCTGTTCAATTCAGAACAACCAATCACAGCAACTCTCTTTGTTTCAGCCAATCAGATTGGCTGAAACAACAGGAATCTAGGCTAGGATCGAGTACCGATGTACTCGATCCTAGGACCGGTGCCTGGCAACGCCAGGCACCGGAGAAAAGCCCCCAGATTGGCGCGATCGCCGATCTAATCGATCGCGCCAATCGCAGCGCACAGCGGCGCAATATCGCCGCTGTGCCCTGCCGGTACCGGCCCGGATCGGTGCTGTAATAGCACCGATCCTAGGCCAGAGCCTAGGACAGGCCCAGTAGGGCCTGCAGGAAGTGGTTGGCGCGATCGATTAGATCGGCGATCGCGCCAGCCACAGGGCACAGCTGCGGTCACCATGTGACCGCTCTGTGCCCTGCTGATGACCTGGCCATGACCTGCCTAGGAATCGGAGCTGTGAGCTCCGATCCTAGGCAGTTACCATGGTCACCAGGCAGATCAGGGATTGGTGGGATCGATGTAATCATTCGATCCCACCAATGACAGGTCACAGCAGCGAAGTGACCACTCTGTGACCTGCCCCCTGACCTGCCTCTGACCTGTCTAACCTGTCTGCAGGGGTCCTCACTCTAGCTGAGGATTCCTGCAGAGAGGTCGGACGCAGCAAGAGCTCCTGTGCTGGGTATTGTGGTGCCACAGCTTGTAGCATCACAATCCCTGCAGAAGAAAGAAGAAGAAGAAAGAAAACTACAACTGTAAGTGCTAATTGATCCCTGATCCCCTGCCCAATCTATCTTCACCCCCCCACCTATCTTCATTCCCCCGTCCCCCCTTTTACCCCCCTCACCCCCCTTTTACCCCCCCTCACCCCCCTTTTACCCCCTCCACCCCCCCTTTTGGCCCGCCTCCGTGTGCAGCCGCCAAGCGTTGATCGGTGACGCAGTTCACCGATCAACACTTGTGCTCGCTTTTTTTTACTCCGCACACACATCCCGTTTTTCATTTTTTTCTCCCCCCCTTGTGCCACCTAACTACAACCCTAACTGACCCCTGCCCAATCTTTCTTCATCCACCCCAATCCCCCCATCCCCCTTCCCCCTATTTTTACCCCCCTCCACCCCACTTTTGCGCCACCTCCGTGCGCAGCCACCGAGCGTTGATCGGTGACGCAGTTCACCGATCAACACTCGTGCTCGCCTTTTTTCCTTCGCACACACATCCCGTTTTTCATTTTTTTTCTCCCCCCCTTGTGCCACCTAACAACAACCCTAACTGACCCCTGCCCAATCTCTCTTCATCCACCCCAATCCCCCCATCCCCCACCCCCCTCCACCCCACTTTTGCGCCACCTGCCTGCCGTTTTAAATTTTTTTCTCCCCTTTTTGTGCCACGTAACTACAACCCTAACTGTTGATCCCTGTCCGATCTCTATTCATCCACCCCAATCCTCCCAGCCCCCTCTTTTTACCCCCCTTTGTGCGGTTTCCGTGTGCACATTTAGCAGCCGCTGAATTTTGATAAGTGACGCAATTCACTTATAAAAGTTCGTGCCGACTGTTTTCCATTTTTATTTTTCACCTCCCCCCCCCTTTGAGCCACCCCTGTGCACACATCCAGCAGCCACTGAATTTTGGTAAGTGACGCCGTTCACTTACCATATCTAGGTCCTGCTGTTTTAGACTTTTTTTTCCACATTTCCTTTTAGCTTTTTCTTACAGGATAGTGTGCACCAATCACTAGCCCCCCACCACATACACAGTTATAAATAAAGTACACCCAAGCACCATATTTACACAAAAAAATGTCCCGCCCATCACGTTCCTCCCAACAGCGCTATTCAATGGAGGAGGCATATTCTTACCTTGCCTCCGACACTGATAGCGAGGATGACGATCCGACTTTTCTTTATTTTTCGGATTCTTCATCCTCTTCTTCTTCCTCTTCCCCCTCCTCATCTTCCTCCTCGGCTCCTGCGGAACCGCCACGCAGACGCTCCAGGACAGAAGATGAGGCAGCGCCCACCATGCCCGCAGCTGATTCAGCAGACCCTGTGTGGACCTCGCCCCCCGAAAATTACGAGCCACTGATTCCTGATTTTGTGGCAGAATCAGGAATCAAGTTTGACACCACCGGCCTCACAGAAATTGACTTTTTCAAAGTCTTTTTCTCTGAGGATTTTGTTAACCACATGGTGGAGCAAACTAATTTGTACGCTCGGCAATTTTTGGAGCAAAACCCGCTTTCATCCTATACTAACTGGTCTCCTGTGGACGCAGTTGAAATGACGAAGTTTTGGGGCCTGGTCCTCCACATGGGTATCCTGAAGAAGCCTGAAATTTCGCAATATTAGAGTGTTGATATTTTATACAACACTCCAGTATTCCGAATGGTCATGGCCCGGGCGCGTTTTCAGGCCATCCTCAAGTTTCTGCATTATAACGATAATGCACAGTGTCTCGCACGAGATGACCCCAACTTTGACCGTCTGTTCAAAGTTCGGCCGGTCATCGAACACTTCAACAAAAAGTTTGCTGAAGTGTACGTGCTCCAAAGGAACATCTGCGTGGACGAGTCCTTGGTCCATTTTAAGGGCAGGCTCGGATTCCGTCAATACCTGCCCAGTAAGAGGGCCAGGTACGGAATCAAACTCTATAAGCTGTGTGAGAGTACCTCAGGGTACACCCACAGGTTTAGAGTGTACGAAGGAAAGGACACCAGGATTGAACCCCCTGAGTGTCCTCCTGACCTGGGAGTGAGTGGGAAAATTGTGTGGGATTTGGTGCACCCACTGCTGGATAAAGGTTATCACCTCTACACTGATAACTTTTATACCAGTGTCCCACTCTACAAAGCCCTCTTTGCGCGAGGTACCGCAGCTTGCGGTACTGTCCGCAAAAATCAGAGAGGCCTCCCGAAGACGCTACTTGGGCAGATGCTCCGAAAAGGTGAGAGCAGGGCCCAATGTAGCGACCACCTGCTGGTGGTCAAGTACAAGGACAAGAGGGATGTCTTTCTCTTGACCACCATACACGGTGATGGCAGCGCCCTCAGCACTGTACGGGGTACCTCGGCACAGGTCAGCAAACCTGAATGTGTGCTGGGGTACAATAAAAACATGGGGGGCGTTGATCGCTCCGATCAATACCTCCAACCGTACAATGCTTTGAGAAAGGCCAAGGCGTGGTACAAAAAGCTGGTCGTGCACATCGTCCAATTGGCAATGCTCAACGCATTCCTATTGTCACAATGTGCATGCCCCAGCGATACGTCGTACCTTCAGTTTCAGGAGGTAGTGGTTAAGGCCCTGATGTTTGGCACTCTGGAAGGAGCGGGCCCCAGAACTTCCGGAACTGAAGGTGCTCGTATTGTACCAGGTCAGCATTTCCCGGGGGAGGTCCCGCAAACTGGAAAAAGAGGTAAATCGCAAAAAAGGTGCCGAGTGTGTTACAAAAACGGAATACGCAAGGACACCATTTATCAATGCGACACCTGCCCCGAAAAACCTGGCCTGTGTATGAAGGATTGCTTCAAATTGTACCACACCTCAATGCACTACTAAATTTAGTTACCGGAAACATTAGATTAGTTGGGGCACATCTAGATAAGTTCCTTGGGGGTCTAGTTTCCAAATCAATGTCACTTGTGGTTTTTTTTTACTGTTTAGGCACATCAGGGGCTCTGCAAATGGAAAATGACGCCCACAGACCATTCCATCTAAGTCTGCATTTCAAAACGTCACTCCCTTCCGACCCTGCCGTGTGCCTAAACAGTTTTTTCCCACATATGGGGTACCAGCGTACTCAGGACAAATTGGACAACAACTTTTGGGGTCCAATTTCTCCTCTTATGCTTGGGAAAATTGAAAATTGGGGACTAAACGATCATTTTTGTGGGCACAAAATAGGATTTTTTATTTTCACGCCTGGGCAGTATAAACTTTAGTGAAACACTTGGGGGTTCAAAGTTCTCACCACATATCTAGATAAGTTCCTTAGGGGGTCTAGTTTCCAAAATGGGGTCACTTGTGGGGGGTTTCTACTGTTTAACCACATCAGGGGCTCTGCAAACGGAACATGACGCCCGCAGACCATTCCATCAAAGTCTGCATTCCAAAGCGTCACTTCTTCCCTTCTGAGCCCCGACGTGTGCCCAAACAGTAGTTTTCCCCCACATATGGGGCACCAGCGTACTCAGGACAAATTGGAAAACAACTTTTGGGGTCCAATTTCTCCTCTTACGCTTGGGAAAATTGAAAATTGGGGACTAAACGATCATTTTTGTGGGCACAAAATAGGATTTTTTATTTTCACGCCTGGGCAGTATAAACTTTAGTGAAACACTTGGGGGTTCAAAGTTCTCACCACATATCTAGATAAGTTCCTTAGGGGGTCTAGTTTCCAAAATGGGGTCACTTGTGGGGGGTTTCTACTGTTTAACCACATCAGGGGCTCTGCAAACGGAACATGACGCCCGCAGACCATTCCATCAAAGTCTGCATTCCAAAGCGTCACTTCTTCCCTTCTGAGCCCCGACGTGTGCCCAAACAGTAGTTTTCCCCCACATATGGGGCACCAGCGTACTCAGGACAAATTGGAAAACAACTTTTGGGGTTCAATTTCTCCTCTTACGCTTGGGAAAATTGAAAATTGGGGACTAAACGATCATTTTTGTGGGCACAAAATAGGATTTTTTATTTTCACGCCTGGGCAGTATAAACTTTAGTGAAACACTTGGGGGTTCAAAGTTCTCACCACATATCTAGATAAGTTCCTTAGGGGGTCTAGTTTCCAAAATGGGGTCACTTGTGGGGGGTTTCTACTGTTTAACCACATCAGGGGCTCTGCAAACGGAACATGACGCCCGCAGACCATTCCATCAAAGTCTGCATTCCAAAGCGTCACTTCTTCCCTTCTGAGCCCCGACGTGTGCCCAAACAGTAGTTTTCCCCCACATATGGGGCACCAGCGTACTCAGGACAAATTGGAAAACAACTTTTGGGGTCCAATTTCTCCTCTTACGCTTGGGAAAATTGAAAATTGGGGACTAAACGATCATTTTTGTGGGCACAAAATAGGATTTTTTATTTTCACGCCTGGGCAGTATAAACTTTAGTGAAACACTTGGGGGTTCAAAGTTCTCACCACATATCTAGATAAGTTCCTTAGGGGGTCTAGTTTCCAAAATGGGGTCACTTGTGGGGGGTTTCTACTGTTTAACCACATCAGGGGCTCTGCAAACGGAACATGACGCCCGCAGACCATTCCATCAAAGTCTGCATTCCAAAGCGTCACTTCTTCCCTTCTGAACACCGACGTGTGCCCAAACAGTAGTTTTCCCCCACATATGGGGCACCAGCGTACTCAGGACAAATTGGACAACAACTTTTGGGGTCCAATTTCTCCTGTTACGCTTGGGAAAATTAAAAATTGGGGACTAAACGATCATTTTTGTGGGCACAAAATAGGATTTATTATTTTCACGCCTGGGCAGTATAAACTTTAGTGAAACACTTGGGGGTTCAAAGTTCTCACCACATATCTAGTTAAGTTCCTTAGGGGGTCTAGTTTCCAAAATGGAGTCACTTGTGGGGGGTTTCCACTGTTTGAGCACATTGGGGGCTCGTCAAACGCAACATGGCGTCCAATCTCAATTCCAGCCAATTTTAGGTTGAAAAAGTCAAGCGGCGCTGCTTCCCTTCCGAGCCCTGCCGTGCGCCCAATCAGTGGTCCCCCCCACATACAGAGTATCAGCGTACTCAGGACAAATTGGACAACAACTTTTGATGTCCAATTTCTCCTTCTACCTTTGGGAAAATAAAAAATTGGGGACTAAACGATCATGTTTGTGGAAAAAATATGATTTTTTATTTTCACGCCCGGGCGTTATAAACTCCTGTAAAGCCCTAGGGGGTTCAAGGTGCTCACCACACATCTAGATAAGTTCCTTAGGGGGTCTAGTTTCCAAAATGGGGTCACTTGTGGGGGGTTTACACTGTTTGGGCACATTGGGGGCTCGTCAAACGCAACATGGCGTCCAATCTCAATTCCAGCCAATTTTAGGTTGAAAAAGTCAAGCGGCGCTGCTTCCCTTCCGAGCCCTGCCGTGCGCCCAAACAGTGGTCCCCCCCACATATAGAGTATCAGCGTACTCAGGACAAATTGGACAACAACTTTTGGGGTCCAATTTCTCCTGCTACCTTTGGGAAAATAAAAAATTGGGGACTAAACGATCATGTTTGTGGAAAAAATATGATTTTTTATTTTCACGCCCGGGCATTATAAACTCCTGTGAAGCCCCAGGGGGTTCAAGGTGCTCACCACACATCTAGATAAGTTCCTTAGGGGGTCTAGTTTCCAAAATGGGGTCACTTGTGGGGGATTCCACTGTTTGGGCACATTAGGGGCTCGTCAAACGCAACATGGCGTCCAATCTCAATTCCAGCCAATTTTAGGTTGAAAAAGTCAAGCGGCGCTGCTTCCCTTCCGAGCCCTGCCGTGCGCCCAAACAGTGGTCCCCCCCACATATAGAGTATCAGCGTACTCAGGACAAATTGGACAACAACTTTTGGGGTCCAATTTCTCCTGCTACCTTTGGGAAAATAAAAAATTGGGGACTAAACGATCATGTTTGTGGAAAAAATATGATTTTTTATTTTCACGCCCGGGCGTTATAAACTCCTGTGAAGCCCCAGGGGGTTCAAGGTGCTCACCACACATCTAGATAAGTTCCTTAGGGGGTCTAGTTTCCAAAATGGGGTCACTTGTGGGGGATTCCACTGTTTGGGCACATTAGGGGCTCGTCAAACGCAACATGGCGTCCAATCTCAATTCCAGCCAATTTTAGGTTGAAAAAGTCAAGCGGCGCTGCTTCCCTTCCGAGCCCTGCCGTGCGCCCAAACAGTGGTCCCCCCCACATATAGAGTATCAGCGTACTCAGGACAAATTGGACAACAACTTTTGGGGTCCAATTTCTCCTGCTACCTTTGGGAAAATAAAAAATTGGGGACTAAACGATCATGTTTGTGGAAAAAATATGATTTTTTATTTTCACGCCCGGGCGTTATAAACTCCTGTGAAGCCCCTGGGGGTTCAAGGTGCTCACCACACATCTAGATAAGTTCCTTAGGGGGTCTAGTTTCCAAAATGGGGTCACTTGTGGGGGGTTTCCACTGTTTGGGCACATTAGGGGCTCGTCAAACGCAACATGGCGTCCAATCTCAATTCCAGCCAATTTTAGGTTGAAAAAGTCAAGCGGCGCTGCTTCCCTTCCGAGCCCTGCCGTGCGCCCAAACAGTGGTCCCCCCCACATATAGAGTATCAGCATACTCAGGACAAATTGGACAACAACTTTTGGGGTCCAATTTCTCCTGCTACCTTTGGGAAAATAAAAAATTGGGGACTAAACGATCATGTTTGTGGAAAAAATATGATTTTTTATTTTCACGCCCGGGCGTTATAAACTCCTGTGAAGCCCCAGGGGGTTCAAGGTGCTCACCACACATCTAGATAAGTTCCTTAGGGGGTCTAGTTTCCAAAATGGGGTCACTTGTGGGGGGTTTCCACTGTTTGGGCACATTAGGGGCTCGTCAAACGCAACATGGCGTCCAATCTCAATTCCAGCCAATTTTAGGTTGAAAAAGTCAAGCGGCGCTGCTTCCCTTCCGAGCCCTGCCGTGCGCCCAAACAGTGGTCCCCCCCACATATAGAGTATCAGCGTACTCAGGACAAATTGGACAACAACTTTTGGGGTCCAATTTCTCCTGCTACCTTTGGGAAAATAAAAAATTGGGGACTAAACGATCATGTTTGTGGAAAAAATATGATTTTCTATTTTCACGCCCGGGCGTTATAAACTCCTGTGAAGCCCCAGGGGGTTCAAGGTGCTCACCACACATCTAGATAAGTTCCTTAGGGGGTCTAGTTTCCAAAATGGGGTCACTTGTGGGGGGTTTCCACTGTTTGGGCACATTAGGGGCTCGTCAAACGCAACATGGCGTCCAATCTCAATTCCAGCCAATTTTAGGTTGAAAAAGTCAAGCGGTGCTGCTTCCCTTCCGAGCCCTGCCGTGCGCCCAAACAGTGGTCCCCCCCACATATAGAGTATCAGCGTACTCAGGACAAATTGGACAACAACTTTTGGGGTCCAATTTCTCCTGCTACCTTTGGGAAAATAAAAAATTGGGGACTAAACGATCATGTTTGTGGAAAAAATATGATTTTTTATTTTCACGCCCGGGCGTTATAAACTCCTGTGAAGCCCCAGGGGGTTCAAGGTGCTCGCCACACATCTAGATAAGTTCCTTAGGGGGTCTAGTTTCCAAAATGGGGTCAGTTGTGGGGGGTTTCCACTGTTTGGGCACATTGGGGGCTCGTCAAATGCAACATGGCGTCCAATCTCAATTCCAACCAATTTTAGGTTGAAAAAGTCAAACGGCGCTGCTTCTCTTCCGAGCCCTGCCGTGCGCCCAAACAGTGGTCCCCCCCCACATATAGGGTATCAGCGTACTCAGGACAAATTGGACAACAACTTTTGGGGTCCAATTTCTCCTGTTACCCTTGGGAAAATTAAAAAATTGTTGCTAACAGATCATTTTTGTGACTAAAAAGTTAAATGTTATTTTTTTCCTTCCATGTTGCTTCTGCTCCTGTGAAGCACTTGAATGGTAAATAATCTTCTAGAATGTAGTTTTGAGTAGCTTGAGGGGTTCAGTTTTTAGAATGGTGTCACTTTTGGGTATTTTCTGCCATATAGACCCCTCAAAGTGACTTCAAATGTGAGGTGGTCCCTAAAAAAAATGGTTTTGTAAATTTTGTTGTAAAAATGAGAAATCGCTGGTCAACTTTTAACCCTTATAACTTCCTAACAAAAAAAAATGTTGTTTCCAAATTTGTGCTGATGTAAAGTAGACATGTGGGAAATGTTATTTATTAACTATTTTCTGTCATGTAACTCTCTGGTTTAAGGTAATAAAAATTCAAACTTTGAAAATCGCAAAATATTCTAAATTTTCGCCATATTTCCGTTTTTTTTATAAATAAACGCAAGTTATAGCGAAGAAATTTTATCACTAAAGTGAAGTACAATATGTCACGAGAAAACAATGTCAGAACCGCCTAGATCCGTTGAAGCGTTCCAGAGTTATGACCTCATAAAGGGACAGTGGTCAGAATTGTAAAAATTGGCCCGGTAGTTAACGTGCAAACCACCCTTGGTAGTGAAGGGGTTAAGCTTTCTGAACACAGAAATCACTTTTAAAGCCTTTTTGTTTCTTCGTGCCTTGCAGCTTCTCCACGCTGTACAGCGTCAGCAGTTACATCGGAGACTCTTGTCACTTTTCTCACATCTTCAGTCTCATCCGGTATTTCTGCACCATCAATCACTTTCACATCTTTCTTCTTCGCGGTTCCTCTGCATTGCGAGGTAGTCGCATCCTGTCGACTATGCCAAATGTAAGGTTCAGCCAGGACCGTAGTCATGGCCGAGGACACCTGGGTATTAGTGTCCTGACCTCCTCTCACAGAAAAATAATGTTCACTAGTCAGCATACCTGTGTCTTCAGGTCCATCGCCTTCTGGTTCTTCCCTATGCCGCAGTGGACCCTCTCCAGGCAGATTTGCATTAACTGAGACACAGTCCATTTCAACTTTAACAAGAATATCTTTACTGGGTTCTTTACAGAGCACATCCATAGTCTTCACAACATTAACAACAGGCTTCACACTGCATTGTTCCTTCTCTTTCCCTGGCTACACTTGAGGAAAAGCTCCTGCTTACCTTGCAGTATGCCACTCCTAGTTAACTATTAAAGGGAATCTGTCACCTATTTTTTTGTATATAATATGCGGCCACCGCCTTCAGGGGCTTATCTACATCATTCTGTAATGCTGTGGATAAGCCCCCGATGTAACCTGCAAGAGAAGAAAAACAGTTATATTATACTCACTCAGGGGCGGTCCGGGTCCGATGGGTGTCGCGGCCCGGTCCAGCGCCTCCCATCCTTTAGCGATGACGTCCTCTTGTTTGCTTCCAGTCGTGGCTCCGGCGCAGGCGAACTGCTCTGCCCTGTTGAGGGCAGAGCAGAGTACTGCAGTGCTCAGGCGCCAGACCACTGACCTTTCCTGGCGCCTGCACACTGCAGTACTCTGCTCTGCCCTCAACAGGGCAAAGCACTGCGCCGGAGCCACGACGGGAAGCAAAGAAGAGGACGTCATAGCTAGAAGATGGGAGGCGCCGGACCGGACCGTGACACCCATCGGAACCCTACCGCCCCTTGGTGAGTATAATATAACTCGTTTTTCTTCTCTTGCAGGTTACATCGGGGCTTATCCACAGCATTACAGAATGCTGTAGATAAGCCCCTGATGGCAGTAGCCTCATCTTATATGCGAAAAAATAGGTGACAAATTCCCTTTAACTGGTTTCCTATTCCTACTACTATACACTAGCTGAAAGCTCTGTACACTATAATGCCCCCATCTAGTGGCCAAACATGGATACTACACTTACCCTGTACACTATACATAGCAGCATTACAAAACATAACATTATTCATATATACATTCAGTAGAACACATAACAGTGTAGCAGTACCATTGTATAAGAGTGGTAATACACTAAGCCGTGTAGCAGTACCACCACATATTACAAATATACATATACTGATAACATACTGCACCGGGACGAAAGAGAAAGGCAGAGGCATAAAAAACGTATTATACCCCCTACATTGACACTATACACTGTATACTATATACAGCGGTCCTGTGTGCAATGTCACCAATGATCAATGTATTACCTTTACACTGACACTATATACAGAGCTCGTGTGTATAATGTCATCGATCGCAGTATAACTTGTACAATATATACAGCGTTCGTGTGTATAATGTCACTGTTGATCACTGTGTTACCTGTACACTGATACTGTATACAGAGCTCCTGTGTATAATGTGACCGGTAATCACTGTATTGCCTGTACACAGACACTGCATACTAAGTACAGATCTCCTATATATAATGGCACTTATGGTGATATTAGTATTCTGCTTTTTTACTAATGTTAGTGTTCAGTCACTATGTGGTGGTAATATGTTGTCCGGCCATGGTGCTGCGGTATTTGTTCCTTGTATGTGCTATTACTTGGTCACTATGTGGTGGTAATATGTGGCCTGATCATGGTGTGGTGGTATTTGTCCCTTGTATGTGGTATTTTTGGTCGCCGTGTGGTGGTAATATGTGATCTGGACGTGATGCGATTGTATTTGACCATTGTATGTGATATTGTTTGGTCACTGTGGTGGTAATATGTGGTCTGGACATGGTGTGGTGGTATTTGTTCCTTGTATGTGGTAGTATAGGTCTCTATGTGGTGGTAATATGGTGTCTGGTCATGGTGCGGTGGTATTTGTCACTTGTATGTGATATTATTTTTCATTTTAAAAATTTAAAAATAAATAAAAATATACCTAACTTGTATTGGATATTTTAACAAATAATTAATATGTTACAGTAGAGTAGAGCTTGGCCAAAAGCGTCTACCTTTTTGTGGTGGCGGATTAAAAAATCTTTTGGCCAAAACAAAAGCTGCTGCCTGTATGTGTGATCTAGTGATGGGAATTGTTAATGTGTGAATGGTGAGAAGTCGAGTTTTTCCATGAGAGAGCGGTGGGACTGTGGAAAGTTTGAGAGGTGGTTCCTGGGCGGAGTCTCAAGGGCTGCCTGAAAATTTTGCCAGTAAGGGGCCTCGAAATTCCTAGTGACAGCCCTGCTTATGTTAATAGACATACTCAGTGTAGGAGCACAGCTCAATGTCTCATTTACATGCAAAGAGCCAATTTAAATCTATGCTCCTAAAACTGACTGTGTGCTTGTCATAAGTGTGCAAGATGGCTTAAATTGACATATAGTGGCATGGGCTAGATGTTAAATTTGTTGTAATAGCAAAGCAGTTCATATGGCTGAAGCGGCCACTTCTACTAATAAATGGGCAATTATCGCCCATAGAACAACCGAGGTGACTTAGATATTATAATATCATCATGCACCCCGCTATTCATCCCACTAGTAACCTCAAATGCTCGACTAGTGTGGGTTGTCGCATGCACATAGTAGGTGCAGACACGGTCTCTTCAATGAGTCTGTCTCGACGGCATTAGTATTATCCAGCGTGTTGGTATAAAGGGTGCTTTAGGCTTGTGAGAATTTCGTCTAGATATCACAACCATAATTCTATGTTATTATTATTATTATTATTTATTGTTATAGCGCCATTTATTCCATGGCGCTTTACATGTAAGGAGGAGTATACATAAAAACAGGTACAATAATCTTAAACAATACAAGTCATAACTGGTACAGGAGGAGAGAGGACCCTGCCCGCGAGGGCTCACAATCTTCAAGGGATGGGTGATAATACAGTAGGCGAGGGTAGAGCTGGTCGTACAGCGGTTTGGTCGATTGGTGGTTACTGCAGGTTATAGGCTTGTAGGAAGAGGTGGGTCTTCAGGCTCTTTTTGAAGGTTTCGATGGTAGGTGAGAGTCTGATATGTTGTGGTAGAGAGTTCCAGAGTAGGGGTGATGCGCGAAAGAAATCTTGTATGCGATTGTGGGAAGAGGAGATAAGAGGAGAGTAGAGAAGGAGATCTTGTGTATCATTGTAACTTGCTGCATAGTTCACCACTCCAGCCACATCTATAGTTACGCGGCCGGGGTCTGTGATCGCATGTGCTTGTAGATGTGAGCACACTCTCCCAATGTAATCACCATACTGATATAAGTTAGCCAGTGTTATTAAGCAACCATGAAACCTTTTTGCGCTGAGATGGCGCATATACAGGCTGTTATAAAATCATTAATATATAAATAATAATAATAAATTTTATTTTTATAGCGCCGACATATTCCGCAGCACTTTACATTTCAGAGGGGATTTGTACAGACAATAGACATTACAGCATAACAATAATCACATACAGTAGATTATAACAAACAACAAGAGGAGTGAGGGCCCTGCTCGCAAGCTTACAGTCTATGAGGAAAGAGGTAGACACGAAAGGTTGCCCTGATTGTATGGACCAGCCATAATGTTAAGTGTGTAACAGTACAGACACAGAGGGCTAATGGATGCATAAAGCATGTGGGACATGATGCTGGGAACCTGGTTATGGTAAAACTTTTGGCTGTGCCACACAGGGATAGGTTAGGTTAATGTGTTGAGGCGATAGGCCAGTCTGAATAAATGCGTTTTCAGGACACGCTTTAAATTGTGGGGACTGGGGACTAATCGTATTGACCTGGGAAGTGCATTCCAAAGAATTGGCGCGGCACGTGTAAAGTCTTGTATATATTATATAATATTATATTATATATAATATTATATAATATATTATTATTTATTATTATAGCACCATTTATTCCATGGCGATTTACATATGAAAAGGGGTATACATAATAAAAACCAAGTACAATAATCTTAAACAATACAAGTCACGACTGGCACAAGAGGAGAGAGGACCCTGCCCGTGAGGGCTCACAATCTACAAGGGCTGGGTGAAGATACAATTGGTGAGGGTAGAGCTGGTTGTGCAGTGGTATGGTGGAATGAGGGTTACTGCAGGTTGTAGGCTTGTCTGAGAGGTAGGTCTTCATGCTCCTTTTGAAGGTCTCCATGGTAGGCAAGAGTCTGATATGTTGGGGTAGAGTTCCAGAGAAGGGGGGATGTGCAGGAGAAGGTATGTGAGATTGTGATTGTGGGAAGAGGAGATAAGAGGTGAGTAGAGAAGGAGATCTTGTGAGGATTGGAGGTTGTGTGCAGGTAAGTACCAGGAGACGAGGTCACAGATGTATGGAAAAGACAGGTTGTGGATGGCTTTGTATGCCATGGTAAGGGTTTTGAACTGGAATCTCAGGGTAATGGAGAGCCAGTGAAGGGATTGACAGAGGGGAGAGGCAGGGGAATAGTGGGGGGACAGGTGAATTAGTTGGGCAGCGGAGTTTAGAATAGATTGGAAGGGTGCAAAAGTGATAGAGGGAAGGCCACAGAGCAGGTGGTTGCAGTAGTCAAGGCGAGAGATGATGAGGGCATGGACTAGGGTTCTTGCAGATTCTTGGTTGAGGAATGTTCGGATCCGTGAAATATTTTTGAGTTGAAATCGGCAGGAAATGGAAATTGGATAGGTGGTTTGAAGGAGAGATCAGAGTCAAGGATTACCGCAAGGCAGCGAGCTTGTGGGACTGGGGAGAGTGAGCAGCGATTTACTTTAATGGATAGGTCTGTTGGGGGGATCGAGTGAGATAAGGAAAGATGATGAATTCTGTTTTGTCCATGTTAAGCTTTAGAAATCTGTCAGAGAAGAAGGATGAAATGGTGGACAGACATTGTGGGATTCTGTTTAGTAGGGAGGTGATATCTGGTCCAGAGATGTAGATCTGTGTGTCATCAGCAGAGATGATACTGAAAGCCGTGAGATTCTATGAGCTGTCACAGGCCGAAGGTGTAAATAGAGAAGAGTAGGGGCCTTAGGACTGAACCTTGCGGGACTCCGACAGATTGGGGGCGAGGTGAGGAGGTGGTGGGCGAGTGGAAGATGCTGAATGTCCGGTCTGTTAGGTATGACGAGATCCAAGATAGGGCCAAGTCTGTGATGCCAAGAGATGAGAGGGTCTGTAGTAATAGGGAGTGATCCACTGTGTCAAAGGTAGAGGATAGGTCCAGAAGGAGGACAGAGTAGTGTCGCTTGGCTTTGGAAGTCAGTAGGTTATTGGTGACTTTAGTTAGGGCAGTTTCAGTGGAGTGATGGAGCTGGAAGCCAGATTTTAAGCAGTCAAAGAGGGAGCAGGAAAAGAGGTGGGAGGACAGTTCGAAATGGACATGTTGTTCCAGTAGTTGTTAGGCATAGGGGAGATGTGATATGGGACAATAGCTAGATACAGAGGATGGATCAAGAGAGAGCTTTTTCAGGATGGGTGTGATTGAGGCATGTTTTACTGCACACACTCTGCACTTCTCATATCATAGAGACATGTGTCCCTAACACACGTTTTGCCGTGATACCAGCTTTTACTAAGGGCCCTAAGTGGCTCAGTGCAGCATGGTGGCTCAGTGGATAGCGAGTCCTGGGTTCGAATCCCACCAAGGACAACATCTGCAAGGAGTTTGTATGCGCTCCCGGTGCTTGCGTGGGTTACCCCCGGGTACTCCGGTTTCCTCTCACATTCCAAAGACATACTGATAGGGAATTAAGATTGTGAGCCCCATCGGGGACAGTGATGATAATGTGTGCAAACTGTAAAGCGCTGCAGAATATGTTAGCGCTATATAAAGATTATTATTATTATCTAATCAAATCTGTCTAATTATACTCTGCACTCTCATTCATCGAGACTCAGTGGATCACGGTTAGTGCAATACCATACTACTATAACTGTGGATTCTATTCTATTGGATGTATGTGAATTTATAGGATATTTTAATTAATTACAAATAATAAAAGTTAAATTTTACTACACTTTTTTCCATATTTTCCTACACCTCCTTATCTGTGAAGACTGAACACAGGCAAGAGACGGCAACACAATGGATGCACCCACGAGTGATACGGCAGTGCAGTCACCCATGACAACTGTTTGGTACGGACTGTATTGGATCATCCAGCTGCGATCCAGAGGATAATGTTTACCTTTTGCTATATGAGTTGTGAAAATAAAGACTTTTCAGTTGTACTAACCTGGGTCACTGCCTCTTGAACGTATGGTGTGAACACCACTTCACTACACTTGGTATTGCCCTAAGAATTGCTAGTATCTCTTTTAGTTATCTGTGCGCAGTTCTAGTCCACAGTCCTCAGGATGCCTGTGGTTTCCCATCCATGAGTTACTTGTTATTGGTTTCCTGTAACCTTGCAACCTGTAATTTGAGGATTTCACCTGCTTGTCTGTGGTTTCCAGTAACCTTACGACACGTCAGTGGTCTTCAGGACTTTACTTACTTGCAGTTTCATGTATCGCAACCTGCCTGCAGTTTCCAGGACGTCTTTCTGGCTGTCTGCGCTTCCATGGTATTAGACTTTCTTGTTACTCCTTAGTTTTGTCTACCTGTCTACATCTCCATGATGCCTCCTTTCTGCTTTAGGTCTTGAGTAACTCTACAATGGTCTCCTAGATGTCTCCTGCCTGTGGTTTCCAGAATTCCTCCTGATTGCCTGTGGTTTCCAGGATGTCTCCCACCTGCCTGTGGATTCCAGCATCTTGCCTGCGGTTTCTTGGATGCTCACTCTTTGCCTGTGGTTTCCAGCATCCTGACTGCTTGCCTGTGGTTTCCAGGACTTTATTGAAACTTTTAGTTTGCCTTCTAACTGTCCTTCTGTGGCTTCTAGTAACTCTGTGTTCTGTTTTCAACGTGCTACACCCATCTGCTGTACTGATGCGCGTGGCCAGTGTGCCCATCTGGACCTTGGGCTTAGAGGATCCACCTCACTGTTTAAGCCCGCTCTAGGTAACAGCCATCCTTTTATTACATAGTGTTCTTTCCTATTTATTTAAGTATATAGTGGTATGTAAAAGTTTGGGCACACCTGGTCAAAATTAGTTATTGTGAACAGTTATGCAAGTTGAAGATGGAAATAATCTCTAAAGCTATGCTCGTTTCGTTTGTGTTTTTAAGTGTTTTTTTATTTTGATTACTTTATATTGTATTTTGGTATTGACATCTTACTTTTATCTTCCAGCCACTATACTATAGTCCTGTTCCGTTGATGTCGTTCTTATCCTTGGATGTCTCATTTGCAGCACAAAAAGGAATTCCAATTCTACACGTGCCATGTCATTTGGACTTTTTATAAATTATTTTTTATATATGTATTTATTAATGTTCACTTCTTTTACCTACAGTTACACCTACTATTGTGTGACTGTGTTTCACTTTATGGCCAATTTAAACTTTTTACCTTGACTATTTAATGATTTAATCTTAATTTTATAACTGTTTCCATTGCAATTTAGTTCATTTCTATTCTGGCCTTTTTGTCCAGTTGTATATTTGTATATGTATTCACGTGTCATTTAGGATTAATTCCTATGTTTGATACATACTACCACTTAGCACTTTTGGTCTATGCACATTCATCCTCTTTTGCTAGGATTTGCTTATAGAATTGACTTATTGGGTTAAATACCCGCTCTACCTTTTTTGTTCATATACAGTCATGGCCAAAAGTATTGACACCCCTGCAATTCTGTCAGATAATATTCAGTTTCTTCCTGAAAATGATTGCAAACACAAATTCTTTGGTATTATTATCTTCATTTAATTTGTCTTAAATGAAAAAACACAAAATAGAATGAAGCAAAAAGCAAAACATTGATCATTTCACACAAAACTCCAAAAATGGGCCAGACAAAAGTATTGGCACCCTCAGCCTAATACTTGATTGCACAACCTTTAGCCAAAATAACTG